>NW_027509186.1:2175000-3375000 GCF_051911475.1 Siphateles boraxobius | reverse complement strand
GGTCTTGAAGTTCAATCACACCACATGTATGTTTTTCCACATTTTTTTCCACTTGGCATATGTAACTCTTTAGGTATTTACAGCACCGCTGGTCACTGTATGATAAAAATGTGAAAACATCATAAGTAGAAGTTTATTTTAGCTCAAGTTTGCTCTGTGTGAATGTATTGTTCTGTTTCAGTGGTGTTCTGACTCAACCTTGAAGGGAAAAGATATTGCCTTTGTGGTCAGACCCTGTTCCCCAACGGCATCTGCTGAAGAAAGGGAGTGGACACACTTGTCGATGGCCCCAGAGTACAAGCATAAAAAAAAGAGTTGGCAGGAAAACTTAGAGTGCGCTATAGAGATTGGAGATATTGCCTTTGTGGTCAAACCCTGTTCCTCAACGGCATCTGCTGAAGAAAGGGAGTGGACACACTCGTCGATGGCCCCAGAGTACAAGCATAAAAAAAAGAGTTGGCAGGAAAACTGAGAGTGCGCAATCAGTTTAGGAATAGGACATCTTAGAGCTTTAGGGTTCATAAATGGCCAATTCCACCATGATGTATGAGAGCATCTACTGAAAGAATGGGGTGGGCAGACTTATGGATGATACCAAAATACAAGCTCTGAATGGGCTGTGTCCTCCAGGTTTTCGAGAAAAAATCGAGTTGGCAGAAAAACGGAAAGTGCTTAGCCGTTTGCGCCACCGTTGCATGCACTCGATGTAACTGGACACGAACTGCAGCAGGAGGAATTAATCCTCTGGAGACTTTGAGGTAGAGGCCCTCTGACACACGTCGGAAACAAAACCTTAAAGGACTTCACAGATTTTTTTATTTGATTTATTCTTTGATTTTTTCTCTAAATCGGTCTCCTTTCAGCATAAGCGCTGCCTTAACAAGCAGAAAGGCTCGGCTAATTTGAGGCATATGCAGACCTGGGGGCCCAGCAAGTCCTCACCAAGGTGGTAGAGCCCAGCGAGCCATTTCACCACTTTAAAAAAAACTTGTTTATTAGTGTAGCCTGCCTTCCAGAGGATACATATTCACACACTTTGTAATTCATTCACTGGGCTATCATGCATTCAAACTAATCAAGAGTTGTAAACTTTGATGGGTTGCTGTTGTGTATTTTCATTTAGCTGTTCTCATGATTGCTGCATTTATAGACAACTGTGCCTAGGGTCTTGAAGTTCAATCACACCACATGTATGTTTTTCCACATTTACACGTATTCCTACTTGGCATATGTAACTCTTTAGGTATTTACAGCACCGTTGGTCACTGTATGATAAAAATGTGAAAACATCATAACTAGAAGTTTATTTTAGCTCAAGTTTGCTCTGTGTGAATGTATTGTTCTGTTTCAGTGGTGTTCTGTGACTCACCTTGAAGGGAAAAGATATTGCCTTTGTGGTCAAACCCTGTTCCCCAACGGCATCTGCTGAAGAAAGTGAGTGGATACACTTGTCGATGGCCCCAGAGTACAAGCATAAAAAAAAGAATTGGCAGGAAAACTGAGAGTGCGCTATAGACATTGGAGATGCACCAGTTCTTGACACAAGAGAACAAGAATGAAAACAAAGAGTGGCAGGAGGGGATGAATCAAGTCCAGTGAAGCAGGCTTTGATCACAGCTGCAAAAATATGGAGCGCTTCACGGATTTGCGTGTCATCCTTGCGCTCTGTGCCCAGCAATGTTCTCTGGATGACGGCCAATCAGCAGCTCGGATTGTCGAGCCTTTGTCGAGCGTTTTCGGTTTTGGGCCAATCAGCAGCTCGGATTGTCGAGCGTTTGTCGAGCGTTTTCGGTTTTTAGCCAATCAGCAGCTCGTATTGTCGAGCGTTTGTCGAGCGTTTTGGGCCAATCAACGGTTAGTATACTCAAGCGTTTGTCGAGCGTTTTGGGCCAATCAGCGGTTAGTATAATCAAGCGTTTGTCATAGCAACCACCAAAGCAACTGACAACGAGTCAACGAGTGAGTCAGTGAGTAAAACAAAAATAAATAGAATATTACGAATGTACTGACATAACATTGTCTTCCCAGAGTACTTTTACAATGTACTGACATGGAATTTGTCGATGTATTATGCTGTCAATCGCTGGTTTTGATAACGTTATTTAAAGATACGTTAACGTACGTCAGGCGTCCGGTTAACACATTTAAACCATATTTACACTTTGAATTTCGACTCCAAACTGTAGTAACTACATCTACGTGGTCTAATGAAGATAACCAGGTAGTCTGATCAAAGATTAAATACATTTTGAGAGATCGCTAGCATGTAATGTAATGTAATGTAATCCATTGCATTGGAAATGAACGGGACAACATGTGACGATCTCTGAAAACAAAATTAAATGATGAAAAGACCATACAGTTAGTATCTTTAGACCCTTAAGATTATAATATCACCACGTGAAATCAAAATATAAAGTTTAAGTGTATTTTTTATGCATTAACAATATGCCTGTTTGTTTACCTGTCATTATTTACCTGTTGTGTCAAGTTATGTTCATTTTTTAACGTTAATATTTCAATAGTGAATGTGTAGTACTAGTATATCATTAATCTTATGTGTGATATTCCTGTTAATATGGCAATTAACATGTAGTTTAACCTGTAATGCTCCCTTAACGCTGTGCTATGTCATTGTAGAGATGGTTTTTGCAAAATTTAAATTGACGGCCTCGCAGCAGCTTGTCCTGCGGGCCTCTGATGAGGCGGCGGCCTTCATCGCCGCCAAGGGGCCACGCGGGACCGCCACTGCTGCGAGGGCCAAGAAGCCAGAGGAGGTGGAGAAGGAGGCCCAAGCCCACGTCGTCTCCAAGGGCGGTGACCCTGGTAACCCCATGCTGGTGCTGGGCTGCCACAGCATCCAGTTTGGCAAGTACCAGGGTCAAACTTTCCGTTGGCTCCTGGAGAACGACGTGGGCTACACCACGCAGTTGGTTGCCAGCCACCAGCGGGAGCGGGAGAAAAGTGCCTCCGACAGCCCCCTTATGGCCAACAAGGACGCACTCGCCCGGTACTCGTGCGCCCACCCTGCTTTTGCTGAGCAGCTGCGTTACCACCGGGTGCACGAGGAGGCCCGGGCTCGCGCCACTCAGCCCGGGTGTGAGGGCGAGGCGCTTGTTGGCTTTGGGGACTACAAGGAGGCCACCCTGAAGGACCTGTACGACTCCAAGGAGAAGCAGCACCAGAAGTAAGTCCTGTTGTGGTGAAGGGCAGTGAACTGTCGACAGGGTGCTGTGACTTGTTGATATGCGTGTTAATCTTTGATCATTGTCTTGCAGCTTTGTCAAGTGGCTACGGCGGAAGACACCGCAGCCTGGGACCTCGATGGACGCCGCCAGGAAGTACATCCTGGGCCGAGACAAGGAGCGGTCGGCAGAGGTGGCTGCTACCCCCCCACCTCCCACCAGCAGCAGCAGCAGCAGCAGCAGCAGCAGCAGCAGCAGCACCCCCACCACCAGCAGTGGCCCCAGCAAGGCCGCTGCTTCCACCGCGCTGCCGCCGCGCAAGCCGATCGCTCCCATGTTCTCGGCCCTACTGGGAAGGCGTCCAATGGCCCCAGGTGAGCTGCAGGCCAAGGTCAGGAAGCTGATGACCACACCAGCACGGCCTGCAGTTCCAGGTAGATCTCTTTCTTTCTCTTTAACACAACAGTGGTTCAGTGTACAGGATTAACTAACCATTGCCCTCCCACCCCACAGCGGTGTCTACATCCGTCAGAGACCAGTGCCCCTCGGTTCCGCCGCCGCCCCCCCCCCACAGAGGTGACGGACGAGGATCTGGTCCAGATGGCCACTGACTTAGAAACGGGTAACTGGCACCACACTGGACACGTCACACTGTAACATTTGCCCTCAATATATATTCTTCTGGCGGTATTTTTGTATTAACTGTAATGGTTTCATTTACTGGTCTCTACAGCTGATGCTTGAAGACCAAAGGTAGGTTTGGCAGGTAATGTAGCCGTCTTTGTCGGTGGTAGATGTGTAGAACATAGTGGCAATGTAGATTTGCTTAACCACCTTCACATGTCTACTTCCCTTGGCCCTGCTGCATCTCTTGACATTCACCTTGTAGCACTAAACCATCTGCCCCATCACTGGCATGCTGTACGTCATCTAATTACTTGCATTCTGCACGTCATCTAATCACTGGCATGCTGCACGTCATTAACACTCAGACTCACTTAGTCTTGCCTGCCTGTGTGTTGCCCCATGACTATCATTGTGCTGATGCCATTTTGTTGTGTGTGAATGTGTCTGAAGCTCACGTACAGGTCCTTCAGACTCTCCCGCTGGTGGTGAGGCCTCCATCTCCACCTCCTCCGGCGTTGTCCTCCATCCCTCCCCCACCGCCACCACCTCGAGTTGCGGCTGCTCCACCTACGCTCGCGGTTCCGGCTCGGGCTCCGGCGTTGACCAGGGAGGAGCCCCGTCGCGTCTCCGTGGAGGAGACGCCATCTGGGGAGGCCACCCTGGCACCAGCGCCGGCGAAGAGGAAGAGGAAGGAGAGGAAAGTGGAGCAGCCCGCAACGCCCACTCCTGCTTCGGCTGAGGTACAAACACAAACACAGACACACACACACACACACACCGTGCCCGTACTCATGGACGGCACAACTCAGTGAAGTTGACTGTCAAACTGCATGTAGCACCTCCTCTCAGCCTCCTTACAGTGTGTTTGTTTGTGTTGTTTTTTTCCCTCACAGTCCCGGTTGCCTGAGAGCTGGCGGACAGCTCTCACCGTGGAAGAGCAGGAGTGGATCGGCCGGGAGCTGTTCAAGACAGACAGCGAGGGGAGGACCAAACTCACCACAGACCTCAAGCTGTGGTGGGACCCCCCTCAGCCCCGGCCGAGTTACACTCAGCCACCCGCCTCACCAGCTGCCTTCTTCGCGTGTCGGCTGTTCCTCTGGACGCCCCTGCGTCTGTGGGGCGTCCGGCCGACATGCTGTAATAGGGCCCTCACCAAGTGTGGGCTCTACAGGACCATCCGGAGGGTCCTGGACATCGACGGCTGGTACTTGATGGCCACCGAGTACCTGGAGTGCCGTCGGTGTAAGAGGAAGGTAGCTGCCTGGTCGCAGGAGGTCGTGGGTCAGCTGGGAGAGGGGCATCGCGCCCTCTTCCCGGCAATCCTCACCTACAAGTAAGTAGCTGTCTGAACACTGTCACAGTATGTCTGTTTGTGGCGCCCTCTTCCCGGCAATCCTCACCTACAAGTAAGTAGCTGTCTGACCACTGTCACAGTGTGTCTGTGTGTTGCGCCCTCTTGCCGGCAATCCTCACCTACAAGTAAGTACCTGTCTGAACACTGTCACAGTGTGTCTGTGTGTGGCTCTTCTGTAACACATGATGTGCTCCTCTCTGTAGGCTCGCCTGCGACCGGCGGGTAATCATCCAGCTGCGTGAGCGTACTCGGGGGAACAGCGCCACGCAGCTGTACAAAAAACTCTGTGAGGCACACACAGAGGCCTGGATGCGGCGGTCCATACACTACCTCAGCGTCATGGAGCCCTTCACGTCGCGAGGTGTCGTGCGCATGTGCACCCCACCACCAAAACCGCCACCCGTGCCCCAGTACGCGTGGCTGTTAATGGTGTACTGCCACGACATCCTCTCCCGCCTGGAGGACGTGAAGGCCCGGGTCACCTCCGTCTTCGGAACGGTCTTGAAGATGGATTCGACCAAGAAGGTAAATGTGGTGCTATGTATGTATAAATATATATGTATATAAATGTGGTGCGGAGTATCACGCTCTGGCTATGTGCGTGCAGCCTTACTGAGATGCTTTATTCTTTCAAACAGGTGACCCGGAAGCTCGCCGGTGCTGCCGCCCAGACCGCAGCGTGGGCAACGAACGTCGGCAACGAGCACGGACAGGTGCTCATGTCCGTGCTCACGGACGCCGAGGGTGCCGGCCTGTTGTCCATGGCTGCGGGGTTAATGCGGCGGTATCGGGACGCTGGGGTGGAGCCGCCTCAGCTCCTCTACGTCGACCGGGACTGTTGTTCGTCCCACGGGGGATCCAAGACAGCTGACATGTTCGGGAAGTGGGACAAGCTGGTGGTCCGGCTGGACATCTGGCACCTGATGCGGCGGTTCGCGTCAGGTGCGTTGTGGCAAAAACAATAATTAAACAAACAGCATCACAGTAAGAGACATCATTGGGTCCATAACTTGATGTAACATGCATTTTTCCATAACAGGTGTCACCACCGAGAGCCACCAGCTGTATAAACCCTTCCTGCAGCAGCTGTCTTCGTGCATCTTCCTGTGGGACCCAGAGGACGCAGCCCGGTTGCTCAAGGCGAAGAAGAGGATGCTTGAGGCGCAGGGGATGACCTTCTCGTCCGACGCCGGAGTGTGGAGGCACGTCAGCCGCAAGAATATGGCTCTCCATTGCCGTCGCCGCACGCGTGGAGCGGCGGAGACGGAGCGGCTGATCGGTGACCTCCTGGAAACCTTCGGCGGTGCCAACGGACGAGACACCATGGGGATTTCCCTGCTGGACCAAGACCGCATCCAGAAGATCTGGACGGAGCAGCGGCGCCACCTCCATTGCATCCAGGACCCGCCGGGCGTGGAGCTGTACACTGAGACCGGCAGGGTGACCAAGGGGGGGATCAGCCTGCCGGTGTACCGTTGTGCACGAGGCTCCACGTCCCTGGAGTCGTTCCACCTGCATCTCAACCGCTTCATTCCAGGTATGTTTCACATGCTTCACTGTCATGTCAATCTTTCACTGTCATCGACTCGCTGTCATTCACATTGTGTGCACTGAATAAACTGCTAAACAGATCTGTGTTCCTCCTCAGGAGAAAGTGCCAATCCCTGGCACTTCCAGGCATTTCTCCTGGAGGGGTTGACGCGGTGGAACGCCGACAGGGCGGCGTCCGTGGCACAGGAGGGACGGCCGCTGCTCCGCTCCTACAATGGCCCCCTGCAGCACTCCCTTGACCAGCTCAGCCAAAGGGTGCTTGGCACGAGTGTGGTCAAGGATTACACCAAGCCCAGGGAGTACACGGGTAAGAACACTCAAGCCACCGCGCTTACACGTGTCCACACTGAATGATATTTGTACCAGACTGACTGATGCGATTTGTGTTGTTGTACTTCAGGGGAACTCATCGGCATCGAGTACCTGTACTCCCAGACGGGCAGAGTGCTGCAGGACGTCAGCTTGGACCCTGACATTCCGGACGCGGGGGGGGACGTTCCCCAACTCGTCGAGGATGACGAGCTCGCCGACGGCCCGCAGGAGGTGGAGGACCTCACCCTGCACGTGCCTGGCGAGTTCCCAGCTCCTCAGACGGACCCGCGGTCAGGGCGACCGGCTGACGCACCCGCGCCCGAGCCATCCAGTCCGACCGGTGCCCCCGAGCCCGCACCCCACTCCTCCGGCCGGTCCTCGCCAGAGCCTCAGCAGGCTGCTGAGGTAAGCACGCCACCTCTTTGTGGTCTGCGACTGCAGTGCATCTCGCATCACCAAAAAATGCGCTCGCTCTGTTCCATCCACCTGACTTATTGTTTTCCATCTCTTCTTGTGTGTCTGCAGGACTACAGAGGACCGGATGACCAGCCGGGGTACCTGGCCGTGGTCCAGTTGGCCACGGCCTTGGTGGGGTTGCGTCACGACCCGGCCTTGTCAGAGGGGAGGGTAGACGAGCTTATCAGGCTCTACGAGGCCCTGTCACCGTACGACAGGGCCCGAGTAGTTTACCCTCCCCGCTACAGGGACAGGCCAGCTCAGGGGCGCTTCATGGCAGCCAAGCCAAGCCGCACCAGTATACCTGGTGTGGAAAGCTTGAGACGGTAAGGCTACGCTTCCATCATACATTTCCCTGGTGTACAAACAAGCTGCTTTATGTAATGTTGCCCATTATCATGCTCATATCTGTCATTGTTTTTGTCCATTGTCCACAGCTGCCTGGTCGGAGAGACCTCTGGACCTGCCAGCAGTCCCAGCGCAAGCCGGCTGGTAGAGGCAGTATGCACCCAGCTCTGCCGCTTGATCCCCTCGGGCAGCCGTGCGCGCGGTGCCCGGAGGTCGCGGTGGGACAGCATACTGCTTCGGTACCAGCACATCCGGGACCTTGTGCTGGGCCACCAGAGGCTGATGGCTCGGGCGCCCATACAGCTCTTTGAGCTGAACGCCAGGACCCTCTCGCTGTGGTATGTTTGATGCTTTTGATGTTATGGTAATGACATGCTTGAATGGCATGCTCTCAAAATTGTACATGTAACTAAAACACTACGTTGAAATCCGTTTTCAGGTTCACCAGGATGCAGCGGGAGAAGGAGAGGACTGTGCTAGCTTCAGGCGTTGCAGCAGAGGGACGACCACCAGCGGCAGCGGCAGCGGGTTCGGCGCCGTGCCCAGCAACAGCGGTGGATCGTTCTCCGGCAGCAGCAACAGGCCAGGCGAGGACAGCAGCGCCAAGGGCGGCGGGACCTCTGGCAGCAGCACCGGCCGTGGCAGCACCGGTGCCTGTTCTGCCAGCGCCAGTGCGCCCACTGGCGCCTTTACCGCCTGCCCCCTCAGCTGTTGTCCTGGCCATACCACCGGCTGCTGCAGCTGCAACAGGACCTTTTCCGGCAACACAGCCTCTCTTTCTGGACCTCTCACTGCCCCAGCAGAGTGTGAGGGTGCTCCCCATCCCAACGCTCCCTCGGACAACGCCAGCCCCACACGTCCTCCCTCTGCCGCTGGCCGCCGCACATCACGCCGGCCCTCGGCTGCCTGCACCACCTCCTGCTCCCCCTCCTCAGCCTCGCTCTGCGTACAAAACTGAATGGCTGAGGAGGAAGAGGGCTGAGCAGAGGGCAGCGGCAGGAACAGTCGTCGCTGCCCGGGCCGGCGTGCCACAAGAACAAAAGTGCAGGAGATGCGGCCAGCCAAAGCGGAGGGAGACCGGACACACCCGCTACGGCAATGTACATTTTTGCTCTGCCGCCGCAGCGGGTAAGAGTGTGGAGGACTGGCTGAGGGAGATGAAGGACCAGGGTCGAGCCCCGGACTGATTTCGCATTCTCGCTGGGGCAGGTGTATATAGTTGTTTCAGTGTTTGTTTGTTTGTTTTTTAAAGACATTGACTTTACCCTCCACAAGGACCGGGACCTTGCCGCGGTGTGGAGGCTTCCTACAAACACCGGTCCACACCTGCCACAACTTTTCTACAGCAAAAAAAACATTGTGTATCCCATTCACACCTGTATAACATTGCCATGCCTTTGTACTATTCTGATTCTTTGCACTGACAAGTTATATAGGCCTATACTGTGTGTGTATGCTGCCTATCATATGGCTTAAGAAAAAGAAAAGAAAACATTGTCTGTCCCATTCACACCTGTATAACACATTCACACCTGTATAACACATTGTCATGCATTTGTGCTGTTCTGATTTTATGCGCTGACAAGTTATATAGGCATTTTGGACATGTGGGTATGGTCAATAATGTGGTCACTGTCTTTGGAGTTACGTCCAGTTGCCACTGGCTCTGTTGCCGCCGCGTTGGTACTTCACACTGTATGCTGCTGCATTATTTATCCATGCATGTCTGTAATGAGCCCTTATACTATGCGTCTGTCTGCTGTGATTGATGTGGTTTAAAATAAGAGGAATGAAGCCTTGTGCCACTGTTCTGCATCAATACCACTGTTCTGCATCTCGCCCCAGAACATTTATGCCATGTGTCTGCTCTGATGCTCTATTTTTTTTATTATTATGATCATCATCATCATCATCATCATCATCATCAAAATCATCATGTTTTATTGTATTGTAGTTTGAAATAAATAATCTATTTCACACTGTAGTCTACTGCTGCTGTGTTTGGTGTTTTCTGCATCTATACATCATCATCATCAACAACAACTACAACAACAACAATAATACACGGCATGTAACTTTTATTTATACATTGAAATAAAATTATTGACATAATATAAATGTAATATAATGTTTAACATAACAAATTTTTATATATATGCAGAAAAAGGTGAAACAATATAAATACAATATATCTATGCAGAAAAGGGTGAAACAATATAAAAAGTGGAAACAATATGAATACAGTATATTATTTAACATAAACAATATAAATACAATATAATGTTTAACACAACAGATTTTAATATCTATGCAGAAAAAGGTGAAACAAATAATGCACGGCATGTTACTTTTATGTATACACATGAAATAGGCATAATAAGAATATAATAGTGTGTAATATAATGTTTAATATTTGTGCTTCGGTCGGGATTCGATCCTACGCTTTGATGGTGTCTCGTTTGTACCGCGTTTGTGCGACTGGGCATGCGCGAAGGCACTAATGCGCATGCGCGAAAACAGAGAAGAACGATGGCGAAGCTTTTCGCAGGGGCCATGCTAATCTTCTCTGTATCGATCCAATTTTAGTATATGTGCTGCCTTAGCAAGCACAGGTTTGATGCCCAGCTCAAGGCATATATACACCTTGGGTTCCAGCGAGCTATCACCAAGGTGGTAGGGCCCAGCGAGTCATCTCGCCTCTGCATACCTTTGCTTGACACAATGATTGATGCAAAAGCTCAATGAGTTTAGGAATAGGACATCTTAGAGCTTTAGGGTTCACAAATGGCCAATTCCACCATGATGTATGAGAGCATCTACTGAAAGAATGGGGTGGGCAGACTTATGGATGGTACCAAAATACAAGCTCTGAATGGGCTGTGTCCTCCAGGTTTTCGAGAAAAAATCGAGTTGGCAGAAAAACGGAAAGTGCTTAGCCGTTTGCGCCACCGTTGCATGCACTCGATGTAACTGGACACGAACTGCAGCAGGAGGAATTAATCCTCTGGAGACTTTGAGGTAGAGGCCCTCTGACACACGTCGGAAACAAAAACTTAAAGGACTTCACAGATTTTTTTATTTGATTTATTCTTTGATTTTTTTCTCTAAATCGGTCTCCTTTCAGCATAGGCGCTGCCTTAACAAGCAAAAAGGCTCAGCTAATTTGAGGCATATGCACACCTGGGGGCCCAGCAAGTCCTCACCAAGGTGGTAGAGCCCAGCGAGCCATTTCACCACTTTAAAAAAACCTTGTTTATTAGTGTAGCCTGCCTTCCAGAGGATACATATTCACACACTTTGTAATTCATTCACTGGGCTATCATGCATTCAAACTAATCAAGAGTTGTAAACTTTGATGGGTTGCTGTTGTGTATTTTCATTTAGCTGTTCTCATGATTGCTGCATTTATAGACAACTGTGCCTAGGGTCTTGAAGTTCAATCACACCACATGTATGTTTTTCCACATTTTTTTCCACTTGGCATATGTAACTCTTTAGGTATTTACAGCACCGCTGGTCACTGTATGATAAAAATGTGAAAACATCATAAGTAGAAGTTTATTTTAGCTCAAGTTTGCTCTGTGTGAATGTATTGTTCTGTTTCAGTGGTGTTCTGTGACTCAACCTTGAAGGGAAAAGATATTGCCTTTGTGGTCAAACCCTGTTCCCCAACGGCATCTGCTGAAGAAAGGGAGTGGACACACTTGTCGATGGCCCCAGAGTACAAGCATAAAAAAAAGAGTTGGCAGGAAAACTTAGAGTGCGCTATAGACATTGGAGATATTGCCTTTGTGGTCAAACCCTGTTCCTCAACGGCATCTGCTGAAGAAAGGGAGTGGACACACTCGTCGATGGCCCCAGAGTACAAGCATAAAAAAAAGAGTTGGCAGGAAAACTGAGAGTGCGCAATCAGTTTAGGAATAGGACATCTTAGAGCTTTAGGGTTCATAAATTGCCAATTCCACCATGATGTATGAGAGCATCTACTGAAAGAATGGGGTGGGCAGACTTATGGATGGTACCAAAATACAAGCTCTGAATGGGCTGTGTCCTCCAGGTTTTCGAGAAAAAATCGAGTTGGCAGAAAAACGGAAAGTGCTTAGCCGTTTGCGCCACCGTTGCATGCACTCGATGTAACTGGACACGAACTGCAGCAGGAGAGAATTAATCCTCTGGAGACTTTGAGGTAGAGGCCCTCTGACACACGTCGGAAACAAAACCTTAAAGGACTTCACAGATTTTTTTATTTGATTTATTCTTTGATTTTTTCTCTAAATCGGTCTCCTTTCAGCATAGGCGCTGCCTTAACAAGCAAAACGGCTCCGATAATTTGAGGCATATGCAGACCTGGGGGCCCAGCAAGTCCTCACCAAGGTGGTAGAGCCCAGCGAGCCATTTCACCACTTTAAAAAAACCTTGTTTATTAGTGTAGCCTGCCTTCCAGAGGATACATATTCACACACTTTGTAATTCATTCACTGGGCTATCATGCATTCAAACTAATCAAGAGTTGTAAACTTTGATGGGTTGCTGTTGTGTATTTTCATTTAGCTGTTCTCATGATTGCTGCATTTATAGACAACTGTGCCTAGGGTCTTGAAGTTCAATCACACCACATGTATGTTTTTCCACATTTTTTTCCACTTGGCATATGTAACTCTTTAGGTATTTACAGCACCGCTGGTCACTGTATGATAAAAATGTGAAAACATCATAAGTAGAAGTTTATTTTAGCTCAAGTTTGCTCTGTGTGAATGTATTGTTCTGTTTCAGTGGTGTTCTGACTCAACCTTGAAGGGAAAAGATATTGCCTTTGTGGTCAGACCCTGTTCCCCAAC
Source organism: Siphateles boraxobius (assembly GCF_051911475.1). Taxonomy (NCBI): domain Eukaryota; kingdom Metazoa; phylum Chordata; class Actinopteri; order Cypriniformes; family Leuciscidae; genus Siphateles; species Siphateles boraxobius. The sequence continues at coordinate 3,362,329 of NW_027509186.1, read as the reverse complement.
GGCATCTGCTGAAGAAAGGGAGTGGACACACTTGTCGATGGCCCCAGAGTACAAGCATAAAAAAAAGAGTTGGCAGGAAAACTTAGAGTGCGCTATAGACATTGGAGATATTGCCTTTGTGGTCAAACCCTGTTCCTCAACGGCATCTGCTGAAGAAAGGGAGTGGACACACTCGTCGATGGCCCCAGAGTACAAGCATAAAAAAAAGAGTTGGCAGGAAAACTGAGAGTGCGCAATCAGTTTAGGAATAGGACATCTTAGAGCTTTAGGGTTCATAAATGGCCAATTCCACCATGATGTATGAGAGCATCTACTGAAAGAATGGGGTGGGCAGACTTATGGATGATACCAAAATACAAGCTCTGAATGGGCTGTGTCCTCCAGGTTTTCGAGAAAAAATCGAGTTGGCAGAAAAACGGAAAGTGCTTAGCCGTTTGCGCCACCGTTGCATGCACTCGATGTAACTGGACACGAACTGCAGCAGGAGGAATTAATCCTCTGGAGACTTTGAGGTAGAGGCCCTCTGACACACGTCGGAAACAAAACCTTAAAGGACTTCACAGATTTTTTTATTTGATTTGTTCTTTGATTTTTTCTCTAAATCGGTCTCCTTTCAGCATAGGCGCTGCCTTAACAAGCAAAACGGCTCCGATAATTTGAGGCATATGCAGACCTGGGGGCCCAGCAAGTCCTCACCAAGGTGGTAGAGCCCAGCGAGCCATTTCACCACTTTAAAAAAAACTTGTTTATTAGTGTAGCCTGCCTTCCAGAGGATACATATTCACACACTTTGTAATTCATTCACTGGGCTATCATGCATTCAAACTAATCAAGAGTTGTAAACTTTGATGGGTTGCTGTTGTGTATTTTCATTTAGCTGTTCTCATGATTGCTGCATTTATAGACAACTGTGCCTAGGGTCTTGAAGTTCAATCACACCACATGTATGTTTTTCCACATTTACACGTATTCCTACTTGGCATATGTAACTCTTTAGGTATTTACAGCACCGCTGGTCACTGTATGATAAAAATGTGAAAACATCATAACTAGAAGTTTATTTTAGCTCAAGTTTGCTCTGTGTGAATGTATTGTTCTGTTTCAGTGGTGTTCTGTGACTCACCTTGAAGGGAAAAGATATTGCCTTTGTGGTCAAACCCTGTTCCCCAACGGCATCTGCTGAAGAAAGTGAGTGGATACACTTGTCGATGGCCCCAGAGTACAAGCATAAAAAAAAGAATTGGCAGGAAAACTGAGAGTGCGCTATAGACATTGGAGATGCACCAGTTCTTGACACAAGAGAACAAGAATGAAAACAAAGAGTGGCAGGAGGGGATGAATCAAGTCCAGTGAAGCAGGCTTTGATCACAGCTGCAAAAATATGGAGCGCTTCACGGATTTCCGTGTCATCCTTTCGCAGGGGCCACGCTAATCTTCTCTGTATCGATCCAATTTTAGTATATGTGCTGCCTTAGCAAGCACAGGTTTGGTGCCCAGCTCAAGGCATATATACACCTTGGGTTCCAGCGAGCTATCACCAAGGTGGTAGGGCCCAGCGAGTCATCTCGCCTCTGCATACCTTGTGCTTGACACAATGATTGATGCAAAAGCTCAATGAGTTTAGGAATAGGACATCTTAGAGCTTTAGGGTTCACAAATGGCCAATTCCACCATGATGTATGAGAGCATCTACTGAAAGAATGGGGTGGGCAGACTTATGGATGGTACCAAAATACAAGCTCTGAATGGGCTGTGTCCTCCAGGTTTTCGAGAAAAAATCGAGTTGGCAGAAAAACGGAAAGTGCTTAGCCGTTTGCGCCACCGTTGCATGCACTCGATGTAACTGGACACGAACTGCAGCAGGAGGGATTAATCCTCTGGAGACTTTGAGGTAGAGGCCCTCTGACACACGTCGGAAACAAAAACTTAAAGGACTTCACAGATTTTTTTATTTGATTTATTCTTTGATTTTTTCTCTAAATCGGTCTCCTTTCAGCATAGGCGCTGCCTTAACAAGCAAAAAGGCTCAGCTAATTTGAGGCATATGCACACCTGGGGGCCCAGCAAGTCCTCACCAAGGTGGTAGAGCCCAGCGAGCCATTTCACCACTTTAAAAAAACCTTGTTTATTAGTGTAGCCTGCCTTCCAGAGGATACATATTCACACACTTTGTAATTCATTCACTGGGCTATCATGCATTCAAACTAATCAAGAGTTGTAAACTTTGATGGGTTGCTGTTGTGTATTTTCATTTAGCTGTTCTCATGATTGCTGCATTTATAGACAACTGTGCCTAGGGTCTTGAAGTTCAATCACACCACATGTATGTTTTTCCACATTTTTTTCCACTTGGCATATGTAACTCTTTAGGTATTTACAGCACCGCTGGTCACTGTATGATAAAAATGTGAAAACATCATAAGTAGAAGTTTATTTTAGCTCAAGTTTGCTCTGTGTGAATGTATTGTTCTGTTTCAGTGGTGTTCTGTGACTCAACCTTGAAGGGAAAAGATATTGCCTTTGTGGTCAAACCCTGTTCCCCAACGGCATCTGCTGAAGAAAGGGAGTGGACACACTTGTCGATGGCCCCAGAGTACAAGCATAAAAAAAAGAGTTGGCAGGAAAACTTAGAGTGCGCTATAGACATTGGAGATATTGCCTTTGTGGTCAAACCCTGTTCCTCAACGGCATCTGCTGAAGAAAGGGAGTGGACACACTCGTCGATGGCCCCAGAGTACAAGCATAAAAAAAAGAGTTGGCAGGAAAACTGAGAGTGCGCAATCAGTTTAGGAAAAGGACATCTTAGAGCTTTAGGGTTCATAAATGGCCAATTCCACCATGATGTATGAGAGCATCTACTGAAAGAATGGGGTGGGCAGACTTATGGATGATACCAAAATACAAGCTCTGAATGGGCTGTGTCCTCCAGGTTTTCGAGAAAAAATCGAGTTGGCAGAAAAACGGAAAGTGCTTAGCCGTTTGCGCCACCGTTGCATGCACTCGATGTAACTGGACACGAACTGCAGCAGGAGGAATTAATCCTCTGGAGACTTTGAGGTAGAGGCCCTCTGACACACGTCGGAAACAAAACCTTAAAGGACTTCACAGATTTTTTTATTTGATTTATTCTTTGATTTTTTCTCTAAATCGGTCTCCTTTCAGCATAGGCGCTGCCTTAACAAGCAAAAAGGCTCCGATAATTTGAGGCATATGCAGACCTGGGGGCCCAGCAAGTCCTCACCAAGGTGGTAGAGCCCAGCGAGCCATTTCACCACTTTAAAAAAAACCTTGTTTATTAGTGTAGCCTGCCTTCCAGAGGATACATATTCACACACTTTGTAATTCATTCACTGGGCTATCATGCATTCAAACTAATCAAGAGTTGTAAACTTTGATGGGTTGCTGTTGTGTATTTTCATTTAGCTGTTCTCATGATTGCTGCATTTATAGACAACTGTGCCTAGGGACTGAAGTTCAATCACACCACATGTATGTTTTTCCACATTTACACGTATTCCTACTTGGCATATGTAACTCTTTAGGTATGTACAGCACCGCTGGTCACTGTATGATAAAAATGTGAAAACATCATAACTAGAAGTTTATTTTAGCTCAAGTTTGCTCTGTGTGAATGTATTGTTCTGTTTCAGTGGTGTTCTGTGACTCACCTTGAAGGGAAAATATATTGCCTTTGTGGTCAAACCCTGTTCCCCAACGGCATCTGCTGAAGAAAGTGAGTGGATACACTTGTCGATGGCCCCAGAGTACAAGCATAAAAAAAAGAATTGGCAGGAAAACTGAGAGTGCGCTATAGACATTGGAGATGCACCAGTTCTTGACACAAGAGAACAAGAATGAAAACAAAGAGTGGCAGGAGGGGATGAATCAAGTCCAGTGAAGCAGGCTTTGATCACAGCTGCAAAAATATGGAACAAGAATGAAAACAAAGAGTGGCAGGAGGGGATGAATCAAGTCCAGTGAAGCAGGCTTTGATCACAGCTGCAAAAATATGGAGCGCTTCACGGATTTGCGTGTCATCCTTGCGCTCTGTGCCCAGCAATGTTCTCTGGATGACGGCCAATCAGCAGCTCGGATTGTCGAGCCTTTGTCGAGCGTTTTCGGTTTTGGGCCAATCAGCAGCTCGGATTGTCGAGCGTTTGTCGAGCGTTTTGGGCCAATCAACGGTTAGTATACTCAAGCGTTTGTCGAGCGTTTTGGGCCAATCAGCGGTTAGTATAATCAAGCGTTTGTCATAGCAACCACCAAAGCAACTGACAACGAGTCAACGAGTGAGTCAGTGAGTAAAACAAAAATAAATAGAATATTACGAATGTACTGACATAACATTGTCTTCCCAGAGTACTTTTACAATGTACTGACATGGAATTTGTCGATGTATTATGCTGTCAATCGCTGGTTTTGATAACGTTATTTAAAGATACGTTAACGTACGTCAGGCGTCCGGTTAACACATTTAAACCATATTTACACTTTGAATTTCGACTCCAAACTGTAGTAACTACATCTACGTGGTCTAATGAAGATAACCAGGTAGTCTGATCAAAGATTAAATACATTTTGAGAGATCGCTAGCATGTAATGTAATGTAATGTAATCCATTGCATTGGAAATGAACGGGACAACATGTGACGATCTCTGAAAACAAAATTAAATGATGAAAAGACCATACAGTTAGTATCTTTAGACCCTTAAGATTATAATATCACCACGTGAAATCAAAATATAAAGTTTAAGTGTATGTTTTATGCATTAACAATATGCCTGTTTGTTTACCTGTCATTATTTACCTGTTGTGTCAAGTTATGTTCATTTTTTAACGTTAATATTTCAATAGTGAATGTGTAGTACTAGTATATCATTAATCTTATGTGTGATATTCCTGTTAATATGGCAATTAACATGTAGTTTAACCTGTAATGCTCCCTTAACGCTGTGCTATGTCATTGTAGAGATGGTTTTTGCAAATTTTAAAGTGACGGCCTCGCAGCAGCTTGTCCTGCGGGCCTCTGATGAGGCGGCGGCCTTCATCGCCGCCAAGGGGCCACGCGGGACCGCCGCTGCTGCGAGGGCCAAGAAGCCAGAGGAGGTGGAGAAGGAGGCCCAAGCCCACGTCGTCTCCAAGGGCGGTGACCCTGGTAACCCCATGCTGGTGCTGGGCTGCCACAGCATCCAGTTTGGCAAGTACCAGGGTCAAACTTTCCGTTGGCTCCTGGAGAACGACGTGGGCTACACCACGCAGTTGGTTGCCAGCCACCAGCGGGAGCGGGAGAAAAGTGCCTCCGACAGCCCCCTTATGGCCAACAAGGACGCACTCGCCCGGTACTCGTGCGCCCACCCTGCTTTTGCTGAGCAGCTGCGTTACCACCGGGTGCACGAGGAGGCCCGGGCTCGCGCCACTCAGCCCGGGTGTGAGGGCGAGGCGCTTGTTGGCTTTGGGGAATACAAGGAGGCCACCCTGAAGGACCTGTACGACTCCAAGGAGAAGCAGCACCAGAAGTAAGTCCTGTTGTGGTGAAGGGCAGTGAACTGTCGACAGGGTGCTGTGACTTGTTGATATGCGTGTTAATCTTTGATCATTGTCTTGCAGCTTTGTCAAGTGGCTACGGCGGAAGACACCGCAGCCTGGGACCTCGATGGACGCCGCCAGGAAGTACATGCTGGGCCAAGACAAGGAGCGGTCGGCAGAGGTGGCTGCTACCCCCCCCCACCTCCCACCAGCAGCAGCAGCAGCAGCAGCAGCACCCCCACCACCAGCAGTGGCCCCAGCAAGGCCGCTGCTTCCACCGCGCTGCCGCCGCGCAAGCCGATCGCTCCCATGTTCTCGGCCCTACTGGGAAGGCGTCCAATGGCCCCAGGTGAGCTGCAGGCCAAGGTCAGGAAGCTGATGACCACACCAGCACGGCCTGCAGTTCCAGGTAGATCTCTTTCTTTCTCTTTAACACAACAGTGGTTCAGTGTACAGGATTAACTAACCATTGCCCTCCCACCCCACAGCGGTGTCTACATCCGTCAGAGACCAGTGCCCCTCGGTTCCGCCGCCGCCCCCCCCAGATGGCCCCTGACTTAGAAACGGGTAACTGGCACCACACTGGACACGTCACACTGTAACATTTGCCCTCAATATATATTCTTCTGGCGGTATTTTTGTATTAACTGTAATGGTTTCATTTACTGGTCTCTACAGCTGATGCTTGAAGACCAAAGGTAGGTTTGGCAGGTAATGTAGCCGTCTTTGTCGTGGTAGATGTGTAGAACGTAGTGGCAATGTAGATTTGCTTAACCACCTTCACATGTCTACTTCCCTTGGCCCTGCTGCATCTCTTGACATTCACCTTGTAGCACTAAACCATCTGCCCCATCACTGGCATGCTGTACGTCATCTAATTACTTGCATTCTGCACGTCATCTAATCACTGGCATGCTGCACGTCATTAACACTCAGACTCACTTAGTCTTGCCTGCCTGTGTGTTGCCCCATGACTATCATTGTGCTGATGCCATTTTGTTGTGTGTGAATGTGTCTGAAGCTCACGTACAGGTCCTTCAGACTCTCCCGCTGGTGGTGAGGCCTCCATCTCCACCTCCTCCGGCGTTGTCCTCCATCCCTCCCCCACCGCCACCACCTCGAGTTGCGGCTGCTCCACCTACGCTCGCGGCTCCGGCTCGGGCTCCGGCGTTGACCAGGGAGGAGCCCCGTCGCGTCTCCGTGGAGGAGACGCCATCTGGGGAGGCCACCCTGGCACCAGCGCCGGCGAAGAGGAAGAGGAAGGAGAGGAAAGTGGAGCAGCCCGCAACGCCCACTCCTGCTTCGGCTGAGGTACAAACACAGACACACACACACACACACACACACCGTGCCCGTACTCGGCGGACGGCACAACTCAGTGAAGTTGAATGTCAACTGCATGTAGCACCTCCTCTCAGCCTCCTTACAGTGTGTTTGTTTGTGTTGTTTTTTTCCCTCACAGTCCCGGTTGCCTGAGAGCTGGCGGACAGCTCTCACCGTGGAAGAGCAGGAGTGGATCGGCCGGGAGCTGTTCAAGACAGACAGCGAGGGGAGGACCAAACTCACCACAGACCTCAAGCTGTGGTGGGACCCCCCTCAGCCCCGGCCGAGTTAGACTCAGCCACCCGCCTCACCAGCTGCCTTCTTCGCGTGTCGGCTGTTCCTCTGGACGCACCTGCGTCTGTGGGGCGTCCGGCCGACATGCTGTAATAGGGCCTTCACCAAGTGTGGGCTCTACAGGACCATCCGGAGGGTCCTGGACATCGACGGCTGGTACTTGATGGCCACCGAGTCCCTGGAGTGCCGTCGGTGTAAGAGGAAGGTAGCTGCCTGGTCGCAGGAGGTCGTGGGTCAGCTGGGAGAGGGGCATCGCGCCCTCTTCCCGGCAATCCTCACCTACAAGTAAGTAGCTGTCTGAACACTGTCACAGTATGTCTGTTTGTGGCGCCCTCTTCCCGGCAATCCTCACCTACAAGTAAGTAGCTGTCTGACCACTGTCACAGTGTGTCTGTGTGTTGCGCCCTCTTGCCGGCAATCCTCACCTACAAGAAAGGACCTGTCTGAACACTGTCACAGTGTGTCTGTGTGTGGCTCTTCTGTAACACATGATGTGCTCCTCTCTGTAGGCTCGCCTGCGACCGGCGGGTAATCATCCAGCTGCGTGAGCGTACTCAGGGGAACAGCGCCACGCAGCTGTACAAAAAACTCTGTGAGGCACACACAGAGGCCTGGATGCGGCGGTCCATACAATACCTCAGCGTCATGGAGCCCTTCACGTCGCGAGGTGTCGTGCGCATGTGCACCCCGCCACCAAAACCGCCACCCGTGCCCCAGTACGCGTGGCTGTTAATGGTGTACTGCCACGACATCCTCTCCCGCCTGGAGGACGTGAAGGGCCGGGTCACCTCCGTCTTCGGAACGGTCTTGAAGATGGATTCGACCAAGAAGGTAAATGTGGTGCTATGAATGTATAAATATATATGTATATAAATGTGGTGCGGAGTATCACGCTCTGGCTATGTGCGTGCAGCCTTACTGAGATGCTTTATTCTTTCAAACAGGTGACCCGGAAGCTCGCCGGTGCTGCCGCCCAGACCGCAGCGTGGGCAACGAACGTCGGCAACGAGCACGGACAGGTGCTCATGTCCGTGCTCACGGACGCCGAGGGTGCCGGCCTGTTGTCCATGGCTGCGGGGTTAATGCGGCGGTATCGGGACGCTGGGGTGGAGCCGCCTCAGCTCCTCTACGTCGACCGGGACTGTTGTTCGTCCCACGGGGGATCCAAGAGAGCTGACATGTTCGGGAAGTGGGACAAGCTGGTGGTCCGGCTGGACATCTGGCACCTGATGCGGCGGTTCGCGTCAGGTGCGTTGTGGCAAAAACAATATTTAAACAAACAGCATCACAGTAAGAGACATCATGGTTCCATAATTTGATGTAACATGCATTTTTCCATAACAGGTGTCACCACCGAGAGCCACCAGCTGTATAAACCCTTCCTGCAGCAGCTGTCTTCGTGCATCTTCCTGTGGGACCCAGAGGACGCAGCCCGGTTGCTCAAGGCGAAGAAGAGGATGCTTGAGGCGCAGGGGATGACCTTCTCGTCCGACGCCGGAGTGTGGAGGCACGTCAGCCGCAAGAATATGGCTCTCCATTGCCGTCGCCGCACGCGTGGAGCGGCGGAGACGGAGCGGCTGATCGGTGACCTCCTGGAAACCTTCGGCGGTGCCAACGGACGAGACACCATGGGGATTTCCCTGCTGGACCAAGACCGCATCCAGAAGATCTGGACGGAGCAGCGGCGCCACCTCCATTGCATCCAGGACCCGCCGGGCGTGGAGCTGTACACTGAGACCGGCAGGGTGACCAAGGGGGGGATCAGCCTGCCGGTGTACCGTTGTGCACGAGGCTCCACGTCCCTGGAGTCGTTCCACCTGCATCTCAACCGCTTCATTCCAGGTATGTTTCACATGCTTCACTGTCATGTCAATCTTTCACTGTCATCGACTCGCTGTCATTCACATTGTGTGCACTGAATAAACTGCTAAACAGATCTGTGTTCCTCCTCAGGAGAAAGTGCCAATCCCTGGCACTTGCAGGCATTTCTCCTGGAGGGGTTGACGCGGTGGAACGCGGACAGGGCAGCGTCCGTGGCACAGGAGGGACGGCCGCTGCTCCGCTCCTACAATGGCCCCCTGCAGCACTCCCTTGACCAGCTCAGCCAAAGGGTGCTTGGCACGAGTGTGGTCAAGGATTACACCAAGCCCAGGGAGTACACGGGTAAGAACACTCAAGCCACCGCGCTTACACGTGTCCACACTGAATGATATTTGTACCAGACTGACTGATGCAATTTGTGTTGTTGTACTTCAGGGGAACTCATCGGCATCGAGTACCTGTACTCCCAGACGGGCAGAGTGCTGCAGGACGTCAGCTTGGACCCTGACATTCCGGACGCGGGGGGGGGACGTTCCCCAACTCGTCGAGGATGATGAGCTCGCCGACGGCCCGCAGGAGGTGGAGGACCTCACCCTGCACGTGCCTGTCGAGTTCCCAGCTCCTCAGACGGACCCGCGGTCAGGGCGACCGGCTGACGCACCCGCGCCCGAGCCATCCAGTCCGACCGGTGCCGCCGAGCCCGCACCCCACTCCCCCGGCCGGTCCTCGCCAGAGCCTCAGCAGGCTGCTGAGGTAAGCACGCCACCTCTTTGTGGTCTGCGACTGCAGTGCATCTCGCATCACCAAAAACTGCACTCGCTCTGTTCCATCCAACTGACTTATTGTTTTCCATCTCTTCTTGTGTGTCTGCAGGACTACAGAGGACCGGATGACCAGCCGGGGTACCTGGCCGTGGTCCGGTTGGCCACGGCCTTGGTGGGGTTGCGTCACGACCCGGCCTTGTCCGAGGGGAGGGTAGACGAGCTTATCAGGCTCTACGAGGCCCTGTCACCGTACGACAGGGCCCGAGTAGTTTACCCTCCCCGCTACAGGGACAGGCCAGCTCAGGGGCGCTTCATGGCAGCCAAGCCAAGCCGCACCAGTATACCTGGTGTGGAAAGCTTGAGACGGTAAGGCTACGCTTCCATCATACATTTCCCTGTTGTACAAACAAGTTGCTTTATGTAATGTTGCCCATTATCACGCTCATATCTGTCATTGTTTTTGTCCATTGTCCACAGCTGCCTGGTCGGAGAGACCTCTGGACCTGCCAGCAGTCCCAGCGCAAGCCGGCTGGTAGAGGCAGTATGCACCCAGCTCTGCCGCTTGATCCCCTCGGGCAGCCGTGCGCGCGGTGCCCGGAGGTCGCGGTGGGACAGCATACTGCTTCGGTACCAGCACATCCGGGACCTTGTGCTGGGCCACCAGAGGCTGATGGCTCGGGCGCCCATACAGCTCTTTGAGCTGAACGCCAGGACCCTCTCGCTGTGGTATGTTTGATGCTTTTGATGTTATGGTAATGACATGCTTGAATGGCATGCTCTCAAAATTGTATATGTAACTAAAACACTACGTTGAAATCCGTTTTCAGGTTCACCAGGATGCAGCGGGAGAAGGAGAGGACTGTGCTGGCTTCAGGCGTTGCAGCAGAGGGACGACCACCAGCGGCAGCGGGTTCGGCGCCGTGCCCAGCAACAGCGGTGGATCGTTCTCCGGCAGCAGCAACAGGCCAGGCGAGGACGGCAGAGCCAAGGGCGGCGGGACCTCTGGCAGCAGCACCGGCTGTGGCAGCACCGGAGCCTGTTCTGCCAGCGCCAGTGCGCCCACTGGCGCCTTTACCGCCTGCCCCCTCAGCTGTTGTCCTGGCCATACCACCGGCTGCTGCAGCTGCAACAGGACCTTTTCCGGCAACACAGCCTCTCTTTCTGGACCTCTCACTGCCCCAGCAGAGTGTGAAGGTGCTCCCCATTCCAACGCTCCCTCGGACAACGCCAGCCCCACACGTCCTCTCTCTGCCGCTGGCCGCCGCACATCACGCCGGCCCTCGGCTGCCTGCACCACCTCCTGCTCCCCCTCCTCAGCCTCGCTCTGCTTACAAAACTGAATGGCTGAGGAGGAAGAGGGCTGAGCAGAGGGCAGCGGCAGGAGCAGTCGTCGCTGCCCGGGCCGGCGTGCCACAAGAACAAAAGTGCAGGAGATGCGGCCAGCCAAAGCGGAGGGAGACCGGACACACCCGCTACGGCAATGTACATTTTTGCTCTGCCGCCGCGGCGGGTAAGAGTGTGGAGGACTGGCTGAGGGAGATGAAGGACCAGGGTCGAGCCCCGGACTGATTTCGCATTCTCGCTAGGGCAGGTGTATATAGTTGGTTTCAGTGTTTGTTTGTTTGTTTTTTAAAGACATTGACTTTACCCTCCACAAGGACCGGGACCTTGCCGCGGTGTGGAGGCTTCCTACAAACACCGGTCCACACCTGCCACAACTTTTCTATCGCAAAAAAAAAAACATTGTGTATCCCATTCACACCTGTACAACATTGCCATGCCTTTGTACTATTCTGATTCTTTACACTGACAAGTTATACGGGCCTATACTGTGTGTGTCTGCTGCCTATCATATGGCTTAAGAAAAAGAAAAGAAAACATTGTCTGTCCCATTTACACCTGTATAACACATTCACACCTGTATAACACATTGTCATGCATTTGTGCTGTTCTGATTTTATGCGTTGACAAGTTATATAGGCCTTTTGGACATGTGGGTATGTTCAATAATGTGGTCACTGTCTTTGGAGTTACGTCCAGTTGCCACTGGCTCTGTTGGCGCCGCGTTGGTACTTCACACTGTATGCTGCTGCTTTATGCATCCATGCATGTCTGTAATGAGCCCTTATACTATGCGTCTGTCTGCTGTGATTTATGTGGTTTAAAATAAGAGGAATGAAGCCTTGTGCCACTGTTCTGCATCAATACCACTGTTCTGCATCTCGCCCCAGAATATTTATGCCATGTGTCTGCTCTGATGCTCTATTTTTATTATTATTATTACTATCATCATCATCATCAAAATCATCATCATCATCATCATCATGTTTTATTGTATTGTAGTTTGAAATAAATAATCTATTTCACACTGTCTACTGCTGCTGTGTTTGGTGTTTTCTGCATCTATACATCATCATCAACAACAACAACAACAACAACAACAGATATTTAATTGATATTTTTTTTACTGAAGAAAAAGGTGAAACGAATAATACACGGCATGTAACTTTTATTTATACATCGAAATAAAATTATTGACATAATATAAATGTAATATAATGTTTAACATAACAAATTGTAATATATATGCAGAAAAAGGTGAAACAATATAAATACAATATATCTATGCAGAAAAGGGTGAAAAAATATAAAAAGGGGAAACAATATGAATACAATATATTATTTAACATACATTTTAATAAGGTGACACAATATAAATACAATATAATGTTTAACACAACAGATTTGAATAAAGGTGAAACAAATAATAATAATAATAATAATAATACATTTTATTTATATTGCGCTTTTCTTGTACCCAAAGAGCTACAAGTACAGTACAAAAGTAAATGCATTAATAATTAAGGTAAATTAACATACACCAATTAAGACACAAACACCTTCTTAAAAAAGATGGGTTTTTAACAGTTTCTTAAAACTCGTTAATGTTGTAGCATTCCTAATTGTTAAAGGAAGTGCATTCCACAACCTGGGGGCTGCCACAGAGAAAGCTCTTTCACCCATCGTTTTCAGTCTGCAAGAAGGCTGTTTCAGTAGAAAAGAGTGGGCGGAGCGCAAAGATCGAGAGGGCATATATGGCGTAATCAAATCACATATATATGATGGTGCAGTTCCATGTACAGCTTTATATGTTAAAATAAGAGTTTTAAAATCAATACGGGCATGTACCGGAAGCCAATGCAGGTTCCTAAGCACACCAGAGATATGCTGACGAAAAGGAGTATGTGTAAGAACACGTGCAGCTGAGTTCTGTATGTGTTGCAGTCGCTTAATGGACTTTGCAGGTAGGCCAAGATAAAGGGCATTACAATAATCAAGCCTAGAGGTCACAAGTGCATGGACAAGCCTCTCAGCATCAGGTAATGAAAGAAAAGGCCTGATCCTGGCAATATTCCTCAAATGGAAGAATGCAGATTTTGAAATGCTCTTGATATGTGCTTCAAGTGTTAAGTGAGAATCAAAAATTACACCAAGGTTGCGAACTTGAGGTAATGGAGACAGTACATTGTTTTCAATGTCTAAATTAAATGTTTTACCATTACAGGTAGCTGCAGGGGTACCAACTAAAAGAACCTCTGACTTAGTACCATTTAATTTAAGAAAATTGTGGTACATCCATAATTTAATTTCGTGCAGACAGTCAGAAAGCGTTGCTGATGTACCTGTGATATTAGTTTTTGTGCTAATATAAATCTGAGTATCATCAGCATAGAAGTGGAACCCCAAACCATGCTTTCTAATAATCTGCCCCAAAGGAAGCATGTAAATATTAAAAAGTATTGGGCCAAGGACAGACCCCTGAGGGACACCATGACATACCTGTCCAACGTTAGATTTATTATTTTCTAACGTGACGAACTGGGTACGATCAGTGAGGTAAGATTTAAACCACTCCAACACTGTACCGGAAATACCAAGCCAAGTCTCGAGTCTCTCAATCAATATAGAGTGACACAGCGTATCAAAAGCTGCACTCAAATCTAACAGCACCAAGATAGTAAGAGCACCAGAGTCAGCAGAGACGAGGAGATCATTCATAACTCGGACCAAGGCAGTCTCAGTACTATGTCCTGATCGAAAACCAGATTGAAAAGGTTCTAAAAGCTCATTCATGGACAAGTGAGAATGTAGTTGTGACATAACAACACGTTCCAAAACCTTCGCCAAAAAAGGAAGATTAGATATTGGTCTGTAATTAGACAGATCAGACACATCACACCCAGGCTTTTTAAGAACGGGTGTGATGGAAGCAACCTTAAGGGCTTGGGGAACAAGTCCAGTAGTAAGAGAAGCATTAACAATGTTCAAAATGAGAGGACTGATAGATGATAGACACTCCTTGAGAATATGAGTTGGAATAGGATCCAGAGTACAGGTAGAGGAACTCATCGTCATAATTAATTTGGAAATGTAATCAATGGTGACCGTTTGAAAACTAGAAAACCGGGTAAGTGGACAATTTACAGGCTGAATCTCAGGAGGTGCACACAAAGAGACAGAAGTAATAGACTGATAAATATTCTCAATTTTATCAGTAAAGAATATCAAAAAATTATTGCACTGCTGCACAGTGGAACAAATAAGTGGATTGGTAGGTTTAAGGAGTTTGTTGATTACTCTAAACATCTTGTTTGGTTTTGCAGTACCGTCATTAATGATTTGAGAGTAGTATTCAGTTCTTGCTATTTTGAGGGCATCGCTATACCGAACCAAATGCTCATCATACATAAGTTTATGAACAGTGAGCCCTGATTTTTTATATTGTCGTTCCAACTGCCTGTTCTTTGCTTTAAGAGCCCTGAGCTCAATAGTAAACCAGGGTGATGATTTTGAAAATGAAACCACACGTTCCTTCCTGGGGGCCAGCACATCCAGAAAATAATACACAGCATGTTACTTTTATGTATACACATGAAATAGGCATAATATGAATATAATAGTGTGTAATATAATGTTTAATATTTGTGCTTCGGTCGGGATTCGATCCTGCGTTTTGATGGTGTCTCGTTTGTACCGCGTTTGTGCGACTGGGCATGCGCGAAGGCACTAATGCGCATGCGCGAAAACAGAGAAGAACGATGGCTGAGCTGACTAGCAGTTTGAGCACCATGTTCTCTAGTACACTAGATATTGTTGCACCAATTAGATTAAAAAAGGTTAGAGAGAAAACTAAAGCACCATGCTACAACAGTGCTACGCATGCAATCAAGAGAGAAACTCGTAACTTAGAGCGTAAATGGAAACAAACAAATTTAGAGGTCTTTAGAATCGCGTGGAAAGACAGTATGTCACGTTATAAAAAGGCTCTAAAAGCAGCCAGGTTTGAGCATCTCCGCAAACTAATAGAAAATAACCAAAATAATCCAAGGTTTTTATTTAACACCGTGGCTAGACTAACAAATAAACAAACATCACCAGAGCAAAATATTCCGTTACAATATAGTAGTAATGATTTTATGAATTACTTCAATGAGAAAATAGAAAGCATCCGAAACACAATTGTAAATATACAATCCTCTATGATGTCTTATGATTCAGCCTCAATTATGGCCCCTCTAGAACAACTACACCGCTTTACAACTATAGGACAGGAAGAGCTAAATAAACTTATCATTGCATCTAAACCAACAACATGTTTATTAGATCCAATACCCACTAAACTACTGAAAGAAGTGTTACCTGTAGTGGAAGAGCCTCTTCTTAATATTATTAAATCGTCTTTATCTTTAGGTCATGTTCCAAGAATATTCAAGCTGGCAGTAATACAACCTCTCATTAAGAAACCGCAATTAGATCCAAATAACTTAGCAAATTACAGACCCATCTCAAATCTTCCATTTATGTCTAAAATACTAGAAAAAGTTGTGACCGCTCAAATGTGCTCTTTCTTGCAAGAAAATGATATCTATGAAAAATTCCAGTCGGGATTCAGACCGCATCATAGCACAGAAACTGCGCTAGTTAAAATTACAAATGATTTACTTTTAGCTTCTGACCAAGGCTGTATCTCAATACTAGTTCTACTCGATCTTAGCGCTGCGTTCGACACTATCGATCATAAAATACTCTTGGATCGACTACAAAACTACACTGGTGTTCAGGGACAGGCATTAAGCGGGTTTAGATCGTACTTATCAGACCGTTACCATTTTGTCTGTTTAAATGGGGAAAAATCAAAGATAACGTCAGTAGACTATGGAGTGCCGCAAGGATCGGTGTTAGGCCCTCTGCTATTCTCAATATATATGCTGCCACTTGGTAATATTATAAGAAAACATGGAATTAATTTCCACTGTTATGCTGATGACACTCAATTATATATCTCATCACGACCAGATGAAAACACTAACTTATCTAAATTGACAGAGTGTCTAGATGATATAAAATGCTGGATGACGTGTAATTTCCTGCTATTAAATTCAGATAAAACGGAGGTACTACTTATTGGTCTAAAAAACTACCCACAAAATCCCTTACAATACAACTTTAATTTAGAAGGATGTCCTGTTACTTTATCCACTACAGTAAAAGACCTGGGTGTTATACTAGACCGCAACTTGACTTTCGAAAATCATATTTCATATATTACAAGAACAGCCTTTTTCCACCTTAGAAACATTGCTAAGCTACGTAACATGCTGTCTGTTTCTGATGCAGAAAAGTTAGTTCATGCATTCATGACCTCGAGACTAGATTACTGTAATGCTTTATTAGCTGGTTGTCCTGCATCCTCAATAAACAAGCTACAGTTAGTGCAAAATGCAGCCGCTAGAGTTCTTACTAGATCAAGAAAATATGATCATATAACACCTATTTTATCATCTCTACACTGGTTACCTATTAAGTTACGTATCAATTACAAAGTATTCCTACTGACCTATAAAGCCCTAAATGGTTTAGCTCCTGTGTATTTAACAGACCTTCTATCGCCATACAATCCATCGCGCTCTTTAAGATCACTAAATTCGAGGCTTCTGGTCATTCCTAGGATATCTAAGTCCACTAAAGGAGGGAGGGCGTTCTCGCATTTAGCTCCTAAACTCTGGAATAGCCTTCCTGATATTGTACGAGACTCAGACTCGCTGTCCCAGTTTAAAACTAGATTAAAGACGCATCTCTTTAACCAAGCATTCACTTAATGCTTAACCCTTAATACTACTGCTGAATCAGTTCGAATGCATTAACATTATGAACATCAGCTATGCTAATTATTTCCCATCTGCCTTTCTGCTGTTATCTCGGGACGCTAGTCCCGAGGTAAATAGCGTTCGTCAGCTCCAGTTTGTATCCAGCCTCTCACGGAGACTTCAGATGCCCCAACGCCTGTGAAGAGACGACTCGACGCCTGTGAAGAGACGACTCAAAGCCGGCGATATGTTATGCCATAAATTAATACATGATTAACTAACTGTATTTTTCTATGTACATTTCCGAAATGTACTTTCTGTAAAGCTGCTTTGAGACAATGTGTATTGTGAAAAGCGCTATACAAATAAATTTGAATTGAATTGAATAAAAAAAATTGGACCAGGCACAGGGTCAGAGTGTTTGCAAAAACAGGTATTTCATTTTACTTTAAAGGATCATTCAAACAAAATGTTAGTGCAACTCTGTTAAGGAATGCTACATTATACTCACTGTATTTTTACTTCAGGTGACTATGAAACTGCAAAGAAGTGGTCCACAAGAGCAGCTGTGCAGTCTTCTGTGGAGAGCTCTGATGACGTTCTCAAGAGAAAAAAACGACCAGTGTGTCTCAGCAGCTCTGATGAAGGTATGAACCTGAGCATGTGAAATAAGTTTACAAGTAAAGTAATTAAAGTAATTCTAAAATCATTTTTATTCATTTTTTTAAAAGATACTTCTTCAGTACCTCACCCCAACAAGAAGAGCCGGGTGAACTGTACATCAACTGGTAGGCCTTTCTTAGTTTTAATTATTTTACTTTACCACTTGTGCACAATTTCATATTAAAAAGTGTTTGGGGGTTTTCAGAATACCAAAATTTCATTAGTTGATTGATACCAATACCAGTACATTTCATCGTTTTTCGTTTGTTCCTATTTTTTAGTAATTACCTTCTAATTTACAGTGGAACCTCAGCTGCCATTTCCCCGAGCATTTAAACCCAACAAACAAACCACACTAACACCAGCAAGACCTGAAGATTATACCATTCTTGATGCATCATTAAGACCAGCGCCTCCTAGAGACATCCAGAAGAATGGTAAATGCAAAACATAATTTGAAACTTAGTTTTTACCTTTATTTGAATGAATCAATCTTGATTCTCCCAGATCAACTCCTGAGTTACTCACTCAGAGAATCATCAGCATTGAGTGTTGCGGCCCTTGGCTCCTCAATAAATGGCAGAGAGTCTCTAACGGGTGCAGTAATTATTTATTCTTCCAAAATCAGCGTGAGCACCGTGAAAACTAGAAGTAAACACAAATAATTTTCTCACTTAACACATACACTTTCCTGATACAAGATAAACAACAAAATAATTTCCAATAACAGTCAAAATAGACATTTTACAACCTTGAAGGCTTTTATACATAGCAAAATGAATACACACCTTACTCCGCTCACCAAGGGTGCAAGTTTTAGATTTGCTGCTTTTCAGAATTAGCCGCTAGCTTGAAGGTCTCTGAACTAAAACAGCACACAAATGTGTGGATATAAGACAAAGCAAACTTCACCAAAACACCATGAAAAACGGAAATACATAAACTAATTAATATTGTAAAGTTAACAGCACCAGGATTTCACAATCTGAGTCAACTTACATGTCCAAGATCTTCTGAGATGAGACAAGTCAGGCAAGTGCAAAACGAATGATCAGTTATCCAGATTCCAGGGCACACAGCCTTAAACCCAGTCACAAAATTACCTGACTGAGAATGCACTACCTCTAGCGGCCTCCAGTGGCCACTTACACTCCCACCAATCATGTTATGATAAATGAACTCAGCATGTAAAACAAAACAGTTACTCATACATGATTTCTAGAGTTCTGTAACTGCCTAAGTATAGAGCTATAGGTCACAAATAAAAATAGGGTCACCTTGAATAAAACCATTAAACCAACATGTCTGATGTAAGTGTACTTAAACTTGACAGACCGTTAATTGTTTTCAAGGAGGAGCACCAGCTTTTGGATCGGCCTTTCAATGATTGAGGGCTTACATCGGTGGTTCTGTTTCTGTGTTAGTTTCCGATCCCCAACTTGTACCTTTACCCGACGAACTAAGCCATCTGACCCTTCTGTAGTTTCAACCACTCGTCCTAGTTGCCACTGATTCCTTGGGAGTGTATCTTCCATTATGATGACTATGTCGTCCACTTTCAAGTTGCGCCGGGGTACATGCCACTTTTGCCTAATGGACGTATTTAGAAGGTATTCTTTCTTCCACCGGCTCCAGAACTGTTCGGTTAAATATTGTACTCTGCGCCATCTTTTTGCGGCGTACACATCTTCCTTTACGAACTTTCCGGGAGGTGGTAAGGCAACCTTAGCTTTCATCAGGATAAGGTGGTTTGGAGTCAGCGGCTCTGGTGCCATAGGATCATTGATTCCATCAACGTTTAAAGGGCGACTGTTGACGATGGCCATAGCTTCATAGAACAGCGTTCTAAGGGAGGCATCATCTAGTCTACCGGAACACTGAGCGATCGTAACATTCAGCACATTGCGGATGGTCCGAATTTGTCGCTCCCACACACCGCCTGCATGACTCGCTGAAGGAGCATTGAGAATGAACTCGCACTGTTTATCCGCCAGAAAGGCTTCCAGTGCCTCTGTGTCACATTGCTTGAGGGCTTCCTTGAACTCATTCTTCGCACCCACAAAGTTTGTGCCCTGATCACAGCGGAGTTGGCAAACAGCTCCTCTAAGACTAATAAAACACCTTAAAGCGTTAATGAAGGTGTCCGTGGACATGTCTTCAAGCATTTCAAGATGGACTGCTCGAGAAGACAGGCATGTGAATATGAGTCCATATCTCTTGCACTCTTTGCGACCTCGCTTGGTGATAAATGGGCCGAAGCAATCCATTCCGCAGAACATGAAGGGAGCTGAGACTTCACAGCGTTCTCTGGGGAGTTCAGACATTCGTTGCTCCTCAACTGGTCGTCTGAGCTTCCGACATTTTACACATCTATGTATCAACTTGGCGACTAGTTTACTCCCACCAATGGCCCAAAATCCATTTGACCTGAGTTCCATTAAGGTCTGGCTCCGACCCTGGTGGCAGATCTGGGCATGGTAGTGTGACAGGATAAGCTTGGTGATGTGACTGTCCTTTGGGAGAATGATGGGGTGCTTTAGTTCATGACTGAGGGATGATCCCTTAAGTCTTCCGCCAACGCGAAGAAGTCTCCCATCCAGAATGGGGTCGAGACAAAGAAGAGGACTGGAATTTGGAATTATGTCCCCATGAGGGCTCCTTTGCAGTGCCTTTAGCTCTTGAGGGAAGGCTTGCTGCTGGACGAGCTGAATTACCACCTCAGCAGCCCTCCTACGTTCCTCGACAGTCACAGTTTCACCGTGATATTTTAGCTTAGATCCTAGTCTTTTGATTCTTGCAACCACCTTAACAAGCATTGTCCAGGTGGAAAACCGGCTCAGGCGACTTAGAACGTCGCTCCAGTCACTGACTTGAGTTGCAAACACTTGAATCGATTTAACTTCGGGATCACCTGTGAGCAACTCGGTTGAAGGCCTAGGTGTAGGTAGCACTTCCTGTTCCCATAGAAACTTGGGCCCTGATAACCAGCGAGTTGAAGAGATGTCTGCTGCATGAAGACCTCTAGAGGCGTGGTCAGCTGGGTTTTGTGCTGTATCTACGTAGTTCCATTGATTTGGGTCTGTAATCTCTCTTATCAATTGAACACGGTTTGCCACGAACACATGGAACCTTCATGCCTCATTGTTGATGTAAGCCAGCACTACTTGTGAGTCCGTCCAGAAGAGTTCTTGTTCAATTTTCATCTCAAGTTCTGCCTTAAGCATAACACTCATCCTGGCTGCGGTGACTGCGGCTGAGAGTTCCAATCTTGGGATGCTGATGATCTTCGTAGGTGCAACCCTCGCTTTGGCCATTACAAGACTGCAATGAACCTCGTCCTTGTCGTTTTTGTATCTGAGATAGGAACATGCACCATATCCTGCGTTACTGGCATCTGAGAAGTGGTGCAGTTCCACCCTAACAATTTTACCAAAGTTTTGAGGATGGTAACATCTGGGTATGGCGACTTCCTTTAAGCTCTGTAGGCCATTCTTCCACTCCTCCCACCGTGAACGCAAGTTCTCAGGAATAGGATCGTCCCATCCAATACCTCTACGACATAGCTCCTGCAGGATGCACTTGCCACTCAAAGTGAAGGGAGCTACAAACCCGAGTGGGTCATACAGGGATGCAACGACTGACAATAGACCACGGCGAGTTGGGGGGTGGTCCTTTGCGTCAATGTTGAAGCTGAATGTGTCGTTCTCTGATGACCACTGTATGCCCAGTATGTGTCCTTCTGGTGTTGCATCTGGATTAAGGTTGAGAGGATCAGTGGTTACTGCCCTTTCTGAGGGTGCCACACAGGAGAGGACCTCCATTTGATTTGAGTTGAACTTGTGCAGACCTAGACCTGCACTTTTGCACAGTTCCTGTGCTTCGACAATTAGTTCCTTAGCTTCTTTGACTGTTGGAACACTGGTTAACCCATCGTCCACGTAGAAGTTCTTCTCTACAAATACTGAAGCTGTCGAGTGGTCAACCTTGTGTTGCTGTGCCAGATACTTAAGACCAAAATTGGCACATCCAGGGGAGGACGCAGCACCGAAAATGTGGACTGTCATTCTATACTCCTGCGGTTCTGTTTCTAACAATCCACCCTCCCACCAGAGGAACCTTAGGTAGTTGCGAACTTCGGGTGAGACACTGAACTGGTGGAACATCCTCTCGATGTCACAGATCACAGCAACTGCTTCCCTTCTAAAGCGACAAAGGACTCCTACTAAAGAGTTAATTAGGTCGGGGCCTGTGAGTAGAGTGTCGTTTAGAGAAATCCCCCGGAACTTTGCCGAGCAATCAAACACAACTCTTAATTTGCCTGGCTTCTTGGGGTTGTACACCCCGTGATGTGGAATATACCACACAGTCTCTCCCTCCAAGAATGGAGGAGCTGGCTCGGCATCACCTTTCTTGATAGTTTCTTCCATGAAGGCAGTGTAATGGTCGAAATACTGTTTGTTGGCTTTTAACTTCTTCTTAAGATGTTGCAGCCGAACAGTAGCCAGCTTCTTATTGTTAGGGAGAGCCGGCGGACCACTGCCCTTGAAAGGGAGGGGAATCTCAAAATGTCCATCCTTTTTCTGCTTAATGTTATCACTAAGGAGCTGTATAAAATGAACGTCATCCTGAGACACGTACTTGTCCTCATAGCTCCTCTCGTTGAAGTCTGATTCCAGTACTTTCAGCACATCGGTGGCCACTGGCACCTCTTTCACTGCAACACGATGCACAAAGCTCTCGTTTCCTTGTCTATCCAAGTGGGGATTGGCGGACCCTATAATGCTCCAGCCAAGCATTGTCCTTTGCGCGAAAGGTTCATTTTCACCACCTGTGATGACCTCCAAGGGAGCTAGAGCTGATGGGCAATCATAACCAATTAGCAGTCCAACCTCGCAATCTTGGAGTGGATGTAACTTGTTTATAAGATGTTTCAGATGAGGCCACTGAAGCGCTGTACCTTTTGTAGGAATGTGAGACTTGTCGACTGGGATGAAGTCTCGTGTGTAGGTCTGCTGTAGTTGGATGTAAGTTTCAGAGTTGAGTCCCCGAACTTGTAGACCATACGCAGTCTTGCTTGCTATGATTGTGTTGACAGCTGTCATTGTGCTGAGTTTAAGTTGCACTGACTGAGTGTTCACATTTAGTTCGGTGACCAAATCTTCCAAGATGAACGTTGAGTCGCTCTGTGTGTCGAGTAGCGCATAAGTGAGAATTTCTTTCTGGGGCTCTGTTGTTGATGACACAAGAACTGGAACAATGCTAGAGGTGGCAGAAACGTGCTGTGTCAATGCATGGGCCATGACCTTGTGAATTTCCTTGCTTCCATGGTCTCCTGTGGCTACGGGATCATTTCTTGCAGATCCGACAGGGTTTGTGTTTCTTTCTAGGTGCAAGCAGGTTGGATGACGTCTACCACATGTACTGCAGGTGTGTCGCCTTTTACAGTCTTTGGTTGTGTGACCCTTTCTTAAGCACCCAAAACACAGGTGGTTTTCATGGATAAAGGCCTTCTTTTCATCTGTAGTCTTTGCTGCAAAGGTTGGACACTTAACAACACCATGCATTTCGTCTTTACAAACTAAGCAAGGTGGCCTTGGTTTCACGTTTTCCAGAGTTCCTGAGGTGGAGTTTTTCATTTGAGTGCTTGTGTTGAGCGCCTTGGCTCTCTTTGGAAGCCTCTCGTCCGTGCTTTTAACGTTCATCAGAAGGGGGGAGGCAATAGGGTTACAAGCTATACGAGCTTCGGTCTGCATAAACTCTGTGAAATGCACAAAACTTGGATAGTCTCCAGATCTGTCTAGCTCTTCCACAACAATACGACTCCATCTGCGCACCATCCACTCAGGCAGCTTTTTAAGGAGCTTGTGATTTTCCTCACAATCATTTAGAATACCCAGGCCCTTAACATGAGGAATGGCCTCCACACAACCTTGAAGGAAATCTGCAAACTCTCTTAATGCAATAGGGTCATTTACAGCTATCTTTGGCCACTTCGTGAGCTTGTCTCTGAAAGCCCTTTGGACAATGAATGGATTTCCATACCTATCTTGTAAGACTGCCCAGGCACCCTGATATGCCTTCTCTGAATTTCGGTAGAAAAATCCTTCAACGGCTTTGCGTGCTTCCCCAGCAAGATAACCCTTTAGATAGAGCATTTTTTCACTAGCTGGGAGGGGCTTCTGGTCGATGAGAGCCATAAAGGATATCTTCCAGTCTATGAACTTTAAGGGATCACCAGTAAACGTGGTTGGTTCCGGGACAGGTAGACGGCTTAGGGTAAGTGAGCTTGCAATTGCTTGGGCTAGGCTGACTTCCTGAGCTACTGGTGCCTCTGAGTGTGCGGGATGAGGCTGGAATGGCATTGCTTGTGGATTTAGTGAGGTTCTGAGTCCAGCATTTTGTCCACTATACTGAGTTTTATGGTCAGTCTCTTCCTCAAAGCCTTCAAAGCCATCAAAATTGTTGTACGCTCTCACCCGAGCTGCTGCTACCTTCACTTCATTGTCCGCTTGAAGCTGTTGTAACCTTGTTTTTTCCTCTTCTAGCTTAAGTTTCATTTCAGCCTCCTTTTGCTTGATTTCTGCTAGCATCTGTGTTTCCTTGAGTTTCCATTCACTCTCCAGTTTGTCGAGTCTCGCCTGTTGAAAGTGTATTTTTTGCATGGCTTTTGCCTGTTCTACCTTGGCGGCCAGTTCTGCTTCTGCATCTGCACGTTTGCTAGAGGACCTGGAGGTGGCGCTTGAGTGGTTGCCTGATCCTTGTGATGACTCTGAAATTACTGTTTCTGTTTTCGTATTTCCAAAGACTGACTCATATTCATCCTTATTCAGCGCTATTCTCACCCTCTCTTTCTCTAGCTGGTCATTGAAAGCCTCATCTATGTTCTCAAGTCGCTTACTGACAAGGTCACAAATCTCAGCTGTAAGAGTGTCACATGCATCCATTCTTTTGACAATATCAGGAGTAGTGGTATGGTTGCGTCGAATGGGCTCATAATTTTGATGTACTATAGCCTGTTTAGATTTAATGTTAGTTTGAATTTTATCAAGGTCCTCAGATGAGCAGAAAGCCTTCAATTTTACTCTAAATTCCTTTGCTGTGTGTTTCCAAGCATCATAGGCTTTGTTGAATGCCTTTTCATTCCTCTTTGCTTCCTGATCATGTAATTCTTGACCCTTTGTTGTTAAACTACGGTCACGGGAGCTCGACCTGACTTGTTGTGCTTCTGGGGTCTTGTCTATTTCCTCAGCAGGTGATGACATCTTGTTGGTCTAAACGGATCTGTTTGTACTTTAAGGCCTTAGAGTGTTTTATGTCTAGACTCAAATTTGGATGAGTGGTGACTTTAACTTATCTTTAAAACTATATATTACCACTCACATCAGACATTTACACTTTGAGGACACATCAAGGAGAGTAAACAGAAACAGCTACTGAATGTCATAAACAAGAATACTGCTGATAATCTTCAGTCAGGCAATTTTGCTCCTCAGATATTGTTAGGTTCAGGAATTAAAATCTTGAGATGACAATGACCTTATCCACACTCTTAGACTTTGTACTGGTTAACCTTACGGATCTAGCATTTACCGTATTTGTATTACACATTCAAAACCCTTCTTGGAATTATTTAGAATATGGCAGTTCTTGATTTCTCTAGAGGTCCAATGTCCCATGTGATGAATTAGCTGAGCACATAGTCATTTAAACCCGTTGACTTTAATGTAGTGCTCCTGTATGTGTATCTGCGGTTGGTTTTACCCACTTAGTCAGACAAAGTCTCTCACTGCAGCTGTGGCATCCATATTGGCGTGTAAACATCAGATGATCTTGTGTCCACTGGCTGATGAAGACGTCTGCATTGGTGGATGACTCAGCGATAAGTTTTCACTGTTGCGGCCCTTGGCTCCTCAATAAATGGCAGAGAGTCTCTAACGGGTGCAGTAATTATTTATTCTTCCAAAATCAGCGTGAGCACCGTGAAAACTAGAAGTAAACACAAATAATTTTCTCACTTAACACATACACTTTCCTGATACAAGATAAACAACAAAATAATTTCCAATAACAGTCAAAATAGACATTTTACAACCTTGAAGGCTTTTATACATAGCAAAATGAATACACACCTTACTCCGCTCACCAAGGGTGCAAGTTTTAGATTTGCTGCTTTTCAGAATTAGCCGCTAGCTTGAAGGTCTCTGAACTAAAACAGCACACAAATGTGTGGATATAAGACAAAGCAAACTTCACCAAAACACCATGAAAAACGGAAATACATAAACTAATTAATATTGTAAAGTTAACAGCACCAGGATTTCACAATCTGAGTCAACTTACATGTCCAAGATCTTCTGAGATGAGACAAGTCAGGCAAGTGCAAAACGAATGATCAGTTATCCAGATTCCAGGGCACACAGCCTTAAACCCAGTCACAAAATTACCTGACTGAGAATGCACTACCTCTAGCGGCCTCCAGTGGCCACTTACATTGAGAGTGAGATGAAGGCGATGAGGAGCTCAACAGCAGCCCTGTATGAACTGTGCTCGTGCCCTGGGTGATGGGACTAGTCAGCGAGTGGAGGAGATGAGCCTTGATGTGTGTGGCACTATGGAGGAACTCCTCTCTCTCTCAAAGAAAAAATGAAGAGGAGACATTTCGGAATAGTGTGGTATGTTAATAGTGAACTATCCGTGAAATGCCAAAAAAGTGTTAGAATTAAGTTAAATAACTAAAGTTATTACCATTTTGAAAATGTATTCCATCTTGTAGACACACCATTTAAGTCTTCTTGGAGGTCCAAACCCTGGGGAAAACACCCGGCGGGTGATGCGGGCACTGGCCTCCTACAGTGTGTGGAAGGAGTTTAGTCTGAAGGGGAAGAAAGGGAGGAGTAAGTCCTATATGTTAGTGACACAAAAAACCTGTATTACCAGTACTTTTTTAACCATTGCTGCATAGTTAAGGAATTTAATATTACAGAGGCAGTGATGATGTCCAATCCTAGAATCCAGCAAGCAACAGTGGAGGACATTGTGGCAGACACACTTAAGCTCCAGCAAGCTGTCAGAATGTAAGCTCCTTTGGTGCAGTTTTCTGTAAAACAGGGCTGCCAACTCTCACGCATTGAGCGTGAGACACACGCAATTGACCCAATTCTCACGCTCTCACGCCACACCCCCGATTTCTCACGCTTAAGTGTCAACCCGGTAGGTAAAATGCCCCCCCCCCCCCCGTTGGAGTAGTCTCATTAATGGAGTAGATTAATATAATGAAACCATCATATTTTAAATAAATTATATTGACCAGCTGAATCTAACATTTAATTTCAACAAACGTAAAAGTCAAATGAAAAAAATTATGTGCAATTAATTGTATAAAACTGAAATAGGCTACTTTTCATTTTGCAGCAGACCAGAGAAAATGTGTGCAGCAGCATGATGAAGATGATGAAACACTCCTACTTTTGGAAAACAAATAAGACTTTTAGATTTTTTTGTTGTTGAAATTTTCATATTTTTTTCCTTAAAGTAAGATCAAATTAATTAAAATTAATGTATATGCCAAATTTTCACTTCTCAATAACTTGTTAACTTTTAATATATATATATGTTAAAAATTATATGTTAATTATTTATTATCTTGAGGTGGAGAATGTCATTAACTAACTGCTGATTATTAAATGATATAAATGTTTTCTAGTTGATTGATTCTCGAGGCACACATGTGTGTGACACATTGATGCATGCGGTGCATACACACAATAGTACAGGTAACACTGAATAAATACTGATTAAATGTATGCAGTGTTTTTTGTTGTTGTTTTTACGTGGTATTTTGGTCGTTGTTAGGACTAAAACGGTCCTTTGATGTTACCTCCTCACAACATACCAGTTAGGTCATTGAGACGTAGGGCCTATCACTACTCATCACGTTCTTGCTGACGTACCACAATAACGTTGCCACGACGAATACAGGAATCACAAGGTTACGTGCTGGAATGTTATTTGGCACGTCGGTTACAAAGAATATGGGCCGGTCCTGTTACGTCTTCACAACGTAACTGTGTTAGCTGGGATATATGATAGCTAGCTAGTAAGTTAGGGTAGTTAGGTAATAAATGTTTTATATCCTTAAGTTTGTGATTAGTTTATTTATTTAATAAACCAACCAATCAATAAATCAATCTACATTCTGAATCTTGCAGGGCTTATAATTTCTGTGGGATGTTATCAATCCTACAGGACAGTATGTGGACAAACCTACAGGACTCAGCAACAGGCGCGTCTTAGACATGGGCATTCGGGGCTTCAGTCTCGGATGTGTTTTTTATAGCCCCGGATCTCAAAAAAATTAATTTATTGATAATTATTTATTTTTTTTAAATAAATTTGTATTTATTTTAAAAAACGAACGGGTCTTTTAATCTATCCTTCGGAATCATGTATTAAAGACGATTAAAATGTGTTCAAGCAGATCAAAGTTACTGTGGTTACAATAATATGCTTGCATTTAGAGTGCGCACCAGAGGAGAGAGAGAGAGAGAGAGAGAGAGAGAGAGAGAGAGAGAGAGAGAGAGCCTGAAAGAGCCATTGGTTAAAACTAAACACTAAAACAACTTTTTAAAGTTAATGATCTGTAAGAATGGAGCTTCATAAATGCTGTTCATTGATTCCAGTAAATTTTTTGACTTTTTGGTTTAAAGTGTTTTAATTCTACAATATATGGTGTAGAAACGTCTGAGTGCTGCCCTCTTCAGGTTGAACGGTGGCTACTGCAGTTGAATTTTTCTATTGGATGTTTGCGGTGGTTCGTGACGCAGCGGTTGTTGGTTGCGGGATGCGCATAAGCGCTGTGTGCCGCACTGTATTGGAGTCTTTCATAATCATATAATACTTTTGCGCAATGAAAGATTATTAATAGCCTTTTTTGTTCTGTTCTGTCCTATCTATCATATGTTGCTGCCTCATTAAACAGCTGTGCAATACATTTAAATAATGTCTTAATTTTATAGTAGACTAGAGCCCGACCGATATATCGGCGGGCCGATATTATCGGCCGATTTTAGGCATTTTCCTAACTATCGGTATCGGCATTTATAATGGCCGATAAATGAATATTTTTAAAAATGCGGGTACGGTGATTCATGTAAGGGTGGCGCTGCCAATAAAGCACCTAAAAGCTGTCACAAGAACTGGCAAAAATAATGATTATGAATACAACAAATATAGCAAGGAGACATTTTAATTGTTTATTAATAAACAAGTGTTTTCAGTCAGTGTCAGCCAAAGATGAAGTTGACCATGCTGACTCGCGATCTTCAGTGAGTGCGCGCCAGAGAGAAATGCACATTTCATACGATTACATGAGTCCGTCTGTCTTTCGTTTTGAATTGTTCTGTTTAAAAGTAGACATTTCAATATAGATATATTTCAATTCTCAGGTCTATACGCTGAGTTTCGGTTCATGAGACGAGCTCCAGTTCACCCGCAGGCGCTTCCGTGTCGAGATTATCTATCGTCTGCTAAATTTATTTCTTATAAATTAAATCCAGGCAAATGGCTGATGAAACATTGATTAAAATTAAGATACAATTAATACAAAACGAAATTCACTTTGAAACGAAAGGTTTTGTGCTTTCTGTTTGATGTCTATGTGAAAGTTTCAAAGCATTAGTGCCGCTTTCAGAGCGCTCACGTCCGTAGTGCTGAACTGTCGCGTCTGTAACATTGTTTTTTCCTCATAAATGCAAACACGAAAAATAAAATAAAATAAAATAAAGTGAATATTTTATGTAGCCTGTGGAGACTGAGAGCCAACCCTTCTTCATCCGGTGGGTAGTAGCCTACTTGTGATTTGCGCAGTGTAATTCACAGAATTGATTTCTCTGCTACAAGCCTCTGTCACGTATTGTGTGAGCTTGTGACTATTGCAAGCGCGCAGCTGAGAAGTCCTGATTATATTGTCTGCTATATTTAGGCCTTCTTATTATTTATTAAGGCAATTGGTTGATGAAACATTGATTAAAATGCGTGGCGCGAGCGATGTCCGACAGTAAACGTATTCTGCTTTGTCTCGGGTAAACAGCTGTTGCGACGCGAGCAGTAACGGACGCGTCCGGTGTAGACACAGTGTTAAAGCTCATTCTGCCTGATAACGCTACGTTACAACATCAAGCAATATTCCAAAAATGTATATAATTATAACACTTTATATAGGGCCATTTTGCATTAAGAGTAGCCTAGTTTCACGTTTAGTACATTTTGCTTACTAATTATTTAAAATAGTATAAAAGTACTGTACATATGTAATTAAAAACGTTTTCATTATGATATTATTCATTTTACTTTAGTAAAAAGATCTGAGTTCTTCCTCCACTGGTAGAGATTAGAGGAATTAAGAGTAAAAATAGAAGATAATAAGGTTTTGTCAGTGACACTTTTTATATATTTATTGATACAAGTTATGACTAAATTAAAAGACAAAGTCGTCGTTAGTGAAGATTATGCAACAGTATTTAGAATATAATATAATATAATATAACATCCAATGCAAACTAGTTTGGTTACAGCTCAGCTGTATAATTCTCATTCTATCATTCCCCCTGCCTCCATTACATATCTGTGTCACACAAGTGTTTGATTACCACATTTGAGTGATCATTGCAAAACGTGTTTATAAAATATATTTATTCTGTTTATAGCTACTGTGTAAAGTACCCATCAAAAGTTACACACCAATAGGAAAGTGTCCAAACTTTTGACTGGTATACTGTACTATAATACACATAAATAATATTGCTACTGTATTATAATATACACATAAATAATATCGGCCGATATATCGGTATCGGGCTTTTTTTACTCCCTAATATCGGTATCGGCATCGGCCCCCAAAAATCCATATCGGTCGGGCTCTATAGTAGACTATATATAATAATTGATCTTTCTGATTTTTATCTTGTTTTCATGTATTTTACAACAATACAAAGAGCAATGTGTAACGTTTTACCAGATTTAGTGCTACACTTATTGTCTCTTTGTTCCCCACTAAATAATGTTTTTCACTAAATGTTCATATTTTATACAATTATTGTTTTTTCTAGACTAAATTTTACTGAGTTAAAACTGCGCTGGTATCCGATCGGTATCGGTCGATACTCAAAATTTTTGGTATTGGATTGGATCGGTTCAGAAAAAATGGTATCGGGACATCCCTAATAATTTCTGGTAGGCTATATCTAAGTTACCCAGGAGCTTTGTTCACATAGGCTTAGCTTGATGAATCGAGTCGTTGAACACAGCAGGAGAGAACGCAACGTTAGCCAGCTAGCTAAAGCTCCAGTGGAAAATTATTAGCTAACGCTACGGAGGCCATAATATTTTTGACTCATGGCTGAAGTTAAGTTTCTCCAGCTCTCCCCAGGTTGGCAAAAATGCATCTCAAAATGCATCAGATTGATGGTTTAAAATATGGAATATTTTAATTTTTCTTACGGGGGAGCGTGCCCCCGAACCCCCCTAGAGGGGTAATATCCTTCTCACCTTTTTCACCCCTGGCCCGTTTTCATGCCTGCTATAGTTCCTTTTCCAGACTTATACAAGCAGACTGTTGGAGTGATGTGTGTGTGTGTGTGTGTGTGTGTGTGTGTGTGTGTGTGTGTATAAATAGATATAGATAAATATAGATAGATAAATATCTATATACACAGTATATATATATATATAGTTTTATATTCATTTTTTAAAATATTATTTAATATTCATGTATTATTTATTTGTGTTTCTGTGAATAGCTGTTACAGTTCTACAAATAAAGCATTCTATCTTTTTACATATCATTTAAAATGCTACAAAAAATGCACAGAATGCAGGAAATGAAGTGTTTAATGCCCAACGTTCCCTGGGGGAGGTCCCCCACACCCTCCATTGATGATATTATTGCTTATTATTATGTGCCTCTGAGTAGAAGTAGTAGTTACCAAAAGCAGGGGTGGGTGGTGCGGACTGGGCTAAGCCCCCAATGTATCAAGACCCTAGCAACGCCCCTGCTCAGCAATATCCTGTTCTGTAGGATTTTCATTCTGTCTTGCAGGATTCCTGCATTAACCCCGCACAGTGAGTGCAGGGTTTGAAAGGGTTTTATTCTAACTATCCCATAATGACCTCGGCACGAATGCTATTGAGTCTCGCGCGGTCGTACTTTTTGGTCGTACAAAGTACATTGTGAATGTTTTTCTCTTCAGTCGCTGAAACTCTGACTGAAGTCCTGCAGAAGCGAATGAGAGTAAACGCGTTTACTCCAGACGCGCGCGAAGCAGGTAGGAGTTTCACTGTGAGACAGGGACGTGCACAGGAATTATGAGGGGCAGTTGCTCTGACCTGAAAAAAGGGCTTCCCCTACATTCAGTTGTGCTTCTTGCTCGTATTCAGTTCTGATGGTAGGCTACGGGCAACTACGCATGATTTGTAGTATGATTGCGTAAAGGGAACAGGAATTCCGGTAGGCAACAGAATCGACTGCTAAACCCAGGGCCGATCCTGAACTCCCCCTGGGGCCCTAAGCAAAAGGGGCCCTCTACCTGACCTGTGACGCCGTGAGCTATGTAAACCATTTGCCATTGCCACACAATCACACCTGACACTTCAGTGCTCCCAATACAATCCTCCCTCCTTTAAACAAAACAGTCAAAGAATAAGTACAACAATATAGAACAGAATGAGGTTCAAACAAACAATATTTATTGAATAGAGTATTTTCTATAGAATGTTAACATAACAAGTGAATATTAACGTAAACATAAATAAGAAGAAAATAATAAATTATAACCCTGAGCTTTGGCTTTTGGGATTAACTTTGGTTCTCTCTACAGCCTGGGTATTTTCTGCATCAGTATGATTTTTTATTTTATTTATTATTATGCATGTTGAAGCAATTCTTGATTTATGGTTATTATTTACTGAGGGATGTGCATCCATATTGACTAGTATATCCAGCTAATCAACATTTTAAATTCAATATAGCCTATAAATCAATAGTCAATCAATGTCAAATTGTCAATACATTGCTTTCTATCTTGCATAATTAGTGCAGTTGTTTAGAGTTTTTAACTACACTGAGACTATAGATAATCAGTTTCTTGTTTTATAAATGTGACTTTGATTGGGAGTGCCATCATTCACGTGCATGTATTGTACAGTATGTCTGGTCTCCACATATTTCTGCTTGAAAAATGCGAGTTTCATTTCGTGCACGCGCATATGAACGCACGATAACACACGCGACGCGGTTATGTTTTCCGAGCTGCAGTAAACAAACACCGTTGCACTTTGTCGTTTCTCAAAAACAAACGTAATAAATTTTTTTATTTTACTCTCACTTTTGTCAGGCACAAAGTGATGCAAGAGATGCACTGCCTGCCCAGCTAGGTTAGCAAGACCGAAAAACATCAAACTTTGCTGACATCAAACTTAGAGAGGAGAGAACACAAGTTTACCTGATTGTTGTTCCCGCAATTCACTCTCATGGGTTTTTTCTTCTTCCTCTTTTCGTGACCAGAAGGATAGTTTCGCTTCATTTTGTCATGGATGTTGTACACATTAACTGACACGCTATGACACGAGATGGAGGCGGGGCCTTAAGTAATTTGTGGGGTCTTACGCACCGGTCTCGTGCAGCGCTGCAGCCACGTAAACAGTTTGCCCTTCCCTTACTGACTTTCAAGTTCGGTGCACGAATGGAAGTGAATGAGGCTTTGCGATTTAAAAAAATAAAAATAAAAAATGTATCTAGGCCCGGTTGCCCGGGCAACCTGAGCAACCCCCCTGTGCACGTCCCTGCTGTGAGATACTTAATGTTACAGTCATTCTACCGATGTAAACAAACAAAGCAGTTGCAAACGGATATGAAATTTGCATGAAGGAAATAGCGGGCTGTATTCAGTTTTATCTTTTTGCAGTAATGAGAGTGAGTTAACTAACGTTATGACAGTAATGAGGGGAGTTCACCCAAATATTAACCCGTGTGTGTCCGTCTGTCTGTCGCTGTGTGTGTGTGTTTGTTTGTTTGTCCGTCTCTCTCTCTCTCTCTCGGTGTGTGTTTCTCTCTCTCTCTCTCACTCTCTCTCTCTCGCTCTCTCTCTCTCTCACTCTCTCTCTCTCTCTCTGTGTGTTTGTCTCGCTCTCTCTCTCTCTCTCTCTCTCTCTCTCTCTCTCTCTCTGTATGTGTGTGTGTGTGTGTGTGTGTATATACCTTCTAAGCAGAAGTTATGAGGATAAAAAAAAGAGTCAGGAAATTAC
Source organism: Siphateles boraxobius (assembly GCF_051911475.1). NCBI lineage: Eukaryota > Metazoa > Chordata > Actinopteri > Cypriniformes > Leuciscidae > Siphateles > Siphateles boraxobius. Next base: position 3,328,490 of record NW_027509186.1, on the reverse strand, counting down.
ATGGTTAATTTGTACATCATTGTAATGTTTAATCATTGTTTAATAAACACATATGGCACCTTTTTCCAAGTCTTCATTTGTCACTCTTTATTTTATTTTTTTAAAATATCGCAATAATGATCGTACCGTGGTCTTTACACCAAGGTATTATCGTATCGTGAGATTTTGTCGTTACATTCCTATTATTTACAAGTCATAACTTTTGCCAATATTTGGAATAGAATTTAAAAAATGTATACTACAAATATTTTTCTATTAATTTAGTGTGCCTTTACATTGCTTCAATGCGTAACTATTTTAGCGTCATATTTCTATCCCGTGCTGCGTGAATCCAGGTCACTTCTGAAACTTTACAGCATGCAATTGGCGTCGGTTCTCTTAGCAGCATGAAAAATAATAGTGTTATTCAATGGATTATATAGGCTGAAGCCTCGAATGCGAGTCAAGACTGCTCCCTTTACAATCACTAATGCTGTCGCTCTGTCAGTTCATCACGATCTCACAAAGTGCAATGAAGCCGCCAACAATGCACAATAAATCTCTAAGGCTACGTCTACATTAATCCGGATACATTTGAAAACGGCGTTTTCGTATAAAAAACACTGTCCATCCAAATTAACGTTTTCCAAAAGCTTCTCCTCCACACTAGTGTTAGTGATGGGTCGGTCATGAGTGATTTTTTTCACTGTAAACGAATCTTTAATATGACTCAGGAGCACTGAGTTGTCTCAGAGAGTGATTCGTTCATTTTGTGTTGTGTACAGGAAATGGAATTCTCACAAAAGCTCAATGAGATGATACAAATGGAAAAATAAATGATAAAGTTATCGCGCAATTCCTCTGGCAGGATAATGCTATTTAGCAAAATATATCAGCATTCACTGAGTTCACCAGGTTGCACTCAGTCACCATATGTTTGGTCTTTGCAGAACTGTGATATGAAAGTAACATTTTAGCAACAGTGTGAAAGTGAATGGCACATAAGATGCACAATACCGGTATAAACATGAATATATACCGGTACAATATGTGTCACATGACTAAACATGCGTCATCGTTTTCAAATACCTCCGTTTTGACAGTCCACACTACAATGCCAAAATGGCGTTTTCAAATTTATCCACTTTGGAGAGCGTTTTTCAAAAAGCTTAGTTTTCATTTATAAAAACACCGTCTCAGTGTGGACTGAAGGCCAAAATGGAGGAAAAAAAAGTGTTTTCAAACGAAAACGTATTAGTATGGACAAGGTCTTATGCACGATTACACAAGTTTTCAGCCCTGATTTTAGCCCTGATTTTCACTCGCTAATATTTTATTAACAAAGTTCGGGAGAGGCACGTTCAGATAATTAACCTAATTGTCATGGGAGGAGCTCATCCAGTCAACTCAATTAGCTAACATCAGGAGGTATACAGCAGATTTTACAGCTGTTCTATGACAGCTTTCCAGCATTTGGCCCCCGCCCAATTGCAACATGTCTGAAATCGAACTCTAGCCGTTTGATGACGAATCCTTTCTCTCCCCTGATCCTCTGCCGCAATCCGGCGCCACTAGGATCATCCCTCCTCCTCCAGTCACAGCCGCCGAACCCCCGTTTTAAGTTAAGCATTGAACGTTAGCATTTTGTTTTTTTAATTGTTATTTGGATACCGCCATGAAATATGAAACGCTATTTTCTGGACTGAAGACTGAGAGTGATTTTTGCAGATGTGTGTGTTCAATTTGGCTAACCAGTGTGTGAAATATAGTGTGAGAGTGTAGATTTCAGTAGCTAGCTATAACGCAAGAACAAGCTGTGACTTATTTATTTGCTCTGTGATTTAAGGGCTGTTTAAATACATATTTTCTCTTGGAAATAAAGGACTTTTTGTTTTTATCAATTAGCTCATCTTCACAGTTCACATATTTTTAGATGTTTAAATAAGCAGAGGCAGAGTAAATTGCATTCAAATGCCACAAATGTTTGAGATGCAATATGTGTTAATTGTGTTATTATAAGTGAGTGGTAAGAGTAGTTCTCTTACGAGAGTATCTCTCGTACTGCGTAATATCTTACGCTATGTGGAAAACCTCTTTTCCACGAGATATTGAAGCCAAAAATTATCCTTAATTTTGAATTAATGTAAAACGCTGTGCAGCAGCATGCAGACGTAGGCAAGACGGCTTGCGCGCCTATTGGCTGCCCTGCGGCAACAGCAGCAACCTATCGATCCGGAGTGAGAAGCCACGCCGTCTGAGAAAAAGCACACAGCGGGACGAGCCTTGAGTCTGAAGTCGCTGGCATCGCCGCCTTTAGCCGCCGTACCTGCTACGCTTTCCGGCATTATATCCTTTTCTGCAAGTGTGTGTGTTCGCTGCTGCGACACACATTTTTTCACTGTCTCTCTCCCTCTCCTAAAAGAGCTGCGTCTTTTTCAAGATGCATAGATCCTGCGGCTCGTGCCGAGCCACACTCAGTGAAGAGGATCGCCATGTCATCTGCGTTTCCTGCCTGGGTGAGGATCATGCGGCTCTCGCTCTCGTCCACGGCGGATGCCCTCACTGTGAGCTACTGCCGATGGTGACTCTGAGGACTTGCCTGGCATCATTCTCAGAGCCTGCACTTCAGCCAGCTGTAGCGCCGCGCCATAAAAGCGCCGTGCCAGCGCGGCCCCGAGCATCAAAACCGCTGCGCGGCTAGCTTTCTTTACGTTACAAGAAAGCTATCCCGCCCCCCGTGGACATGCGTCACCGGCGAAATGAGGAAAGAGTGTGTTTTGGTCACAATCCAGTGGCCATTCTCCATTTCTCAAACATTTCTCAGCTCCTCTTAGTTCGAGCGGCTGAAAAAGTTCAATATTGCAGCAATGAGCCTGTTGTATAACACGCACGCCTGCAAACAAATGCCAACACATACAAACTGTGATGACGCTCTCTTATCTGCTCGAGCTATTTTAAGCTTTTGTCGTTTCCCCCTGTGGCTCAGAGGCAAAACCCAAAGCCTTTGCACGGGAGACCCGTGTTCGATCCCAGGTCTCGCAGCAGATAAAATTTAGTCTCGCCGCGGCCAGACTTGCACCGAAAAGGGAGCAGTCACCCAAACCGAACACAGCCCAGTGTTCATTTCTACACACAAACACAGCCGGTAAAACGAAACCAACCCACATACAGTCAGCTAAGACCCACGGTGTTTAAGTCTCGCCGCGGCCAGACTCCACCGAAACTTCTCGCTCGTTCAGTTCCAAACAATGTGACTGTTCCAGTGTATTTCGCGGTAAACAAGCCGGCACCACAGCCCGCTTGCCTGCACACAAATGCCATTTTTACGGCGACCCAGATAATTCCCAAAAGAGTGTATTTTCTGGTATTCCGGTCACGGCCGATGGTGTTATGAGTGTTGTAAGAATGCCCACGTCTCAGTGCCCATTCCCACACACAGACACAGCCCGCCACAGTTCAGGGCTAGCACAAATAAAATCGACTCATGTCGATTGTGCAAAAATGTAGTGAATGTGCCCACGACACAGTGCCAACAAACACTACACGATGCGTGTCCCTCGTTTTCTGTAAAAACGAAACACACACGACGCACATTCGGTCAGCACAAGCCGACGGTGTTGTCAGTGCAGTGAATGTGCCCGCCGTCCCGCGCCCACATTCCTTCACAGACACGCTCAACCCCACAGGGTTTGTCCCGCTCGCTCTCTCTCCACAACCTGTCACAGAGAATTCGAGCGCGACCAGGCTGCCCGCCGTGATCGGCGCGCCTCCCGCCTCACACACTATAAACACAGTGTTTATGTCTCAGCACACCGAAGCTCTGCAGCTGCCGCTATGCCGCGGCCAGAGCCCGGATTTCATTCTACCCCTAGCTATTCACGCAGATGCGTGGGCAAAGCTTCCCGGGGTATCAGAATGGGTGTTGAACACTATAAAAAGAGGCTATTCGCTACAGTTTGCTCGACGTCCCTGCCGTTACACGGCGCGAGTCGAAACCACGGTAAACAACGAAGTATCTCATCTACTTCGAGCCGAAATAGCAAAACTGCTGAGCAAAGGGGCCATAGAACCTTTATCTCAGGCTCAGAGCGAAGGGGGGCTATACAGCAGATATTTTCTGGTACCGAAAAAAGACGGGGGTCTCAGACCCATTCTAGATCTGCGACAGCTGAACAGAGTGCTTATGAAGCGCCAGTTCAGAATGCTGACAACCAGGAAAATCCTCGCGCAAGTGCGCCAGGGAGACTGGTTTATGTCAATAGATCTGAAAAATGCCTATTTCCAAATACAAATAGCGTCACGTCACAGGCGATTCTTGAGATTCGCCTTCGAGGGCCAGGCATATCAATACACAGTCCTACCGTTCGGCATATCCCTAGCACCCCGTACATTTACGAAGTGCATGGATGCGGCCCTCGCACCCCTGAGACTTCAGGGCATGCGAGTTTTGAACTACTTGGATGATTGGCTGATTCTAGTTTGATCACATTCAGAGCTCATAGAACACAGAACCACATTAGTCGAGCATCTCGAGAATCTGGGTCTCACAGTCAATTTGGTGAAGAGTTCGCTGTTTCCTAGCCAGAAAATCTATTTTCTGGGAACAGTGCGGGACTCGCTGTCTATGACAGCACATCTGTCGCCAGAGTGAGAACTGGACATTCAGCGCACCGCGAAATCCATTCGCCGTGGCTCTATAGTCCTGCTCAAAAGGTTTCAGAAAATGCTGGGCCTCATGGCCTTGGCATCTTCAGTACTCCAGATGGGCCTGCTACGCATACGCCCACTGCTGTTATGGCTGAAAGTGCGAGTTCCACCCCGGGCATGGACCTCTGGTCTGTTTCACCTCAGGGTGGACATGAAATGCGTTTCGGCTCTGGAACCTTGGAAAATAGCCGACTGGTATCAGTCAGGCGTGTGTCTGGGGACTCCCTCGAGTGTGACGGTGGTGTCCACGGACGCCTCCACCTCGGGATGGGAAGCTCGAGGGCAGACCGTTCTTCGGCCAGTGGTCAGAACGGGAAAAGCTCCTACGCATAAACTGTCTAGAAATGCTGGCAGTCGACAACGCGCTATGGCGTTTTTGTCCCCAGATAAAAGGCCGCCATGTCTTAGTCCGGTCGGACAACATGTCAGTGGTGGCATACAAAAATCACCAGGGTGGCGTCAGGTCCCGAAACCTTTACAGGCTGACGGAACGCCTCCTGGTCTGGGCTCAGCACAACCTGCTTTCACTGAAAGCAGCGCATGTGCCTGGTCGCCTGAATCTGGGACCATCTGTCCAGAAACAATGTCCCAGCAGGGGAAGGGTCGCTGCACCTGCAGACGATCCAACTGCTGAGGGAGACATTCGGAAGAGCGCAGGTGGACCTGTTCGCGTCTCAAGAAAGCGCTCACCGTCCGAACATTTTCTGCAAGAGCAGGGATGCGCTGGCCCATGTGTGGCCCCGCTGCCCCCTCTATGCTTTTCCCCCGTCTCGCTCCAGCCTCAAGTGCTGGAACAAATCAGGGAAAACGGATGCCCAGTGCTACTCGTGGCTCCGCTCTGGACAAACCAGAATTGGTTCCCAGTCCTAATGCGGCGGACCAGCACTGCCCGATACCGGTGAGGAGAGACCTCCTCTCTCAGGCAAAGGGCTCGATTTGGCATCCTCGTCCGTAATTATGGTCCCTACATGCATGGGCCATCAACGGGTACCCGCTAACCTCCCAGGGGGAGTGTTAAATACAATCACGCAGGCTAGAGCCCCGTCTACTAGACGGCTCTATTCCTCAAAGTGGTCAGAGTTCTCTGCCTGGTGTCAAGCTCAGGGCTTTTCACCCGCAGAATGTGGAGTTACGGAAGTGCTCTCCTTCCTTCAGGAGCTGCTGGATAAGGGCAGAACCCCATCCACGCTCAAAGTATACGTGGCGGCCATAGCGGCGTTTGCAAAACCGACGTCTGGCCAGTCACTGGGGAAAAACGACCTGGTCGTGCGATTCCTCAGGGGAGCTCGGAGGCTGAATCCTCCCAGACCCCCCTTAGTCCCTGTGAGGGACCTTTCTACGGTTTTGGAAGCCATGAAAGGTGCCCCATTCGAGCCAATCCATTTGTCAGACATGAAACATCCTTCTCTCAAAACGGTATTCCTTATGGCTCTCGCTTCAGTGAAGCGCGTAGGGGACTTGCAAGCGCTTTCGGTAAGCGCGTCATGCATGGAGTTTGAGCCTAATGGCTCAAAAGTCATACTCAAAACAATGCACGGGTACGTGCCCACATCCCTCAACACACCGTTCAGGGCCCAGGTTATTTCCCTGTGCGCCCTCCCGGTTCGTGATGAGGAGAAGGATGCGAGTCTCCTCTGCCCTGTCAGGGCACTGAGAGCTTATGTGTCCCGCTCGTCGGTCTTCAGACAGACTGAGCAGCTCTTCGTTTTGTTTGGCGGACGCTCCAAGGGACTGGCCGCATCAAAACAGAGCCTATCCAGATGGATAGTCGACGCCATAGCACTGGCTTACACTTCTAAGGGCCTGCAGTGTCCTTTGGGTGTCTGAGCGCACTCCATGATAGGCGTGGCCTCATCGTGGGCGTGGTATAGTGGGGTTACCGATATCTGTACGGCCACGGGCTGGGCCTCGCCGTCTACATTTATAAGGTTTTACAACCTAGAGGTTCCCGCCTTACAAGCCAAGCTTCTGTCGGTATAGAATTCAGTGCTATCTGCCCCGCTGTGCCGGCCCAGATGCTGAGTTTCGCTTGTGCATCGCTCACTGAGCGATAAAACAGCTCCATGGGTGTTGAATAACCCGTACTATTACCCAGTTCAGGCTGAACACGTTCACCCTGTATGCGTGAAACACTGTTAACATAACTAGCTCCTGTAGGATGCTATTTCATGGGGAATGATGCTTGCAGCCTCTCTTCTCAGACTCTCTGTGAGTCTATGGTGATTATGCACTATATGAGCCCCGGGCTACTGCCCTTGGGACTTTGGTGTCGGATCCCAGTACGCACTGCGTTTTGCATTGTGTTCCCCATAGCGTAAGATATTACGCAGTACGTGGGATACTCTCGTAAGAGAACGTACTTGGTTACTAACGTAACCTCGGTTCTCTCTAGAGAGGGAACGAGTACTGCGTATCTTGCCGTGCATACACAGCTCTGGTTCGCTTCGGCGATGAAAACCAGTTGTACCAGCCTAATCGAGCTATGTTTATAGGGCGTGACCACGCCCTTTCTGGCGGGACGTGATGAAATGGGCGTGAAATGCCCCCATTGGATATGTGTCACGCAGAGCCTCTCTCGATAGGCTGCTGCTGTTGCCGCAGGGCAGCCAATAGGCGCGAAAGCCGTCTTGCCTATATCTGCATGCTGCTGCACAGCGTTTTAAATTAATTCAAAATTAAGGATAATTTTTGGCTTCAATATCTCGTGGAAAAGAGGTTTTCCCCATAGCGTAAGATATTACGCAGTACTCGTTCCCTCTCTAGAGAGAACCGAGGTTACGTTAGTAACCGAGTACGTTATAAAAATAGTTTAGTTATGTAAAAATAAACCTTTGTAGATCCTATATTTAGGCACATTGCTGACACCTTTCTTTTTGACATTTTAATGGAGTCAAAGCTGTTATTTAAGGGGTTCCAGAGCCCCACGAACACCTGTATTTTGCACACTGATTCTAACCCAATTTGACAATGATCCTGCTTTATGTTTGTAGTTATAGCTATTACTTCAAAGTGAATTGACTAACTGATTGAATGAGTGATTGAATTACATTTCCCCCAGGGTTAGGGTTAAGAGAATAGTTATGAAGAGAAGCAGAGATATTCAGAGCTTCTTCAAAAAAGAAAAGAGTCAGAGGCAGCCACAGCTTCTACAGCAGCAGTGAAACGGCTCAGTATAGGTACAGCAGTATTGATGAAGAGCAGTCAGCTCCTCCTACACAGGTTGGTAGGCTAAGTCATGCTTGGATAGTTTGAATTTACCATGTAGGCTCACATTCAAGTTGTTTGTCACTCCAGTTATACAATTACAACTGTCTGAAACATCACTACACAAGAACAATAGTTAAAACAGTTGTAAAAGACAGAAGAACTATAATAAAATGTGCATAATACATAAATACACACACACACACACACACACACACACACACACAAACACACGTTTGAAGAGACAAGGACTTTAATCCACAACAAGGAAATAGCTCTTAGAATATGTGTACCCTATCCTGAACATAATTACTGATTAAAAATAGACGTTAAAATAACCAGAGATACTTGAGGACTATGATAGGTGGAAATGGAATAAAAAAATGACTTTTTAATTTGGTTGGTTGTTTTCTTTACCCTATAATTATCGCTCTTCCGATGTTGTGAGCTGCAGGCTCCCGTCGGATGCAGCGCGACCCCTCCCGGTCGAGCGAAGTAATAACCAAACACCTAAAGCCTTGTTTATACCCGACGCGTCCGCTAGAGCGCGAAGGTGCGCGCGGCAAAAATGACGTCATTGCGGTGTGGGCGGTCGTGTGCGTTTGGGTGCGCAAGACCCCATTTCGCCTGGCGGTGTGCACGGCACAAGGCTTCAGTTGTTTAACTAGTTTACATGCAGTGAAAGTACAATAAACCTACTGCATTTATTACTCTTTTTATATGAATTTCAGCAATTAATAACCGGCAAGCTACTTCTTCACTGCTGATTCCTGGTGGTTTAGAGGAGAATTACTCCAAGTCGCCCCCTGTCGTTTCACAGAATAGCACAACGGCGAGCGCGTCAAGTATAAACGCCTCGTCTGTTTGGAGAGGTGCGCACGCAGTCAGCCGAGACTCGCGCTCGTGCGGACGCGTCGAGTATAAACAAGGCTTTACCGATCTTGCATACCTGACGCGTCATTTTTGCCGCGCGCATCTTCGCGCTCGTGCGGACGCGTCGAGTATAAACAAGGCTTTACTCCGTGTCAGCGCGCGCTCTGATCGGTAAAGTGGCACAGACCTCTCTCGAATCATCTCCTGCAGCAGTCTCCGGCCAAGCATCACTTAACTCCGCCTCCGTTTCCCTCGTAAGCTGATATTAGTATTTAAACATTCTGAATTACAAACATTACATTACAAACAAGACATGTTTGTAAAAATAATTTAAATAACACGGTTTTGGCGGTTATAGAGCTCTAATGACGGTGTTTAACTATAACCGTCGGTCTCACGGTTATATAATAACTGTCACACCCCTATATGTAAGTGTGAACTCGTGAAATGATGTTTTATTAACAAAGTTCGGGAGAAGCACTTTCAGATAATTAACCTAGTAATTGTCATGGGAGTCATCCAGGCAACTCAATTAACATAAGGAGGTATACATACAGTAGCTTTTACCGCTGTTATATGACAGTTTTCCAGCGTCCATCCACCATCCCATCTCCTCACTTAGTTGTCCTATCCCAAACCTGGGATTACTCTGGGTTCGGGCGAAAATCTGTTATCCAAATACAATGTATTATTACAGTATCAACTGAGGGTGCTCTTGCTTGTGTCGAGCGTCGGCCAATAGTGAGCCTATGTGTGACGTAGATCTACGCAATCACACTACGTTGACTGACTAGAGGCCCACAGCGATATAAATATATAGATATGCCTGTTCTGGTAAATTCTTACTGAAGTCCTTAAGTGAGTTTGCTGCCTTTGCTGTGAGGGAGATGCTCACAGAAGCTGCTGCACACCAAGACCTGCAGGTAGAAAAAAATAAGAAAAGCCTTAAATATAAATATGGTAAGCCTTACCAGTAATGTGATAATTATTTTTAAGGTTCTCGACATTTTTTAAATAAATACTGTAATAATAATAATAGTAGTTCAAAGTATGAATAGTTTTTAGTCAAATGACATAAAAAGACCGGGCCCCTCGACACTCTTAAAACTTTTCTCCCTCAAACAGCAAGCTAACGTTACTTATGCAGGCTACACACAGCAATATAAACAACATCTCTTGACGTCGTTCTAGTAAAATAATAACAATAATAAGTAAACAAACCTCAAAATCACTTTGCTGAGAATGATACACCAGCAGCCGAGGAGTTGAAGATATCCTCTGGTAGTGCGCGCGATATTAAAAAATGCGCGTGCGGCGTGTCATCCGGGTGAGTTCGTCAGGTGAAAGGTCATCATGTGGTTCATTTTATTTACGGCTAAATTATTATTCATTAATTTTACTAATAGTTAGATTGGGCAGGCATCCACAAAAGGGCCTTTAATTACAAAAAAAGGATAGGAAATTTTGCCTTGACAAAAGGGCTCTTTGGGCACCAAGGGGCAAAGGGCCAGGTGCTCAAGCAGTGATACACAGCATGTCTTGCTCTCCTGATGCAGGTCTCTCTGTACTCTTGTCTGTAAGTGGACGTATTCTCCGTCTGAAGGCTGGGACGACACCTTCTGGAGCGCCATCGGCTTGGAGGACCTGATGGAAAACTGCTATTGTAAAATCGGTGGGAGAGAGTAAAGCTCAGGTGTCTGTGTGTGTTCAGCCGGTCGTGTTGACTGATAGTGTGTGTGTGTGTGTGTGTGTGTGTGTGTGTGTGTGTGTGTGTGTGTGTGTGTGTGTGTGTGTGTGTGTGTGTGTGTGTGTGTGTGTGTGTGTGTGTGTGTGTGCAGGTGAGCAGACTTGTATTCCTGGGACTCCTGTAGGACGAGGACTGACCGCAGAGGCGGCTGCAGATCTGGGCCTGAGACCGGGAACGGCTGTGGCCGCTTCACTCATAGACGCACACGCAGGAGGGTTAGGTATGATACGCCACACCAGCTGAGTGCTAATGCAGCGCTCGCTCATCCACGTCTCTTTGAAATGAAGAGAAAACTGTGTCATGGCCTCGTTTACACTGCAGGTCTTGATGCCCAATTCTGATTTGTTGCCTATATCCAATTTATTTGACTGTCCGTTTACACGTCTTTTTCAATTGTGACCCATTTCCGATTTGACATACTATCTGAAACATCGCGCATGCTTAAAGTTGGATCTTGCACAGATGGACGATTGCGACATATGCTTGATGCTAGCTCTGCGATATATGCAAAGTTCGCCAAACATCAGCATGACTGTGAGGCGGAGGACGACGAAAAGGGCCATCATTGCAGCAGCGCATGTGCTTCAGTTATTGTGTGCGAGAGATCTCGGGACTGCTGGGAACATACAACACGATCTCATGAAAGTGCGTAACTAATTTTATTTCTCGCGCCATTTATACGTCAAAAATAGTTTTGCGTGCATAATACGCACTGTAAACCCCTTGGGTAGGATTAGGGGTGTGGAGTGCGAGGTATTACACACCATAAAGAACATATTTTTGAAATTACCATTGTTTGGAAGCGCTATATAAATGCCTCATTCATTTATATCATATGCACTCAAAAACTATTTTTGGTGTAAATGGCACGAGAAATAAAATTAGTGGTATAGATATGCACTTTCATGAGATTGTGGCGGGCTTTAACGAAAAGCAGTGGGTCCGAAATGTTAGGATGAGCTAGCCAACTTTTGATATGTTGTGTCATCGTGTGTCCACATTCCTCTCCTATGACGACACCATCCGTCCCTTCGCAGATGCGTGTCGGGGTTGTCTCTCGTCATTAAACCGCGGAGACGTAATGCCTCAGAAAATCCTGCCTTTTACATGACAGTCGCATTGGCACATATATGATTTATATCTGATTTATTTCCACATATGAACGAGGCCTGAAACAGATCTCGAAATATCCGAATGCATGCGTTTTTTCCCTGTTTACACAGTCATATAACACATCCGATCTGTGTCACATATGAGCAAAAAATCTGAATTTGGTCTCATTTCACTGACAGTGTAACCAAGGCCATAATGAATGCATTTACACTGCGTTAAATACGGTGTCACTCCACTTCTGTTTGAGTGTGTGACCTTCGACAACCCGCTTCACTCCTAAATAGATCAGGTCTTTATATTTTTATCACTACAACACATATTGTTATTTTGATAAAACAATCATCATGTGTTCTAAAATAGAAGCAAAGAGACTATACATGTAATATAGGTCTACATTTATGTAATTTTAATGCTCTGGCCTTTGCAGATATTTAAAATATGGCCATCTTTAAGCATGACTCTTTGGATTTATATGAAATGGTAACACTTTACAATAAGATTACATTTTTTAGCAGTAACTTAGGTTAATAAATGTTGTATAAGTATTATTCATTGTTAGTTTGTTAATTTCAACATTTACTAATACATTTTAAATTGAGTTTTAATTTTTATTTTATCTGTTATTACCTTAGTTAATGTACTATGAACTAATATGAATGATCAAGGTACAATTGTATTGCTCAAATATTAATACATGCAGTAAAACATATATTGCATAATGCATATAGTTCATGAAAGCTAGCTAATACATCCTTGTTAACAAATGGGACTTCCAAAGTGTTACCTATGAAATTTATATAGGCTATGTTTCTAGGTAATAGCTAAAGAAACACATATCTGCAATATTTTAATGTCTAAATTTATTTCTGTATAGTTAGTTATGTAGAACTTCTCATTTTAATATATTCATATTTATATATTTATTTAATTTAGCACATTTCAGTTCAGCACTGTTTTACTGGAGTGTTATGTTTGTTTTTAATCCAGTATCCATTTAAAAAAATATTGGTTGAATAATCGGTTATCGGCATGTACGGTCAAACCTAAATATCTGTATCTGTAAAATCCACTATCGGTCGACCTCTACTGTAAACAACAAGAACAAGCAGGAACACTTTAATTTCCTCATAATATCCACTGCAGCATCAGCTTTTTTCTCTCTGTGTCTGAAATGCTTCGATCAAGGATTCAGTCTCTCGAAACCCCGCCTCTCTGAGAGCTGCTCTGCTCTGATTGGTCAGATGGCCCAGTCTGCTGTGATTGGTCTGAAACCAAACCCTCATTATCATATCTGAATCTCAGCTCTTGATATACACTGGGATGCGAACATTAACAATACCGTGGGTTTTACCATATCAGGAAGTGAGACTGGAATTACAGGTTGACTCATTTCAGTTCAGAATCGCTTTCTTTTTGGAGACAAAAAATCTATTTATCGGAACTTTGATCATTGAAACGATACTCGGTTACTAACGTTACCTCGGTTCTCTCTAGAAGAGGGAACGAGTATTGCGTAAGCTAGCGTAAGCTAAGCTAAAGTCATCTTTGCTCGAGATATTGAAGCCAAAAATTATCCTTAATATTGTATTTATTGTCAACGCAGTACAGCAGCCAGCAGACTTAGAGCAGGCCATCTTGTGTGCTCATTGGCTGCCCTGCGGCAACTGCTGCAGCCTACCACTGAACCTCGCGTGTGACGTCACGTCCAATGAGGGCGCTTCGCGCCCTTACGTGTCATAGCCCGCCAAAATGGGGGTGGCTTAGCGTATAAAAGCCAGGCTCGTTGGCTGTGTCCTGGTTTCAGCAGCTGAAGCGAAAAACGCTCGTGGCGCCTGCACAGTCAGGTTACGCAATACTCGTTCCCTCTTCTAGAGAGAACCGAGGTTACGTTAGTAATCGAGTATCGTTCTCTTACGAGAGGTTCTCTCGTATTGCGTAAGCTAGCTTACACTACGGGAACCCATTGTCAACGCCGTGCGCCCAGCCTCCACTTCATGAGTCCCAGGGATTCCCGGGGAACATAGATAAGTGGGAAACAGGTGGCCAGCAATGCGGGCCAGCACATGTTATAAGCACATACAGGGTATACAGAGCGGCGTCGCCGGTCCATATAACTATTCACTATATAGTGCAGCTCAACCAGGAAGGCGAACGTCGCGTGAGAGAAGTCTGCGCATGATCATCTGGGCAGGACAAACACACTGCTCACACTGACAGAAGTTTAGCCTGCAAGGCGGGAACTTCCAGGTTATAAAACCTAACAAATGTGGAGGGAGAGGCCCAGCCTGCCGCCTCACAAATGTCATGAATGGAAATTCCGCTGGACCAAGTCCACGACGAGGCCACGCCTCTGGTGGAATGCGCCCTGATGCCCAAGGGGCATTGCAGACCTTTAGACTTATAAGCAGATTTGATAGCTTCCACTATCCATCTGGACAGGCTCTGTTTAGCGGCGGCGAGACCCCTGGTGCGCCCACCGAACGAGACAAAGAGCTGTTCCGAACGCCTGAAAGAGGCGGAGCGCGTAATGTAAACCCTCAGTGCCCTGACGGGGCAGAGGAGATCCACATCACCCTCACTATCGGATGCTGGCAGAGCCGAAAGAGAAATGACCTGCGCTCTGAAGGCGGTGCCCAACACTTTAAGGACATAACCATGTCTTGGCTTGAGGATGACTTTAGAGTCATTTGGCCTGAACTCAAGACACGCTGCGCTAACAGATAGCGCGTGTAAATCCCCCACACGTTTAACTGATGACAGAGCTGTCAGAAAAACGGGTTTGAGCGAGAGGTACTTTAGGTCCACGGAGTTTAATGGTTCTAAGGGGAAAGCTTTCAGGGCCTCTAGGACCAGTGAAAGATCCCACATGGGAACCGACGAGGGTCGCGGGGGATTCATCCGTCTAGCTCCTATAAGGAAGCGAATGACGAGCTCGTTCCTTCCTATTGACTGGCCACGCGTCGACTCAGTGAACGCTGCGACGGCCGCCACATAGACTTTAAGCGTGGGTGGGGACCTGCCCTTATCCAACTTCTCTTGAAGGAAGCTAAGCAACCCCGTGACCCCACACATTCGTGGGTCTAGATCTCTATCAGCACACCATTTGGAGAACACGACCATTTAGACGCGTAAAGTCGCCTCGTAGAGGGAGCTCTGGCTTGCGTAATCGTGTTCATCACTCCTTCTGGCAGTACAACGGGTATCCGTTGATTAACCATACGTGCAGAGACCAGCGCTCTGGATGGGGATGCCAGATTGAGCCGCGGGCTTGAGAGAGGAGATCTCTCCTCACCGGAATCGGCCAAGGGGCTGTTTGGGGCAGCCGCATAAGCTCCGGGAACCAGGTTTGATTCTGGGCTATAAGGAGCACCGAGTGGCGCGTTTCCCTGATTCTCTTGATTACCTGTGGTAACAGAGAGACCGGAGGGAAAGCATAAAGTGGGAGGCTGGGCCAGATTTAGGCCAACGCATCCTCGTTCTTTGAAAAGAACAGCGGGCAATGAGTGTTGTCTTTTGACCCAAACAGGTCGACTTTCGCTTTGTCGAAGAGGCGCCACAGTAACTGGACTGTTTGGGGATGCAGGGACCATTCCCCTTGGGGAACGTAGTTCCTGGACAGTTTGTCTGGATCGTCGTTCAAGTGGCTTGGCACATGCGTGGCTCTCAGCGAGTGCAGGCGGCCCTGAGACCATATAAGAAGGCGTTCCGTCAGATGGCAGTGGTTTCTGGATCTGACGCCGCCCTGACGGTTTATGTAGGACACCACAGACATGTTGTCCGAGCGGACCAGTACATGGTGGTCCTGTATGAACTATCACTTGGGTGTTCAGCCAGCGTTTTAGCGGGCGGATGCGCAGGAGGCCCAGCTGAAGCACAGCCGCAGCTGATGCCATACAGCCTAGCATCTTCTGGAATGTCTTCAGAGGTGTAATGCTGCCCTCCTGGAAAGACGCGGCTAGCTGTCGAACACGGCGGGCGTGCTGTGTCGATAAGCGGGCCGTCATAGCCACAGAGTCCAGTTCTATTCCTAGGAAGGAAACCTGACTGACTAGTGGGCAGTAATGACCTCTTGGTCCAGTTGACCATGAGACCCAAGCTTTCCAGATGGCTGAGAAGCACAGCTCTGTGAGATAACAGTTCTATCTCTGACTGACTCCGCGATGCGGAGAGCTTCGCTGAAGATGATGAAATCAGTGACGCAGCAAACGAGCCTGGCTTTTATACGCTAAGCCACCCCCATTTTGGCGGGCTATGACGCATAAGGGCGCAAAGCGCCCTCATTGGACGTGACGTCACGCGCGAGGCTCAGTGGTAGGCTGCAGCAGTTGCCGCAGGGCAGCCAATGAGCACGCAAGATGGCCTGCTCTAAGTCTGCTGGCTGCTGCACTACGTTGACAATAAATACAAAATTAAGGATAATTTTTGGCTTCAATATCTCGAGCAAAGATGACTTTCCCCGTAGCGTAAGCTAGCTTACGCAATACGAGAGAACCTCTTGTAAGAGAACTGCAGATCTTTCACATTCGCAAACATATTTATTACACACTACATTAAAGGAAATACACTAAAAAGCATAATTGGGGCTTTTTAAATCCTGTTGACACAGGAGGAGCATTGCAGTGTTTGTGTGCTCCTAATATGGCCCTGATGTTTAGTCAGCCTCTTCTTGGTTTCATCACAGTGTTCCTGTAATAACTGTCCTGACCTGCTTAATCTAAACCTTCAGATGATATATAGCAATAAATAAACAGGCAAAACATGTAAACTAGTGCAAGATTTTACAGGCAAAACCAGGGTTTTTTCATCCACTTGTCAGTTTTGAGCTCTAACTGCTTCCATAGCTTGTCTTCTTTCAAACTAGTGGAAAGAAAACAAGTGCTTATTTTATTTCACTTTATCTATTAGTGTCTGTAAATTTTAATCCTTAAAGACGGTGAACTTGAGTCCGAAATCTCCAATTCAGCAGCTTCACACACGCCAAAATTTTAGTTTATATGAAATCTATATCTATATGAAAGTTTGTTCATATATCATTCACCACATTTATGCAACATTTTTATACAACTGCTAAAAACATGATGAAAATGTATTTGTTTCTGTCTGTTGACAGTCTTTTCTGATTTATAGAGTGATAAAAAGAAAAATCCAAAATCCCTGCTGGAAAAAAACAGTAATATGTCAACAAAATCAAATAAAAATGATGAATCTGGTTTCTGGACAGGAAATATATGCATATGAGTGCATATTTAATTAGATAGTGACTCATTTGCATATTGCAATGCAAAAACAATTGTGTTACTGTACTGTGATTAATTAGCTGGGTAATTATCGTAAGATCTGTGAGTTTAAATTTATGTAGCAGTGTCAGTTATATTTTCTGTAATTTTATTGTCTTGTTGTAGAGGTCATCGGGGCCGATGTGAGGGGACACCAGCTGCCCTGTGAAGAGCAACCAGTCACGTCCCGTTTGGCTGTCATATGTGGGACGTCCTCATGTCACATGGCTGTGAGCTTCAGTTCCTGTACTTGTTTGTGTTCAAGGCATGTGACTGTTGATGTCAGCGTGTGTCTGTATCTCTCAGGTGAGCACACAGCCGCTGTTCGTCCCTGGGGTCTGGGGCCCATATCTGTCCGCCATGCTGCCGGGACTGTGGCTTAATGGGGGAGGTCAGAGCGCCACGGGACGACTGGTGAGTCAATCACATCTATCTTTAATATGGAAGGAAATCCCAGAATGCACTGGACAAAATACATTTAGATTTTATTCAATCCTGAAAGCATAATTGCAAAACAAACCAGTCTAAGAGACCATTCACACAGAAAACATTTTTGTGGTTAAAAATGCAAGATGTAGCGCAGTGGAATGGAAAAACACACTCAAAACACTTCAAGCCCCTTAACATACTAAAACAGTGACATTAAAAGTGTAATTTAGTGTACAGCTTATTGATGATGCAGATGAGCACAGAATGTTAACACAATACTAAATGTTTAAGAATTTCCTCTATATTGGTTTCCTTCCTAAACGTTTACTCGTATTGCGTCTTTGCTAGACGCTATGGGGGAAAACTTAGTTTTGAAAACTTAAATGATTTATTGAAGCCTTTTTTCAATAACACAGTGCTACTGCACAGCCATAATAGTGCGGAGATGCACGCATGCTTTTGGCTAGGCAAGTGGGAACTGCACAAACCTATGGCCAACTGGCATGTCTGCGCGAGCCCATCCGGGGCTGGGGGGGGGGGGTGTCCCGCCGAACCGTGCGCATAGCCCGCCAAAGAGGCGGGGCTTCTGCCTATACAGCTGCTCATTTTGCCATGGGATTTCAGAAATTTTTCTACTTCAGTAATGATCAACTGCCCTTCATTTATTCCACATGAGTGAAGCTTCGGCACTCTCCGGCGACCAAGAGCCTGATCGTTCGGCGCACGCCCTCAAAACCTACCTACCAGACCTAAATGGACATCGCGTCTTAATCCGGTCGGACAACATGGCGATAGTATCCTACATAAACCACCAGGGTTGGACTCAGGTAGAAGCCTCTGTACAGGGTAGCCAGACGTCTGCTCTTTTGGGCACAACACAGCCTGCGCTTGCTGAGAGCGATGCACGTGTCTGGCAGATTGTCTCGCGACAGCATGTCTGCTCCCTGATTCAATGTGTCCCCGGGAGAATGGGCCCTCCAGCCCCAGGTTCAAACAATTTGGAGTGTCTTCGGCAGGGCAGAGGTTGACCTCTTCGCCTCCAAAGACAACTCTCACTGCCCAATATTCCATGGCCCACAAATAGCCCAGTCTTCCCCTTTATGCTTTTCCCTCAGTCGTGCTCTTCCCACAGGTCATCAACAGGATCAGAGAGGAGAGATGCACAGTCTGTCTGGTGGCCCCCCTTTGGTGGACCCAGCCTTGGTTTCCCGAGATGATTCAGCTGCTAGCAGCAGCCCCATGGCCAATGCCATGGGCTATCCATGTGGGCTATCCACGAGAGTGTCCTAAACACTATATCTGAGACCAGAGCCCCATCCACGAGACTCGTCCACGTACTTAAGTGTTCTGTCTTCTCCAAATGGTGCTCAGCATGGAGCCAAGACCCTACTTCATGTGATGTACCGCTCCTATTTTCCTTCCTACAAGTGCTGCTGAACGCGTGTCGTACCCCTCCACGCTCCGTCTATGTGGCGGCCATAGCAAAGTTAGATGCTCCTGTGGCCGGCCAGATGTTGGGTAGAAGCAATTTGATTGTTCTCTTCCAGAAGTGGGCAAGGATGCTCAACCTGCCTCGCCCCCTCACAACACCTTCCTGAGACCTATCAGTCCTGTTACAGTCTTCAGGGCCCTCAAGGGGCCCCCGTTTGAGCCGCTACAGTCGGCCGAATTAAGGGCACTTTCGCTCAAGACCGCACACTTGCTAGCCTTAGCATCGGTCAAGCAAGTGGGCCTGAGATTACGGGAACGAGTATTGCGTAGACAGCTGTGCTATAGGCAGATGCCCCGCCCTCTTTGGCCGGCTCTGCGCTCGGTTCGGCGGGACGCAGCCTGATTGGCTCGCGCTGATGTGCCACTTCGCCATAGACATGTGCCGTTCCCACTGCCCAGCCAATAGCGTGCGTGCATCTCCGCACTATTATGGACGTGCAGTAATACTGCATTATTGAATAAAAGGCTTCAACAAATCGGACAAAAAGGAATTTTCCCCCATAGCATCTAGCAAAGACACAATACTCGTTCCCGTTATCTCAGGGAACCGAGGTTATGTTAGTAACCGAGATGTTTTATATGGGACAACACTTGAGGAACGTTTCATCTGCTCGCCTGTACACAGTATGCATCATCAATAAGGTGTGTATTGAATGTGATCTTTTAATATCTCTGTTTTGCTACATTAATACATAGGAAAGCCTTGCCCTCAAGGTGGGTGTGCCTATAAGGGTGTGTTAGAATCGAAATGAAATGGTCCAAACGAGAAGTGCCCCAATTATTGGTCTTTTATTATGAATAAACAATTCACAACCCCAGCGCCGGAGGGAGACAAAACGCTCAGCTCATAATGTCTAAATTAAAGTCTTACGGGGAGGAGTATAAGTCCAGTTAGTATAAATTCATAGAAAAGAATGTGCAAACGTGTCAGTTTTCGGCTGAACAAAGAATCCTTCTTATGTTATAGATTTATGCTGAGGGAGAAAATATATTTCTAACAATGGCCCCATTGATAAGATAATTATCACATAATAGAATTATCATATCACATCATTCTCAGCATATTCATTCTAGTACAATAATACATGCAATATTCTTCAATCAAACATTTCCTTCAAAATCATTAATATTTGACAGTTCTTTTCATCAAAGCATATACAAAAAATTCAAAAGTATTCATAGCACGATGAATCTTAATAGATTCAGTTATAATTATTGCTAATATCAATCAGCAATCTCGTTCTTCGTCTACTTCTCTTCCTCGTTCTCCTTTCGATCAGTGCTTCCACATAGGCTTGTGCGTTCCCCTGGGATGGAGCTGCCTTAACCCGGCTAGCATGGACCCACTGCGGCTGGTGGTCAGTCAGAACACCGGTCCGCGTCACAGCGATAACAGTGGATGGTCCTGAATAGTTCGGCTCACCGAGTTACGTGGGCTTCAGACACCTTATCAGCACCTGTTGTCCTGGAACGAAAGGATGAGTCGGCTTTTCTGAAGGAAGAGGGAGAGAGAGAGAAACATCACCATTTATGCCTTTTAACGTTCTAACTAAGGAATCCACGTAATCCGAGATGATCACCTCCGTGTCACCTGTGGAGAGATTGCCAGCGCGACCTCTGACCCAAGGGGTCGGGAAAGGTCTACCCATCAGAATTTCAAATGGAGAAATTTTTGTGGTTGCTGATGGGGACATTCTCATTTCCGTCAATACGGCAGGCAGCAAATCAACCCAATTTCTGCCTGTATCTAGACACGCATTATTGAGACGTTCTTTTATCGTCTTATTTGTCTGTTCTACGTTAGCTTATAATTGCGGCGAATAGGGAATGTGGAAGTGCCAATTAATATTAAACTCTTTGGCTAACAATTGTGTGACTTTTGAAGCAAACGGAGTTCTATTATCACTCGCTATAACGGTTGGAATACTGAAACGCGGTATAATTTCTTTTGCAAGAACCTTTACAACCGTCTGAGCGTTTTCTTTACCACACGTAAAAGCTTCAGGCCACTTAGAAAATCGATCAACAATCATGAGCAAATATTTGTGATTTCCACATGGAGGCATGTGTGTAAAATTGATCTGTAAATATTAAAAAGGAACCTCAGGATGCGGTAAAGCTTCATGCGGGTTGCATTGTGTCTGTTTGTTCGTGCACACACCAGGCAATCATCCAATATCAACAAAGTATTCTTTCGAACATTTGCTATGCAGTATGATTGATTCAAATTTTGTATCACTTTTTCTTTTGACACGTGTGATACACCATGATAATGCCTGCACAGCATTACAACGGTGGATGCTGGTAGAGCGATTCTACCCTGCTTGTCTCTCACAATACCAGCTTGATCTGGTTTTACTTCGTTCGCAGCCCAATGAATCAAGTCAACTTGCGTAGGGTTAGCTTGCAGTACTTTAATGTCCAAATCATTAATCAGCGACAAATTCATCATAGGTACATCGTTGCTCTTTTCATTTACGTATGGACTAAGTATTACTTCTTTAGCAGCCCATTTCGCGACTTCATCTGCAAACCTGTTTCCCTTAGCCTCATCCGATTAACCTGTTTTATGACCAGCTACTTTAAGAACAGCAAGTTTCGATGGTTTCGATGGTCAAAATTGTTTTTCCGTCGGAGGTTTTGAAATTTCTTTCTTCCCACAATTTAGCAAAATCATGGACAACGGCGTACGCGCATTTGGAATCAATGTATATATTGATGCACTGAACTTTTGCCAACTGACAAGCTCTTGTTAGAGCAATTAATTCTGCTACTTGAGCTGATTTATATGGCAATGAATATGCCTCAATTACACGATCAGGTAATTTGACAATAGCATATCCACACAAGTATAAATTGTCATTTGGCTTGAAACAGGATCCGTCTATATACCAATTATCTCCCTCCTCCAGGAAAGATGTCGACACATCTGGCCTGCAGGCAGTCGAAGTTTGGATTCTGGTAAGGCAGTCGTGGTCGTCACTCTCAAATTCACCATCTGTCAACAACCTGTGCAGATGTACAGTAGGACCATGAATAACAGAAGTTACTTTCAACGTTAAATTAGCAGTTGCTAATAATATAGCCTCATAGCCTGAACGACGTTGAGCAGTCATGTGTTGAGTAGAAATGTTATGCATAATTGCTCCTACCTGATGTGATGTGTGAACTGTGAGTGGATATGATAAAACAACCCTTTCAGCATCCTGTACCATGATCGCTGCAGCAGCCACTGCACGTAAACAGGCCGGGAGTCCCCGAGCCACTGAATCAAGAGTTTTAGACAAATAAGCTACTGGACCAAAAGTGCCCCCATGCTCTTGGGCCAGGATTCCTGCGGCTGTGCCCCCACCTTCGTGCACGTACAGGTGGAAATCTCGCTTGTAGCAAGGAAGGCCGAGGGCGGGAGGCCTTAACAGAGAGGATTTCAAATGTCTTAACGCTTGGTCCATCTCACTTGTCCATGTAATGTCCTCTTTATCATCCAGCGTAGCGTCTCGCAGGATTTTGTCATACATGGAGCAATTTGGCACCCATAATCGACAGTAATAGACCAGTCCCAGAAAGCTTTGCATTTGCTTCCGTGTTGAAGGGTGCTTGAACAAAGCGATGGCTTTGACTCTGTCCGCAGACAGGCGAACTTGGCCTTGTGACAGTTCATTGCCGATGTAATTGACTTTCCTCTGCACCCACTGAAGTTTCTCTTTAGATGCCTTGGAACCAGCCTCTGCTAAAACGTTGCAGACAATTGTAGTGGCAGCAGCACACATGTCCGCAGAGGCACCAGTGACGAGAATGCCATCAGCGTATTGGAGCAGGCAGGTGTCAGGAGGGAGTCTGACATCCTTCAGCGTTGCGTGCACTACAGCGGAGAAAACAGCCGGAGAATCTCTGAACCCTTGAGGGAGTCTTGTCCATATGTACTGGCAATTCTGAAAACAGAAACCAAAAAGTGGCTGAGTTTGTTGGTCAACAGGAATGCTGAAGAAGGCGGAGCATAAATCAATGACAGAATAAAATGCATGTTCTAAAGGAATAGAATTAATAATAGTTTGTACATCTGGCACAATAGGAGCATGTGGTTTTATCAAATCATTAATTTTTCTCAAGTCTTGCATTAAGCGCCAAGAACCATTTGCTTTCTTGATTGGATTAATTGGTGTGTTGTAAGGTGAATGAGTGCGAACCAGAATGCCTTGAGCCAGAAACTGATCAATGAGGGGTCGAATTCCCTCCTCTTTTTCCTTTGAAAGCGAATGTTGTTTTTTAAAAAAAAAACAGGCCTATTCATTGTCAAATTGGCCACATAAGGTTGGATATCAAGAAGTCCCACGTCATCCTTATGGGCCGCCCACAATTTCGGGTTTACATCAGCTACTTCCTGTCCGAGCTCAGTTGCAGATACATCCTCGAAGAGAGCACTTCCTGTGTCGGTCGTAAGAGAAAAGGCTGCTGGAAACATGAGTTGCAAAGAGTCAGAGTCAAATCCTAATTTAACACCCAACTTATGCATTAAATCTCTACCTAACAAGCAGAATAAAGAATCAGGTATAATTGCAAAAAATCATGCATTTTGAACAATGATGGTATATCATTAGAAGTAACAAATAAAGGTGGTGTCAAATTACAAACCACTGGAATATTATCTATTCCTATAGAATTTAATGTCCGTCATTCCTTTCCCCATTCAGTCGGATACACAGGTCTCTGTCTTTCAGAGGGAGAAAGAAAGGGAGGCCATCAGAGCGCCTAAACATCGGTTTCTCATTAGTTTGCTGAAATCACTCAGCTTTTTTTCTGCAAAATCGCTGTGTGTGTCCGCTGTGTGTGACATAAAAAAACACTTTATGTCATTCCTAACATTGGGTGGCGGGCGATTTTGGACAGTGAAATTTACTTGGAACATTGCGGGAACTTTTCCTCTGGAGTTTTCAAATGCCCCAGCAGACGACAGTTCACGCAAGCGTCCACCCAATTCATCAACAGAAATGTTACTAATGTTGGTTATAGTTATTCGAATCATTTGTGCAGTCTCGTTGTGCATGTTATTCAAAAATGTGTTCACAAATAGTAAATAATTTTCATCAACAGGGTAGGATTTATTTTTTATAGGTTCCGAGACAGGAGAAGTTTGAATGCTCTCATATCTGGGAGGGAGGGGCGCTCTGACTTCAGCAGGATGTGAAATAACTTTCTCCTTCTCAGGCTGTTCAGCTTGAGGGGGAGAAAGATTTTTGTTGTTATCCACTTTTGGACCACGATTCCAATAAGATTGCATGTCTTTCCAGATCTTATAGGTACGTTTCATATACGAATAATCCCAATCGGGATCGCCCCAATTTCCAAAAATCATGTATTTTGCTTCACGCATATATGTGTCTTTAAATGAGCCGTCACGAGGAAACGCATCTAATTGTGTTTTGCCAGTTGACCAGCCAGCTAAATTTGACACATATGGCTCCGTAAAAAATGCTTGATTATTTCTAATCATAAAATCTTTCGGAGATTCATTTTCTAACGGTGGACTAATTTTATTCCCCATTGTACACACACAAAAATTTCTCCTTCATGCAACTTAAATAAATTGCAATATAGCCAAATGGAACTGTAGGGTATGGACCAATCAGACACTAATTATTCATTATATACAAAGGTTTATGAAACTCCAAAACTAACAGCCCAAATGAACGAACACAAGGGGCAGAAACAGTGTCATGTTACAGGGCATGATGAGGAGATTTTACGACCTCCGAGGAATGTGGCCACATGCACAAGAGAGAGACTATGAAACAGAAACCCTCTTTAAAACAGACTTTGCTGCATTAATCATAGACTAACTGATCTATAAATGAACATGCATAAAACTGTGAAAGAAACAGTGTAAATGGTTGACTGTCTCGTGTACTATTAGGTATATATTATGGTATGTATCCTGGTATACAACCAACTAACGATCAATGTAACCTCACCTGTATCATGCCTCCTACCTAATTAATCCTCATTTAATGACTCACACTTTGATGTTCATCACCTTCTTCTAGAATGCAGTGTGGATGTGTTATAGCTATCTGAGCATTAATGAAGGTATAACCACGCTAGGGACAAAGACCCGTAAATCAACTAAGAGCCACTTTCCCTCTCAGACATGTCACCTTTCTGATTGGTCGAGTTCAACCCTTAGGGGAGGATCTTTTCCAGGCTTTATTAGAGACAGCCCACATGTGACCTCCCTCACTTAGTTCTTTCATCCAGCCACAACACTGTTCTGGTGATCCTGGGGAACCCCCTCCCCCTCCACAGGGGCCCCAGGGCCCAGCAGGCCTCGATCCAACCAGATATGGGCACAGGCAGGAGAGAGAAGACTCTCACAAAGAACCAAGGACAATCTCAGGAGTTTTGGAACAAAGACTCCAACCAACAACGACTCCAATCACTCACTCTTCCGACTTCCTCACTTCTCCTGGGTGCTCAGCGTGGCCTCAACAGGGCCCCAGGCCCTGACCAAACCAGCCATGCGTTCCTGGAGAAAGAGAACTCTCAACCAACTTCCACTTCACACTGCCGGAACCATCAACGACTTAAATTTTCAACAACTTCAAGAATTGTTCCCACTACAAATGCAAGTATTCAATTCAATGAAATGTGAAAATGAAATTCTGATGGTTCTTCTCATAGACCCTTTCTCCGGTTGCCAATTTAATCCTATCACTTACCTATTTCTGTATATGTGTGTGTTTAGTTTATTCATGTTTATGATTTAGTTAATAAAACTTATGCACTTTATGTATTTGGTTCTGATTTGCTTGCAATACGAAGTCCCTTTATGGTTTCGGTTCTTGCTACATGCTCAAAACGCTGTACATATTAAGAAATAATTATTCTTCTGTGGCCAGGGAAGATACCCTTTTCTTAGAATAAATGAATAATCAAAAGAGTTCGTTGGACGAACTGATTAATTGATTGTAATATTAATTTAGCCATGTCAAGTTAATCCAATTAACTGACCCAAATATTCAAAATTAATCATAACAAGTTATTATTGATTATTAATATTTCATATAGCTAGGTTCCTTACAGAACTCAAAGAAAAGTATACAATTTCAAATTAATTGTGTTAGTAAATTGGCAAATAGAGAGAGAAATAAGAGAGAAGAAAAGAAAAGAGAAAGTTAAAAGAAAAAAAATAGTGATTTATTTATTCATAGCCCTAGACCAAAGGGAAATTAAAATAGACTTTGCAAAAGAAAACAAATTATCTGTGTAGCAAATCTATTTTTTTCTTGCAAAAAACGGAGGAAAGTGATCAATTTCCCTTACGTTCTTCCCGCATTTATCGAAAACACGAGGATAACCGGTCCCGTATCGTTTTAAACAAAGACAAATAACATCGAAAGAGGGAGCTCAAATCTCTTTTGCTTGTTCTTCTCACATTTTTTATTAAAAATACGAGGCTACCGTCCTGTATCGTTTTATACAAGGACAAATAACAAAAAAGAGAGAGAGATCAGTTCCCTTTTTTCTGCTCTTCCCGCATTAATTAAAACACGAGGCTGATTTCACCAAATATGGTAAAAATCACGGCACTACAAATACGTTTTCTCAGCAGACAGTAAGAATCAACTTTCTCTTTTGTAAAAAAAAAAAATTCTTACCTGTCTGGAGAAATCCCTGACGACGCCCCCAAGTGTTAGAATCGAAATGAAATGGTCCAAACGAGAAGTGCCCAAATTCTTGTTTTTTTATTATGAATAAACAATTCACAACCCCAGCGCCGGAGGGAGACAAAACGCTTGGCTCATAATGTCTAAATTATACATTATATAGGCAAAGTATTACAGGGAGGAGTATAAGTCTAACCAATAGAACCAAACATTACATCATTGGCATATCATATAGACTTTATATTACAACTTCTTTATATGGGCAGTATGCGCTAGAATCTCCTTGCAAGCCTGGAGCTCAGAGGAAGCTCTTCAATGTGTAACATAGAAACACAAAGAAAGAAAAGGAAGAGAAAGGAGAAGGGAGGGGGCTCCCTTCCTCATTAATGAATACCAGATGTTTAACTTTACATACATAGAAAAGAATGTGCAAACGTGTCAGTTTTAGGCTGAACAAAGAATCCTTCTTATGTTATAGATTTATGCTGAGGGAGAAAATATATTTCTAACAGGGTGTGAAGATTTTCATAGTGAAAACAAGGGTTGTGTACCGAAACCTGGTACCAATATGGAACCGGTACCTAATGGCTCGTTTCCACGGAGCGGTACGTTACGGTACGGTACAGTACAGTACGATTTGGGATGGTAAACCCTGATCTGGCTTGCATTTCCACCGCCAACAGTACCCTTACTTGATAGGCGTTGTAGTGTTACAAATTTATTAAAATGTTTCAATTTAGGTTCAACAGTATTTTATCTGAGAAAGTTACCATTTTGAGGCATAGGACATTAACCGTTTTGTTACTTCTCATCTGATGTCACAGACCTGCCTGTTCCTGTCTGTCCTGCTCTCTCTATTGTAAGTTAAATTGATCAGAGCACTGAGACTATCACCTTTTGTCTTTATGCACTGCCTGGCCATTAAGCTCTATGATAATGTGAAGGTATCGGTGAAGAGTCTGGCTGATTGGATTAGGATATTTACATTACACTGTTATGCTGATTGGATTAGGATGGGTAACACTCTCAGTCTAGGGCAAGTTCCTAAACTTGTATGCCTCATTTACATGCTTTTGTTTCAGAGTGTCTCCACCTTTATGTAATTCCTCCCCCTGAAAGGGTATATGAACTAAAATGTATACTGCCTTAGACTTGGGTAAGATTTTGGACGAAGCAGACTAAAGCAAATAAAGAATCCTGCTTAAAAGATAAGCCAAGTTTCCTGGTCTTCGCTTCTGAGTTTTTCTACACTTAAGAAGAACAAGGTTTACAACAGTATCCTCTCCCCAAATTTGTCACAAATAAAACTCAATAAAAAATATTTAAAGAAAAGGCTTATATTTACCTTTTAATAGTTTGTTTACATCTACCTTGTAAATATATTTTTTTATTAAAAATGTTACAATTACAACAACAATTCAAGTGCAATCTTTCTTTGTAAAAACTAAAGTATACATTTTATCATACATATTTCAAAGTTAAGGATTCATTACTTTGGATATAGCCTAGGCTACATTGGAACAAACACATAATAACATATTATTTGATTACTTTATTTTTGACAAAACATACTATAGGCCACCTATTCTTAACCATAGGGCCGCGGCCCGAGCGCCACCTGGAGGGCCGCAAAAAACTTTACGTTTTTCACCTGTGGGCCGCGAGGGCCGCGGGACCAAACTAGTTATCAATTGAAGACACCAGAATGACCACTGTTATCCATGAGACAGTTACGGCCGCTTCACACCGCAAGCGTCAGCGGCACGTGAGCAGCGCATATTTTTTTCTTGCATGTTAATCAATGAGTGCATTCACACTGCGAGCAGGAGCAGCGCGTGAGCGTCAAGCAGGAGCATCGCGTGAGCAGCAGTGAAGCGGGGATTCGGCGCCGAGTCTATTTTTGCTGCGATGCTCACGCTCCATTAAAGTGAAAGCACACTTTAGATGGACAAAATAAATTTTATTTCACACAAAAAGTGCCCAAAATGCACAGAATAAGCATGTCTAGTGAGTTTTAACAAGAACTAGAGTAGGCAAAAAAGGCAAGGAATATAGGCAAATTCAGTTTGGGTGAAAGTATGGTGTATTATAAAAAACTAAAAAACCTAAAGTAAAATAGCCAGAAAATATTATATAAAAACTTTCTTTTAGTTTATGAAATACACAGACAGCTACATAGGCTAGCACAACCCAAATCAAACCCGAGTGTGCGGTTTTGTGTGTGTGTGTGTGCTTTATCTGCGGAGTTTGCATTCTTGTAAACCTATTGAAAATATGCTATGACTGAAACGACAAGATTGGAGCTGTTTTCTTGGTTGTTTTGTTGTTTACTGACATTTATATGGTTTACCAACTTCTAAAATCAAATGTATAGTTGTCTTTGTAAATAATTGTTCGCTTATATGTAGCTTTGGAGCCGCTACTGTGACACTGTACAAACGCTTCCAGTGTGAATACTCTCGCGTGTCTGCAGCTGCAGTGACGATGTAGTTACGCTGACGCACTGCTCAAGCCCCGCTCACGCTTGCGGTGTGAAACAGCCGTTACAATGCACCATCCCACCACTATCTGTGAAGCAGGCCCAAGTGTCTCATTAAGAGGGGAACATAAATAGGGAGTTGTAGCTTGTTCAAATTGGACTATTGTTATTGTTCATTTATAACAGATATGAAGAGCAACTTCAGGTTCTACCATGCAAAAATGTAGACTGCTGAAACAATTATCAAATTATTTTGCAGATTATAAAGCTATACTTTTTAATTTGCACTTTATTTAAATTTTAATTTACAACTTATTTATTTTGAAAAATATTATTATGCATTTATTTATTTAAGCAACACATTTTATTGTTTTTATTTTTATTTATATACATTTTCACAGGCAGTGACATTCACAGGCAGTGATTCAAGTGATACAGCAAATTCTCTTTTGTCTTGTCGCGCATGAATGGTTCAAAAGCATTCGCACGAATAAGAGCGGGATCATGTAACACTAGCCAAAGGATGACAAAAATAACAGATGCTGCGTTAATTGCGTTAATAGCCCTATTTGTTTATTTCATATAAAATCGCAGCATTTTGCTTCATATAATCGCATTGGCTTGACATCGCGATTGCGATACGATTAATCGTGCAGCACTAGTTAGGCTAATATGCCTGACTTGAGCCTTTAAATTTGTTCCTGATGCAGATTGATTTGTTCCATGAATTGTTGTGTGTTTTGCATCTTGTTGTAGCCTATGTGCAGGTTTACATACACAATAACCTGTTAAACTGCAAGTGGATTTCATTTAGGTATTGAATACAAATCAAACCAATGGTGAGATCAATAAACCAATACAGTGCTAATATTTGAATGGGCCCTGGGCCACTTTGTACTGTAAAATTTGGGCCCCGACATCAAAAAGGTTAAGAACCCCTGCTATAGGCTATTTAACATATCAGCAAAATTGGCAAACAAAAGCTTATTTGAGATAGCAAAGATTTTACAGTAAAAATGTATAATCTATCCAAAACTAGTCAACGAAATGTTGTCTTTCATATGTCTGTAACATAGGTCTTTCGTTTATATTAGAAATATAAATGTTAATTTGCAGTTTAATACGTTGCTTATACAAATACATTTTATTTCAACATATTTCAGTCGATTTTTACTCATCTCAGTATAGCAATATAGTTTGCTAAAAGCGGATCATTCATTCACACACAGAAACGCGATTCAAATTTAAACTGTCTTTTTGCGAGTTGTGGTAAACAGCGCATCTCTGCTGTTCATTCATTCACACACAGAAACGCGATTCACTTGAGAATGAAAAAAAACCTACAGTATTCCTCAGTATTATCCTACAGTATTATAATACATATTTTAAAGTTAAGGATTCATTAGTTTTTATATAGCTTACATTGGAACAAACACTATAATAACAACTTAGTTGATGAGTTTATTTTTGACAGAACATAGCCTACTATATATTTAAAATATGAGCAGAAACTGGATGACAAAAGCTTATTTGATATTTTAGAATAAAATCTTTATAATCTATCCAAAACTACGAAATGTTATCTATGGGATCAAATTACCGTCAAAGGTATTGCGGCCACGGATCAAAATATATTAAGCGTGAATCAAAAAATAACAAGCATGGAAAAAAAAAATTTAAACACATTAAAAAATATTTTTCATGCTTTCTTTAAAATTATGTTTTCCTTGGTTTTATTACTCTGTACTTTGCGCTCTCTTTCATTTTCTGCTCATAATTTATTTTTTGGTACGCTTGTGCTGTTTTCCTCTTCGCTCATCTTTCCATGTTCTGGGCTTGCTCTTCCAAATGTTGCAGTTCGAGTTTCATGTAAATTAGGGCGGGCTTAAGCGTCACCATTGGTCCACTGGTTCTAGATTGACAGCTCCTCCTCTAGCCAATCAAACGAAGAGGGGAGTTGACGTCACTCCAATGCGACTCGCGCTACTGTACTGATGTTCTCTCGTAGCTACAGGTGAAGATAACCATCAGCTCAGCTGGCAAAAATCTTTCCGTGGCAGGACACCGTTAAACTGTATGTGTGCCTGCAACTCGACCTGTTACGTCTACCTGGCGATCCATTATCGTTAAATTCGTCACTTTAACGACGACGACCTGTTGTGTCGTTAGTTGACAGTTGTGCCTGTCTGACGATCCATCATATTAACCTTTAAAGATGAACTGAACTGAAAAAAATCAACGTTGATAACATGTTGTTTATGACAATTAAAAGTAATTTACATTAAAAATTGTAACTAAAAATATCAATATAGCTTTTTTTAAGCAGCACAAAAATTGCATTTGTTACGCTGGCAATTTCGATGACGTCACTGGCATGGTAGGACCCGCGAAGGTATATAGGCAACAGCTGCAAGTCCTATATACACACACGAAAATGAGTAATTTTAATGGCATGAGTTACGCATTTGAGCATGTGAGGGACATGCCAGTTGTATCTGACTACCACCACATGGAGAACGACCAGTTTCAGGCTCCACATACAGTACAGGATCGTTTGGGGGAAGTGACTGGTGTGGGCGCGGGCGCTGCCGGAGCATGGACACTGCACCGGAGTCGATCTGTTGAAGAGAGGTCAACCTGGAACATTTATTGATCGGCGAAAATGCATCACCATGCACCGTTCATTTCGGATGCTGTGCGGTGAGAGAGACATGTTGGAGGAGGCTATGCTATCTCTAAGGGATGTCCGAGCTGAGACGCTGGAGCGCCCCATAAGTAGCTGGTATGTAACAGTGTATTTTACGAATTGGCGACTGCGCTAGGCTAGGCTAACTTATATCCTTTTCTCAGACTGTTAAGCTTAACAGTGTACCGGCAGTTCACTCTTTGGGCGAGGGGGCATTTGGGAAGGAGGAATAAGATTCCGTTCCCATCCTGTGCAGTGAACTAACGTTAACGTTACATCTTTTCCCCTCAGCTGAACATCAAGGATTCTAGTATGCGTTGGACTTGTAGCTAAATAAAACATTTGATGTCAGACGCTTCATGTACTCATTGATGTTTTCAACACATCTGTCTCTCGTACCTAGGATTAAACACTAGAAATCACGACTAGAATAATTTTGTTGACAAGGCATGGGGTAGAGAGAAGCTAGCTCTGATAGTGTTGGTTAGCATCGGAGTAGCCTACCATTCCAGTGACGTAGTTGAATGTTGAAATCCAACATGGCGCGCCCGTGTAACAACAACAACATTTTCAAAATACCCTTTTATCCCTTTCAACAAATTCTGCCATTTAAATAATTGTACCAATGAGAATAAATAAAATACATCTGTTATATCACATTTTTTCAAATTTCAGTTCAGTTCATCTTTAAAGCCCTGGCCTTACTTCTGGACCTTGCACTGTGAGCGTCGATCACCTGCGAGCCACACAACAGTGTTTCATTAAAGAATTCCTGATTTGAACGAGAAGTTTGAATGAATGACTCACTTATAAAGACAGTAACTTGCCACCACCTACTGGCCGCTTTACTTTCATATTTAATCTATGACATGGAAGGGCAATGTCGGTCCTCCTGGGTGCAGAGTTTAGCTCCTCCAACCCTAATCAAACACACCTGAACCAGCTAATCATCATCTTTAGGATTATTAATACTGCTAGCTAGGTTTTTATCGGAGTTGATGCTAAATTCTGCAGGACAGCGGCACTCCAGAAACGTTACCTATCCCTGATCTTTTCAATAATTTTCATGTTGCTGTATTAAAAATTTAAGCTATATTTAAAACATTAATCCTAGAGTAATATGCAATTATGTAGCTATGCAAATGAACACAATAACTATAATAAATCACTGCATATCAAATCCACCTGGTTTCTGTAATCTCCTCTGTACACTATCATTTTAATTAATCTTTAGTCAAATGGTACATCTATCTAGTCTAGAATTAATTTACCAGGCTACCTAGGCTATATGATCGCTTAACAACAACAATTAAGAAAATATTTCAGGACGGCGTATTTAACTGTAACGGATCACCAGGTAGGCTGTGCATCTTTTTTCCTTTTACAAAGGCTACAGGTTTATTTTAAATTTTAGTTGTTGTTCTTTGTTTTACACACTCTGAACTGTACCACAAATGCCTTTGTATTCGTCTTGTACTTTTTGCACTGTATGCCTTGTCTGTAATGGAACTAAATAATATAAAGGCTGTGTGTAGCATTGAAAGGTCAAAGTCCTAAATTCTTCAGACGGGTAAAATGGTCGTTTTTAACTTAATTTTAGCAAAGAAATGTAGTGTTTCAAAACTGCATGATGTTTTAGAGCTGCTTTAGGATAATCATGAGCCATTGTCTAACACCAATTACCAGTGTGCGCATTAAAATGTAGGCTACCTCAAAAAAGGAGGAATTTAATTATTTGTATATGTCCAGAGTTCAGATAGCTTTACTGCTTAAAAGTCCTTGTAAAGTTTAAAATAAACTTTTTGTGAAAAATATTTTTTAATGTGTTTAAAGTTTTTATTCATGCTTGTTATTTTTTGAATCACGCTTATTATATTTTGATCCGTGGCCGCAATACATTTGGCGGGAATTTGATCCCATTTTTGATTCACGCTTATTATATTTTGATCCGTGGCCGCAATATATTTGGCGGGAATTTGATCCCATAGTTATCTTTCATATTTCATCTGTAACATAGTAGGCTAAACATAAACAACAGCGCCCATCTGTGCCGTTAATTCATTCACACACAGAAACGTGATTCAAATTTAAAGTCTTTTTGCATTTACAGACATTAGAACAAAGCACAAGAATAAAAAACTTAGGGTAGCTACTCACAATTCTCGGCTAGATCGGTCGCTCTTTAAAATGAAAATAAACCAGTACATGTTCTGAGGTAAATGTCCCAGGATTACTCCTCACAGTCACAGCCTCACAAGCCGAAAAGGTACATTAATCTGATGATTAAATTTGTTGTGTTATCGCGTTTATGAGGGACGTTGACACGTTTGCATGTGT
This sequence comes from Siphateles boraxobius, assembly GCF_051911475.1. Taxonomy (NCBI): domain Eukaryota; kingdom Metazoa; phylum Chordata; class Actinopteri; order Cypriniformes; family Leuciscidae; genus Siphateles; species Siphateles boraxobius. The sequence continues at coordinate 3,294,508 of NW_027509186.1, read as the reverse complement.
CGCTTCAGATCATTTGCGTTTGAATACCGCACGCTCTCCGTGGGCGTGTCACATTAGCAGAATAATGAGCTGAGAGAACGATAATGAGATCGGCTGACACCCCTCTCTTTTTTATAGATTACATAAACAGAGAATATTTATTTTAGTTTTGAATTAGATATTTTAAAAGTACAAACTTAAATGATTATAAAGATATATTGCTCATGCTTGGGTGAATAGTATTCGCTGAGTTTTGTTTAAGTTTAGAGACGTGCTCCAGAAAAAAGGTTAACCGAGATGGAGAGACAGAAAGCACACCCTGTTTATTTTCTTTATTTTACAAAAGCACAATGTTTTATTTCGATTGTAAGTGGACACATAAAAAAATAGACATTCAACAGTTTATTTTTTTATATTTCTTAAGTGTGTATGACCAAAAATGACAGAGTATTTTAAGTCTATTTTCCTGCTACTGTATGTGAAAAAAATCGAGCAAAACGTGCCGGCGCGTTTGTCGACCCCAGAGGGTTAAAGAAATCTTAAACATCATAGCCACACAAATGGGGTTCAGGCAATGCGTATTGGTTATATTCACTGCATGCATAACGTTAGCCTATTCATAACAAAACGAAATATAAAACAACCCTGCCTCTTTTCATTTAAATTCTAAAAATATTACAATTATTAATATGGTCCAGGCAATATGTGCATTTGTACTAAACAACAAATGTTGCAGTAAACAACATTACAGTGCTCATCTTCACTGTAATAAAATTAAAAATGACAAAACTCAACTCTGTCTCTTTTTGTTAAACTTCAGTTTTATCAATAATAGCCATTATAAAAGTATAAGTAAAAGGTACAAGAAGCTATACAATAAGAAATAAAGCAAACCATTCAGTCAAAAGTCAGCGCTCTAGTCTAACGTTACAACAGTAAAGTTAAATAGCCTAAATATATAAAGTTTTGGAACTTCACTTAGCCCTCAACCATTGGCCAGGGAACAAATGATAGATTCACGAGACCAAAGATCGCCCGTTAGGTCTACACAAGACGAATTATATCTCATATTAAACCACTACAGAGACGTCAGCGGCGAACATCAGAACGACTAGCCGAGGAAAGGCTGTTCCAGGCGGGGTACATGAGCGCCGAACGCCCTGTGATCGCCTGGAATGGATCTCACAACCTAGATCAAATTTTCATAAATCTTTATAAATAAACCACAGATTTCAGCTTTAAACAACTACATTCTCACCTGAAAAACTCTTAAAATGACATTTTGAGACACAATGACAGTAATATATTTCAACTGTATATTAAAAAATGGTGCTTCTTATGTTGTCATTCCCCTTTTAGCACGTGCAAGTGACTATTCTCTGTCAACCAATCAACATTCTGCAGTGAGTCTAGCTCCACCCTTTAGGTACCGTACCACTGTGCTAAGTACCCCAACGGAAGGGTACTGAAAAAGTGGTATGGCTTTTGGCAGTGGAAACGGAAATAGTTGCGTACCATACTGTACTGTACCGTACCGCACCGCTCGGAAACGAGCCATAAGTAACCGACATGTACTCGGATTTATGCCTCAGCTGTCGGTTGAAATACTTCCCTCTGGTTCTCCGAAACGGACGTAAGAAGCATCATCACCGCACGTGATCGCTAGTTAACCCTTTAACACGTACGATCGTTCACGCCGGTGTGATTAGACACATAAATAGACTACCTACTAGCAAACAATACATTTATTGTTTGTAAAATACACAACGATGTCCATGGAAGCAGCAATAACAATCCTTTCAATTATAAATTGAAGACGTGTTTAGATGCATATTGTGTAGGTAACTATAAAATTTACTCTATTCTTCTCACACTTCATTGGCCACTTTCATGTATTTTGGGAGAAGTGGATGAATTGACGCGCTATAGGCCTAAATCTGACAGATGCAATTCTCTGAACTGCGGTGCGTACTAACATGGCGAACATTATGCGTTAGATCAACTAACATGAGTCATGACCATTATAAAGGTTTCTTAAAAGACAAAACACATTCACTTACATGTATTTAAGAATAAAAAATATCAGCCAAGGACTGACTCGCCCGTCACGCAACCAATCACAATCACGTTTTGTTCCGCACCATGTTTAGTGTGAAAATGTAAAGTTGATGTCCCTACAATAACAGACCTACATACATCTAATAAATTAGTCAGGAGTCAGGAGAGGTGTCATATTTGGCCAGAGAAGACAAGAAATGTGTTAATATTTCTGCAAAAGAGAAGCTAGTTTGTAGCACACCAAGAATACACACTACTTTGCTGTTATTAGAAATGTAACTGCTATTTAGTGTTAAATTATTGTAGTTGGGTTAGGTGGCTTGGGTTTTATTGTGAATTTATTATGAAAATTTGTTGTGTTTTGTATTTAGTACACTTTAAATATTTCAGTATACTTTAAAAAAATCTATATATTGTTAATTTTTAAGATTATTTTATTTATTTATTTTTCAATAAAAAAGCCGTTCTTTAATGTCATTCACCATCGTTTTGAGGCTCTTTTTTTAAAGTATCGGTTCAGGCACCGTTTAGGCAGCGGTACCGTTTTAAAAGTATTGATTTGGCACCGAAAAAAAAAAGAAACGATAGCCAACTCTAGTGAAAACTATGAATAGTTGTGCGTTCACTGTGTTTTTATCCTTGTTCGACTCCTTTGTGAGTCGAGTCTCCTGTGCGATCTGTGTTTGTTTGATGCTCAGAGCTTCAGTCATTTATGAGGTTGTGCTTTGTGTTAAGACGCTGCTTGAGAATGTTGACAGAAAGACAGTTTATTTGGGTTTGAAACAGAGCCATGATGTCTTGGTTGATTAATTGATTGATTGGTTGGTTGATTGATCGATTTGATTGGTAACTTGGTTGGGTTTTTTTCTTGATTGATTTATGATTGATTTGATTGGTTGGTTGTTTGTTTTATTGGTTGATTTTTCTTGGATGATTGGTGGTTTGTTTGTTTTTTCTACTTGGTTGGTTGTTTTTTTCTTGGGTTGATTAGTTAATTGATTTGATTGGTTGGGTAGTTGGTTGTTTTTTTATTGGTTGGTTAATTGATTCGATTGGTTGGTTGTTTTGTTATTTTCTTGGTTTATTGGTTGGTTGGTAGATTTTGATTAGTTGGTTGGGTTTTTTTCTTGGTTGATTGTTTGTTTGGTTGATTGATTCGTTAGTTTTTTTCTTGGGTTTGTTGGTTGGTTGATTGATTTGATTGGTTGGTTGTTGTTTTTTCTTGGTTTATTGATTCGATTGGTTGTTGGTTTTTTCTTGGGTTGGTTGATTAATTTGATTGGTTGGTTGGGTTTTTTTCTTGGTTTATTGGTTGATTGATTGGTTGTTTTGTTCTTGAAAGGAGTGGTTGTTTGGTTTTTGTTGTTTTTCTTGGGTTGGTTGGTTGATTTGGTTGGTTGTTTTTTTTTCTCGGTTTATTGATCGGTTGATTGATTCGATTGTTTTTTTGGTTGATTGGTTGTATTGTTCTTGGATGATTGGTTAGTTTTCTACTTGGTTTGGTTGATTGATGGATTGTTTTTATTGGTTGGTTTAGTTGATTGGTTGATTAGTTGGGTGGTTATTTTCTTGGTTTGGTTTATTAGTTGGTTGGTTGTTTTCTTGGTTGGTGGGTGGTTGGTTGATTGGTTGTTGTCTTTATTGGTTTGTTGGTTGATTGGTCGTTTTTTTACTTGGTTGGTGGTTTTCTTGGTTGTTTGGTTTATTAGTTGGTTTCTTGGTTGGTTGGTTGTTTGTTTGGTTATTTTCTTGGTTTTTGGTTGGTTGTTTCCTTGGTAGTTTGATTGATTGGTTGGTTTTGTTGGTCGTTAGGTTGGTTGTTTGGTTGATATTTTAAATTGGTTGTTTGGTCTGATTGATTGGTGTAGTTGATTGGTTGGCTGTTGTTTTTTTAGTTTATTGGTTGGTTGGTAGTTTGGCTGCTTGGTTCCAGACAGTCATCACTGTACTACAGGACATTGTGACAAACGTTACAATAAACACATAATACGCTATATATACAGATGGTTTACATGAAAATATATGAATATCTTAATTAGAGCGATGTCATGTCCTTTCAGGTGGACCATGTGGTGAACGGACACGCCGCTTCCAGGCAGCTGAAAGAGCAGGCGGAGAAGAGGTGAGCATCAGTCGCTCTGATGCGTTTCTGTTCTCACTCAGTCTGATCGCTGAGCTTTTCTCTGCAGTGGGAAACACGTTTACTCCTGCCTGAACCTCCATCTGGAGCACATGTCTGGAGACGCAGCACAGCTGGAGCAGCTGACGGCCGGCCTGCACATCTGGCCTGATTTCCACGGCAACCGCTCTCCTCTGGCCGACTAGACATCACGGGGATCGGTGAGGAACGCTGTGCTTGTTACAGTGCTGATGAAAAAATATAATAGTTTTCATTGTACTGCCTTTAATTTAATTTAATTTTTTATTATTTATTAATAAAACTGATAACTGGACGTACATTTTCTGCAGAATATGTGAGTGGTGCTTACTGCGGCAAAATTTGGCACCAGGCAGTTGTTCGGATGTTGTGGGTGGTTGCTAGGGTTGTTAGTGTAGTTGGTAGGCAGTTGCTATGTTGCTGCTAGAATGAGAATATTGAGAATGAACTCCAAATTAACATTTATAGTAATGACAATCTTTTTTTTTAATATGTGGATTTAACAGGGACATTTGCTTAATGTCATGAAAATAATGTTAATAGCCCTAGAAAGTACTTTTTTCTTTACGTTCTAGAAAGAAAGATTTTCTTTACGTTTAATATAATTTCTTATTTTTAACCATTAAGAAAAAAGACACATCAGATAGTTTTAGCTTTTATAACTAATGTTTGCAGTGGTGGAGAGTTGATTGATGATGTCACTGCTGGTGTGTGCAGGTTGTGGGACTCACTTTATCACAGACACTGGATGATTTAGCTCTGCTGTATCTAGCAACTCTTCAGGCCATCGCTGTAAGACACACACCACACACACACACACTCTCTCTCACATACACACACACAAACACACTCTCACTCACACACTAACTAAGTGTTCAGTATTACAGTGTTAATGTGATTGTGTGTCTCTGTTGTATGAAGCTTGGCACCAGACACATCCTAGATGCCATGAAAGAGGCAGGATATGACATCACAACCCTCTTCCTGTGCGGGGGGCTGAGCAAGAACGCGCTGTTCGTACAGACACACGCCAACACCACGGGTCAGTGCTCACTCACACACACGCTCATATATCTGACATGACATGACCAACACCACGGGTCAATGCTCACTCACACACACACTCACTCATTTATCTGACATGGTAGAGACCTGCGCGGGACGGATTTTATCCCGTTCCTGCAAAAATATATGTTGTTTTCTCCCGCTGCTGACCCCAACAATCAAGTTTCGTCCCGCTCCCGCCCGCAAAATCCCGCGGGTAAACGTATAAGTACTGCCTGCTACTCTGTGATTTTTTTCACTTGCTCCCCTGTTGAATATAAAAAATAAAATAAAAAATAAACGGAAAATAAACAAATGTTTCGTTTTATTTGCGTTTAATTCAATGGATGAACATGAACAAGGAACTTAGAACAAATAAATACAGTAAAAAAGTAAGAAATGTACATAAATAAAAATATACCATAATGATTATAGTATAGCCTAATAAATTATATTATAATAATAAACCTGGATTTCTTTCATGTTCAAAAGTAGCCTATATATAGGGCCTAATACTGCTTAAGAATGCCGCCTTTGCTTTTAGCAATTCCTTCAAAACATTAAACAAAAAGTATCCTTATTCCTCTATAACAAAATATACCAATTTTAAATATTTAGCTAAATAAAAAAAAAAACTGAATTAACTAAAACAATAAAAAAAAAACTGTATGACTACTTAATGTGCCCATGCAGGAATAGCATGTCGTTCACTGATGAGGGCTTCAGATTAATCCGTCTCTGCTCCAGTATGCGACCGCAAATACTGAAAGCCCTCTCCGATGGTGCGCTGGAAGCTGGAATGCAAAGTACATGGCGTGTGTCATGCGGTGCAGACATTTTGCCTCTGTGTGGTAGGCTTGGCTGTTCTGCGCCTATGAACCACGCGAGAGTTAGCTTCCGACCATGTGCCTGTAAATCGTTTTTATTTTAGTTATCCTTGTTGGTTGTGCATTAGATAAATAACGGTTTATTTGTTTCTAGTTATTTTATTTTGTTCTATATTTCCCACAAATAATTTTATTTTCCCGCAACCCGCACACAATAATATCTTGCCGCCCGCACCCGCATTCACCCATCAAATATTGTCCCGCGCCGCACTCGGTTGCGCTGGGTCCCGGGGTAGTCTCGCAGAAGTGCAGGTCTCTACACTCAGGTATCTGACATGACATGACCAACACCACGGGTCAGTGCTCTGAGGGATGTGTGTGTGTGTTTCAGGGCTGCCGGGAGATGGTTCTCACTGCGGAACATGAAATCCACGGGGAGGAGTCGGATCCACTCCTCCCACCTTACATACACCTAAACCTAGCCAACTCCGCCCCCTGATCCCTAAACACACCCCTAATCCCTAAACCCAACCCTAATCCTACCCATCTCCACCCCTTGGATCTTGATCCGACTCCTCCCCGTGGATCTCATGTACTGCATTGAGGTGCTACTGGCTGCAGAACACAAAGCAGCAATTCGTAACAGAAATATGGACTATGAAATTGCGAGGCATTATGTACAAGCTAATCATGGTTCCAGTGCGTCCTTAAAATTTTTGGGTATTGAAAAAATTCTACCCTCCCAGCGAGGAGGTGACATAGTGAAGTCCCTACTACAATGGGACGCTTTCTGGATTTTCACTCTTAACACAGTAGAACCAAATGGCCTTAATGAGGAACTGGGCCTTTCATGCTTTCTATAATTCATGTTTTTTATAATTCACATTCTTAGTTAATTATAGACATGTTGTTAGCGGGTCTGCATGTACACTTTTTTTGTGTATATGTTTGTGTGTGTGTATATATAGGCTATCTATCTATCTACAAACAGGGGGGGTTGGGGTTCGTGTACTTGCGCGCGCCTAGGACTGAAGCACCTTTTAGACAGGACGCGGAACGCTGCGCTGCGCTTTGAAACCTATTAATTTCAAGGACTTCCAAAGATACATAACAGCTACAAGTATATGCACTATGCAAGCACTATATACATGATTCACCCTATTATACTTTATCGACACAAATTGATAAGTCAAACAGCAAACTGCAATCCCCAAATACTCTTTTAATCGACGATTGCTTATGGCTTATAAGTAACTTAAATAAAACTAGCTACATTACTAGTTCTCATTAAAGAACTACATTCGATTCTATTCGATACATTCAGGTGCCAAAGGCTTACTCTCAGTACGGTTGACTCTTCTCAGTCTCTCAGGTGCCAAAGGCTTACTCTCAGTACGGTTGACTCTTCTCAGTCTCTCAGGTGCCAAAGGCTTACTCTCAGTACGGTTGACTCTTCTCAGTTTCTCAGGTGCCAAAGGCTTACTCTCAGTACGGTTGACTCTTCTCAGTCTCTCAGGTGCCAAAGGCTTATTCTCCGTACGGTGAACTCTTCTCAGTCTCTCAGGTGCCAAAGGCTTACTCTCAGTACGGTTGACTCTTCTGATTCTCTCAGGTGCCAAAGGCTTACTCTCAGTACGGTTGACTCTTCTCAGTCTCTCAGGTGCCAAAGGCTTACTCTCAGTACGGTTGACTCTTCTCAGTCTCTCAGGTGCCAAAGGCTTACTCTCAGTACGGTTGGTTCTTCTCAGTACAACAGGTGTAGGAAGCTTACGGCTGTGAAGGAGCGTCGACTGGACAGCAAGTAGGTACTCCACGTACGTTTGGTCTTCCCAATACGTCGGTGCAGTAGGCTTATGGCTGTGAAGGAGCGTCGACTGGCAGCAGGTAAATCCTCTCAATACAGTTGGTTCTTCTTAGTTCAACAGGTGCAGAAAGCTTACGGCTGTGAAGGAGCATCGACTGGACAGCAAGTAGGTACTCCACGTACGTTTGGTCTTCCCAATATGTCGGTGCAGAAGGCTTGGGGCTGTGAAGGGCGTCGACTGGGCAGCAGGTAACTGGGTTTATTCCCACTCCCAAGAACAGCGAGGATGAGACGAGAATGCACCGGCCTCAGATGGAACACACTCCGAACAGCAGGTAACTGGATTTTCTCCGTCCCCCAGAACAGCATCAATAATGAAGCAGAGTACAACAGGATTTAGATACACAACACTCAGAACAACGGGTACCTGAGGTTTCCTCCGTTCTCCACAACAGCAACGATGAGACAAATGCAGCGGGCTTCAGATGGGACGCACTCAGAACAGCAGGTAACTGGATTTTCCCCGTCCTCCAGAACAGCATCAATGATGAATCAGAATACAACAGGCTTTGGATATTCAACACTCAGAACAGCAGGTAACTGGATTTTCCCCGTTCTCCAGAACAACATCAATGATGAATCAGAATACAACAGGCTTTGGATATTCAACACTCAGAACAGCAGGTAACTGGATTTTCCCCGTTCTCCAGAACAGCATCAATGATGAATCAGAATACAGCAGGCTTAAAGTCCGTTTTCACTTAATCTCTTCCTCAGAAAACTCCCGACTGTAACACAAGGCAAGACCGATGGACATGTGACAGAATTCTGTACAGTAAGCATTCAATAACTCCACTTCAATAACTGAGAGACCGGCGTTTAGCTCTTGAAACATCACGCGCTGATGCACACGGATCAGTGATTAACGTTAGTAACCCGCTGACGCTGACCTCGTCTACTCCGTGCGTTTCTCAGCATTGGTCCCGAGCGTCCAGGTCACGATCAGCCATGATTTCATTCACTCCGGCTCCAACACACCACCACGAAGCCTGGGTGGTTCCGCGGAAGCCGCGAGCCAGGACAAGAATCTTTTCGCCCCTCCCGGTTTTCGAGATCTCCACTCAGAACCGCTTCTCCCCTCTTCGCGAAACGGAACGCGATGCTGTGATCATCGGCGATTCCACCGTCCGACACGTCCACGCTACGTTAGGTAAAAGTAAGGTGCACAGTCACTGCTTTCCTGGTGCTCGTGTTCTCGATATCACTGCGCGGGTAACTGAGATCTTGAACGGTGACGAGCGCGTCGGAGCTGTTGTGCTGCATGCGGGAGCTAACGACACTAGGCTGCGACAGACGGAGGTTCTGAAGAAAGACTTCAGGAGCCTTATCGATACGGTACGCAGCACATCGCCTGAAACATCGATTATTGTGTCTGGACCGCTTCCTACGTACCGACGAGGGCATGAAAAGTTCAGTAGATTATTCGCGCTAAATGAATGGTTATTGTCATGGTGCAATGAGCAGAAATTGATTTTTGTAAATAATTGGAATCTGTTTTGGGAGCGACCAAGGCTATTCCGCGCTGATGGCTTACACCCAAGTAGAATCGGGGCAGATCTTCTGTCGGATAACATCTCCAAGATGTTAAATACCATTTGACTAGTAACCAAAAATCCAAATCACAGTCTCTACTGCACCAATTTAATTGATATTAATACTAGTGTAGAACATTGCATAGAAACTGTGTCTATTCCTCGTTTACTAAGATCAAATAATAAATCTACTGCAGGATCTAGAAAAAATCTAATTGTTATTAAAACAAAAAATCTCGCTATTAGTGAACAAAAACAATTTCTAAAGCTAGGTCTTCTAAACATTAGATCGCTCACACCTAAGGCGGTTATTGTAAATGAAATGGTCACAGATAATAATTTCGATGTTCTGTGCCTTACTGAAACCTGGCTTAAACCAAATGATTATTTCGGTCTAAATGAGTCTACTCCGCCAGGATACTGTTATAAGCATGAGCCCCGTCTGATCGGTCGTGGCGGCGGTGTTGCAACAATCTACAGAGATATCCCTAATGTTACTCAGAAAACTCGTCATAGGTTTAATTCGTTTGAAGTGCTTGTGCTAAATGTTACGCTCTTAGATGTAAGAAAAAAATCCCTATTATCTCTAGCATTGGCTACCGTATATAGACCTCCAGGGCCTTATGCCAATTTCCTAAAAGAGTTTGCTGACTTTCTATCAGATCTTTTGGTCAACGTCGATAAAGCATTAATTGTTGGAGATTTTAACATACACGTAGATAATTTAAATGATGCGTTAGGGGCTGCGTTTACAGATTTATTAAACTCCTTCGGGGTCAAGCAAAACGTCACCGGACCAACTCATCGTCTTAATCATACACTCGATTTAATTATATCATATGGAACCGATCCAACCGATATAGATATCATTCCACAAAGTGATGATGTCACTGACCACTACTTGGTAACTTGCATATTACGCACTGCTGTAATATGTCATGCTGCGCCACGTTATCGACCAGGTAGAACAATTCGTCCATCCACCATAGATCATTTCTCAAATAGCTTATCTGATCTGTCTCAGCTGCTGCCTGAACCCAAACAAACAGATGAATTAGACGAACTAACTAGCACTATGAGCAACATTCTCTCTAGAACATTGGATATTGTTGCACCCATTAGATTAAAAAAGGTCAGAGAAAAAAGTATAGCACCATGGTACAATAATACTACGTATGTTTTAAAGAGAGAAACCCGTAATTTAGAGCGTAAATGGAAAAAAACTAATTTAGAGGTCTTTAGAATCGCGTGGAAAGACAGTATGTCACTTTATAAAAAGGCACTTAAAACGGCCAGGGCTGAGCACCTCAGCAAATTAATAGAAAACAACCGAAATAATCCAAGGTTTTTATTTAATACCGTGGCTAGACTAACAAATAAACAGACGTCGTCTGAACAAAATACCTCGTTACAGTTTAGTAGTAATGATTTCATGAACTTCTTCACCGAGAAAATTGAAAGCATCAGAATCAAAATCGTAAACGTTCGATCTTTGCTCGCGCCTTATAATTCGGCCGCAATTATCACCCCGCAAGAACAATTACAATGCTTTACAACCATAGAACAAAAAGAGTTAAATAAACTTATCACTTCATCTAAAACAACAACATGTTTATTAGATCCTATACCAACTGAACTACTGAAAGAAGTGTTACCTGTAGTGGAAGAGCCTCTTCTCAATATTATTAACTCATCTTTATCTTTAGGTCATGTTCCAAGAACGTTCAAGCTGGCAGTTATAAAACCTCTTATTAAGAAACCACAATTAGATCCAAATAACCTAGCAAATTACAGACCCATTTCGAATCTTCCATTTATGTCAAAAATATTAGAAAAAGTTGTGTCCGCTCAACTCGGCTCTTTCTTGCAAGAAAACGACATCTATGAAAAGTTTCAGTCTGGATTCAGGCCACATCATAGCACTGAAACTGCGCTTGTTAGAATCACAAATGATTTACTTTTAGCTTCGGACCAAGGCTGTATCTCAGTACTAGTTTTACTTGATCTTAGTGCTGCGTTCGATACTATAGATCACACAATACTCTTAGATCGACTACAAAATTACACTGGTGTTCAAGGACAAGCATTAAGCTGGTTCAGGTCATACTTATCTGACCGCTACCATTTCGTCTACTTAAATGGAGAAAAATCGATTATAACTTCGGCAAACTATGGAGTGCCGCAGGGATCTGTGTTAGGCCCTTTATTATTCTCAATATATATGCTGCCACTTGGTAATATTCTAAGGAAACATGGAATTAGTTTCCATTGTTATGCTGATGACACTCAAATATATATTTCCTCACGGCCAGATGAATACGCTAAATTATCCAAATTGACAGATTGTGTTAAAGATATAAAAGATTGGATGACGCATAATTTTCTTTTATTAAATCCAGACAAGACAGAGGTAATACTTATCGGTTCTAAAAACCGTCCACAAAACCTTTCACAGCACGACTTTAACATAGTAGGATGCCCTGTTACTCTATCCGCTACAGTAAAAGACCTGGGTGTTACATTAGACTGCAACCTGTCTTTTGAAAAGCATATTTCATATGTTACAAAAACAGCCTTTTTCCACCTTAGAAACATTGCTAAGCTACGTAATATGCTATCAGTCTCTGATGCAGAAAAGTTAGTTCATGCATTCATGACCTCGAGACTAGATTACTGTAATGCTTTATTAGCTGGTTGTCCTGCATCTTCAATAAACAAGCTACAGTTAGTCCAAAATGCAGCCGCTAGAGTTCTTACTAGATTAAGAAAATATGATCATATAACACCGATTTTATCATCACTTCATTGGTTACCTATAAAGTTCCGTATTAATTACAAGGTATTGCTTTTGACTTATAAAGCTCTAAATGGTTTAGCTCCAGTCTATTTAACGGATCTTCTATCGCCTTACAATCCATCGCGCTCTTTAAGATCACTAGATTCGAGGTTTCTGGTCATTCCTAGGATATCCAGATCCACCAAAGGAGGCAGAGCATTTTCACATTTAGCTCCGAAGCTCTGGAATAGCCTTCCTGATATTGTTCGTTGCTCAGACTCGCTCTCCCAGTTTAAAACTAGACTGAAGACGCATCTATTTAGCCAGGCATTCATATAAATTTTTTATCTTACAGTTACTGTAAATTCGGCCTCTAGTTCATAAACGCCAGAGGAGAACTGGCCCCCGACAGCCTGGGTTCTCCCAAGGTTTTTTTTTTCTCCATTGGGTCACCTGATGGGGTGTTAGGACACCATTAGGTCACTGGATGGAGTTTTTCGGTTCCTTGCCACTGTTGCCTTTGGCTTGCTCAGTTGGGGATATTCAAATTAATTAACCAATCATACCATTGATCAGCTCTACCAAACTTGGATGTCTTTTTTCCAGTAATAAACAAACATTAAGTTGTTTTGATTGATACTGTGAAGCAGCTTTGATACAATCTGTATTGTGAAAAGCGCTATATAAATATATTTGACTTGACTTGACTTGACTTCAACCACACACAGTGGGACACAGCATTAACTCACGTCACTCTCATCCACTCCGTGAAATTTAAGGTCACGGCCAACCTCCTCGCTCTGGACAGCGGGGGTAATTAGACGGAAGAATTCAGCGACTGCAATCACAAATCCTAACAGCTGTCTTCTCATTCAGACATCTGGACTCCGTTTTTTATGTCATTTCTCCTCATATATAATCTTTTCGTGTATAACCCACATATAATACAGCCAGTAGAAGGTTGGTACTTATCTTCACCCCAGTAAGTGGACTCGATAATACTTCATAGATGACTTCGCCCTCTGCCTCTCTGTTCTCTCGTCACCCAGTTCTTCGTAGCGGATTCCCTTCCCACGGATCGATCTCGCCAGCCGGTTTGTCCCACAGAAATCTCTCACTCTCTCTCAGCAAGAAGAAAAGTTTGAACGCCGCAGCAATCCCACCCAACCCACTCAGTCTCTCAAAGTTTTGCTTTTGTCTGTTCCTAAAAGCGACATGTCCCAATCGTCACACAGTCACTTAATGCGCCGCACCTTCTGTCACTTTGCCATCAGCGGCTGCTGTTCCTATGGTAGCGACGCATCTGAGGCCGGCTTGGTGTTCAGTTGAAACCGCTCCGGGCGGAAACATCCCCCCGTGGGCTGTGTAGTTCCGTCTCTAGTTCGTCACCTTGTGACAACTTCACCAAGGATACGGCTCACTTCAGGACTCAAACGGTAAGTAAGAAGGTAAGAGTTCTTCTCAATACAGAATCCTTTCGTCAGTGCACAGTAGCGGGACAATGATTCAAAGGCTTACTTCACCAGCGATGCTGCATACTTCCAGACTCAGACGGTAAGTAGGAAGGTAAGGATTCTTCTCAGTATAGGATACTTTCGTCAGTGCACAGTAGTGAGACAGTGATTGAAAAGCTTACTTCACCAGCGATGCTGCATACTTCTAGACTCAGGCGGTAAGTAGGAAGGTAAGAATTCTTCTCAGTATAGGATACTTTTGTCAGTGCACAGTAGTGAGACAGTGATTTAAAAGCTTACTTCACCAGCAATACTGCATACTTCTAGACTCAGACGGTAAGTAGGAAGGTAAGAATTCTTCTCAGTACAAGATACTTTCGTCAGTGCACAGTAGTGGGAGACGGTGGTTTAAAAGCTTACTTCACCAGCAATGCTGCATACTTCTAGACTCAGACAGTAAGTAGGAAGATAAGGATTTTTCTCAGTATAGAATACTTTCGTCAGTGCACAGTAGTGAAACAATGATTTTAAAAGCTTACTTCACCAGCGATGCTGCATACTTCTAGACTCAGGCGGTAAGTAGGAAGGTAAGGATTCTTCTCAGTATAGGATACTGTCGTCAGTGCACAGTAGTGAGACAGTGATTTAAAAGCTTACTTCACCAGCAATGCTGCATACTTCTAGACTCAGACGGTAAGTAGGAAGATAAGAATTCTTCTCAGTACATGAAACTTTCGTCAGTGCACAGTAGTGGGAGACGGTGGTTTAAAAGCTTACTTCACCAGCCATGCTGCATACTTCTAGACTCAGACAGTAAGTAGGAAGGTAAGGATTCTTCTCAGTATAAGATACTTTCAGCAGTGCACAGTAGTGAAACAGTGACTTAAAAGCTTTCTTCACCAGCGATGCTGCATACTTCTAGACTCAGACCGTAAGTAGGAAGATAAGGATTTTTCAAAGTATAGAACACTTTCGTCGGTGCACAGTAGTGAGACAGTGGTTTAAAAGCTTACTTCACCAGCGATGCTGCATACTTCCAGACTCAGACGTTAAGTAGGAAGGTAAGGATTCTTCTCAGTATAGAATACTTTCGTCAGTACACAGTAGTGAAACAATGATTTAAAAAAATTACTTCACGAGCGATACTGCATACTTCCAGACTCAGATGGTAAGTAGGAAGGTAAAGGATTCTTCTCAACATAGGATACTGTTCGTCAGTGCAAAGTAGTGAGACAGTGATTTAAAAGCTTACTTCACCAGCGATACTGCATACTTCCAAACTCAGCTGTATCACTCTGGGCTTCTGATGGAGAGCAGATATAATAACTTTTCACAAACGTGTAAGCAGGGGTTGGGGCCGCTTCTCAGTAAAAGCACACCACACTCGTGTTCACTTCAAATCCACAGCCATGAATCAATGTATATAAATAAGGCAAAAACACTGCAATTCACTCACACGATAGGGCTGATCAGAGGCCTCAATCCATTCGTTACACTCCCGTGGGGGATATTTAATCCTCAGTTCCTCCTCAACACACTCTGAAACACATAGCTTCCCCAACAGTCAGATTTACATTCACTGCATCCTCTTCAAGCTTTTCGAATGTTCATAAGATGAAATCAATTCACTTATCTTTCTCTCTTCCCCACATCCAGACAACTTCCCCGAGTAAAGCTTGAGCCCCAAACTGCTCCAAAAACAAAACAGACCTCATCCACGTCCCGTTCCCCGAAACCTCTCTGGATAGCCCTTTTATCTTTGGCTTGTGAAGCCGGACACCTGTGTGAACGCCGCTCCTCTCTCTCTTGCACCTGCAGTGCATTAGCGCTAATCAGGCCGGGCAATGTTTCTGCCACACCTGGAACTGGAGTGGGATGTGTCGCAAACAAATCGTTCCCTCGAGAAACTCGTGACTCACCAAGAGGGTTCCGCTCACTACGCGTTTTTGTCACCCGTGACATCCCCCCCGCCAATCGGTTCTAGTCCCGAGAACCGGTGTTCTTCAATTCCATTCGCCATACCTCTCAGGAGGCTGTCCTCGGGTGTCCCGCTGAGACCGTCGGAGTGGCGAGGGCGGAGCCACTCTTGCTTCAACTTCAGGGTCCCTCGGGACCACAGACCACCCTACCATGAGTACCTCTGGGGCGGGTGGCGCACTTGGGGCCTCGGCCGCTAGCTGCGAATAGTTCGGACATGGACGGAGCAAGTTTCGATGGAGCACCCGTATCGGTCCTGGTTTCCCCTCGGGTCGTACAGAGTAAACTGGAGCATCAGGCCCTTGTCGTCGTTCCACCACATATGGCGTCGACTCCCAGCGATCGCGGAGCTTCCCCTTCCCTGAGCGCCGGTTGTCCCTTACCAGCACTCGCTCCCCTGGTAACAAAGGGGCCTCTCGGGCAGTCCGGTCGTATAGCCGCTTGTTCTTGGCGGCTGCTGCACTCAGATGATCTGAGACTCGTCGGTAGGCATCGAGCAGTTGGTGGTGGTGCCGATTCACCCAGTCAGTGGTACTATACCCTCTTTCTGCAGCCTCGGTCCCCAGGAGCAAGTCCACAGGTAAGCGGAGATGGCGCCCAAACATAAGGTAGGAAGGAGCATACCCGGTGATACTGTGCACACTATTGTTATAGGCTTGCAACAGAGAGGGGAGACTCTCGGCCCATTGGCCCTGTTGCTCACTCTCTAGGGTCCCCAATAACCCCAACAGGGTCTGGTTCAACCTTTCGCACCCCCGTTACCCTGAGGATGGTATGAGGTCGTATGGGTCTTCCGGCACCCATAAAGGTGGCTCAGCTCTTGGATCACTCGAGACTCAAAATTTGAACCTTGGTCTGAGTGTAGGGTCTCTGGGGAGCCAAAAGGTTGTATCACTGCCCTCCAAAGGGCGCTGGCTGTGGTAACTGTCGTCTGATCTACAGTGGGGATGGCCTAGGCGTATTTAGTTAATAGGTCAGTCATCACCAGGATATTTTGAAATCGATCCGTCGGCCGACCTAAAGTCAGGAAATCGATTCCTATTATGTGCAGAGGTGCTTTGGGCCACAGGGGGACCAATGGGGCTCGGACTTCCTTCCTGCGTTTGAACAACGTACACAGTGGACAACTCTGAACGAACTCCTCAACTTTCTTTTCCATCCTAGGCCAGTAGAAATACCTCCTCAGCAGAGACAGCGTCTTCTCTTGGCCCTGATGGCCAGTATGGGTGTGGAATGCAGTCAATAGCTCGAGACTTGGCCCTCCGGTACCACCACCTGGTGTAATGTCTCCTGTGTTCGGGGATCTTGCATCGAACGGCAGATTACCCCTTCTCTAAGTCGCAGCCTCTTCCACACTGCCTTAGGAGATGTTGTACTCCCACCGTCTGAGCCCGCTTTCCTCTGCTCTCGGCATGTATCCCTGTCTAAGGTACAACGTAACCTGACACAGGTCTGCATCTCCCAGCTGCAGCCTTCTCCACCGCCCGGGGTCCCACCCCCAACTAGACGGAACAGCCCTCAGGGTCCCGGGAGCTTCCACCATTGCCATCAGCAACTCGTCTTCAGGGCCAGGGGTACAAAGGGGTGTTTGGTTGTCCCTCCGGATGACTGGGAGTCTGGACAGGGCGTCCGCATTTACGTGTTCTCTGCCGGGTCGGTATTTAAGCTGTTAATCATAATTTGCTAGTTGTGCCACCCAACGCTGTTCTACTGCCCCCAACTTGGCGGTCTGCAAGTGTACTAATGGATTATTATCCGTAATCACCGTCACCTTGGCTCCCAACAGGTAATCTTTGAACTTCTCCGTCATGGCCCACTTCATTGCCAGTAGTTCGATTTTGAAGGAACTGTAATTTGCCGCGTTCCGCTCTGCGGGATGTAAACTTTGACTTGCGTATGCAATCACTCTCTCCACTCCTTGGTGCTCTTGGGCCAACACGGCTCCCAAACCTGCATTGCTGGCGTCAGTGTACAGAAGGAACGGCTGGGTGAAGTCTGCGTAGGCCAAGATAGGGGCCCTCAGAAGTTCCTGCTTGAGGTTCTGGAAGGTGGTCTCACAGGTGGAATCCCAATGCACTGACGGGGAGCCTTTGCCACGGGCACGTCCGGAACCAGCAAGGAGTTGGTTCAATGGCCAAGCAAGCCCAGATAATCCTTTTATAAAGCGTCGACAAAATCCCACGAACCCCAGGAACGACCGCACCTGTCTCACTGCCCGGGGTGGCTCCCACCCTTGGACAGCCGCCACCTTCTCCGGGTCGGGGGATATCCCTGCAGCACTGACACGATGTCCCAAGAACTGTACCTTCTTCCGCAATAACTGGCATTTGTCTGGCCTAAGCTTTAGCCCATATTTCTCCATGGCCCTGAACACTTCCTGTGTTCCTCCTCCTCCCTAGGTGGTCCTCCTCCCACCTAGATGGTGCAGGTGAGTGCGGAAGTCAGGGGAGAAGACGATCGCATCGTCCAGGTATACCGGCGTTGAGTCGACCAGTTGTCCCCCTAGACAGTGCTGCATCAAGCGCTGAAAGGTCGCAGGAGCATTGCACAGGCCGAACCGCATCTGGTCCCATTCAAATAACCCAAACGGGGTGGTGAAGGCTGTCTTCTCTCTATCTCGGTCGTCTACCTGCACCTGCCAGTATCCACTCGCCAGGTCCAATGTGGAGTACCACGCCGCTTGTGTGAGACAGGTGAGTGAGTCTTCAATCCGTGGCAACGGGAATGTATCTTTCTTCGTAACACTGTTGAGTTTGCGGTAGTCAACGCAGAACCTCCAAGCTCCCGTTTTCTTCTGAACCAGAACAATTGGCGCCGCCCTGGGACTACTGCTCTCTCGAACAATTCCTCCCTCCAGCATCCCTTTCAACAGGGCGCGGACCTCGGCATAGAGGGTGGGTGGCACCGGACGATACCGCTCTTGGCTAGGCATCGCCTCACCGGTAGGTATTTGATGCCTCACTACCCCTGTGCAGCCATAGTCTTCTTCGTGGGTCGAGAACACATGTTGCCATTTTCTCAAGAGCTCCTGGAGCTGTAACACCTGTTCCTCCTCCAGATTTTCACCCTTCAGGGACTCTCCCATCAAATGGGTCGGCACCCCTCCTCCCACAGAGCCTGGTTCTGCCTCAACTGGGCGGACGGCGACTTCCACCACCGCAGAGCTCACCTGCCTGAAGCAGACGTACTGATGCTTGTGAACCTGGGCAGAGCGTACCGAGGAAACTCGAACCAGACGTTGGTGTCGACGAAGGAGCACGGAGTAGGGATTGGCATTCCCCACCTTTACTGAGACTCGTCCACGGTGGATGGCCGTCAGCCCGTGAGCCACTTCAATGGGTTGACAGTCCTCATGGGGCTCTACCAGGACACAGGTACCCGTCCCACAGGGTCCTGCAGGTACTCGGACCCAAAGCACGGTCTCGCTCTGGGCTGGGACAGACAAAGCGTACCGACAGGCTACTCGACCGATGCCTTCTCTCTCCTTCACTTGACTAGCCACGTGCACTCTTCGGCAATCGGCCAGAATCCGGTCCCTGTCCTGCTTCGCCGATGACAGAGAAGTCCGAGCTGGCCGTCCCAGAAACAATTCCTCCGAGCAATCCAGTATAACGTTCATCCCTAGGAGTGCTCGATGAATGCCCAAGCAATGATCTCGGACGATAACGACCCCTTTCTGTTGGACGGGAACCCCTTGGACCAAAAAGTCTACCACGATGTACCCAGTGTAAGGGATGTCCAGACCATTTGCCCCCGTAAAGTCAGACTAGAAGAGTCCACTGCTTGGAGCCGATGATCTGCAACCAACTCCTGGGCCAGGCTCTCCGAAAATAACGTAACTTGAGAACCTGTATCGACCAGACAATCTATCGAGACTCCGTTAGCTTGAACCTCCACGGTGGGACAGCGCCCAACCCTGTCGTCTCGTAAAACAGGAACAGAAGGAGGGTCACACAAAGGGGTCCCGGCCACTTGACCCACAGTAGCCGGTGGGACTAAAAACCCCCTTGAGAACCCCGACGGAGCCCACACTGACGACTGATGTGTCCCGGGTCTCCACAATTAATACAGATGGGCCTTCCCTGGTCATCCCACTGGAACCGGGGGCCCACAGGACGTAGGGGGTGGCGCACAGGAGCTCGCCCCTTCTCCGAATACGACCTCTCTCTCACCATCGATCCGCCCTCGACTCGACCCTGACGAAGTTCACCCAACAGCCGGCCAAACTGCTCCCACAATTTCAAGGAGTATGCCCGAAGAGTCTGCTTAGGCCCCTGTTGATAGTTAAAGAACTGGGCACGAAGAGTGGCCACCGGGGTAGAGTCTCCATATAATCCGGACAGGAAATCGAAGATAGTTTTCGCGGTAGCCCGTGTGGCTTCTGATGCAGCAAGAACTTCTCTTTTGGCTTCTGCTTCCAAAGACCCCAACACAAACTGTACTTTCTATGATGCACTCAGTCCCTGTAATCCGGCCAGATATTCCGTCTGCGCCTTCCAATCGTGCAAGCCCAACTCCGATCCTGGCCCTCCATAGCGCTGTGCCCAGGGAGCTCCCATAAAGATCGGTATGACTTTTGAGACAGGTGAAGGCCATCGTACCAAGGAGCTGTAGGCAGACTGCCATGCAGAATGACCTCTGTTCTGTTGTTTGTGGAATTTACAGACTGTCACACTGCCTGCAGAGCAGATTATGGGAAGGAGCCATCTTCTAAAAAGCACATGTCTCTCATCAATAGGTTTCTGTAGTGTAGTGGTCATCACGTTCGCCTAACACGCGAAAGGTCCTCGGTTCGAAACCGAGCAGAAACAGTGGTTGGATTCTGACAGAAAATTTAAACTGTTTGCCACGCTAGGTGGGTGCAGCACTCATTTCTTTTATATGCTTTTTAATAAGCGTGCACCTAAAGATTTATGTCTGCAACCTGAAGACGTGTTTCCGTAGTGTAGTGGTTATCACGTTCGCCTCACACGCGAAAGGTCCCCAGTTCGAAACTGGGCGGAAACTGTGGGTGGTTTTTGCAAAAATTTCGTATGCGATTTTCTGTTGAGCAGGTCAGTACACTTGCAGGGATGTTTGTGGTTTAATCTCTTTAGAAAAGGACAAAAATAAAACAAATGACCATTGAGGTTTCCTGTACAGTAATATAAAATGTTTGGTCTGCCAACAAAATTAGCAGCATTTTGCCATGTTAAAAACACTGGGCAATCTATAGTTTCAGTCGCTTTTGAACAAGCGTACCCTAGAAGCGGTGGGACTGACGTCCAAATCAAGTTTCCGTAGTGTAGTGGTTATCACGTTTGCTTTACAAGCGAAAGGCCCTCAGTTCAAAACTGGGCGGAAACAAGTGGAGGCATTTTAAATGTAATGCTCCAATTCGCTACAAAACCCTTGCTTTTGAGACAGGTGAAGGCCATCGTACCAAGGAGCTGTAGGCAGACTGCCATGCCGAATGACCTCTGTTCTGTTGTTTGTGGAATTCACAGACTGTCACACTGCTTGCAGAGTAGATTATGGGAAGGAGCCATCTTCTAAAAAGCACATGCCATGATATCACATTCGCTTTACACGCAAAGGTCTTCAGTTCAAAACTGGGTGGAAACAAGTGGAGGCATGTTAAATATAAATGCTGCAATTCGATACAAAACCCTTACTTTTAAGACAGGTGAAGGCCATCGTACCCAGGAGCTGTAGGCAGACTGCCATGCCGAATGACCTCTGTTCTGTTGTTTGTGGAATTCACAGACTGTCACACTGCTTGCAGAGTAGATTATGGGAAGGAGCCATCTTCTAAAAAGCACATGTGCGTCATCAATAGGTTTCTGTAGTGTAGTGTTCATCACGTTCGCCTAACACGCGAAAGGTCCTCTGTTCGAAACCGAGCAGAAACAGTGGTTGGATTCTGACAGAAAATTTAAACTGTTTGCCACGCTAGGTGGTAGCAGCGCTCATTTCCTTTATATGCTTTTTAATAAGCGTGCAGCTAAAGAATTATGTCTGCCACCTGAAGACGTGTTTCCGTAGTGTAGTGGTTATCACGTTCGCTTTACACGCGACAGGTCCTCAGTTCAAAACTGGGTGGAAACAAGTGGAGGCATGTTAAATATAAATGCTGCAAATCGCTACAAAACCCTTGTGAAGGCCATCGTACCAAGGAGCTGTAGGCAGATTGCCATGCCGAATAACCTCTGTTCTGTTGTTTGTGGAATTTACAAACTGTCACACTGCTTGCAGAGCAGATTATGGGAAGGAGGGATCTTCTAAAAAGCACATGCTCCATCAATAGGTTTCTGTAGTGTAGTGGTCATCACGTTCGCCTCACACGCGAAAGGTCCCCAGTTCGAAACTGGGTGGAAACTGTGGGTGGTTTTTGCAAAAATTTCGTATGCGATTTTCTGTTGAGCAGGTCAGTACACTTGCAGGGATGTTTATGGTTTAATCTCTTTAGAAAAGGACAAAAATAAAACAAATGACAATTGAGGTTTCCTGTACAGTAATATAAAATGTTCGGTCTGCCAACAAAATTAGCAGCATTTTGCCATGTTAAAAACACTGGGCAGTCTATAGTTTCAGTGGCTTTTGAACAAGCGTAGCCTAGAAGTGGTGGGACTGAAGACCAAATCAAGTTTCCGTAGTGTAGTGGTTATCACGTTTGCTTTACACGCGAAAGGTCCTCAGTTCAAAACTGGGTGGAAACAAGTGGAGGCATTTTAAATGTAATGCTCCAATTCGCTACAAAACCCTTGCTTTTGAGACAGGTGAAGGCCATCGTACCAAGGAGCTGTAGGCAGACTGCCATGCCGAATGACCTCTGTTCTGTTGTTTGTGGAATTCACAGACTGTCACACTGCTTGATGAGCAGATTATGGGAAGGAGCCATCTTCTAAAAAGCATATGCCATGATATCACGTTCGCTTTACACGCAAAGGTCTTCAGTTCAAAACTGGGCGGAAACAAGTGGAGGCATGTTAAATATAAATGCTGCAATTCGATACAAAACCCTTACTTTTAAGACAGGTGAAGGCCATCGTACCCAGGAGCTGTAGGCAGACTGCCATGCCGAATGACCTCTGTTCTGTTGTTTGTGGAATTCACAGACTGTCACACTGCTTGCAGAGTAGATTATGGGAAGGAGCCATCTTCTAAAAAGCACATGTACCTCATCAATAGGTTTCTGTAGTGTAGTGTTCATCACGTTCGCCTAACACGCAAAAGGTCCTCTGTTCGAAACCGAGCAGAAACAGTGGTTGGATTCTGACAGAAAATTTAAACTTTTTGCCACGCTAGGTGGTAGCAGCGCTCCTTTCCTTTATATGCTTTTTAATAAGCGTGCACCTAAAGATTTATGTCTGCCACCTGTAGATGTGTTTCCGTAGTGTAGTGGTTATCACGTTCGCCTCACACGCGAAAGGTCCCCAGTTCGAAACTGGGCGGAAACTGTGTGTGGTTTTCGCAAAAATTTCGTATGCGATTTTCTGTTGAGCAGGTCAGTACACTTGCAGGGATGTTTGTTGTTTAATCTCTTTAGAAAAGGACAAAAATAAAACAAATGACCATTGAGCTTTCCTGTACAGTAATATAAAATGTTCGTTCTGCCAACAAAATTAGCAGCTTTTTGCCATGTTAAAAACACTGGGCAGTCTATAGTTTCAGTCGCTTTTGAACAAGCGTACGCTAGAAGAGGTGGGAATGAGATCCAAACCAATTTTCTGTAGTGTAGTGGTTATCACGTTCGCTTTACACGCGAAAGGTCCTCAGTTCAAAATTGGGTGGAAACAAGTGGAGGCATGTTAAATATAAATGCTGCAATTCGCTACAAAACCCTTACTTTTAAGACAGGTGAAGGCCATCGTACCAAGGAGCTGTAGGCAGACTGCCATGCCGAATGACACTAGGTGGGTGCCGTCCAAATCAAGTTTCCGTAGTGTAGTGGTTATCACGTTTGCTTTACACGCAAAAGGTCCTCAGTTCAAAACTGGGCTTAAACAAGTGGATGCATTTTAAATATAAATGCTACAAAACCCTTACTTTTGAGACAGGTGAAGGCCATCGTACCAAGGAGCTGTAGGCAGACTGCCATGCAGAATGACCTCTGTTCTGTTGTTTGTGGAATTTACAGACTGTCACACTGCTTGCAGAGCAGATTATGGGAAGGAGCCATCTTCTAAAAAGCATATGCACCGCATCAATAGGTTTTGTAGTGTAGTGGTCATCACGTTCGCCTAACACGCGAAAGGTCCTCGGTTCGAAACCGAGTAGAAACAGTGGTTGGATTCTGACAGAAAATTTAAACTGTTTGCCACACTAGGTGGTAGCAGCGCTCATTTCCATTATATGCTTTTTAATAAGCGTGCAACTAAAGATTTATGTCTGCAAACTGAGGACTTGTTTTTGTAGTGTAGTGGTTATCACGTTTGCCTCACACGCGAAAGGTCCCCAGTTCGAAACTGGGCGGAAACTGTGAGTGTTTTTTGCAAAAATTTCGTATGCGATTTTCTGTTGAGCAGGTCAGTACACTTGCAGGGATGTTTGTGGTTTAATCTCTTTAGAAAAGGACAAAAATAAAACAAATGACCATTGAGGTTTCCTGTGAAGTAATATAAAATGTTCGGTCTGCCAACAAAATTAGCAGCTTTTTGCCATGTTAAAAACACTGGGCAGTCTATAGTTTCAGTCGCTTTTGAACAAGCGTGCGCTAGAAGAGGTGGGAATGAGATCCAAACCAAGTTTCCGTAGTGTAGTGGTTATCACGTTCGCTTTACAAGCGAAAGGTCCTCAGTTCAAAATTGGGTGGAAACAAGTGGAGGCATGTTAAATATAAATGCTGCAATTCACTTCAAAACCCTTACTTTTAAGACAGGTGAAGGCCATCGTAACAAGGAGCTGTAGGCAGACTGCCATGCCGAATGACACTAGGTGGGTGCCGAATGACCTCTGTTCTGTTGTTTGTGGAATTTACAGACTGTCACACTGCTTGCAGGGCAGATTATGGGAACGAGCCATCTTCTAAAAAGCACAAATAGGTTTCTGTAGTTTAGTGGTCATCAAATTCGCCTAACACGCGAAAGGTCCTCTGTTCGAAACCGAGCAGAAACAGTGGTTGGATTCTGACAGAAAATGTAAACTCTTTGCCACACTAGGTGGGTGCAGCGCTCATTTCCTTTATATGCTTTTTAATAAGCGTGCGCCTAAAGATTTAGGTCTGCAACCTGAAGACGTGTTTGTAGTGTAGTGGTTATCACGTTCCCCTCCCACGCGAAACGTCCCCAGTTTGAAACTGGGCGGAAACTGTGGGTAATTTTTGCAAAAATTTCGTATGCGATTTTCTGTTGAGCAGGTCAGTACACTTGCAGGGATGTTTGTGGTTTAATCTCTTTAGAAAAGGACAAAAATAAAACAAATGACCATTGAGGTTTCCTGTACAGTAATGTAAAATGTTCGGTCTGCCAACAAAATTAGCAGCTTTTTGCCATGTTAAAAACACTGGGCAGTCTATAGTTTCAGTCGCTTTTGAACAAGCGTACGCTAGAAGAGGTGGGAATGAGATCCAGACCAAGTTTCCGTAGTGTAGTGGTTATCACGTTCGCTTTACACGCGAAAGGTCCTCAGTTCAAAATTGGGTGGAAACAAGTGGAGGCATGTTAAATATAAATGCTGCAATTCGCTACAAAACCCTTACTTTTAAGACAGGTGAAGGCCATCGTATCAAGGAGCTGTAGGCAGACTGCCATGCCGAATGACACTGGGTGCTTCGCAATATCCCTCCTCGTCTCCTCGTTCCTCTGTCCTCCATCCTATGACCCGGAAACCGATCGAGCGCAGCCATCTTGAAGGACATCTCAGTTCTCTAATTGCACCGCGAGGAGGCGAGGATCGAGGAGTGAGGAGGCTTCCAGAGGAGTCATGAGCGAGGATACACAGGTGTATCCTATGCGGAAGAGATTTATCGACTAAACGTGACGCGCGTATACATTCTCCTCCCCCTTCACATCGATCACAATCTCTTTTAATGTATACTTTACCTTTGCAGTTTATATAAACCACACATTACACATATTTCAACAGGGTATCTTGCTTTATTATCATTTATTATGAATTTCTTAAATAAACAAACTTCAACAACATAAGGGCAGATCCTTTGAGCGCTGCTGATGACGCTATGAAGTGACGCGCGAGTGATCAAGTATTCCAATGAATAAAAAAAGCTTTCATTCGATTCCTCCGTCCTCATTTTCTTTCCTTGCGTCCTTCCCTCAAAACCTACAGGGGGTGGAGCTGAGACGCTAGGAAAGGAAGCGAGGAAAGGAAACGAGGATGCACAAATAAGAAATGAGAAGCACCCACTAGGTGGGTGCCGAATGACCTCTGTTCTGTTGTTTGTGGAATTTACAGACTGTCACACTGCTTGCAGGGCAGATTATGGGAAGGAGCCATCTTCTAAAAAGCACATCCCTCTCAACAATAGGTTTCTGTAGTGTAGTGGTCATCACATTCGCCTAACACGCGAAGGGTCCTCGGTTCGAAACCGAGCAGAAACAGTGGTTGGATTCTGACAGAAAATGTAAACTCTTTGGCACGCTAGGTGGGTGCAGCGCTTATTTCCTTTATATGCTTTTTAATAAGCGTGCACCTAAAGATTTATGTCTGCAACCTGAAGACGTGTTTGTTATGTAGTGGTTATCACGTTCGCCTCACACGCGAAAAGTCCCCAGTTCGAAACTGGGCGGAAACTGTGGGTGAGTTTTGCAAAAATTTCGTATGCGATTTTCTGTTGAGCAGGTCAGTGCACTTGCAGGGATGTTTGTTGTTTAATCTCTTTAGAAAAGGACAAAAATAAAACAAATGACCATTGAGGTTTCCTGTACAGTAATATAAAATGTTCGGTCTGCCAACGAAATTAGCAGCTTTTTGCCATGTTAAAAACACTGGGCAGTCTATAGTTTCAGTCGCTTTTGAACAAGCGTACGCTAGAAGAGGTAGGAATGAGATCCAAACCAAGTTTCCGTAGTGTAGTGGTTAT
This sequence comes from Siphateles boraxobius, assembly GCF_051911475.1. Classification (NCBI taxonomy): domain Eukaryota; kingdom Metazoa; phylum Chordata; class Actinopteri; order Cypriniformes; family Leuciscidae; genus Siphateles; species Siphateles boraxobius. Next base: position 3,267,819 of record NW_027509186.1, on the reverse strand, counting down.
CACGTTCGCTTTACACGCGAAAGGTCCTCAGTTCAAAACTGGGCGGAAACAAGTGGATGCATGTTAAATATAAATGCTGCAATTCGCTACAAAACCCTTACTTTTGAGACAGGTGAAGGCCATCGTACCAAGGAGCTGTAGGCAGACTGCAATGCCGAATGACCTCTGTTCTGTTGTTTGTGGAATTTACAGACTGTCACACTGCTTGCAGAGCAGATTATGGGAAGGAGCCATCTTCTAAAAAGCACATGCACCTCATCAATAGGTTTCTGTAGTTTAGTGGTCATCACGTTCGCCTAACACGCGAAAGGTCCTCGGTTCGAAACCGAGCAGAAACAGTGGTTGGATTCTGACAGAAAATTTAAACTGTTTGCCACACTAGGAGGGTGCAGCGCTCATTTCCTTTATATGTTTTTTAATAAGCGTGCACCTAAAGATTTATGTCTGCAACTTGAAGACTTGTTTCCGTAGTGTAGTGGTTATCACGTTTGCCTCACACGCGAAAGGTCCCCAGTTCGAAACTGGGCGGAAACTGTGGGTGATTTTTGCAAAAATTTCGTATGCGATTTTCTGTTGAGCAGGTCAGTACACTTGCAGGGATGTTTGTGGTTTAATCTCTTAGAAAATGACAAAAATAAAACAAATGACCATTGAGGTTTCCTGTACAGTAATATAAAATGTTCGGTCTGCCAACAAAATTAGCAGCTTTTTGCCATGTTAAAAACACTGGGCAGCAGTGTTGTAATGTAACGGAGTACAAATACTTCGTTACTGTACTTAAGTAGAAATTTCACGTATCTGTACTTTACTTCGCTATTTAAATTTATGTCAACTTTCACTTTTACTCCACTACATTTCCTAGATAAAATGTATACTTTTACTCCGATATATTTCCACAATGCATCTTCGTTACTCGTTACTACAAAATAAAATCAGAAGAAATGTGTGCGACTGCAATAAGGGAGGTTTGGCGAATCACTGAGCTAGATTGCATCACGCACGCTACGCACGCTGTTTTTCAGCGCGAAATGCTTGTTTGTTGCCATTTCCAAAAGAGGAGGAAGCACAACTGTGTATACCGCCATGGAAGCACCTGAAGGACCTGCCGTTCTTATCGTAGACGACCACCCCGACGATAGTGGTGAAGATAACGTTATACACCCGTGGCCGTATTTGCAAGAAATGTTTTTGTACATTGGAACGAAAGATTCTTCCTACCGGATGAAGTGCCTCTTATGCCTACCGAAGAAAACTGAAATTTTGGCATTCAAAAACTCCCCGTCCAACCTGAAGAAGCACATCGAGGTAGGTTAAATTAATAGTTATTCAGTAAAGACACAATGTCAATGTGATTCAACATTAGTTATCATAAGCCGTATCAGAGATATCTGGCTAACGTGATGGCCAGGCTAACGTCTGCTTGTTAACGTTGCTAATTAGCTGATATGGCGCACATGTTTAACTAACGTCAACGTTACACCACTGATTTTCCCCTGAATTTAATTCAACAGAGAACTCTCAAAGATATGTCCATAATACTGAAACACACTTAACTGGTATATCATAACGTTAACTGCCGGGCCGAATATTTCCTCAGGTAGGCTAATGTTAGATTGAGAAATATTTTTTGAAAACTGCTACGTTAATCAGTGGGAGGTTAGAAAGTGTTAAAGGCTATTCACGTCTTCAAAAGCATAATATGTTTAGTCAAACTTGAGATTTCCTTTTATGTTAATGAACTCAAAACTCAGTGGTTATTGCATAATGTTGGGCTAATGTTATAAATTGTGAATGTAGGCTTGCATTGTTGATCAAAGTCACAGTGCTTTTTTCTTTCTTAGTAAAGCAGCTAACTTAAGGTACATGCAGTGGGAGCTAAACGATAACACAAGTACAGTATAGGCTACAAAACACAAACAACGCCAGGTTGTACCAGTTAATAGTGTTATTGCCTAGTAAGGGTGGCAGTCTGAGTGTTTATAATTCTAATTTAGTAAAACAAGATAATATGGTGACATTTAAGTTAACACGTTTTTATAAATGAAACCATATTCCCATCAGTGATGCAAATTAGATCTAGTTCCTAGTAATTTGCATCACTGATGGAAATAGTTTCATTAACTTACTTGCAGTTAGATAATGTTTAACAGTCAAATGACAATTGTTTGTGTTGTGTGACTTTTAAATCTTGTAGCTAAAGTTGCTCATTAAATGTCTCTTCCTCTGAAACAGAGAAAGCATGTACACCACCTCAAAAAGTATGAAGAGCTTACATCAACAAAGAGAAAAAGGGCTCCTGAGTCTCCCACCACCACCTCCAGCATCAAGCAGAGCACATTGGTGAACACCAGGACTGTGTCTCAGATGTCCATTGACAAAGCTATAGTGACTTATGTGGTCCAAGGACTCCGGCCATTCCATGTTGTTGAAGAACAACCATTTAAAGATTTTGTGAAGGAACTGCAGCCTAATGCAAAAATTATGTCACGGCTGACTCTGCGCTCCATGATTGATGATGCCTTCAGGGGAATGAAGAGGGCTGTGACTGAGGCCATGAGAGGAGTTGACCATATCGCCACCACCACCGACTGCTGGTCTGTCAGAAGGCGGAGCTTCATTGGTGTTACTGCCCATTGGATTGACCCCGACAGTCTCAAAAGATGCTCAGCAGCCCTAGCCTGTAAACAGCTGAGAGGTTCGCACACATTTGATGTGTTGGCAAGTGCCCTTAATGACATCCACTCTGAATTTGAAATTCGAGGGAAGATTGTGCGAACAACAACAGACAATGCCTCTAACTTCATAAAAGCGTTCAACATTTTTGGTGAAGATGAGAACAATAATGCCATTGGAAGTGATGGTGATCATGGCAGTGCATCTCAACCAGGAGAGGAAGAAGAAGATCAAGAAGGGGATGAAGAAGTGGAGTGTGTTGATGTGTCAGCACTTCTGACTGAAGATGATGGTTTAGAATTCCAGCTCCCAAAGCACCAGCGCTGTGCTTGTCACCTACTCAACCTAATAGCTACTGTTGATGCCATGAAAGCAACAACATCCAATGAGGCATACAAGAAAGTGTACCGTTCAACATTTGGCAAGTGTAGTGCACTTTGGAACAAATGTGGAAAATCCACCCTTGCAGCCGAAACTGTTGAAGATGCTTGCTCCCTCCAGCTGCTGCGTCCGAATTCCACCAGGTGGAACTCCCTGTTCCTGGCAGTGGAAAGACTGCTGAGAATAATTAAAGAAAAGGGAGAGGGGACCATCAGAGTCATCTGCACTGACTTAAAGCTTCCAATGTAAGTAGGAATTATGTGTTTTATTTCATCATAATCGAACATCTGGAATGTCTTTCTTTGTCCCATTCTTTCGTGGACACTAAAAACTTTACATTACATCACATTCTATCCCAACTTCCACTTCAATTTTACTGAATTACTCTTCCAGCAGTTATTTTGATGAATCCAATGAAATGGTTACAGTGTTATAAAAACAATGTTGTTGTGTTTTGTTTTCAACAGGTTTAATCCAGCTGAACTCGCCTTTCTCGCAGAGTATGCCGCTGCCATGAGCCCTGTCGCCCAGGCTACCAACATCTTGCAAGCAGAAGCAAATGTCATGATGGGGTGGCTACTTCCAACCATCAACCTGCTCACTGTCAAACTTGACAGAGTCAAGTTGCCACTGAAGTACTGCAAGCCTCTGGTGGATGCTCTACAGGTAACTTTTACTATTGTATTTATTTTCTATTGTCTTATCTCTTCAATGATTCATTTTTATTAATTTAAGTTTCTTTGCCACTTTGTCTCAATGCTTAAATGTTTTATGTAAAGTACATTTTGAATTGCCTTGTTGCTGAAATCTGCTATAAATAACCTGCCTTGCAGGTGGGAATCATGAACCGTTTTGGCCACATGTCAGGAGAACCAGAGTTGATCGCTGCTGCGATTCTGCTTCCGAAATTCCGAACGATGTGGACAAAGGATGAAGCCACAATCAAAACGGGTAAGATATCATGGGGATAGAGCAACATTAGGTGTATATTTTCACAATTTGTCATACTGGCAATTCACAAATCAAGATTCTGATTGCTGCACAACAAATTTACCCTTGGTACTAATAAAGAAACCTTGAATTATAGGTGCATGAATGGTACATGAAACTAAAATAGCAAACCTTAAATTAAAAGTTTGTGTTGGGGTCATGCCATGGCAGATTAGACAGTTGCATTAGTTGTATAATTTATATTTTTATCCACACTATTTCAGGAATTGACTACATCAGGCAGCATCTGGAAGAGCCCTCACTGCAGATAGGCGATGCCAGCAGGTCCACTTCGTCTGATGAGGATGACTTTTTCTCTGCCCTGCAGTCGTCTCAAATACAAGATGGCACCAAACAGCTGGATGGGTACATGGCCTGTTCAGCAGATCACATGGCCTTGCTGAAGTCCTTCCCAGCAGTGTGCAAGCTTTCTGTGAAGCTGAACACTCCTCTACCTGCCTCAGCGGCCTGTGAAAGGCTATTTAGCATCGCAGGACTTGTCTTCAGTCCAAGAAGAGTAAGACTGAATTCTGGCAACTTTGAAAACCAGCTTCTTTTGAAGATGAACAGACACCTTTTCAGTTTCAACTAATGACTGGCGTATTAGTAGCTGCTGGACATAGGGAGTGAGTGAGTGAGTGAGTGAGTGAGTGAGTGAGTGAGTGAGTGAGTGAGTGAGTGAGTGAGTGAGTGAGTGAGTGAGTGAGTGAGTGAGTGAGTGAGTGAGTGAGTGAGTGAGTGAGTGAGTGAGCGAGCGTGTGATGGAGCCCTACAAATGCCAATACCACATGACCAAAATGTTCTCCCTACCAGCAGGTTTTTTTTGTTGTTGAAAGAAATAAGTTATTTATTTTTCATTTTTACCTGAAGTTCATACAAGTTCATGTTTGTTTTTTTCTTTGTCAGCTCTAAAAATATGCTGTTTGTTCTTTGAACTTAAGAGATTGTGCCTGAAAAGTCCTGGAAAAGACTGATTTTGATTTGATGAGTGAGATTAAGAAGATATGGGAACCCTGAATATGCTTTACTGTAAGAAAGCCACAATAAATGTCACAATCAAAGTTCTAACCGCTTGCTTTTTTTTATATATATATATCAAAAAAAAAAAATTTACTTTTACTTCAAATACTTAAGTACATTAAATATCAGAAAATTACTTTTGATACTTAAGTACAGTATATATCAGATACTTTAAGACTTTTAATTAAGTAATATTCTAAAAGGTAACTTTCACTTCTACCAAAGTCTTTTTCTAGTACGATACTTGTACTTTTACTCAAGTATTGCTTTCTAGTACTTTATACAACACTGCTGGGCAGTCTATAGTTTCAGTCGCTTTTGAACAAGCGTACCCTAGAAGCGGTGGGACTGACGTCCAAATCAAGTTTCGGAAGTGTAGTGGTTATCACGTTTGCTTTACACGCGAAAGGTCCTCAGTTCAAAACTGGGCGGAAACAAGTGGATGCATTTTAAATATAAATGCTGCAATTCGCTACAAAACCCTTACTTTTGAGACAGGTGAAGGCCATCGTACCAAGGAGCTGTAGGCAGACTGCCATGCCGAATGACACTAGGTGGGTGCCGAATGACCTCTGTTCTGTTGTTTGTGGAATTTACAGACTGTCACACTGCCTGCAGGGCAGATTATGGGAAGGAGCCATCTTCTAAAAAGCACATCCGTCTCAATAATAGGTTTCTGTAGTGTAGTGGTCATCACATTCGCCTAACACGCGAAAGGTCTTCGGTTCGAAACCGAGCAGAAACAGTGGTTGGATTCTGACAGAAAATGTAAACTCTTTGGCACGCTAGGTGGGTGCAGCGCTCATTTCCTTTATATGCTTTTTAATAAGCGTGCACCTAAAGATTTATGTCTGCAACCTGAAGACGTGTTTGTAGTGTAGTGGTTATCACGTTCGCCTCACACGCGAAAAGTCCCCAGTTCATAACTGGGCGGAAACTGTGGGTGATTTTTGCAAAAATTTCGTATGTGATATTCTCCTTTGAGCAGGTCAGTACACTTGCAGGGATGTTTGTTGTTTAATCTCTTTAGAAAAGGACAAAAATAAAACAAATGACCATTGAGGTTTCCTGTACAGTAATATAAAATGTTCGGTCTGCCAACAAAATTAGCAGCTTTTTGCCATGTTAAAAACACTGGGCAGTCTATAGTTTCAGTCGCTTTTGAACAAGCGTACGCTAGAAGAGGTGGGAATGAGATCCAAACCAAGTTTCCGTAGTGTAGTGGTTATCACGTTCGCTTTACACGCGAAAAGTCCTCAGTTCAAAATTGGGTGGAAACAAGTGGAGGCATGTTAAATATAAATGCTGCAATTCGCTACAAAACCCTTACTTTTAAGACAGGTGAAGGCCATCGTACCAAGGAGCTGTAGGCAGACTGCCATGCCGAATGACACTAGGTGGGTGCTGTCCAAATCAAGTTTCCGTAGTGTAGTGGTTATCACGTTTGCTTTACACGCAAAAGGTCCTCAGTTCAAAATTGGGCGGAAACAAGTGGATTCATTTTAAATATAAATGCTACAAAACCCTTACTTTTGAGACAGGTGAAGGCCATCGTACCAAGGAGCTGTAGGCAGACTGCCATGCCGAAAGACACTAGGTGGGTGCCGTCCAAATCAAGTTTCCGTAGTGTAGTGGTTATCACGTTCGCTTTACACGCGAAAGGTCCTCAGTTCAAAATTGGGTGGAAACAAGTGGAGGCATGTTAAATATAAATGCTGCAATTCGCTACAAAACACTTACATTTAAGACAGGTGAAGGCCATCGTACCAAGGAGCTGTAGGCAGACTGCCATGCCGAATGACACTAGGTGGGTGCCGTCCAAATCAAGTTTCCGTAGTGTAGTGGTTATCACGTTTGCTTTACATGCAAAAGGTCCTCAGTTCAAAACTGGGCGGAAACAAGTGGATGCATTTTAAATATAAATGCTACAAAACCCTTACTTTTGAGACAGGTGAAGGCCATCGTACCAAGGAGCTGTAGGCAGACTGCCATGCCGAAAGACACTAGGTGGGTGCCGTCCAAATCAAGTTTCCGTAGTGTAGTGGTTATCACGTTCGCTTTACACGCGAAAGGTCCTCAGTTCAAAATTGGGTGGAAACAAGTGGAGGCATGTTAAATATAAATGCTGCAATTCGTTACAAAACCCTTACTTTTAAGACAGGTGAAGGCCATCGTATCAAGGAGCTGTAGGCAGACTGCCATGCCGAATGACACTAGGTGGGTGCCGAATGACCTCTGTTCTGTTGTTTGTGGAATTTACAGACTTTCACACTGCTTGCAGGGCAGATTATGGGAAGGAGCCATCTTCTAAAAAGCACATCCCTCGCAACAATAGGTTTCTGTAGTGTAGTGGTCATCACATTCGCCTAACACGCGAAAGGTCCTCGGTTCGAAACCGAGCAGAAACAGTGGTTGGATTCTGACATAAAATGTAAACTCTTTGGCACGCTAGGTGGGTGCAGCGCTTATTTCCTTTATATGCTTTTTAATAAGCGTGCACCTAAAGATTTATGTCTGCAACCTGAAGACGTGTTTGTTATGTAGTGGTTGTCACGTTCGCCTCACACGCAAAAAGTCCCCAGTTCGAAACTGGGCGGAAACTGTGGGTGATTTTTGCAAATATTTCGTATGCGATTTTCTGTTGAGCAGGTCAGTACACTTGAAGGGATGTTTGTTGTTTAATCTCTTTAGAAAAGGACAAAAATAAAACAAATGAACATTGAGGTTTCCTGTACAGTAATATAAAATGTTCGGTCTGCCAACAAAATTAGCAGCTTTTTGCCATGTTAAAAACACTGGGCAGTCTATAGTTTCAGTCGATTTTGAACAAGCGTACGCTAGAAGAGGTGGGAATGAGATCCAAACCAAGTTTCAGTAGTGTAGTGGTTATCACGTTCGCTTTACACGCGAAAGGTCCTCAGTTCAAAATTGGGTGGAAACAAGTGGAGGCATGTTAAATATAAATGCTGCAATTCGCTACAAAACCCTTACTTTTAAGACAGGTGAAGGCAATCGTACCAAGGAGCTGTAGGCAGACTGCCATGCCGAATGACACTAGGTGGGTACCGTCCAAATCAAGTTTCCGTAGTGTAGTGGTTATCACGTTTGCTTTACACGCAAAATGTCCTCAGTTCAAAACTGGGCGGAAACAAGTGGATGCATTTTAAATATAAATGCTACAAAACCCTTACTTTTGAGACAGGTGAAGGCCATCGTACCAAGGAGCTGTAGGCAGACTGCCATGCCGAATGACCTCTGTTCTGTTGTTTGTGGAATTCACAGACTGTCACACTGCTTGCAGAGCAGATTATGGGAAGGAGCCATCTTCTAAAAAGCACATGCCATGATATCACGTTCGCTTTACACGCAAAGGTCTTCAGTTCAAAACTGGGTGGAAACAAGTGGAGGCATGTTAAATATAAATGCTGCAATTCGATACAAAACCCTTACTTTTGAGACAGGTGAAGGCCATCGTACCAAGGAGCTGTAGGCAGACTGCCATGCCGAATGACCTCTGTTCTGTTGTTTGTGGAATTTACAGACTGTCACACTAGTAGTTATAACCATTCCGCTTATGTCAAAATGATTTATGACCCTATGATTGACAGGTGGGCGGGGCTAACCTTTGACCTTCCGGAGGGTGTTCCGGAGGTCCTTTGATGTAGGGATTAACCTTTGACCTTCCGGAGGGGTTGTTCCGGAGGTCGCTTAATTTAGGGATTAACCTTTGACCTATCGATCGATCAAGTTGACAGTTGTCTTTACCCTATTGACCTTTGTATGATATATGGAGTTGCCAGTTGTCTTTGCCAGTTGTCTTTGCCCCATTGATTTTGACCTATTGACCCCGGGGGGAAATAACTTCTTGGTGTGGGAAATCCCCTCCGTGTCGGGGTGAGAAAATAATTTTTCTAATGTCGCATATAGATTAGAATAGATTAGAATTACAAAAGTAAAATCATCTTACCGTTTCACTATGGTGAAGAATTGGATTAAAGTTGACAGTCTCCGGACTGTGTGTGTGTGCGTCTGTCTGTGAGTGTGTGCGTGTCATCCGATATCCTGGCATTCCTGAGCACGCTATATAAATGGGGATAGTGAGAAAAGGTTTTTCTAATACTCTCACACTAAAGTTGAAAAGCATGCTGCTCCTTTAAAAGTATATGAATGACATATTTATAAAATTTACATTTAGTCATTTACAATTTTCACACTAACTAAAGTTGAACACATTGATCTTTTAAAAAGTATATAAATGATTATAAAAAATCTTTTCAAAACAAAAATAAATATCTTACTAAAAATCTACTGAAGCAGTCATTTCAGATTAAATAAGTTTAAAGTTTTTAAACACTCTGTGTTTTGACACTCTGTGATTCAGAGTGGTGGAGGAATGTGTGTGTGTGTGTGTGTGTGTGTGTGTGTGTGTGTGTGTGTGTGTGTGTGTGTGTACGTGTGTGTTTCATGACACCCTCCCTCCCCTCAGTCTCTCAAACACCAGCGCATGACAGCAATGGTCTCCGCGCTAAGTGTGTGCGTCTGTCTGTGAGTGAGACACCACCCTATTCCTGCACCCCCTGCTGGGGGGTGAAAGTGAGAAAATATCTCCCAGTAACTAAAGTTGAACAACATTGTTCATTTAAAAGTATATAAATAAAATGCTTGCATCATTCATTGTAAATAAATAATATTCCAATTATAGCAGTCCAAAAATAAAAATCATCTTCCATTTAGACTGTTGAAGAAGCTATACAGTATGAACGGATGATCAGAAATAAAATCATAACGTATTTCATGCAGTTTACGAACCGATGACAAAAATAAAAATCAGCTTACCGTTTCAGAGTACTGAAGAATTGGATTAAAGTTGACACTCAAAGCGCTAAGTGTGTGTGTGCTTGCAACACTGGGAGATGTATCCATGGACCGTCTTTAGCACCTGTTGTTTTCACGATTCATACTAATTTATGGTCGCGAGCATATCCTGAAAAACAACAACTGTATAGAAAAGACTCAAAGGAGCCGGTACCGCTGTACGTGCCACTTCACCCTACCGATACGCTTTCCAATTTAAAAAAATCGTATCTCAAGAGAGGAGTGTCTCTTTTGTGACAGTTTTGACCTTCTATCCGTGAAATACGGCGACAAATGTTGGATAGATCTCTGAGAACGACCTCTCTGTGAACTCGCCTGTACCATTCATAGAACACGTGCGCCATCTAGCGGACACACATAGTTATATCTTTCCCATACATTTTCACTGCATCTCAGAATGTATATATATATATATAGATGACGGCTCGAACCCTGGCAAACCATATCTTGTCCAAACTTCAAGACTGCACAGCTCAACTCATCAACATGCAAAACAGTGAGTATTTTCTCTTTGTAATTCTTTTATGCTATGGTGTTTTAAAGATTGTTTTTTCACATAGGGTGTGAAACAATAGATGTGAATTTTTAAATATGTAAAATTATATTAATAAAGTATGATTTTTAAAAATATCTGGGTACAGATATTAAGTATCATAAACTATGATTTTAAAAATATAAAACAAATGACCATTGAGGTTTCCTGTACAGTAATATAAAATGTTCGGTCTGCCAACAAAATTAGCAGCTTTTTGCCATGTTAAAAACACTGGGCAGTCTATAGTTTCAGTCGCTTTTGAACAAGCGTACCCTAGAAGCGGTGGGACTGACGTCCAAATCAAGTTTCGGAAGTGTAGTGGTTATCACGTTTGCTTTACACGCGAAAGGTCCTCAGTTCAAAACTGGGCGGAAACAAGTGGATGCATTTTAAATATAAATGCTGCAATTCGCTACAAAACCCTTACTTTTGAGACAGGTGAAGGCCATCGTACCAAGGAGCTGTAGGCAGACTGCCATGCCGAATGACACTAGGTGGGTGCCGAATGACCTCTGTTCTGTTGTTTGTGGAATTTATAGACTGTCACACTGCCTGCAGGGCAGATTATGGGAAGGAGCCATCTTCTAAAAAGCACATCCATCTCAATAATAGGTTTCTGTAGTGTAGTGGTCATCACATTCGCCTAACACGCGAAAGGTCTTCGGTTCGAAACCAAGCAGAAACAGTGGTTGGATTCTGACAGAAAATGTAAACTCTTTGGCACGCTAGGTGGGTGCAGCGCTCATTTCCTTTATATGCTTTTTAATAAGCGTGCACCTAAAGATTTATGTCTGCAACCTGAAGACGTGTTTGTAGTGTAGTGGTTATCACGTTCGCCTCACACGCGAAAAGTCCCCAGTTCATAACTGGGCGGAAACTGTGGGTGATTTTTGCAAAAATTTCGTATGCGATTTTCTGTTGAGCAGGTCAGTACACTTGCAGGGATGTTTGTTGTTTAATCTCTTTAGAAAAGGACAAAAATAAAACAAATGACCATTGAGGTTTCCTGTACAGTAATATAAAATGTTCGGTCTGCCAACAAAATTAGCAGCTTTTTGCCATGTTAAAAACACTGGGCAGTCTATAGTTTCAGTCGCTTTTGAACAAGCGTACGCTAGAAGAGGTGGGAATGAGATCCAAACCAAGTTTCCGTAGTCTAGTGGTTATCACGTTCGCTTTACACGCGAAAAGTCCTCAGTTCAAAATTGGGTGGAAACAAGTGGAGGCATGTTAAATATAAATGCTGCAATTCGCTACAAAACCCTTACTTTTAAGACAGGTGAAGGCCATCGTACCAAGGAGCTGTAGGCAGACTGCCATGCCGAATGACACTAGGTGGGTGCCGTCCAAATCAAGTTTCCGTAGTGTAGTGGTTATCACGTTTGCTTTACACGCAAAAGGTCCTCAGTTCAAAACTGGGCGGAAACAAGTGGATTCATTTTAAATATAAATGCTACAAAACCCTTACTTTTGAGACAGGTGAAGGCCATCGTACCAAGGAGCTGTAGGCAGACTGCCATGCCGAAAGACACTAGGTGGGTGCCGTCCAAATCAAGTTTCCGTAGTGTAGTGGTTATCACGTTCGCTTTACACGCGAAAGGTCCTCAGTTCAAAATTGGGTGGAAACAAGTGGAGGCATGTTAAATATAAATGCTGCAATTCGTTACAAAACCCTTACTTTTAAGACAGGTGAAGGCCATCGTATCAAGGAGCTGTAGGCAGACTGCCATGCCGAATGACACTGGGTGGGTGCCGAATGACCTCTGTTCTGTTGTTTGTGGAATTTACAGACTTTCACACTGCTTGCAGGGCAGATTATGGGAAGGAGCCATCTTCTAAAAAGCACATCCCTCTCAACAATAGGTTTCTGTAGTATAGTGGTCATCACATTCGCCTAACACGCGAAAGGTCCTCGGTTCGAAACCGAGCAGAAACAGTGGTTGGATTCTGACATAAAATGTAAACCCTTTGGCACGCGAGGTGGGTGCAGCGCTTATTTCCTTTATATGCTTTTTAATAAGCGTGCACCTAAAGATTTATGTCTGCAACCTGAAGACGTGTTTGTTATGTAGTTGTTATCACGTTCGCCTCACACGCGAAAAGTCCCCAGTTCGAAACTGGGCGGAAACTGTGGGTGATTTTTGCAAATATTTCGTATGCGATTTTCTGTTGACCAGGTCAGTACACTTGAAGGGATGTTTGTTGTTTAATCTCTTTAGAAAAGGACAAAAATAAAACAAATGAACATTGAGGTTTCCTGTACAGTAATATAAAATGTTCGGTCTGCCAACAAAATTAGCAGCTTTTTGCCATGTTAAAAACACTGGGCAGTCTATAGTTTCAGTCGCTTTTAACAAGCGTACGCTAGAAGAGGTGGGAATGAGATCCAAACCAAGTTTCCGTAGTGTAGTGGTTATCACGTTCGCTTTACACGCGAAAGGTCCTCAGTTCAAAATTGGGTGGAAACAAGTGGAGGCATGTTAAATATAAATGCTGCAATTCGCTACAAAACCCTTACTTTTAAGACAGGTGAAGGCCATCGTACCAAGGAGCTGTAGGCAGACTGCCATGCCGAATGACACTAGGTGGGTACCGTCCAAATCAAGTTTCCGTAGTGTAGTGGTTATCACGTTTGCTTTACACGCAAAATGTCCTCAGTTCAAAACTGGGCGGAAACAAGTGGATGCATTTTAAATATAAATGCTACAAAACCCTTACTTTTGAGACAGGTGAAGGCCATCGTACCAAGGAGCTGTAGGCAGACTGCCATGCCGAATGACCTCTGTTCTGTTGTTTGTGGAATTTACAGACTGTCACACTAGTAGTTATAACCATTCGGCTTATGTCAAAATGATTTATGACCCTATGATTGACAGGTGGGCGGGGCTAACCTTTGACCTTCCGGAGGGTGTTCCGGAGGTCCTTTGATGTAGGGATTAACCTTTGACCTTCCGGAGGGGTTGTTCCGGAGGTCGCTTAATTTAGGGATTAACCTTTGACCTATCGATCGATCAAGTTGACAGTTGTCTTTACCCTATTGACCTTTGTATGATATATGAAGTTGCCAGTTGTCTTTGCCAGTTGTCTTTGCCCCATTGATTTTGACCTATTGACCCCGGGGGGAAATAACTTCTTGGTGTGGGAAATCCCCTCCGTGTCGGGGTGAGAAAATAATTTTTCTAATGTCGCATATAGATTAGAATAGATTAGAATTACAAATGTAAAATCATCTTACCGTTTCACTATGGTGAAGAATTGGATTAAAGTTGACAGTCTCCGCACTGTGTGTGTGTGCGTCTGTCTGTGAGTGTGTGCGTGTCATCCGATATCCTGGCATTCCTGAGCACGCTATATAAATGGGGATAGTGAGAAAAGGTTTTTCTAATACTCTCACACTAAAGTTGAAAAGCATGCTGCTCCTTTGAAAGTATATGAATGAAATATTTATAAAATTTACATTTAGTCATTTACAATTTTCACACTAACTAAAGTTGAACACATTGATCTTTTAAAAAGTATATAAATGATTATAAAAAATCTTTTCAAAACAAAAATAAATATCTTACTAAAAATCTACTGAAGCAGTCATTTCAGATTAAATAAGTTTAAAGTTTTTAAACACTCTGTGTTTTGACACTCTGTGATTCAGAGTGGTGGAGGAATGTGTGTGTGTGTGTGTGTGTGTGTGTGTGTGTGTGTGTGTGTGTGTGTGTGTGTGTGTGTGTGTGTGTGTGTGTGTGTGTGTGTGTATGTGTGTGTGCGTGTGTGTTTCATGACACCCTCCCTCCCCTCAGTCTCTCAAACACCAGCGCATGACAGCAATGGTCTCCGCGCTAAGTGTGTGCGTCTGTCTGTGAGTGAGACACCACCCTATTCCTGCACCCCCTGCTGGGGGGTGAAAGTGAGAAAATATCTCCCAGTAACTAAAGTTGAACAACATTGTTCATTTAAAAGTATATAAATAAAATGCTTGCATCATTCATTGTAAATAAATAATATTCCAATTATAGCAGTCCAAAAATAAAAATCATCTTCCATTTAGACTGTTGAAGAAGCTATACAGTATGAACGGATGATCAGAAATAAAATCATAACGTATTTCATGCAGTTTACGAACCGATGACAAAAATAAAAATCAGCTTACCGTTTCAGAGTACTGAAGAATTGGATTAAAGTTGACACTCAAAGCGCTAAGTGTGTGTGTGCTTGCAACACTGGGAGATGTATCCATGGACCGTCTTTAGCACCTGTTGTTTTCACGATTCATACTAATTTATGGTCGCGAGCATATCCTGAAAAACAACAACTGTATAGAAAAGACTCAAAGGAGCCGGTACCGCTGTACGTGCCACTTCACCCTACCGATACGCTTTCCAATTAAAAAAAATCGTATCTCAAGAGAGGAGTGTCTCTTTTGTGACAGTTTTGACCTTCTATCCGTGAAATACGGCGACAAATGTTGGATAGATCTCTGAGAACGACCTCTCTGTGAACTCGCCTGTACCATTCATAGAACACACGCGCCATCTAGCGGACACACATAGTTATATCTTTCCCATACATTTTCACTGCATCTCAGAATGTATATATATATATATAGATGACGGCTCGAACCCTGGCAAACCATATCTTGTCCAAACTTCAAGACTGCACAGCTCAACTCATCAACATGCAAAACAGTGAGTATTTTCTCTTTGTAATTCTTTTATGCTATGGTGTTTTAAAGATTGTTTTTTCACATAGGGTGTGAAACAATAGATGTGAATTTTTAAATATGTAAAATTATATTAATAAAGTATGATTTTTAAAAATATCTGGGTACAGATATTAAGTATCATAAACTATGATTTTAAAAATATCAGTCTGCATATGTACATTTTAAAAAATCTCATCAGTCTTTATTTCCATGCTTGTGGGGTTATGCTACGGTGATTTAAATATTGTTTTCACATGGTGAAAAACAGTAGATATGATTTTTAAATAAGTAAGATTATATTCATAAAAGTTTGAAATTTAAAAATATGGAACATTGGTGTTTTTTTTGTTTTGTTTTTTAAATCACACCAGTCTGCATACCCATGCTTATGGGGTTATGCTACGGTGATTTAAATATTGTTTTCACCTAGGGTGAAAAACAGTAGATATGATTTTTAATAATATGCAACATCACATTCATTTATCATAAAGTTTGATTTTTAAAATATGGACCATTGGTGATTTTAAACCAAATCAGTCTGCATATCCATGCTTATGTGTATTAATATGGATTATCATCGGATGTACTGCTTATGTGAAACTTTTTATGTGAAAAAGCTTTTATTATGAAAATCATGGATCAGCCGTCGGCTTACCGCAACATACTTCACTCTTCTACGAATGCTATTTGTGTGTTATAATGCAGCGCTATCTTTTAATGTGAAAAGACGGTGATATATACAGCGTTATAATTTAGTAAACCGATCTTTCGGATAGCTAACCATGCGGCATGGTGATAGAACATGTGTGTTGGTTAGCATCTCGTGCTACGCTGCTAACGGATCTCACACATTGTTATGGGCGCTATATCATTTTGCTTTTGTCTGTATATGTTTCAGAAAAACATTGCTGATGCTTCTGACGGTATACTGGTATATATTTTACCATATAATCATCGTTTTAAACACTTTCTGAAGCGTCACATTCAGGTATGGAATGGATATGGTTGCCCATGAGTTCAAACAACATCCAGTTCACAGACAAATAGCGCCCCCACAGGCCCGGAGTTCAAACAACATCCAGTTCACAGGCAAATAGCGCCCCCACCAGTCCCGGAGTTCAAACAACATCCAGTTCACAGGCAAATAGCGCCCCCACCAGTCCCGGAGTTCAAACAACATCCAGTTCACAGGCAAATAGCGCCCCCACCAGTCCCGGAGTTCAAACAACATCCAGTTCACAGGCAAATAGCGCCCCCACCAGTCCCGGAGTTCAAACAACATCCAGTTCACAGGCAAATAGCCCCCCCTAGTGCCCTGAAATGATATACAATGCACTCCTTACTGTGATAGGTCATCCTATGGTTGGAGATGATTTTGTTTAGAGCAAATTGTTTTAATCTAGCTATTTAAATGCTGATGTGATGTATTTAAATTTTCCAAGTTGTATGATTCATAAATTATAGGTGTGTGTGTGTGTGTGTGTGTGTGTGTGTGTGTGTGTGTGTGTGTGTGTGTGTGTGTGTGTGTGCGCGTCATCAACCATATAAAACGGCCCCACCAGGCGGCTTCAAATCATAATATGTTTTTCCCCCTCAGATTCAAACGTCGAGCGGAACGCCTTTGATGCCATTAATTCATGTGAGAACTTATTTTCTATTCTTTATAAATTAAATGTACCAATTTTTATGCGTCTTTATTTATTAATTTTAATTTATTTTAAGTTTTACTTATTTTTAATTCGTAGTGGCTACGCATGGGTTTGATGGAGACAGCACTGCCAATGGTAAGAACAAGATCCACCTTCAACGTAATGTTTTACGTTTAAGGAAATCTAACGTTTTATTTATTTTATAGATTTCATCCAATTCGTCACACAGCCTGGATTCCCGGTGGTCGACCTTACTGAAGACGAGAATGAACAAGACACCATCGTCGTAACAGATAGGCGAGACATAGTCGGAGATCAAATAGTTCCTACCCCCACAGCTTTAGACCAACCAAAGAAAAAGACTAGAAAAACGAATTATTCTGTACCCCCATTTAGTCCTGAGCTATTTAATGGTGAGGCTATCTACATGTATTAAAATTTAAACTCAAATTTGTCATACCATTATGATTGATTGTTATATTTCCATACAGCAGGTTCGGATAGAATCCATGATGATGATGATGACGATGTGACTGACTGGGGT
Organism: Siphateles boraxobius; assembly: GCF_051911475.1. Classification (NCBI taxonomy): domain Eukaryota; kingdom Metazoa; phylum Chordata; class Actinopteri; order Cypriniformes; family Leuciscidae; genus Siphateles; species Siphateles boraxobius. The sequence continues at coordinate 3,250,456 of NW_027509186.1, read as the reverse complement.
GTGGCTCAACTCCACGCTTGGGATCAGAGCTCTTGGACGAGCGAGCGTGGCGAAGCGTCGAACGCCGGTCAGACGCCATTTCATTTTCACCAATCGTCGGAAGAGATCGATGTTGAAGAAGTAGCGCTGACCCCTCAACCAGTCGATGAACCATCCAACGATAAGCCTCTGATTCGCCAGCTCATTAATTCAATAGATGCATTTCGCAGTGAGTTTCGTGAGGCGAATGCGGATATAAACAGGAAAATTGATGCAAATTCTGCAAGGCAGGAAGAAAACCATAGCAGAATAGATGCCTTACGTAACGAGCTACGATCCTTTCAGCCAGAGATACATAGCAGATTCGATGTTCAGGATCGTTTTTTTCAGAATGTGAGCGATGAAATATTTCACCGCATCCATATTATCCGATTAATCATGGATGAGGATTCTGATATAAACGAGCATATGTCAACGCAACACCATAGTGAAATGCTGCTCAGGCTTCGTCTTCTCCATACCCTCATAGATGAGATGTCTGCTACAATTAATAGTTTACTCACGATCCATTTTGTACCGCGTTAGATCATGTATTGATTGTTATATACACTCTTTGATTTTATACTCTTTGATTTATATTCCTTTTATATACTCTTATTATATTACATGTATACACTATGCTATTTTATCTATGCTCTATGATTTTGTAATATCTCACGTTTTATACTCTGTGATTGTTTTATACTCTGTGATGTTAGTCTGAATTTCAAAAATGGATGGATCAAAATACTTCTTTACAGACGCTCGTCAATCAGACCAATCTGACACAGAACTGTCTCCGGATGAGCTTGAAACGATAAGTATGCTTCCAGATTCTTTAGAACAGTATCTTAATGTAGAATCGTCACACCAATCTGCTGATTTGGATCTTTTTGAATTAGCCGTAAATCCAAATATGAATCTCTATGACCCACCCATACAACACGGTGCAGGGTTAAATACCGCCGAACCACCCCCAGATCCTGACGACGATAGTGTAGAACATCCTACCGACGATGATAATACTTTCCGCGAAGGTAATCCTCCTACACATGAGCGATTAAGTCCCCTCGACATTGATGCGTTGATTCGCCGGGGTGGGTTCGTTAACGGATATCACGTTTTACCACGACCTCGTTTCAATAGCGTATCGTTGAGAAGGAGCATGAATCTGAGAGTCATCAACTCTGCAGATCTGGCCGATTATCATCGTTACTTACACGACACACTGAGCGGGATTGTTACTTTTGCTAGAGATTTTGGTGGGGATGTACCCGTGATTAATTTGACCGTGTCAGCCTCCAGTCTACAAATACCCATCAGCGCTGTTTTAACCGATGGAAATAATTATGACCCCAATTTGCTTTACGACCAAATTGAAAAAGTTTTACAGAGCAACGATCAGTTATTATCGGACCAGGCCGTTGAGATAGAAGCTACCGTTGTTATGAACAGGCAAGGAGGTGGGGGTCAACGACGTAAACTTATGGATCTGGCCATTGGTGAGGTGATCAAAAGAAAAAAAAACAGTTTATTTTGCCCCACAAATATTTCGAATAATTTGTGCTTCTCCATTTGTCTCGCCCGTTTTCTTAACCCACAACACCCGAGACCGAGTTAGAAAATCTGGCTACCACCATCCAAAACAGTGCAGGCTTCTCAATCCAAGATCCAATCGCTTTTAGCGACATAGCCTCATTTGAACGAGCTCTAGGCATTAAAATTGTCGTATTTCACAGATCTAACGCAGCTGTCTTAGAAACGTACAAAACTTGTGATGAACCCCATCCGAAAACGGTGTTCCTCTATCACCATAACGATCATTACTACATGATAACGAGTTTGACAGGGTTCATCGGTTCGGAATACGTATGCGAATTTTGTTACAAAAGTTACACCAGTCGCAGAGACCATCGATGCAAACACGTCTGTAACGTATGCTTCGACTCAGAATGTTACACCTACCCTAAAACGACCATACACTGTCTAGATTGCATGCGTTACTGTAAATCGAGCTATTGCTTCGAAATGCATTAAAAAAACCCACCTCCGGGTCACGAAAACCCCGCCTGTGATCTTATAAAATACTGTAAACTATGCAACAGACGCTACCAGGTTAAACCGGGAAACAAGAAAACCAAACACGTATGCGCTCCGGACAAATGCGACCATTGTCGCGAAATTCTGGTGGACGAGGGAGAACACCAATGCTTCATACAGCCCAGAGCGCCTAAGGAGTTTTGCGAAAAATACATTTTCTACGATTTTGAAACGCGTTATGAAAATGGGAGGCACGTGGCTAATTTTGTTTGCGCGATCACGTTCCAAGGGGAGAAATTTGTAGCTCGCGGTACAGGCTGTATAGCTAAGCTAATCAAGCGCTTCAGACAGCCGCGATATGAAGGCTGCTGCTTCATTGCTCATTACGCCTCCAGATTTGACTCCTTTCTCATTCTGGAGTATTTCTGCAAAGCTGGGATTGCCATCGAGGTTATCATGCAGGGATGTAAATTAATCCTTATGTATGATGAAACGTTTGCGCAGCGATACCTCGACAGTTATTCATTTTTCCCCGTTTGCCCTAGCCAAAATGCCAGCTGCGTTAGACTTGACGACGACTGAAAAAGGCTACTTTCCACATCTTTTCAACAGAGTGGAAAATGCGAAGTATTTCGGACCTTACCCCGACAAAAAGTTTTACAACTACGATAACATGTCGGATAAAGACCAACAAAAGTTCGATGCCTGGTACAGCACGGTTGAGGGTAAGTTCTTTGACTTTAAGAAAGAACTGTACGAGTACGGCGTTAACGACGTTGTGTTATTACGCGAAGGTTGTATGAAATATCGCCAGTCGTTCATCGAATGCACCAAACTTGACCCTTTCAGTTTTACGACGATCGCTAGTTGTGCGATGGGGATCTTCAAAACACATTTCCTTAAGAAAAATACGCTGGCTCTCACGCATAACAAAGCGTACATCCGACAGAGCAAATGCTATTCATCTGGTTCAATAGAATGGCTGGAGTATGTCAAAAAGACTCGAAACGTCGACCTACACCACGCCTTGAACCATGGCGAAGTATCCTTCGGTAAGTACTTTTTAGACGGTTACTACGAACAGAACGGGTTGAGGTTTGGCTTAGAATACAATGGTTGTGTACACCATGGACACTGCTGTCGCTTTGAACCCCATCAGACACACCCCTTGTCGCGAGTACCTTACGGGGTTCTCAGGAGACAGTTTGACGATAAGGTCGAAATTCTGCAGAAGACGGTTTGCAAATCGAGGTTCTTTGGGAATGCGAATGGAGCAAAATGAAAAAGACCGATCCCTCCGTGATAGAATTTATGGACAATTATTCGGCCCCCGAGAGATTGAAACCGCGAGACACTCTGTTTGGTGGTCGAACTAACGCTTATAAACTCTATCACAAGGTGACCGAAGATGAAAAAATAAGGTATCTCGATTTCACCAGCCTCTACCCCTTTTGCCAGGCTAGGAAAAGCAATCCGATCGATCATCCACAAATCATTTTCAAAGATTTTGAACCGATTGAAAATTATTTCGGCCTTATCAAAGCGACCGTGTACCCTCCCCGCAAATTACTGCACCCGGTTCTCCCTTACAGATGCGAAGGAAAACTCATGTTCCCGTTATGTAGAACTTGCGCTCACGAGCAAAACCAGACCTCAACCTGTACCCACACGGATCAGGAAAGATCGCTGTCGGGCTGTTGGGTCAGCATCGAGCTTTTAAAAGCCGTCGAGAAGGGTTATGTGGTAGCCAAGATAGACGAGGTTTGGCATTTTCCTCAGCGGTCAGACGCATTGTTTGGCGATTATGTCAAAACGTTTCTGCGTTTGAAACAACAAGCGTCAGGGTATCCGTCGAATGTGGTCACGGAGGCTGAGAAAGAGACTTACATCCCTGAGTATTTTGAAAAAGAGGGGGTTCAACTCGACCCCGAAAAGATCAAGTACAACGCCGCCCAGAGGGCAATCACGAAATTGATTCTCAATTCGCTTTGGGGTTGGTTCTCGTTAAGACAGAACCTGCCTCAAACGACTCTGGTGAACGACCCCGAAGATTTCACCAGAATCGTTTTTGGTAATACCGACACACTGTCCTATTTCACATTCGTCTCGGACGACGTAGCTCTCGTTCAGCATAAACCTGACAAAGACGATGTTTGTAAGGCGCACGACGTTAACGTGTTTCTAGGAGCGTTTACAACGGCTCATGCACGACTGGAATTGTACGAATTGATGGACAGACTCGGCGACCGGCTTCTTTACTCAGATACGGACTCCGTCGTCTTTGTGTCTAGGGAGGGGGACTGGGAACCGCCTCTAGGGGATCATTTGGGGGAGCTGACGAGCGAGCTAGACGACGGCGACTTCATAACGTGTTTTTGCACGAGCGGGCCTAAATCTTATGGGTACAAGACGGCCAAAGGTAAGACGTGCATGAAAGCTAAGGGTATAACATTGAATGCAAAAAACTCCCGAGCCATCTGTCTGGAATCCCTGATTGGTCTGGTTGACGGTTATGTGACGTCGCAGGATAGCGCCAAACACATCCTGGCTCACACCGAAAATATTGTGAGGAATAAAAAGACTCTCACATTGCACAACAAATCAGTCGTTAAAAAGTTCAAGGTGGTGTATAATAAACGCAGACTTTTGCCCGATTTCACCACTCTTCCTTATGGCTACTGATCAGGTGATGCACAGAGGGTCTCAGGTTGTTTCCGATTTTGATTTCAGACTTCAACATCCATTTAGTTGTGTTATAAGTGGGCCGTCCAATTCTGGAAAGTCTTATTTTGTAAAACTTTTGTTGGAAAAGGGTTTGACTATAATCTCCAAGAAAATTGAAAACATTGTATGGTTGTATGATTGCTGGCAGCCTTTGTACGACGATGTACTGAAATTGTACGACATTAAATTTGTGCATGGAATACCCGAGAGTCTGAATGACGATGATTTACTCATAAAACAAATCTTCTCATCGTGGATGATTTGATGCAGCAAGCTAGCGCCAACCTGGAACTCCAGCGCGTATTTACGCAATATTGTCACCATCGGAATCTCAGCAGCATCTATATAGTGCAAAATTTATTTGCACAGGGTAAGTCCAGTCGAACCATCAGCTTAAACGCCAATTACATGATTTTGTTTAAAAACCCCAGGGACGTCAATCAGGTAGCGATGCTAGGACGACAAATGTACCCGGGAAACACAAAATACTTTATGGAATGTTATCACGACGCGGTCAACCGATCTTTCGGATACCTATTGATAGACTATAAAGCTAAAACTCCGGAGCAGTACCGTCTCAGAACAGGATTGCTGTCCGACCGTCAAGTGGTTTATATCCCGAAAAAAAGAAGAACGTGATAAATCGTCATGTCCGCCAGACTTTGTAAACATCTGCCGGTGTTAAAACTGCTACATAAAGCGTCTCCTAAACAACGACGTGTTATTTTACAATCGGTGTCCGACGAATTCATTTTATCGCTGTGCGAATTGGCGCTAAACATCCTCTACGGCACGATCCCGGTCAATCGCCAGCAGTACCAAAAACTGAAAAAGAGAAAAGCGGAAATCAAATTTGTGGCCGATAAAAAAATTGGCATAGCGGCCAAGAAACGAGTCATCAACCAAAAGGGCGGCTTCCTTTTACCTTTATTAAGCGTCGCCGTCCCGTTCCTGACAAGCTTGATAGCCAATCGATAGGATGGAGTACGCTGAGAAGATGTATTTAGTCCCGCAGCATCAGCTGGATAAGATGAAAACTGAGAATGTACGCGAGAACATTCAACAGACTGTGGAAAACGATTTGGACGGTGCCATAAGAAATATTTTACATCGCACCGATTTGAATCCGTACGAAAAAGCCAAACTTTACACCAATACCCTAAGCAGGTTTTTGACCATCGTTAGACAAGGGGATCGTGAGAGCGGGGTTTTAACCCTCTCGTTACCCCATAGTGACCCTGAGCCTAAAGATGCGCAAACGCCAGCCGCTCCCCGCACTGCTAATGTTGAAGACGGTGTTGCTGAGGGGGCTGTGGAGGACGAAGTGCTGAAGAATGTCCCTTCGAGAAGCGTGAAAAACAGTAGATACATATTAAACAAGATGTCTAAAGCTAAAGGACTAAGCGGGTGGAACGAATCGGGGGAGTTTGTGTTCAAGGGTAAAGTCGTACCAGGTTCACACATGGTTGATTTGTTAAAAAATGTGACGGCCCCCCAAAAGGTTCGGGATGACCGGAGACCTCTGGGATGGACGGAGTTTCTACAGGCTTTTGGCGAGTTAAACATTCCTTTTTCTACAGTGCCGAATCAACAGGTCAGGAGCGTGATTAAGTCTCTAAAGAGTAAACCCGCCACCCCCGCCACCACACCTGATGTTAGACCTTATAAAAAGGCACGGAAATATTCATGCTATAGGACTCCGAAAGACTCTGTGTTTAAAATATCGACCGGTGATCCGAGGCAATGGTTGGAATTTTAACGAATGTATCTTACGATTAAATAAAGACGATAAAAAATAAAATGTTTTAAGATTTTTTATTTATAGATCAAACACGTTTGCACACAGGATGACATTTTATCATTACACACATGCGGTCTTAATCTCTTCACAAATAGGGATACCATTTTATCATTTTTAATATAATCGTCGGTGTATAGTTTCAACACACGGTCATAGTCACAACCTTTAGTTAAATGATATAGAAAAAACAAACAGTGCTCCCCACAGGTATTGGATGAATAATCCTGGACTTGTCTGTCGGAATATAATACTTGGGGGTGGTTGGTCGCTAGAAAGTGATCGATGCTGGTTGGGAAGCGGGTGCTGTTGGGTGGATTGCCAAAGCTGTCGAAAAAACAAGCGGGCCCCTCTTCGGGTAAATAAACGGCTATCACATGCTCACCGGGTAGCCGAGCGGGGTCGGTGTTAATGATCCCCATCGCAGGTAAGGTCCTCACAGGTTTTTTGGGTAGTTGATCGCTCGGTAGAACCCCAAGAAAATGTGTTCTGCACGTCATTTTATCCACGATAGCTGTGAGTTGAAGCGTGTTCATCTCTCAATAGTAATCGATCAGCACCTGTCTGCGGTTAGACACTTCAATGAGAGAATCAAAAACGGCGTAAATGATTAAGTTAACGGTATTTGGCAGCGGTTGTCTGAAACGAGCTTCGACTCTGATATTTCCGGACTTGATGAGCGAAATGTGCTGGCCACACTCTTCATCCGGGGTGAGGTTAAACGCATAAAGCGTGTATCCGTTTATGAAATCGTTACTGTCGATACAGAGTGCGCGGTCTTTAAGGTGTCTACCGGTCGCCATCGAAAGCTGATAAAATTCACGCGCCGCCACACCGGCTTCGAAATTAGGTTGTAGAGGTTTAGCGGGGAATTGCTGAGAATCGACGTAGACGGCTAAGAACTCCAGATTGTAATGTTTGAACGCAAATGGATTTTTTGTGTAGGATCCGGTGAATGCATCGTTGTCGACCATGGCGATGATGATAGACTTTGGCAATGTTCCTAAAAACAGATTTTCTTGATTCAGAACACGAGACCCAGTAGGGATTGAGAACGTTTTTAGACAGACCCTGTCGACGGCGTACTTGGCCGTTGTTGACAGTAACGCCTGTGCGGACTTGATGCACCGGGGGTGATACAGACACTTTCTTGACAAATAGGGATGCCGCCGTTATATTTAATTTGTAAGCAATGTCGTCGCCCCTCATCAGGCAGAATTCATCTTTTGCTCGAATAAATCGCAACTTAACATCCACCCCATTCAGTAAAAGTTTCTCCTGGAAGAATATATCGGCGTGTATGGGGGTAAACAGTTCCACCTCCCTGCTCCGGCTGGTATAGGTCGCCCTCTTTGTCAGTCCCGCGTTATTGCCAGGGGGGTCATGCACATCCATCTGACCCGCCGAATCTTTGTGAAACAACGATGTGGAGAACAGAGATTCCAACGTATCCTTACCGTAGTTGAGCAGACTCTCTATGATACAGCGATAAGGATAGGTGCTTGAGCTTTGAGATATCAGGCGATCACCCAGGGTTATGTCGACTTGCGAAAATATTGTAGCGCCCGGGTAGTTAATGAGTCCAACCCTAGCCAGATGCGGGATATCGTCTCCGTCAGGCTGCGTGATTTTCACCCGTAGATAGAGCATGGTGTTATTGAGATCCATATAATCATCCCCGTTTCCCGCGATAAAAAACTCTATCGGGGCAGAGGGCGAAAGGGCCGATAACGGAGCTACTTCTAAATAGCTGTTTTTCTCGATGATGGTCTGTGTCAGAGGTACCGTAAATAAGTCCAGCTCGGACTTGATGCACTCTCCCGACATACGATGCAGTAACGCCATGTTAGAATATGGTTTTTACCCCTCTCTTGACCGACGCGTTTCGCCTAACAGTCTTCTTACGCTTTCTACGTACGAGTGAGCGTTTGTTTGATACATGTGTTGTTTTCTTCCTTTTCACCCCCGATTGACCACGCCTTCTCACACCGGGAGGTTTGGACGTTCTCTTACGTGCCATGACCATCAGACCAGATCCGCCTTGAGCTTTAGCATCATTGTCGTGGGAACGCATCAATACATTTGAGAAGACGTCGGATACTATATTTTTAGCAGCCGATTTTAGGTGGGGCTTTGCAATGCTGAAGCCTCTTTTTAACAGAGGTACGGCCATCCTGAACAGACCTCTAAAAATACCCCCTAAGCCGCTACCATACATAACCCCTCCCCTGGCATAACCCGGTAAAGCTCCCCCGGCTTGGTTTTGATAGTAGGCGACATAGTCCGGACTCTCTCTAGGTCTATAATGATAATTCATTTTTTGGTTTAAAGTGTAGTTTTACGATGACTTTCCCGTAAGTGAAGGGTACCGGTTTGTTTTGATCGTCCTTAACCTCTATGGTGATGTCAGTGATGTGATCCTTGGCGATCGATGCGTAATGCGGCTTGGTGTATCTAGCAATGACCGTCTTGTTGGTTTTACCCGATATATGTACGCATCTCAAAAGGGGTACGTGAGAATCGCCGACCACTTGATATTGGATAATGTCCGTGTAGACGTAGAGTGTGTAGAACCCTGCGTTGATGTCGCATTGATGGGGGGCGTACATCATAATGGTTTTCGTCAAATCTGTTTCTTTATCGTAGCTCGATTGTCCGAGATACCCGCCTTTCGCTAATCCTAAAATAATGCCGAGTCTCCCTCGGAAGTAGAGTGAAACGTTGGGTTTTGCCACCAGAAACAGTTTGTTTTTTATTTCATCATGAGTCAATACCCCATGATTTAGGATAAGTTGATTTATAACACGTACGATGGCGCGAATATTCGGGTAGTACCCTCCAGCTATGTTTAATTGCTTCGCTGTGTTTTTTTTAACCGTATCACCATCCGACGCAATGTTTAGGGTGAAATATCCTTCTTTGTCGTTAAAGCTATACCAACTTCTAGGATATTCGATTTCGACTAGTCCGACTTGCCAGGGTCCTTTCAAGCTTATAGCTTTTGGTAGTCTGGTTGTATAGCTGGATATTCGATTTTGGGGGTAAACCCACGACGATGCATTGCATGGTAGCGTGACGTAGAACCCGTGCTCGTCCATGATGGTATGATCTCATCCGTTATGGTCGATGCGTTTTAAGGAGATTGCAAGTCCACCACAGTTTTTTTATCTACATAGCTGTTGAATTTTGAAGGCCATCCTAGCCATTTCACTAAAACAAGCGTAGGTTTGCCTTGTTGTTTCTGACCTAAAATCTTTTCCACCTTAAAAGATTTGTTTTTACTCACAATTATTTTTTGCAGCTCTTTTTCATAAAAAACCCCTTCAAGGACTTCGCCGTCATAATCGCTGAGTCTGTAGACCGGGGGTTGGCGCGGGATACATGAGGATACAGTGAAAAACACTTCTGTGTAGTTCTGCTCATAACCTTTGGCAAACGGACCTCTCACTTTAGAAATCCTGACGACGTCGCCGACTTTGAACTTTAATACGGGTTTCTCGGTCTTATTCTTCTTTACATCCCCATACAAGTTTTGAAACACTTGACCCTCATTGACTCTGCTGACGTCCACGGGTCTCATTCTGATACTGCGATGATAACTGGTATTGTACCCTTGAATAATGTCCTGTAAAACATCTATGTATCGTCGTGAATTGGTAGCCGTTAAAAATCTCCACATGCGACTTTTTAACGTTCTATTAAATCGTTCAACGACGCTGGCTTTCAAATCGGTAGCGGTAGCGAAATGATTAATGTCATGCTTTTTCATGAGATTTTGAAAATGTTTGTTAAAAAATTCCTTCCCCTGATCCGTCTGCAATTTCTGTGGGACACGCCCCTCTTCGAGTATAGACTCGAACGCTTTGGTAACCTCAACCCCGCTCTTATTCTTCAACACCCTGGTCCACGCGTGTTTGGTGAAAACGTCCACGCAGGTCAGCAGATATTTATGACCGTCATTATCCTTGGCATAAGCGGTCATGTCGACCAGATCAGCCTGGAACTGAGTATCGATTCCGTATACAACCACCCTATTTCGTTTGTATTTTATCGGCGCTGTTTTGTGTAATGTGTAAGCATCCTCACCAGCCAGCCATTCTGAAACCTGTTTATCGCTTAGGCGGACTCCGCTATCTTTTAAGACGGCATCTTTTAATCGTTTTTTACCCCCTAAAGAACCTGGGTTGGACGGTGTATAATAAGCCTTTTTCATGAGCTCGGACATGATGATGATGATGTTTCACCCGCTGTGAAAGAATGAGAGGTACGGATGATTTGAATCAATCTTTTATTAAAAAAATATGGATATAATGACGTTACAGAATATACAGGCTAAGTAAAAATGGTTATAATGACATGTCTGTACACGCTAGGTAAAAAAAATGAATATAATACAACAAACATTAAGTAAAAATGGATATAATCATGCTACATGCACACTCAAGGTTAAAATGAATATAATACAACATAGTAAAAAAATGGATATAATGACGTTACAGTCTAAGTAAAACGGATATAATACAACGGTCTAATCACAATCTAGCCAGAATAAAAAGTCGCGGAACACAAACATGTTTCTGTTTAGGACATAATCGGTAAACAGTTCAATAATTTGGTCGACGTTGTTAATCAATTGACGACGTTCGACCATCTCCTCATCATCAGTGTCTAACCCCTTTGACTTTTTGACCAAATGGATACATACATCAACTACAAACGTGAACATGGATAACGTATCATAGACACCGATGTCAGACTGTGAACCGTACAGCCAATCGAGAACCTGTTTTATCACATAGAATACTTGTTCGTCATCGTCAAGACTTACGGAGATCATAGAGCACCATGTATTGTTACGACCCAGACCTCTTACATTTATCATCATTTTCTTGAGATTGGTCTCACGTGTACTGTCGTCATCATCACGTAAAATTTCAAACGGGGAATCGGATGTGTCCTCAATAATCTTGTTCATAAGACCGATGATCTGGTCTTTGTAATGATCTTTAAACATGGATGCTATAAAGTGTGTTATACTCCCCACAACGCCCATGTCGGAGGAGGTTTGGTCACTCCCCATTCACGATGGAGAGACCTTCCCAGAGATCAACGACGTCGTAGATGATCTCCTTGCAGGGTTTGTCCAGAAGTCTCCCCCTGATTTCTTCTAGCTTGGCTGTGATGAATGGTTCGTCTTTTAATTCATGCAGAATACCCCCGACTGTTCCTTGAATACGGTGGGGTCGAGATTTTAACCCACACCGGTTGAGGATAATAGTAATGATGGTATGAAAATTGGGTTTAAACAGCTTGCCTGACAGTTCATCAAAGTGTGTGTCGAAGAAGTAGTTGGGAGGGTCAAACAGGCAGGAATGCTGCAGCTGGCTAGGATGATCAATCGCACACCCCTCACATTCCTCCTTGAGCTTATCACCAATGAGATGTTGCAACAGCACCACGACCGCTGCTTTTATGATTTTGAATCCAACGTCGCTGAAACATCCGTCTGTAGCATCTAAATTGGGTTTAGCATCGGGGTCGTTGCGTCCGTCGGACTCGTAAGTCAGGTTGTGAGATCCAAGCTTTTTGTTGGATGGTGGTGAAGGTTTAGTGCAAGCGCAGTCGCACTCGATCTCCAAATCCCAGTCTAAGCGACGTTTGGTAGTTTTAGTCTGAGCCCAGTCGTTTTCAAAGCACGGTGCCAAGGCTATGCGACGTCTGGTAGTTTTGGCCGGGGGCCAGTCTTTGTGGAGACCCGATGGTCCGGCGTCGTCGGTCAGAATATGGTCGGTCACGCTATCGTCAGGGTCGAGAATGTTGCCGAAAGAGATACCGCAGCTGCACACGTGTGTGGGTTCTGGACCTCCGTCTTCAGCCATGGTTTATATGTGTTTGCTCGGGAGGGTCTGGTCGCTGGAATTTATGAGGTTGTAGAAGAGGGCGGAACGTTCTAGAATTTTAACCACGGTTTATAAAGACGCTTGGGAGGGTCTGACAGTCGAGCTTTAGGATGACTGTAGTGAATGGGCGTGGATGGCTTAGTAAACGAACTGCTGCGCGCGCATCTCTCGGGGTGGAACAGCTGCACTTTGATTTTGTTGTATCCGTCGTGCAGGTCACACCATTTGAACATTTTGTTGATGGCTGAAAAAACACTAGTCAGCAGATTCAGATCGCACCAATTGAACACAAATTGCATTTCGTACAGATCGTGATGCTCGTTAGGCCGGATAACTCCTGATCGAGTGCTGTCTAGCTTTGTCTTGTCTTTACAGCAGAATATGTAGACAGAATCATTCGGCTTCTTTTTAGTATGGTCACCTACCACACGGTACCGGGTGTTTGGGCTTACACCGTCCCACTCGGCAGTGTACAAAGGCTCTTCGCCGATGTCGTGCAGATCCTTCCAGACAAACGTGTAAAATAGAGTCCAGTCTTTTTCAGGAAATACAACACACGGATCTTCCCCAGGCTGAAACTCACCCACGCCGTCGGCGGTGTAGAGTATAACAATTCGTGAGGGTTTATGAAATTTGTACCCGAATACACGGTTACTACACATCATATATTCAGCTTGAGTCCATTCCGAAGTTTCATGGAGAAAGTTTGTCAAACGGACGTGTCCAATGGCCTTTCTCGGTGCCATAGTCAGACTTTCCATCATCTTGCTGGTCAGCGCCATCTCTGGGGTTTTAGGGGAGGATGAACCATCCATGCTCATGTAGCTCATGGTTCTCTTTCTGGTCTGGCTACAACACACAGTCCCTATTTATATACCGTGCTCAGGAATGCCAGGATATCGGATGACACGCACACACTCACAGACAGACGCACACACACACAGTGCGGAGACTGTCAACTTTAATCCAATTCTTCACCATAGTGAAACGGTAAGATGATTTTACTTTTGTAATTCTAATCTATTCTAATCTATATGCGACATTAGAAAAATTATTTTCTCACCCCGACACGGAGGGGATTTCCCACACCAAGAAGTTATTTCCCCCCGGGGTCAATAGGTCAAAATCAATGGGGCAAAGACAACTGGCAAAGACAACTGGCCACTTCACATATCATACAAAGGTCAATAGGGTAAAGACAACTGTCAACTTGATCGATCGATAGGTCAAAGGTTAATCCCTAAATTAAGCGACCTCCGGAACAACCCCTCCGGAAGGTCAAAGGTTAATCCCTACATCAAAGGACCTCCGGAACACCCTCCGGAAGGTCAAAGGTTAGCCCCGCCCACCTGTCAATCATAGGGTCATAAATCATTTTGACATAAGCCGAATGGTTATAACTACTCACACTGCTTGCAGGGCAGATTATGGGAAGGAGCCATCTTCTAAAAAGCACATCCATCTCATCAATAGGTTTCTGTAGTGTAGTGGTCATCACATTCGCCTAACTCGCGAAAGGTCCTCGGTTTGAAACCGAGCAGAAACAGTGGTTGGGGTCTGACAGAAAATTTATACTGTTTGCCACGCTAGGTGAGTGTAGCGCTCATTTCCTTTATACGCTTTTTAACTCTCTTGGGTCGTTTTTTTTCCACATAGCAGCAACATAGACTTAAAATACTCCGTCATTTTACGTCATATAAATAAAATCAATACATGATTATAAACTATAGAGGGTCTTCTTTTTTTGTGTACACTCACATTAACATCAAAACCGTGTGCTTTTGTAAAATGAAGAAAATAAACAGGGTGTGCTTTCTGCCTCTCTGTCTCCGTTAAATTTTTTTCTGGTGCACGTCTCTAAACTTAAACAAAGCTCAGCGAATACTATTCACACAAGCACGAGCAATATATCTTTATAATCATTTAAGTTTGTACTTTTAAAATATCTAATTCAAAACTAAAATAAATATTCTCTGTTTATGTAATCTATTAAAAAAGAGAGAGGTGTCAGCCGATCTCATTATCGTTCTCTTAGCTCATTATTCTGCTAATCTGACACGCCCACGGAGAGCGCGCGGTATTCAAACGCAAATGATCTGAAGCAACACATGCAAAGTGTCAACGCCCCTCATAAATGCGATAACACAACAAATGTAATCATCAGATTAATGTAGCCTACTATTTCTTCTTGCGAGGCTGTGTGAGGAGTAATCCTGGGACATTTACCTCAGAACATGTGCTGTTTTTTTTTCATTCCGAGGAGCAACGGATCCATCTGATAAGTAAGTTCTTTATTATTATTGTTCTAATCGCGATATCATAGTGTATGTAAACCGCAAAAAGACTGTTTAAATATTAATCGCGTCTGTGTGTGAATGAATGAACTGAACAGTTTTTACCAAACCCTATTGCTATACTGAGATGAGTGAAAATCGACTGAAATATGTTGAAATAACGTTAAAATGTCTTTGTATTAGCAACGTATTAAACTGCAAATTAAAATTTATGCCCTAATATAGGCTCATAAAAACAACAAACGATATGCCTATGTTACAGACGAAATATGAAAGACAACATTTTGTTGACTAGTTTTGGATAGATTATTAACTGTTTAATGTAAAATATGCTACTGCCACATTGAATAAGCTTTTGTTCACCAATTTCTGCTCAAATGTTATATATTACGCTATGTTTGTTTTGTCAAAAATAAAGTCATCAAGTAGGATGCTATTATAGTGTTTGTTCCAATGTAGGCTTTATTCAAACTAATGAATCCTTAACTATGAAATATGTATGATAAAATGTATAATTTAGTTTTTACAAAGAAATATGAAATATCCATCTGAGAAGTAAGTTTTTTTATTATTGTTCTAATCGCGATATCATAGTGTATGTAAACTGCAAAAAGACTGTTTAAATATGAATCGCGTGTGTGAATGAATGAACTGAACAGTTTTTACCAAACCCTATTGCTATACTGAGATGAGTGAAAATCGACTGAAATAGGTTGAAATAACGTTAAAATGTCTTTGTATTAGCAACGTATTAAACTGCAAATTAATATTTATATGCCCTAATATAGGCTATCATAAAAACAACAAACAATATGCCTATGTTACAGAAGAAATATGAAAGACAACATTTTGTTGACTAGTTTTAAATAGATTATTAACTATTTACTGTAGCCTAAACTATAGACTACTGCCACATTGAATAAGCTTTTGTTCACCAATTTCTGCTCAAATGTTAAATATATTAGGCTATGTTTGTTTTGTCAAAAATAAAGTCATCAACTAGGATGCTATTATAGTGTTTGTTCCAATGTAGGCTTTATTCAAACTAATGAATCCTTAAATTTGAAATATGTATGATAAAATGTACACTTTAGTTTTTACAAAGAAATATTACACTTGAAATATTGTTATTTTAATTGTTGCTGTAATTGTAACCTTTTTAATAAAATAGCAAATAATATATTTACAAGGTAGATGTAAAGAAAATATTAAAAGGTCAATATAAGCCTTCTCTTCAAATTATTTGTATTGTGTTTTATTAGTGACAAATTTGGGGAGAGGATACATATTCAAAACTTTCTGAAAATACAGTATGAGAATTAACTACACAATTACTAGAAATGTTCACCTTGGATATTATACAATTTGCAAGCAAAAATACAAGTGGAAAAATACTATTTTTTATAGATGTTTCCAACTGTGAACCAATTTTGTAGTATATATACACATTTCTTTTCTTGTGTCCTTGTATTCTTTCTTGTGGCTCAGTGACACACCTGTGGAAAGCTCATTATGCGGCTCATTAAGCAGGTCTTTTGTCTTCACAGGTGTGAATCAGACCATTATACATGAGTCACGCCCATTTCGCATATTGCCTTTCCAAACAAAAAGTGTTTTACTAAATTTAAATCAATGTATTGTTTTATGTGAATGATTTGGAAGGATGATTTTCAGATCATTTTGAAGCAAAAATCCTAGGCGAGAACATCAATTAGTCAAAAGTCTTGTGGACACATATTTAGTATGTGTTTTGTGGCCTTATTTCAGAGACTTTAAGTTTTAGTTTTTTCAATAACCATGCATAAACAATATTCTCTCAAAAATACAAACATGTACATACATCTTGCTAACATATTATGGTAGCCCTGTTTGTGCTATATAGAGTGAATTTACACCTTTGCCATTAACATGTTTATAAATAACTGAAAAAAGCTCAAATGTTAGAGCATGTCAGAACACCTCCAGAACCCCAAAAACACTTTGGACCCCAGAGGGTTAACAAGCGTGCACCTAAAGATTTATGTCTGCCACCTGAAGACGTGTTTCCGTAGTGCAGAGGTTATCACGTTCGCCTCACACGCGAAAAGGTCCCAAGTTCGAAACTGGGTGGAAACAGTGGGTGGTTTTTGCAAAAATTTCGTATGCGATTTTCTGTTGAGCAGGTCAGTACACTTGCAGGGATGTTTGTGGTTTAATCTCTTTAGAAAAGGACAAAAATAAAACAAATGACCGTTGAGGTTTCCTGTACAGTAATAAAAAATGTTTGGTCTGCAAACAAAATTAGCAGCTTTTTGCCATTTTTAAAACACTGGGCAGTCTATAGTTTCAGTCGCTTTTGAACAAGCGTACCCCAGAAGCGGTGGGACTGACGTCCAAATCAAGTTTCGGAAGTTAAGTGGTTATCACGTTTGCTTTACACGCGAAAGGTCCTCAGTTCAAAACTGGGCGGAAACAAGTGGATGCGTTTTAAATATAAATGCTGCAATTCGCTACAAAACCCTTACTTTTGAGACAGGTGAAGGCCATCGTACCAAGGAGCTGTAGGCAGACTGCCATGCCGAATGACACTAGGTGGGTGCCGAATGACCTCTGTTCTGTTGTTTGTGGAATTCACAGACTGTCACACTGCTTGCAGAGCAGATTATGGGAAGGAGCCATCTTCTAAAAAGCACATGCACCTCATCAATAGGTTTCTGTAGTGTAGTGGTCATCACATTCGCCTAACACGCGAAAGGTCCTCGGTTCGAAACCGAGCAGAAACAGTGGTTGGATTCTGACAGAAAACTTTAACTCTTTTCCACGCTAGGTGGGTGCAGCGCTCATTTCCTTTATATGCTTTTTAATAAGCGTGCACCTAAAGATTAATGTCTGCAACCTGAAGACGTGTTTGTAGTGTAGTGGTTATCACGTTTGCCTCACACGCGATAAGTCCCCAGTTCGAAACTGGGCGGAAACTGTGGGTGATTTTTGCAAAAAATTCGTATGCGATTTTCTGTTGAGCAGGTCAGTACACTTGCAGGGATGTTTGTGGTTTAATCTCTTAGAAAAGGACAAAAATAAAACAAATGACCATTGAGGTTTCCTGTACAGTAATATAAAATGTTCGGTCTGCCAACAAAATTAGCAGCTTTTTGCCATGTTAAAAACACTGGGCAGTCTATAGTTTCAGTCGCTTTTGAAAAAGCGTACCCTAGAAGCGGTGGGACTGACGTCCAAATCAAGTTTCTGAAGTGTAGTGGTTACCACGTTTGCTTTACACGTGAAAGGTCCTCAGTTCAAAACTGTGTGGAAACAAGTGGATGCATTTTAAATATAAATGCTGCAATTCGCTACAAAACCCTTACTTTTGAGACAGGTGAAGGCCATCGTACCAAGGAGCTGTAGGCAGACTGCCATGCCGAATGACCTCTGTTCTGTTGTTTGTGGAATTCAAAGACTGTCACACTGCTTGCAGAGCAGATTATGGGAAGGAGCCATCTTCTAAAAAGCACATGCCATGATATCACGTTCGCTTTACACGCAAAGGTCTTCAGTTCAAAACTGGGCGGAAACAAGTGGAGGCATGTTAAATATTAATGCTGCAATTCGATACAAAACCCTTACTTTTAAGACAGGTGAAGGCCATCGTACCCAGGAGCTGTAGGCAGACTGCCATGCCGAATGACCTCTGTTCTGTTGTTTGTGGAATTCACAAACTGTCACACTGCTTGCAGAGTAGATTATGGGAAGGACCCATCTTCTAAAAAGCACATGTGCCTCATCAATAGGTTTCTGTAGTGTAGTGTTCATCATGTTTGCCTAACACGAGAAAGGTCCTCTGTTCGAAACCGAGCAGAAACAGTGGTTGGATTCTGACAGAATATTTAAACTGTTTGCCACGCTAGGTGGTAGCAGCGCTCATTTCCTTTATATGCTTTTTAATAAGCGTGCACCTAAAGATTTATGTCTGCATCATGAAGACGTGTTTCCGTAGTGTAGTGCTTATCACGTTCGCCTCACACGCGAAAGGTCCCCAGTTCGAAACTGGGCGGAAACTAAGGGTGGTTTTTGCAAAAATTTCGTATGCGATTTTCTGTTGAGCAGGTCAGTACACTTGCAGGGATGTTTGTGGTTTAATCTCTTTAGAAAAGGACAAAAAGAAAACAAATGACCATTGAGGTTTCCTGTACAGTAATATAAAATGTTCGGTCTGCCAACAAAATTAGCAGCTTTTTGCCATCTTAAAAACACTGGGCAGTCTATAGTTTCAGTCGCTTTTGAACAAGCGTACGCTAGAAGAGGTTGGAATGAGATCCAAACCAAGTTTCCGTAGTGTAGTGGTAATCACGTTTGCTTTACACGTGAAAGGTCCTCAGTACAAAATTGGGTGGAAACAAGTGGAGGCATGTTAAATACAAATGCTGCAATTCGCTACAAAAACCTTACTTTTAAGACAGGTGAAGGCCATCGTATCAAGGAGCTGTAGGCAGACTGCCATGCCGAATGACACTAGGTGGGTGCCGAATGACCTTTGTTCTGTTGTTTGTGGAATTTACAGACTGTCACACTGCTTGCAGGGCAGATAATGGGAAGGAGCCATCTTCTAAAAAGCACATCCCTCTCAACAATATGTTTCTGTAGTGTAGTGGTCATCACATTCGCCTAACAAAATTAGCAGCTTTTTGCCATGTTAAAAACACTGGGCAGACTGTCACACTGCTTGCAGAGCAGAAACAGTGGTTGGATTCTGACAGAAAATTTTAACTTTTTGCCACACTAGGTGGGTGCAGCGCTCATTTCCTTTATATGCGTTTTAATAAGGGTGCACCTAAAGATTTATGTCTGCAACCTGAAGACTTGGATGTTTGTTGTTTAATCTCTTTAGAAAAGGACAAAAATAAAACAAATGACCATTGAGGTTTCCTGTACAGTAATATAAAATGTTCGGCCAACAAAATTAGCAGCTTTTTGCCATGTTAAAAACACTGGGCAGACTGTCACACTGCTTGCAGGGCAGATTATGGGAAGGAGCCATCTTCTAACAATCACATGCACCTCATCAATAGGTGTCTGTAGTGTAGTGTTCATCACGTTCGCCTAACACGCGAAAGGTCCTCGGTTCGAAACCGAGCAGAAACAGTGGTTGGATTCTGACAGAAAATTTTAACTGTTTGCCACACTAGGTGGGTGCAGCGCTCATTTCCTTTATATGCTTTTTAATAAGGGTGCACCTAAAGATTTATGTCTGCAACCTGAAGACTTGTTTCCATAGTGTAGTGGTTATCACGTTTGCCTCACACGCGAAAGGTCCCCAGTTCGAAACTGGGCGGAAACTGTGGGTGTTTTTTGCAAAAATTTCGTATGCGATTTTCTGTTGAGCAGGTCAGTACACTTGCAGGGATGTTTGTAGTTTAATCTCTTTAAAAAAGGACAAAAATAAAACAAATGACCATTGAGGTTTCCTGTGAAGTAATAGAAAATGTTCGGTCTGCCAACAAAATTAGCAGCTTTTTGCCAAGTTAAAAACACCGGGCAGTCTATAGTTTCAGTCGCTTTTGAACAAGCGTACGCTAGAAGTGGTGGGACTGACGTCTAAATCAAGTTTCCGTAGTGTAGTGGTTATCACGTTTGCTTTACACGCGAAAGGTCCTCAGTTCAAAACTTGGCGGAAACAAGTGGAGGCATTTTAAATGTAATGCTCCAATTCGCTACAAAACCCTTGCTTTTGAGAGAGGTGAAGGCCATCGTACCAAGAAGCTGTAGGCAGACTGCCATGCCGAATGACCTCTGTTCTGTTGTTTGTGGAATTCACAGACTGTCACACTGCTTGCAGAGCAGATTATGGGATGGAGCCATCTTCTAAAAAGCACATGCCATGATATCACGTTCGCTTTACACACGAAAGGTCTTCAGTTCAAAACTGGGCGGAAACAAGTGGAGGCATGTTAAATATAAATCCTGCAATTCGATACAAAACCCTTACATTTAAGACAGGTGAACGCCATCGTACCCAGGAGCTGTAGGCAGACTGCCATGCCGAATGACCTCTGTTCTGTTGTTTGTGGAATTCACAGACTGTCACACTGCTTGCAGAGTAGATTATGGGAAGGAGCCATCTTCTAAAAAGCACATGTACCTCATCAATAGGTTTCTGTAGTGTAGTGTTCATCACGTTCGCCTAACACGCGAAAGGTCCTCGGTTCGAAACCGAGCAGAAGCAGTGGTTGGATTCTGACAGAAAATTTTAACTGTTTGCCACACTAGGTGGGTGCAGTGCTCATTTCCTTTATATGCTTTTTAATAAGGGTGCACCTAAAGATTTATGTCTGCAACCTGAAGACTTGTTTCCATAGTGTAGTGGTTATCACGTTCGCCTCACACCCGAAAGGTCCCCAGTTCAAAACTGGGCGGAAACTAAGGGTGGTTTTTGCAAAAATTTCGTATGCGATTTTCTGTTGAGCAGGTCAGTATACTTGCAGGGATGTTTGTGGTTTAATCTCTTTAGAAAAGGACAAAAAGAAAACAAATGACCATTGAGGTTTCCTGTACAGTAATATAAAATGTTCGGTCTGCCAACAAAATTAGCA
The DNA here is from genome assembly GCF_051911475.1 of Siphateles boraxobius. Taxonomy (NCBI): domain Eukaryota; kingdom Metazoa; phylum Chordata; class Actinopteri; order Cypriniformes; family Leuciscidae; genus Siphateles; species Siphateles boraxobius. The sequence goes on along the minus strand of NW_027509186.1, from coordinate 3,229,116 downwards.
GCTTTTTGCCATGTTAAAAACACTGGGCAGTCTATAGTTTCAGTCGCTTTTGAACAAGCGTACGCTAGAAGAGGTTGGAATGAGATCCAAACCAAGTTTCCGTAGTGTAGTGGTTATCACGTTTGCTTTACACGTGAAAGGTCCTCAGTACAAAATTGGGTGGAAACAAGTGGAGGCATGTTAAATACAAATGCTGCAATTCGCTACAAAACCCTTACTTTTAAGACAGGTGAAGGCCATCGTATCAAGGAGCTGTAGGCAGACTGCCATGCCGAATGACACTAGGTGGGTGCCGAATGACCTTTGTTCTGTTGTTTGTGGAATTTACAGACTGTCACACTGCTTGCAGGGCAGATAATGGGAAGGAGCCATCTTCTAAAAAGCACATCCCTCTCAACAATAGGTTTCTGTAGTGTAGTGGTCATCACATTCGCCTGACACGCGAAAGGTCCTCGGTTCAAAACCGACTAGAAACAGTGGTTGGATTCTGACAGAAAATTTAAACTCTTTGGCACGTTAGGTGGGTGCAGCGCTCATTTCCTTTATATGCTTTTTAATAAGCGTGCACCTAAAGATTTATGTCTGCAACCTGAAGACGTGTTTGTAGTGTAGTGGTTATCACGTTCGCCTCACACGCGAAAAGTCCCCAGTTTGAAACTGGGCGGAAACTGTGGGTGATTTTTGCAAAAAATTCGTATGCGATTTTCTGTTGAGCAGGTCAGTACACTTGCAGGGATGTTTGTTGTTTAATCTCTTTAGAAAAGGACAAAAATAAAACAAATGACCATTGAGGTTTCCTGTACAGTAATATAAAATGTTCGGCCAACAAAATTAGCAGCTTTTTGCCATGTTAAAAACACTGGGCAGTCTAGTTTCAGTCGCTTTTGAACAAGCGTACACTAGAAGTGGTGGGAATGAGGTCCAAACCAAGTTTCCGTAGTGTAGTGGTTATCTCGTTTGCTTTACACGCGAAAGGTCCTCAGTTCAAAATTGGTTGGAAACAAGTGGAGGCATTTTAAATGTAATGCTCCAATTCGCTACAAAACCCTTGCTTTTGAGACAGGTGAAGGCCATCGTACCAAGGAGCTGTAGGCAGACTGCCATGCCGAATCACACTAGGTGGGTGCTGTCCAAATCAAGTTTCCGTAGTGTAGTGGTTATCACGTTTGCTTTACACGCAAAAGGTCCTCAGTTCAAAACTGGGCGGAAACAAGTGGATGCATTTTAAATATAAATGCTACAAAACCCTTACTTTTGAGACAGGTGAAGGCCATCGTACCAAGGAGCTGTAGGCAGACTGCCATGCAGAATGACCTCTGTTCTGTTGTTTGTGGAATTTACAGACTGTCACACTGCTTGCAGAGCAGATTATAGAAGAGGTGGGACTAACGTGCAAATCAAGTTTCCGTAGTGTAGTGGTTATCACGTTTGCTTTACTCGCGAAAGGTCCTCAGTTCTAAACTGGGCGGAAACAAGTGGATGCATTTTAAATATAAATGCTGCAATTCGCTACAAAACCCTTACTCTTGAGACATGTGAAGGCCATCGTACCAAGGAGTTGTAGGCAGACTTCCATGCCGAATGACCTCTGTTCTGTTGTTTGTGGAATTCACAGACTGTCACACTGCTTGCAGAGCAGATTATGGGAAGGAGCCATCTTCTAAAAAGCACATGTCCTCATCAATAGGTTTCTGTGGTGTAGTGGTTATCACGTTCGCCTCACACGAGAAAGGTCCCCAGTTCGAAACTGGGCGGAAACTGTGGGTGATTTTTGCAAAACTTTCGTATGCGATTTTCTGTTGAGCAGGTCAGTACACTTGCAGGGATGTTTGTGGTTTAATCTCTTTAGAAAAGGACAAAAATAAAACAAATGACCATTGAGGTTTCCTGTACAGTAATATAAAATGTTCGGTCTGCCAACAAAATTAGCAGCTTTTTGCCATGTTAAAAACACTGGGCAGTCTATAGTTTCAGTCGCTTTTGAACAAGCGTACCCTAGAAGAGGTGGGACTGACATCCAAATCAATTTTCCGTAGTGTAGTGGTTATCACGTTCGCTTTACACGCGAAAGGTGCTCAGTTCAAAACTGGGCGGAAACAAGTGGAGGCATGTTAAATATAAATGCTGCAATTCGCTACAAAACCCTTACTTTTGAGACAGGTGAAGGCCATCGTACCAAGGAGCTGTAGGCAGACTGCAATGCCGAATGACCTCTGTTCTGTTGTTTGTGGAATTCACAGACTGTCACACTGCTTGCAGAGCAGATTATGGGAAGGAGCCATTTTCTAAAAATCACATGCACCTCATCAATAGGTTTCTGTAGTGTAGTGGTCATCACGTTCGCCTAACACGCGAAAGGTCCTCGGTTCGAAACCGAGCAGAAACAGTGGTTGGATTCTGACAGAAAATTTTATCTGTTTGCCACACTAGGTGGGTGCAGCGCTCATTTCCTTTATATGCTTTTTAATAAGGGTGCACCTAAAGATTTATGTCTGCAACCTGAAGACTTGTTTCCATAGTGTAGTGGTTATCACGTTTGCCTCACACGCGAAAGGTCCCCAGTTCGAAACTGGGCGGAAACTGTGGGTGTTTTTTGCAAAAATTTCGTATGCGATTTTCTGTTGAGCAGGTCAGTACACTTGCAGGGATGTTCTTGGTTTAATGACCTCTGTTCTGTTGTTTGTGGAATTCACAGACTGTCACACTGCTTGCAGAGTAGATTATGGGAAGGAGCCATCTTCTAAAAAGCACATGCCATGATATCACGTTCGCTTTACACGCAAAGGTCTTCAGTTCAAAACTGGGCGGAAACAAGTGGAGGCATGTTAAATATAAATGCTGCAATTCGATACAAAACCCTTACATTTAAGACAGGTGAAGGCCATCGTACCCAGGAGCTGTAGGCAGACTGCCATGCCGAATGACCTCTGTTCTGTTGTTTGTGGAATTCACAGACTGTCACACTGCTTGCAGAGTAGATTATGGGAAGGAGCCATCTTCTAAAAAGCAAATGTACCTCATCAATAGGTTTCTGTAGTGTAGTGTTCATCACGTTCGCCTAACACGCAAAAGGTCCTCTGTTCGAAACCGAGCAGAAACAGTGGTTGGATTCTGACAGAAAATGTAAACTTTTTGCCACGCTAGGTGGTAGCAGTGCTCCTTTCCTTTATCAAGGAGCTGTAGGCAGACTGCCATGCCGAATGACACTAGGTGGGTGCCGTCCAAATCAAGTTTCCGTAGTGTAGTGGTTATCACGTTCGCTTTACACGCGAAAGGTGCTCAGTTCAAAACTGGGCGTAAACAAGTGGAGGCATGTTAAATATAAATGCTGCAATTCGCTACAAAACCCTTACTTTTGAGACAGGTGAAGGCCATCGTACCAAGGAGCTGTAGGCAGACTGCAATGCCGAATGACCTCTGTTCTGTTGTTTGTGGAATTCACAGACTGTCACACTGCTTGCAGAGCAGATTATGGGAAGGAGCCATCTTGTAAAAAATCACATGCACCTCATCAATAGGTTTCTGTAGTGTAGTGGTCATCACGTTCGCCTAACACGCGAAAGGTCCTCGGTTCGAAACCGAGCAGAAACAGTGGTTGGATTCTGACAGAAAATTTTATCTGTTTGCCACACTAGGTGGGTGCAGCGCTCATTTCCTTTATATGCTTTTTAATAAGGGTGCACCTAAAGATTTATGTCTGCAACCTGAAGACTTGTTTCCATAGTGTAGTGGTTATCACGTTTGCCTCACACGCGAAAGGTCCCCAGTTCGAAACTGGGCGGAAACTGTGGGTGTTTTTTGCAAAAATTTCGTATGCGATTTTCTGTAGAGCAGGTCAGTACACTTGCAGGGATGTTCTTGGTTTAATGACCTCTGTTCTGTTGTTTGTGGAATTCACAGACTGTCACACTGCTTGCAGAGTAGATTATGGGAAGGAGCCATCTTCTAAAAAGCACATGCCATGATATCACGTTCGCTTTACACGCAAAGGTCTTCAGTTCAAAACTGTGCGGAAACAAGTGGAGGCATGTTAAATATAAATGCTACAATTCGATACAAAACCCTTACATTTAAGACAGGTGAAGGCCATCGTACCCAGGAGCTGTAGGCAGACTGCCATGCCGAATGACCTCTGTTCTGTTGTTTGTGGAATTCACAGACTGTCACACTGCTTGCAGAGTAGATTATGGGAAGGAGCCATCTTCTAAAAAGCACATGTACCTCATCAATAGGTTTCTGTAGTGTAGTGTTCATCACGTTCGCCTAACATGCAAAAGGTCCTCTGTTCGAAACCGAGCAGAAACAGTGGTTGGATTCTGACAGAAAATTTAAACTTTTTGCCACGCTAGGTGGTAGCAGTGCTCCTTTCCTTTATCAAGGAGCTGTAGGCAGACTGCCATGCCGAATGACACTAGGTGGGTGCCGTCCAAATCAAGTTTCCGTAGTGTAGTGGTTATCACGTTTGCTTTACACGCAAAAGGTCCTCAGTTCAAAACTGGGCTTAAACAAGTGGATGCATTTTAAATATAAATGCTACAGAACCCTTACTTTTGAGACAGGTGAAGGCCATCGTACCAAGGAGCTGTAGGCAGACTGCCATGCAGAATGACCTCTGTTCTGTTGTTTGTGGAATTTACAGACTGTCACACTGCTTGCAGAGCAGATTATGGGAAGGAGCCATCTTCTAAAAAGCACATGCACCTCATCAATAGGTTTCTGTAGTGTAGTGGTCATCACATTCGCCTAACACGCGAAAGGTCCTCGGTTCGAAACCGAGCAGAAACAGTGGTTGGATTCTGACAGAAAACTTTAACTCTTTGCCACGCTAGGTGGGTGCAGCGCTCATTTCCTTTATATGCTTTTTAATAAGCGTGCACCTAAAGATTAATGTCTGCAACCTGAAGACGTGTTTGTAGTGTAGTGGTTATCACGTTCGCCTCACATGCGAAAAGTCCCCAGTTTGAAACTGGGCGGAAACTGTGGGTGATTTTTGCAAAAATTTCGTATGCGATTTTCTGTTGAGCAGGTCAGTACACTTGCAGGGATGTTTGTGGTTTAATCTCTTAGAAAAGGACAAAAATAAAACAAATAACCATTGAAGTTTCCTGTACAGTAATATAAAATGTTCGGTCTGCCAACAAAATTATAGGCGGCGAGCTACATAGGCCTACCGTGCACCCCCCCCACCTCCCAACAAAACCATACTTTTCTGAAAGGTCTGGATGTGTAGAATATGAATCTGAATGTTAACATTGAAAATTTTGGGTTGCACTACCTGTTTTAGGCCTGTGAATAGGGAAACCCTAAAAAACGATTTTAAGCGATTTTAACAAGTCGAAATTGGCCTAGTCAATCAGAACTGCTTTTAGGTGACCCATTACACACTCAAGCTTAACATATGATGACTTAGATCAAAGGGCACCCTATACTGCTTCCTGGTAAGTGACTAAAATTAATATAGTTAAGGCCTTATGTTGATTTAATGAGCCCATTTCCTATATACAGCATGCACACACACACGAAGGGCCAATCCCAAAGTGAGCCCTGAGGACTAAGGACTAAAGACTCACAGACTTAATTGATCTCAGGTGCTAAGTGAGTGAGTGTGTGAGACCACATGAGCTCAGATAGGTATAGATGGGATTGGAACAGCACTTCACAATGTTTAATAACAAAGACGTTGCTGACACGTGCACCATCTACGTGTGTCGTGCTGTTGTTTACCTTTGTAATTTCCGGATTTCCCATGCACACAGACACACACTAACTATATACAAAAACTACAAACAGCATGGAAAAGAACTATATACAGCATGCAAGCATGCACCCAGACACACAAACGCACAATAACTATATACTAGAACTACATACAGCATGGAAAATAACTATATACAGCATGCACACACACACACAAATTCACAAGAACTGTATACAGCATGCACACAGACACACACAATAACTATATACAATAACTACATACAGCATGGAAAAGAACTATATACAGCATGCACACAGACACACAAACGCACAATAACTATATACAAGAACTACATATAGCATTGAAATTAACTATATACAGCATGCACACACACACAAATTCAAAAGAACTATATACAGCATGCACTCAGACACACAAAATAACTATATACAAAAACTACAATCAGCATGGAAAATAACTATATACAGCATGCACACAGACACACAAAATAACTAGGCCTATATACAAAAGCTAAAATCAGCATGGAAAAGAACTATATACAGCATGCAAGCATGCACACAGACACACAAACGCACAATAATTATATACAAGAACTACATACAGCATTGAAAATAACTATATACTGAATGCGCACACACACACAAATGCACAAGAACACACATTAACACACCAGACCTATATACATCATGCGCACACACACACACACACACACACACACACACACACACACACACACACACACACACACACACACACACACACACACACACACACACACACACACACACACACACATGCTGTAAGAGAACTACAGCATACATAGCTTCCCTTTCCCAAAGAAACACTGAACAAATAGTAGGTATAATGACCTACTATTAGGGTAATATGTTTTACCAATCAATAAAATACATGTATATTTCATGCATATGTCCGGTGTAACATGACACTCAAACTGTTTTTCAATCCTGGTCTGACTCAGAGTTGTCATCATCAGATAAGTACTGTTCATCTGTTACGCTATCATCATCTGATTCATCTTCCTCATCCCTGCCACTCACAGATTCAATGATATCTGCCAATTGCTGTGGGAGAACACATCCCTCATACCACAGAGGCTCAATCTTTTGGTCAACCAGTGTCCAACCGTGTCCATTGCAAGCATCAGGGATGTCAGGGTTGGCAATATGGGCCACCTTCCATATTCCAACCTGGTAGTTAACCCTGCTGATGTGTTGCTCTAAACTCCTCCCACATGGGGGAAGTGTAGCCAGGTCCACATTTCTTGAGTGGGCTAGATGCTTGTCATCTTTGGAGCACAGCTCACTCATTCGCAAGAAACGCAACTCATCAACACTTCGTACTCGTGGTCTACTAAACAGAGCACAGGTGAACTCATTGAGGAGATCAAAGAGATCCCTCGGTACATCCCATGTGTCTCCCAGCCTGGCAAGAGTTTCTCCAAACTTTGGCATCCTAGAGAGGGTTTTCAATGGCCTGACTTTGCCTAACCCCTTGAATGCACTAGTGGTATCACAACCACTGAAGGCGTGAAGTGCCATTAGTTCTGTCAAATGTTGCTGAGAGTAACTACGAGACATTTCACTCACATCAATGAGCCTTTTCTTGTTTCCTGTGCCAGTGTGAAACATAATATTTAAGTCTGACATTGCCAGAGCATAGTGTAACAAGATGAAAAATATGTCAGTATCAGGACTCTTAACGACAACATTGCTGTAGTTGTTGTCTCTGGCAAAGTCACAGTAGAGAATGACTCTAGAATCTGTCTCTTCTTGGGTAGACTTAAGGCTCAGGACTTCTGTTCTGCATGTTGAGCTGCCATCTTCAGACGTTAGCAGATATGCTGTTCCTTCACAGGTTATGATCACTTGTCTCCCATGTAGCTTCCTGGCATATGAGTCTTCACTCCAAAGGCGGATGAGTAGTGCAATAAATTGTTGCTTGTTTTCATCATTGGCGAGGAACTGTTTCCAATCTGCTGGCCTTTTGGTATTTTCACCTTTTATGATAAGCTTTTGACCACAACCCCTCCTCTGTCTTTCCATTGTTTTCACAGAATTGGGGAAGTAACTATCTGTGCTGAACACAACATTGCCTGTCTTTGGCATCATGTCAAACACCTTACTGCATATCTGTTTGAAGCTGCCTGGTACCTCCTTCAAGAAGTAAAAGTAGGCATTTCCATCAATAATTACAAGAGTTTGATCTGTGGATGGTAGGGCAGCATCATTGATGTCTTTTACCAGGTAAGCAAATGACTTTGACTTATCTGTTTTGGACAAGAAACCATCAGCAGTGCCTATACTGTACGGCACAGGAGTCAAGGGGTACGTGAGTAGTTCCCTCATGTCCAATTGTAGACCTTGCTGTTGGGACTTCATGAACAACTGGAAAGCAATGTTCCCTTGCTGCTGATACTGTATTACTTTGTGTGTTGTTGTTGTAACTTTGCTCTTTTTGTTCATGTCCGTGAAGGTTTTGAGGCCAAGGCGCTTGATAGGCTCAAAGAAGTCACAACCTTTTTCCAGGCGTGTCGCAATAAAAATATCCTTGGCAACCTTGCCTGCTTGTTCAGCTCTCAAAACATCTCTTTGGACCTCAGCAGATACTGCAGCATCAGAAGAAAGAATAAACAAGTTGTCAGTGCTTCCCAACTCAAAAGGGTTAAGGAAGCTCTCCACTGCCTCAATTGTTTTTCTCACCAACTTTTCACTCCTCAACATCTCAGCTGGACGAAGCTCATTATGCTTGGTTTCTGCAGCTGTTCCAGACAGCATGTCAGCCATACTGAGGGTTGCATTAACATACTGAGATCTAGCATGGGTTGTTCGTACCCAACGTTGGTAGGCATCATAATTTGTCAGAATTCCTGACACACCAAAAGCATTTCCACCAGCACCCCCATGAGATTTAGCATGTCGCATGAAGGTCTCCTCCATAGTTTTATCTACGGCGCAGCGGTTACCTGGAATGAAGGAACGTGCAACGCTAATAGCCCCTCTTTTCAACAACTCTGTGGCTCCAGGATGTGACACTTCAATGTTCGCAATGAATATGGAGAAGTAAGAGAGATATCTGGCATAATTCTGGCCTCCAAAGCTGAAAAACAGGTCTGCCATAAGGTGCAAACACTGAGCATAAAGGAGAAAATCATTATGTTTCACTGCATGGATGAGAGACAGTACCAACCAGATGTGGTCCATGTAAGATGTCCACAGCTGTGCTGTCTTCCCTAGATGTCCAGCTTTTACACTCTCTCGAAACTGTTGATATCCTTCGATGTACTTCTGCAGTGGAACATCATTCCTTGTTGCATCTAAGGCTTCTTTAGAAGGAGCTTTCAGCAGTTCATCTAGTATCCCCTTTGATCCCTCTGGTAATTGAGAGAATACTTCTTTCTCTCCAATACTTGTGAGGTATTGTGATAGGAGAAGTCTTTCAAGACATTCCAATACTGTCTTATGACAGTGTAGTGATCTGTCATAATGTTTACCAGTAAGGACACCTTGAAGAGAACCTAATGCAATCAGCCCAGCTTCCAACAAGATATCAGAGAGACCCGATCCATCCATTTTCTTGCCCACCATCTTCAGATATGCGCAAGCCAGATGAAATGTACCAATCAATATTATGTGTTTATCATACCTAGATTGATCATTCCAAATCAGGGGATATGCTTTCATGCATACCCCCAAGTCGAATGTTGTAACAACATACTGTTGTTGGATTTCTGCTGTTGCCTCCTCAGCATATCGAAGGCATTCTTTTACTGTCTTGTAGTCTGTAATTGGGCTTGGAATAACAGGGTAATAATCAATAGTTGTCAGACTTTCAGGGGTTCGTCCTGACATTGTGATGAAACCTGTCCATCCTGGAAATTGTTGATCTGATTTGCTGCATGCTGTACGGATCAAGACCCACAGAAAGTGCTTCATGGTAGCATCTTGAAGAGCCCTCTCACCATCAGGAATTACTCTTTGGTGTATGGTTATTTGAGGACTTTTCCGTTGTGTAATATAGCAGTCAGGAAGAGCTTCAGCTGACCCCTGCTCAAAAGAACGTCGTTTTGTTTTCCTGGAAGTGGATGGAATATCGATACGGACTCCGCCATGATTCTCCGGCTTGCCTTCTATGTCCTGTAACATAATGCCATGTGCAGTGTGAATTGAATCCATTCCAGTTAAGTTGTTGAGCAACTGATCAAAATTATCAAATTCTGAGTGGAAAATGGAAGGGGCTCCTGGTGATCTAATGATTTGTGTAGACAAAAGACTGGATGTCTCAGCCACAGCCTCAGCAAGTGCAGTTTCCAGTTCAAGGGAGAATGTATAATTCTCTGAATGGCCCAATCGATTAAATAGGGTAATTCATTTTTCACTCCTGAAAAGGTGTCTAAGTGTCATGCATATAAGCATATGCTTTGGAAGTTTCCATTCTCCATTTGTTGTGGCGCGACATATGTCTTGCCCTATTGAATTTACAAGCCTGTTCATTTTGGAGCTTTGTGATTTTGGTTTGCCACATATCACATGACACAGAAATGTCTCCAAATTAGATGGAATTACAATGTTCATGCTTACAAGATCCTGGGCAGAGGGTGGCCATCTCAACTCATCAGCTTTTGCAAAGCTTTCCAGAATCTCCTCATGTAGATAATGGCCAGTCTCCTGGATCATGTCTTTGGAACCAAGTTCATATGCACACTGCACTAGGTTTGTAATGTCACTTTGTGAGTTGTACACAATGTATGTCGAGAAACGGCCTTTTTTGTTTAGCTTGCAGAATGCCACCTTTTCCTTGTATTGTCCATGTGTTTCTAGCTTAGCTTTGAGCTTTTCCCCACGCAATTTGGGATTGGGGAAGTTTGTGCATTCCAGATGAGCTATGTAGATTTTGGTCAGATCAGTCAATTTCATCATTTTACTGCTGCCGATGATTTCCTTGTCAATTACTCGAGATACAGCACCAAATGCCTCACCGTGAGCTTCTACTAGTTGGATTTGTTTGGCCTTGTTTTCTGTGCTTGCACTTCTCCATTTTTCTAAATTTTGTGTATATTGGACTCTACAGGATTTGTGGTATTTAGCTTCTGTAGCAAATAGATCCTTTCCTCTAATTCTGTGAAGCAAATTTTCATCAAATTTTTGTTCTGCAACTTTGAGGACTGTTCTCTACCCATCACACTCAAACTCTCTTAACCCCTCAGTCGTCCATATCCCTTTATTTTTTACCTTCTTCCGTGTAATTGAGTTGCAGAATATACAGTCAGGTGTGAAGAGCACCTTGTCACCAGTTGAGGCCCTCTGACTTTGCCTTGAACTTGCTGCTAATAGTTCAATCTTCTGGTCGAGTCTTTTGAGATTCATGGTGAATCTTTGGTAGCATTCTCTGTGATATCCATCACCTTCTGTAAGGGTGTCTGGTGTAAGTTCACAGGTTACAGTCATTCTGTGAGCAGATTCCAGTGGTTCAGCTAATCTCTTGTCACGTATTTCTTTCATTCTGGCTAATCTTGCATCAGAATCTGCGTTTGCCCATAATTGCACGAGTGGTCCATATACAAGACCAGGGACATGCACAATGCATCTGGACTTTGGTTTTGTCCCATGACATCCCCTATGCCTTGAAGGACCTGCAGTCACTTGGCCCACTGACTCATGTCTTGACTCAGACATAACTGAGCAGTTCAGCTATGTTGAAGAAACCAACTATATAACCGACTAGATTATCTATGTGTATGAGATATGTGTGTGTGTGTGTGTGTGTGTGTGTGTGTGTGTGTGTGTATGTATAAGCTACTGGACGTCTAAAATTTCCCTTTGGGATGAATAAAGTATATATCTATTAATCTATCAAATGTCATTTAAAATAATTAAAAACAAATATTTAAAGTAAGCATCAATGTAGTGTAGTAAGACGGGTCAATTATATTAAATTGTAAACTAAAATATCAAACATCGAGCAATTCAGTGAAACAAATTTCTTGCTGTATAGGCAGAGGATGCAGACTTGGAGAATCTGTCTGTGTGAGTAAGAACAGTCTTTCAGGACGGTCTTTATATACCTGTCTGACACAGAGGAAACTATTAATGAAAATTCAACAAATATCTTATTTTGTCATTGGATGAACAACCCAGACAGGTTTCTGATTTGTCAATGAAATGACTTGTGAGCCACACACCTTTGATGGAAAGGGTAATGAGGGTTGGAATGTTAGCACGTTAGCATATTAACTGATACTATGGAAATGGACCTTGATCGATTATATCCATACAAGGCCTTAACTATATTAAATAAAAAATAATTAAAAACAACTATTTAAAGTAACTATCAATGTAGTGTAGTAAGAGTATTGGGTAACCTAAAAGCTGTTCTGATTGACTAGGCCAATCTCGACGTGTTAAAATAGCTTAAAATCGTTTTTTAGGGTTTCCATATTCAGGGCTAAAACAGGTAGTGTATCCCAAAAATGTCAATGTTAACATTCAGATTCATATTCTACACATCCAGACCTTTCAGAAAAGCATGATTTTGTCAGGGGAGGGGGTTGGGGTGTATGATAGGCGAATCTAGGTCGTGGCCTATGCATGAAATGGGCTCATTATATCAACATAAAGCCTTACCTATGTTCATTTTAGACACCTACCAATAAGCAGCATGGTAGATATTTGACCTAAGTCATCATATGTTAAGTTTGAGTGTGTATTGGGTCCCCTAAAAGCTGTTCTGATTGACTAGGACAATCTCGACGTGTTAAAATCGCTTACAATCGTTTTTTAGGGTTTCCCTATTCACAGGCCTAAAACAGGTAGTGCAACCCAACATTTTCAATGTTAACATTCAGATTCATATTCTACACATCCAGACCTTTCAGAAAAGTATGGTTTTGTTGGGAGGTGGGGGGGGTGCACGGTAGGCCTATGTAGCTCGCCGCCTATTAGCAGCTTTTTGCCATGTTAAAAACACTGGGCAGTTTATAGTTTCAGTCGCTTTTGAACAAGCGTACCCTAGAAGAGGTGGGACTGACGTCCAAAACAAGTTTCCGTAGTGTAGTGGTTATCACGTTCGCTTTACACCCGAAAGGTGCTCAGTTCAAAACTGGGCGGAAACAAGTGGATGCATTTTAAATATAAATGCTACAAAACCCTTACTTTTGAGACAGGTGAAGGCCATCGTACCAAGGAGCTGTAGGCAGACTGCAATGCCGAATGACACTAGGTGGGTGCCGTCCAAATCAAGTTTCCGTAGTGTAGTGGTTATCACGTTTGCTTTTCCCCATTCATTTAAGTTGCCATTGTCAGCACCGACACTTCGAGGTCCGCGTGCTCGAAATGGACGACACAAGCTGCTTATTCAGTGGTGCCGTGTCACTTTTCCAAAATCGCATATAAAGAGGCCAAGATTAGCATATATTACCATAGGCTCTCTGTGGACGCCTCTGGGGGTGCCATTGCACCACGTGGGAGTCCACCAAGTGCTTTTGGGGTACACCAACTACCTACTCTTCACCACAGTCCTCCTCAGTACCACAAAGTGCCTATTTTGACCCCTAACCACCTATTTTCTTCTTCATTGCCACGAAGTGCCTATGGGGTCCCCTAACCACCTAAACTTCACCATAGTCTTCCTCAGTACCACGAAGTGCCTATTTGGACCCCTAACCACCTATTTTCTTCTTCATTGCCACGAAGTGCCTATGGGGTCCCCTAACCACCTAAACTTCACCATAGTCTTCCTCAGTACCACGAAGTGCCAATTTTGACCCCTAACCACCTATTTTCTTCTTCATTGCCACGAAGTGCCTATGGGGTCCCCTAACCACCTAAACTTCTCCATAGTCTTCCTCAGTACCACGAAGTGCCTATTTTGACCCCTAACCACCTATTTTCTTCTTCATTGCCACGAAGTGCCTATGGGGTCCCCTAACCACCTAAACTTCACCATAGTCTTCCTCAGTACCACGAAGTGCCTATTTTGACCCCTAACCACCTATTTTCTTCTCCATTGCCACGAAGTGCCTGTGGGGTCCCCTAACCACCTAAACTTCACCATAGTCATCCTCAGTACCACAAAGTGCCTATTTTGACCCCTAACCACCTGTTTTTTGTCTCAATTCACTGTGTCTCTAACTCTGAGCCGAAAAGTCACAGGGCCTCGAAATTTGGCGTGAGGGTAGCCCAGCGGGCCCCGGGGCGAGATCCTTAGTTTCAAGGTTCTACGTGGTTCCCAAGTGTGCGTTTCGGTGGTTCGGCCTGATCCACACATGGTTCAGCTTTCTACATCCCCCAGGGTCTTTCTGGGCCCCAGTGACAGTAGGCAGATTAAGTTTGGGGCCGCCAGGGCCCCCGGGGGCCAAACGGCAAAGCGTCCCACGTACAACTTATCCCATTGATTTTCATAGGTGTTCTGTGGACATTGGGCAACAAGTATTTTTTTTGTGTGACTAGACGTTCCCCTCTCTGTGTGCTTTCCGGGGCCGAGTGACGCAGCTTTCCAAGAAGTTTCGGGCCCCTAGCACCTCCAGGGGCCGAACGAGGTTCAGTGACACGTGCAACTTATTCAATGCGATTTCACAGGTACTTGGTGGACGGTGGTCCGATTCTAGATCACGGGTTTGGTGGTTCTAGATCGGTTCCAAGTATGTGTTTCAGCAAAACGGTTCGAAGGAAACGCCCGATCGGCCCGAAACTGACGTATGCGTCCCGTCACGGGCCCCTGGGACGGGTTCTAGAGTTCCGCGTCCAAAGCTGCTCGTTTGGCCAAAAAACACCCCCTTGACCTGGAAGCGCCTGTGAAGTTTGAACTGAACTAGTTGCACGTGGGCGGCCGGAAATACAGGGCTCGAAAGGTCGCACCGCCTCCAAATTCGCCGCCCTGGTAGTCGAGGGGCCCCCGGTTCTAGATCCCGGATCGCAGGGTTCTAGATCGGTTCCAAGTGTATAATTTTTTTGTGCAAAAATCTCCTCGCTTTGGTTCTACTGAGCATATTTCTTTCTGTGTGTGCAAGAGGGCTGCCATTAATTGGACCATGTGCTCGGTGAAGGGTGGACAGAAAGGTCCGATCGGCCCGAAACTGACACGTACGTCCCGTCACGGGCCCCTGGGACGGGTTCTAGAGTTCCGCGTCCCTCTGACCTTTTTTCGCGCTAATTGGCCACCAACAGCCCCATGGAATAAGTTGCACGTGGGACGTCAAAAAAACAGGGGCCAAAAGGGGTCGAAAGGTCGCAGCGGCCCCAAACTCGACGCGGTGGGTGTTCGGGGGCCCCCGGTTCTAGATCCCGGGTTTGGTGGTTCTAGATCGGTTCCGAGTGTGTTTTCAGTTTGACCCTTCAAGAGGGAATGCCAGTCTATGAGCTGACTATGAGTGCAAGTGGCATTTGAAGAGAAACTTGAACAAATGTGGAGAAAAAATTAGCCCTGAGCTCTAGAGACTCGTCCACCTGCTATGTCGTTCGGGGGCCCGAGGGGCCCCGGCACGCAGTGTTTGGGGCCCGTGGGACCTCCGGGGGCCGTACAGGGGCCACTGACACGTGTGACTTATCCCATTCATTTCCACAGGTGTTTGGTGGACGTGTTTCAGAAAGGTCCGATCGGCCCGAAACTGACGTATGCGTCCCGTCACGGGCCCCTGGGACGGGTTCTAGAGTTCCGCGTCCCTCTGACCTTTTTTCGCGCTAATTGGCCACCAACAGCCCCAGGGAATAAGTTGCACGTGGGACGTCAAATAAACAGGGGCCAAAAGGGGTCGAAAGGTCGCAGCGGCCCCAAATTCGGCACGGCGGTAGTCCGGGGGCCCCCGGGTCTAGATCACGAGTTTGGTGGTTCTAGATGGGTTCTAAGTATGTGTTTCAGCAAAACGGTTCGAAGGAAACGCCCGATCGGCCCGAAACTGACATATGCGTCCCTTCACGGGCCCCGGGGACGGGTTCTAGAGTTCCGTGCCCAAAACTGCTCATTTGGCCGAAAAAAGCCCCCCTTGACCTGGAAGCGACTGTGAAGTTTAAACTGAATAAGTTGCACGTGGGAGGGCGGAAATACAGGGGTCGAAAGGTCGCACCGCCTCCAAATTCGCCGCCCTGGTAGTCGAGGGGCCCCCGGTTCTAGATCCCGGATCGCAGGGTTCTAGATCGGTTCCAAGTGTATCATTTTTTTGTTCAAAAATCTCCTCACTTTTGGTTCTACTGAGCATATGTCTTTCTGTGTGTGCAAGAGGGCTGCCATTAATTGGACCATGTGCTCGGTGAAGGGTGGACAGAAAGGTCCGATCGGCCCGAAACTGACGTATGCGTCTCGTTACGGGCCCCTGGGACGGGTTCTAGAGTTCCGCGTCCCTCTGAACTTTTTTCACGCTAATTGGCCACCAACAGCCCCATGGAATAAGTTGCACGTGGGACGTCAAAAAAACAGGGGCCAAAAGGGGTCGAAAGGTCGCAGCGGCCCCAAATTCGGCACGGCTGTGGTCCGGGGGCCCCCGGTTCTAGATCACGGGCTTGGTGGTTCTAGATCGGTTCTAAGTATGTGTTTCAGCCAAACGCTTTGAAGGAAACGCCCGATCGGCCCGAAACCGACACGTGGGTCTCGTCACGGGCCCCGGGGACGGGTTCTAGAGTTCCGCGTCCCTCTGACCTTTTTTCACGCTAATTGGCCACCAACAGCCCCATGGAATAAGTTGCACATAAGTTGGAACAAGTAGGCCGTCTAATCCTAACTGCTGAATTAACCCTTGCAGACACATGCTCCCATAGAGATCAATGGGAGACAGAGAGGTGCATAAAAAATAGCTAAAAATAAACTTGGCATGTCTCGACCTAGCCCGCTCTGTCTGTCGCAGAGGGCCACGTGACGCAACTTTTTGTAGAGTTTGGGGCCCCTCGGACCCCCGGGGGCCGCGCGGGAGCCACTGACACGTGCAACTTATCCCATTCATTTTCATAGGCGTTTGGTGGACATCCCCACGCAACGGTCCCAATAGCTCCGAATGGCTCCGATTTGAAATCTGTGGCCCCTCAGGGTCCCCTCAGACGGTCCGCAAAGACTGGGGTCCGTAGTACCCCGTTAAGTTCGTTACAGTTAAAAACAGCATTCCATCTGTAACCTATTTGACGGGTGCCCTAAATGCTGTCCGTGGACAGTCCATTTTTAGGCTAATTATGCATAATTATTAGCTTTAATGTACATCAGTGTGTTGTATTGTGTCCCCTGTGTGGTGTACAGTAGGTTTCACCTCATAAAACCACTGTAATTATGAAATATGACCTGTTAATGCATTGACCACGGACAGCCTATTTGGACCCCGTCAAATAAGTTGCAGGTGGGACTTCACCACATGTGATAAAATCGCCTAATCATTACGGGGATTCATCCGCTGAAAATGTCTAAGTTAAAAACAGCATCCCACCTTTAGCTTATTCGACAGGGTCCAAATAGGCTGTTCATGGACAGTCCATATTTAGGCTAATTATGCATAATTAATAGCTTTAATGTACATCAGTGTGCTGTATTGTGTCCCCAGTGTGGTTTACAGTAGGTTTGACGACATAAAACCATTGTAATTATGAGATATGACCTATTAATGCATTGACCACGGACAGCCTATTTGGACCCCGTCAAATAAGTTACAGGTGGGCCCTGTTTCAGGTTTCAGCTCCAAATTGTGTCCAGAGGCTGAGATCTGGACGTCCCACCTGCAACTTATCCCATTCAAAAATTTAGGCTGTTCGTGGACAGTGGAATTTCGGGGTTCTGAAGGCTGCTAATTGCTCAGGGGGGCCCAAAGATGAACTTAAAATTGATATTTAATCATTTTTATGCATTTTTATCAATCATGACAACAAAATATAAAAAAGATCCCACCTGTAACTTATTTGACAGGGTCCAAATAGGCTGTTCGTGGACAGTCCATATTTAGGCTAATTATGCATAATTAATAGCTTTAATGTACATAGGTGTGTCGTATTGTGTCCCCAGTGTGTTGTACAGCAGGTTTCACCTAATAAAACCACTGTAATTATGAAATATGACCTATTAATGCATTGACCACGTACAGCCTATTTGGACCCCGTCAAATAAGTTACAGGTATACTTTGCCCACTTGTAACTTATTTGACAGGGTCCAAATAGGCTGTCTGTGGACCGTCCATTTTTAGGCTACAGTGGGCCCTTAATTTGCCCACCTGTAACTTATTTGACAGGGTCCAAATAGGCTGTCTGTGGACAGTCCATTTGTAGGCTACAGTGGGCCCTTAATTTGCCCACCTGTAACTTATTTGACAGGGTCCAATTAGGCTATTCGTGGACAGTCCATTTTTAGGCTACAGTGGGCCCTTAATTTGCCCACCTGTAACTTATTTGACAGGGTCCAAATAGGCTGTCTGTGGACAGTCCATATTTAGGCTAATTATGCATAATTAATAGCTTTAATGTACATCAGTGTGTTGTATTGTGTCCCCAGTGTGGTGTACAGTAGGTTTCACCTAATAAAACCACTGTAATTATGAAATATGACCTATTAATGCATTGACCACGGACAGCCTATTTGGACCCCGTCAAATAAGTTACAGGTGGGCCCTTACTTTGCCCACCTGCAACTTATTTGACAGGGTCCAAATAGGCTGTTCGTGGACAGTCCATTTTTAGGCTAATTATGCATAATTGATAGCTTTAATGTACATCAGTGTGTAGTATTGTGGCCCCTGTGTGGTGTACATTAGGTTTCACCTAATAAAACCACTGTAATTATGAAATATGACCTATTAATGCATTGACCACGCTCAGCCTATTTGGACCCCGTCAAATAAGTTACAGGTGGTTCCTTACTTTGCCCACCTGCAACTTATTTGACAGGGTCCAAATAGGCTGTTCGTGGACAGTCCATTTTTAGGCTAATTATGCATAATTGATAGCTTTAATGTACATCAGTGTGTTGTATTGTGGCCCCTGTGTGGTGTACAGTAGGTTTCACCTAATAAAACCACTGTAATTATGAAATATGACCTATTAATGCATTGACCACGGACAGCCTATTTGGACCCTGTCAAATAAGTTACAGGTGGGCCCTTACTTTGCCGACCTGTAACTTATTTGACAGAGTTCAAATAGGCTGTCCATGGACATGCCATTTTAAGTCTAATAATGCATAGTTCTTCTGATGGGACACATAGGCCATTCGTGGCCACACAGGCGGTCAGTGGGACGAATAGGCTGTCCGTGGTCACTGGGCGGGGCCACGGGCCGTCACTTAAATTGGCCGTGGACAGACGGGCCGTTCGTGGTCAAACAGGCTGTCAGTGGGACGAATAGGCTGTCCGTGGTCACTGGGCGGGGCCACGGGCCGTCACTTAGATTGGCCGTGGACAGACGGGCCGTTCGTGGTCCAACAGGCTGTCAGTGGGACGAATAGGCTGTCCGTGGTCACTGGGCAGGGACATGGGCCGTCACTTAGATTAGCCGTGGACAGACGGGCCGTTCGTGGTCAAACAGGCTGTCAGTGGGACGAATAGGCTGTCCGTAGTCACTGGGCGGGGCCACGGGCCGTCACTTAGATTGGCCGTGGACGGACGGGCCGTTCGTGGTCACATAGGCTGTCAGTGGGACGAATAGGCTGTCCGTGGTCACTGGGCGGTCGGTGGGATGAATAGGCCGTTCGTGGTCACATAGGTGGTCAGTGGGATGAATAGGCTGTTCGTGGTCACACAGGCGGTTAGGGGGACGAATAGGCTGTTCGTGTCAGTGGGCGTGGCCAGGGGCCGTCACTTAGGTTTGCCGTGGGCGAAATGGCCGTTCGTGGTCACACAGGCGGTTAGGGGGACGAATAGGCTGTTCGTGTCAGTGGGCGGGGCCAGGGGCCGTCACCCAGGTTGGCCGTGGGCGAAAAGGCCGCTCGTGGTCACACAGGCGGTCGGTGGGACGAATAGGCTGTTCGTGTCAGTGGGCGTGGCCAGGGGGCTGTTCGCAGGTCACAGGTGGGACGGACGGGCGCTCCGTGGTCGGTGGGTGCGGTCAGGGAATTTCGCGAAAGGGCGGTCAGGGGGACGCGCGTGCGCTCCGTGGACGCCCGCCCGCAACCTGTTCGGCGCGTGTCGAATCGACTGAGGGCGGTCGGCGAGTCGCCCCCCTGTGGCCGATGCCCGGATCGCGGGCGAGGGGGCCGGATTTCGTCGGCACCGTCGGCCGGTCCCCGAAAAATCACCTAGGGGGCGACGCGCGGGGGTCCCCTTCCCTAACCCGGTGGCCTAAAGGGCGAAAGGTCCTCGGTTAGAAACCGAGCAGAAACAGTGGTTGGATTCTGACAGAAAATGTAAACTGTTTGCCACACTAGGTGGGTGAAGCGCTCATTTCCTTTATATCAGTGGTCTCAAACTCAATTCCTGGAGGGCCACAGCTCTGCACAGTTTAGCTCCAACCAGCTCAAACTCACACCTGCAAGGAAGTTTCTAGCAATCCTGAAGACCTTGATTAGCTGAATCAGGTGTGCTTGATTAGGGTTGGAGCAAAACTGTGCAGAGCTCTGGCCCTCCAGGAATTGAGTTTGAGACCACTGCTTTATATGCTTTTTAATAAGCGTGCACCTAAAGATTTATGTCTGCATCCTGAAGATGTGTTTCCGTAGTGAAGTGGTTATCACGTTCGCCTCACACGCGAAAGGTCCCCAGTTCGAAACTGTGGGTGGTTTTTGCAAAAATTTCGTATGCGATTTTCTGTTGAGCAGGTCAGTACACTTGCAGGGATGTTTGTGGTTTAATCTCTTTAGAAAAGGACAAAAATAAAACAAATGACCATTAAGGTTTCCTGTACAGTAATATAAAATGTTCGGTCTGCCAACAAAATTAGCAGCATTTTGCCATGTTAAAAACACTGGGCAGTCTATAGTTTCAGTCGCTTTTGAACAAGCGTACGCTAGAAGCAGTGGGACTGACGTCCAAATCAAGTTTCTGTAGTGCAGTGGTTATCACGTTCGCTTTACACGCAAAGGTCTTCAGTTCAAAACTGGGTGGAAACAAGTGGAGGCATGTTAAATATAAATGCTGCAATTCGATACAAAACCCTTACTTTTAAGACAGGTGAAGGCCATCGTACCCAGGAGCTGTAGGCAGACTGCCATGCCGAATGACCTCTGTTCTGTTGTTTGTGGAATTCACAGACTGTCACACTGCTTGCAGAGTAGATTATGGGAAGGAGCCATCTTCTAAAAAGCACATGTACCTCATCAATAGGTTTCTGTAGTGTAGTGTTCATCACGTTCGCCTAACACGCAAAAGGTCCTCTGTTCGAAACCGAGCAGAAACAGTGGTTGGATTCTGACAGAAAATTTAAACTTTTTGCCACGCTAGTAGCAGCGCTCCTTTCCTTTATATGCCTTTTAATAAGCGTGCACCTAAAGATTTATGTCTGCAACCTGAAGGTGTGTTTCCGTAGTGTAGTGGTTATCACGTTCGCCTCACACTCGAAAGGTCCCCAGTTCGAAACTGGGCGGAAACTGTGTGTGGTTTTCGCTTGATCAGGTCAGTACACTTGCAGGGATGCAGGCACATTTTCTGTCAAAAATAAAACAAATGACCGTTGAGGTTTCCTGTACAGTAATAAAAAATGTTTGGTCTGCCAACAAAATTAGCAGCTTTTTGCCATGTTTAAAACACTGGGCAGTCTATAGTTTCAGTCGTTTTTGAACAAGCGTACCCTAGAAGAGGTGGGACTGACATCCACATCAAGTTTCCGTAGTGTAGTGGTTATTACATTCGCTTTACACGCGACAGGTCCTCAGTTCAAAACTGGGTGGAAACAAGTGGAGGCATGTTAAATATAAATGCTGCAATTCGCTACATAACCCTTGTGAAGGCCATCGTACCAAGGAGCTGTAGGCAGATTGCCATGCCGAATAACCTCTGTTCTGTTGTTTGTGGAATTTACAGACTGTCACACTGCTTGCAGGGCAGATTATGGGAAGGAGCCATCTTCTAAAAAGCACATCCCTCTCAACATTAGGTTTCTGTAGTGTAGTGGTCATCACATTCGCCCAACACGTGAAAGCGTAGCGGAAACTCAAATCAACGAAACACCTTTTACAAACCAATCGCAAAGGTTTTATCAAAAGGTGTAATCAGGTAATGGCAATCCGCGAGCTACCTAATATCGTTTAATATGAGGTGTCTTTCAAGGCATAATATCTTAGTAAACCGTAGGGCTCGTTTTATGAAAGCTTGACTTGAAAGTCAATCAGACCCTTTATCAAATGCGTCATTAAATGTGTACGAATCTATAAAGTGATACGAGATCACATAGAGACCAGATACACAATGGTTCACGAACCGTTGAAATTTAAAACAATTTCGAAACAGCTATGACGCGTAACGAAGCCCAGTTTAATAAAATCACGTGACCTTAGCAGTGATACACTCCGAATGATTTGAGACGAATGATTCACCCTGGTGTCAGAGCTTCACGAAGCACGTCTCATAAGAGGGTTAAACCACCCTCTTCTCTCTCTCTTTCTCTCTCTCGACCCCTTCCTCTTGGTTTCACTTTCAGATTGAAACCCAGATACTTTGGGTTTTTATTTGTGTTTCTTTTATTTTTACTTAAATCTACCCCTATTTTATTTTGTGTATTTACACCTGTTGAGCCTGAATAGTCCTATTCAGTTAAATTGAATTTAATTAAATTGGGAATTTAATTAAATCAATTTGCTTAGTCAAGTTCCCCTCTAGTTACCAGAGCTATGAGAACACACAATGTTTACATACATTTTTTTTATTTATTTTTATTTTATTTCAATTTAGTTATTTACGTTTGTTTCAGCCTGAATTCTTATATTCAGCTAAAGAAAAAAAGAAGGGCTTAACTAAATTTGAAATTTAATTAAATTACTTGATACGCTTCCCTTTCCTTTTAGTTTTCTTAGAGCTATAAGGACGTTCTAACTTTACCTTTACCTTATTTTAGATCACTAGTCACTATCCTCATCTTCTCTCTCTCTATAGGATTACAATATCTAGCGACTGTTGTTTCCATAGCGAGTTACACAGGTCATTAATATCCTACTTCCTGTCTGTGTTTTACCCATCCTCACTCCTTAGCACCAAGCTAAGTACATGAAGTACGGCTAAACACAAACGCACAGTAGGCCCCAGACAGAACTGGAAACACTTCCCATTGTTTCTTCTTCTTCTTTTGGACCTTGAGATGTCTGATGTGTCCCTGGTAGCTTAGTCTAACAGCAGCATAACCCATAAGTGACTCCTGTTTACCTATGTCTCCTAGCTAAACCTAAATAGGTAAAACACTCCTTTCTTCCTCTTCTTTTCTGGTTTCATCCCATTGTTTTATTTTGGTTTTGCTCTATCTGTTACTCTCGTAGCACAACATGTGAGAAGAACCATCAGCATTTTTGAGTAATAGGTTATGACATGTAAGAGCCCAGTCATCAGTCGATGCTGCTTAAAGCACGTCAACTAAGATACTCAAAACTTTTTTTTTTTTGTTGTGTGTGCTCACCAACACTAAATTTTAGCTGCTCCACATAGCCATTCTCCCACACAGATAGCTCACCACCTCTGTAGAAACTTGCATTTGCCTTTGCCATTTCTCTCTCGTGTTCCCACAAGTGTTCCAGTAGGCCTCAGACACCCAGCTCTGCCACCAGGACCACCTGAAGACCCGGCAGAGCAGTGTCATGGACATCCTTCAGCCTGAAGCAGGCAACGACCTGCCACGGCAGAGGAAGGAACAGTTAGGCAACAATGAAAGCAGACGTCTGACACCCAGCCTGAGCCACCAAGAGCTGACCAGCATTATCTTCTCCTTGGCCATGCTCCCGCAGGCCTCAAACAGGAGGTAAATGAACTAACGCTGCCAGCCAAAGGACTCCACAGAGAACGAACCCTGCTCAACGGGAGAAGGCACAGGACAGATGCAAGGACCCTGACAGAGCAGAGCAACTGAAAGAGATCATCAGTTTTCAGGCGGACGACAGCTCTGAGCACCTGCAAACCGACGGGTAAAGAACTGTTTCACTCAAAGAACTTAAAGAAATGGTTGAACTCAAAGAGAGCTAAAGCCATCAATGTGCAGCGGAAGTCCGAACACTGACTTAGCGATGCTGTAACATTATTGACGCACTCCATGTGGTCCAAAGAGAGCTGCAACAGTCCAACCCACTGCAAATGGACCACACAAGAAAGATGGACCCTGCTGACCTTCACATTAGCAGCGTAAGCTTCCCCAGCCCTGCACAAAGGGGGGGAGGAGCCAAAGCCCTCGGCTTAACACTTCACCAGACAGTGTCCTGAGAGCCCCTGCAGCTGCAGGAGGAAAAGGTAACTCAGACAATCCCTGAAATGGCACATGAAGTGACACTCAACAATCTCAAGTGAAAGGTCAGAGACATCCCTGCCAATCCACGAGACATTGATTTTCACCTGCAGTCTGCACCTGCAGCCGGTGTGGCACACCGAGACAGACTCCATCTGATCTAGACACATCTAGCCCAGCTGGGCCCTGCCCAAACACCAAGCAGGACAGACCTAGAAGGGCCTGTGCTACCACCACCGACTCCGAACGAGTTTTCTGTGGAACTTACAACGAACCTGTGACGGAGGAGGACACCAGCTTCAAGAAACTTTTCCTCCAAAACCAGTTAGTCACCATATTTTCACCTGCCCCCACGCAATGCCCACTCAACGATGCGTGACCTGATGCAGAAGGCCTCTAACACAGAAGGCCTCCCCAGAAAAGGTTCCTAAGACCCCATTGATTCTGAACTGCAAAGCCAGAAGGCACACAGCATGAAAACAATGCAAGACTCTGCTAAAAAGTCCCTGGTCAACATAGGACATAAAACTTTTAAAGTAGATGAAAATGTGTGCTCAAAGAGCAGCAAGACTCTGCATTAGTAAAAGTAGAATTTTACTGATATAAAGGAAATCTTGAATGGACGTGTAAGCCTCACCTGCCAACAGACTATGCACGACTCTTTTGAAACAAACATTTGCTACATGCTGGTTGAATTGGCACTGCTACACATTAGTTTCCATGACAATGAAGGGTTACAGGAAAACTAGCATGACCTATAGCCCCTTCGTAACTACTGTTATCCTAAAAAAGTGCTTATTTGATCATTCCGATCCAAACGGGACATGATATGCGATACACATTTTGATCACTAGCTGCTGGCTTGTCTAAATGCAGATAAAACGATAGCTGGAATTGACATCTCTACTTAAAATAATAATAATAAAAAATAAAAAAAAAGGGGTCTTAACTGGTATCGGTAATTTCAGCATTAAAGCGTAAGTCTGTTTGACAAAGGAATCTCATCTCAGCGGCATGCAAACTGTACCGGTATTTATTAGTCTGCTTTGGTTGAAGGAATCCAAATTGCAGTATTGCTTAATCTGTTTCTGACGAAGGAATCTCAGTACAGTGTTATATACACGTAGACTTGGGTGATGCTCCCCTTTCTACAAAGTAAAGACCTTACAAATTATTGTTAGGTTGATGTAAATTCACCTAAATTTTGGCTGCATCTACAAGCAGAGAGCTACCTAGCGATCAAAACTGTTTACTCGCTGAAAAGTCAGTATTTATGCACGAGATGGACGTAACTATATAGGCTTAGACAAGCTTTGACTTACAGCAAATCTATTTCCTTACTCTGTAAACAAATAGAATAAGTTGCGTACAGTAAAGAGAAGAGTTCCATGAGTAAAATTTGCAAATGCCAAACCACATTTGCATTTTACTGAATGTAACATCAAGTTCTTGAAAGATTTAAAGTATAGGCGCCCCCTTTTAACCCGTTTAAACATGCATAACTCATTTAAAATGTGCGGACATTCTTCATGGACTGTTGAATTGTTCTTACATGCACTGGTTCCCATGACAACGACTTGTCACAGGAAGTGCTAACTCGTGACGTCATCTTGTAAACAAACCAGCCTAGGTGGCTAAGCTAACTTAACCTAGTGTCCATCCAGTTTAGGCTAAGCTAAGCTAACCTAGCATCCATCCAGCTTAGGCTAAGCAACATAATAACTTCTACAGTTAGCGGTTAGCATCATTTACTTGAAGCCTTAATTACAGCTTTTATGTATACAGCGCAAAGTATTCTAAAATACTTTCTTTAACCCCATTTAGGGTTTCTAATTTTTCTCTTTCCTTACTTTCAATTCTTCTCAGCTGAATTTCACCTTCACTAGTTTAGGCATAGTCCTTGCTGAGCGCTGTAGGCTAAATTTGCAGATGCCCTGTCAATTAAACCCAAGTTTAATTACATGTAAGCTGTGTAGCTAGAGAAGAATTCTTATAGTTATGAGAATTTTCATCAGCATGTTGACTAAACCTTTGGAGGGACACACACGGTGTGGTCTTAAACACGCAACAGCTGTGACCCACTATGGAGTTTTGGTCCAGGCAAATCTAAAGGTTAGTCACTAGTGCTATTGATTACTCTCAATTTCAGATCATTCCGGCTGTTTTTATCACTTACTTAAGTCCTTTTTATTTTTATTTTACTTCGATAATAATAGCAGTCAGCTATTCACTTGTCTATACTGTCATGTATATGATTTATTTCCATTTCTTCTCTTGTTCAAATGTGGTTCCATTTCCCATAGGGCCCAGAAAGGAACCAGAGACACCTTTATTTGTGATTTTGTTTATTTTCAACAAGTGCACTAATTTTTATGACCCTGCAACACAAGTAACTTCAACGATTACTAGGGCATAACTATAGTCCCGAGGATTGATAATAAGCATAATTTGAATAGGAAAGCTGTCCTTTTTCCTCCTATTCTTCACTTCGTCAAGCCGTAGTGAACCACCAGTTAAGTCCAGAGAAATATTTTAGTCATAAGAACCATCTTAAGTCATTTATTTCATCTCGGCTATGCCCTTTCCAGGAAATACTCTCGGAACCACACAAGTCTTAGCCTCCTAACATTCACAGCTAAGATGATAAGGATACAATACACACTTCACTAGCTAGCTACACATGAAATACCTAGCTTTATGCTACATATCTAGCGAACCCATTAAACCGTGGCTCTGAACTTTCTAGGGTCATGCATTAGTCTCTCACCACAGGTGTGCCAAAATGTTGCAGATCCTCTGCTTAACCTGACCTTAACCGGTTAGGAGAACGAAAAGACTGACAAGCCATCGCGAGGAACACTGTTCCACCCATGGCTGCTGACATCCGACGGCACCGGAGCCAACGGAACTGCACCATGAGAGAAGAGGACAAACGACCCATGCCCCAAGCCAGAGTTACAGCCACACCGGGGTGATCAAGATTCTCATCTCCTTACCCCACCTTATGGGTATAAAACAGAAGGTAAACAACCTCACATAATAGATCACAGCGTCCCACAAGGAGCGGACCTGTGCCCAAAGCCTTACAGACCAGCTAGACACTGAGGTTCGAACCAGATTCAATGCAGCTGGACTGAGCATGCCCAGGACCAGCACAGAACTGTCACCATGGCAACAACCCAGGTACCAGCCAAGCCCCTTGGAGAAGCCATGGAGGACAGCACCCTGCAAACACCACAGGAAGACCACGGCTGTCAACGACAGCATCCTCTTCCATACCCTTCACACAGGTGTCAATCTGAGGCTCCGCAAGGACAGCTGGACGCACCTGCCTCAGAGTTACTGGAGCCGCTGACACACGCAAAATAGCTCCCTGCACAGGACTCACCCGAGGAGTCCTGTAAGGTACAAGCTTCCGACTCCTTGCCCACCCCAGCTTAGGCAAGCTTGCGTCGGCACCACCATAAGGACAGAACAACACTTCAATCCTTCAGACCTCTCGTGACTGAGAGGCTAACAACCACCTTCTGACCTCCGGCCACCAGCACCATGTCAGCTTGAAAACCTCTCTATGCTACATAGAGGCCTAACCACTTCCTGCAACCACAAGGAAACACCTGCCCCAAAACTAATGAACTTCAGAATGTCCCAACACCTGCTGCCTCAACACCTGCTGCAGAGACCTGGACTTGGCTACTGTCCACATCACCAGCCGTGGAACGACCACCGCTCCAGAAGACACGAGCAACCAGAGGCCACCATGGCCTTCCAGCCTTCTATGACAATTTTGTGTCCGATCTCTCTGCACTTCCAACTTCGCTCGTGGTTGTCCTTGAGGGGGGACAACAACGATCGAGAGGGGGGATCTGTAGGGTATGGACCAATCAGACACATACTAATTATTCATTATATACAAAGGTTTATGAAACTCCTCACACAGCCCAAATGAACAAACACAAGGGCAGAAACAGTGTCATGTTACAGGGCATGACAAGGAGATTTTACGACCTCCGAGGAATGGGGCCACATACTCAAGAGAGAGACTATGAAACAGAAACCCTCTTTAAAACAGAATTTGCTGCATTAATCATAGACTAACTGATCTATAAATGAACATGCATAAAACTGTGAAAGAAACAGTGTAAATGGTTTACTGTCTCGTGTACTATTAGGTATATATTATGGTATGTATCCTGGTATACAACAAACTAACGATCAATGTAACCTCACCTGTATAGTGCCTCCTACCTAACTAATCCTCATTTAATGACTCACACTTTGATGTACATCACCTTCTTCTAGAATGCAGTGTGGATGTGTTATAGCTATTTTAGCATTAATGAAGGTATAATCTTCCTAGGGACAAAGATCCATAAATCAACTAAGAGCCACTTTCCCTCTCAGACATGTCCCCTTTCTGATTGGTCGAGTTCAACCCTTAGGGGAGGATCTTCTCCAGGCCTTATTAGAGACAGTCCACATGTGACCTGCCTCTCTTAGTTTTTCATCCAGCCGCAACACTGTTCTGGTGAGACTGGGGAGCCCCCTCCCCCTCCACGGGGGCCCCAGGGCCCAGCAGGCCTCGATTCCAACCAGATCCGGCCTCATGGAAAAGAGAGAAGACTCTCTCACAAAGAACCAAGGACAATCTCAGGAGTTTTGTAACAAAGACTCCAACCAACAAAGACTCCAACCAACAACGACTCCAATCACCCATCCTTCCGACTTCCTCACTTCTCCTGGGTGCTCTGCGTGGCCTCAACAGAGTCCCAGGCCTTGCCCAAACCAGCCATGCGGTCCTGGAGAAAGAGAACGCTCAACCAACTTCCACTTGACACTGCCGGAACCATCAACGACTTCAATTTTCAACAACTTCAAGAATTGTTCCCATTACAAATGCAAGTATTCAATTCAATGAAATGTGTAAAATGAAATTCTGATGGTTCTTCTCATAGACCCTCTTCCGGTTTCCAACTTCATCCTATCACTAACCTATTTATGTATTCATGTGTGTATGTTGTTTAGTTTATTTATATTCATATAAATATCTATATTTAGTTAATAAAACTTGTACATAATATGTATTTGGTTCTGTTTTGCTTGCAATACAAGTCACTTTACGATCACGGTTTTTGCTACTGGCTCAAAGTACAAGTACAGGCGAAGAAATAATTATTCTTCGGTGGCCATGGAAGATACCCTTTTCTTAGAATAAATTAATAATCAAAAGAGTTCGTTGGAAGAACTGATTAATTGATTGTAATATTAATTCAGCCACATCAAGTTAATCCAATTAACTGACCCAAATATTTATAATTAATAATAACAAGATATTATTGATTATTAATATTTCCAAAAAGCTGAGTTCCTTACAAGAGTTAGTATATATTTACAGTTTTTTTCAATTGTTTACACGCAATTTTGAAAACCGGGTTCTTTTTTTCAAAATGTAATCACAATTATCCAAACACCACACTCAATTGGCATAATTTCTAGATTGTTTGGAAAATGACACACTTCTGTCAAAACATACACACTTCAGTCAAAAGATATACACATATTTGTGAAAATGCTATTAGTTTTCATTTAACCAACACAGTCCTCAATGATCAGACACTATTGTAACCAGTTTCACACTGTTGTGATAAATAAAAAACACATTTGTAAAAATACTATTTTTAGGAAATAGCATGTGCTAGATTTTTGGCCAGACATTGTTATGTAAGGGATAATTTAGATGAAAAAAAAAATTGTGACACACAAACAACATTCTTCATGATTAGTTTGAGATATAGGGAGAATGTACACAAATAGGCCTACTATAAACTTACCAAGCACTGCACAACACTGATTTCTGCAGACTCATATTTCAAGTATTTATTTACAGTATTTCTTACCATAATCAGTTAAAGTAATCAACCAACAATGAAATCAATGAAAAAAATAAAATCTGTAGACAAATTAAAATTACTGCATGAAGTACATACAGTTTGACTCTGAAGAAAAACTGCTGTAAAAGCAACAAGAATACTGTAACTATTCAGTTACAGTATCAACCAGAGATTTGGTTGAACTCTTTGTCCAGCTTCCATCGGTGTCAGTCCATGGTCCCTCTACCTCCTTCACCTCTTCCTCTACCTCCTTCTCCTCTTCCTCTACCTCCTTCTCCTCTTCATCTACCTCCTTCACCTCTTCCTCTACCTCCTTCTCCTCTTCCTCTACCTCCTTCATCTCCTCTTTGAGCCCCCCCCCCTCTTATTCTCACTCTTCTTCTTCTTCTTCTTCTTCTTCTTCTTCTTCTTCTTCTAGCTCCTTCCATTTTTGTTGAAGACAGGTGAACTCACCTGCTGCCTTTTATAGCACTCCTGAGTGATGCGTTTTCAAATTAGCACATGTGTGCTTCCACGCCTGATGGATGTGCATATCCAATTCATTCATTAGTGTGGTCAATGGCAATCCGGGGCTTTGTAATGACAAGGAAGTAACCTCACAATCCTTATCTGTGTCTAAGGTGTGAAAATGTGTGTAGAGTTTTACAAATCACCGTGTGTAATGTTTTGCTATAAGGGTAAGGCAGACATTGTGTGTAATGTTGTGCAAATCTGCGGAGGGGTTTTGCTCATTGGAGTAGAATTTTGCAAATTGTGTGGAAATTTTTATTTTAGTGTGTAAACAATCATAAAAATCTGTAACAAAATGTGTTCTTGAGAAGAAAATTATCAATTTGGCCAATTGTGTTTTGTTGGTGTGAGTCTGTGTTAAGAGTTTAGGAAAAAGTATCTGAAGTATGGGTAAGCGCTTGTTAGCGATTGAAAAAAACTGTAAATACTTTTGAAAACAGATTCAAATAAGCGGCGATCCTAAATTGCAATATTATTTCCCACTATTACTGTTTTTGACTGTATTTTAATCATATTTCAAAAACAAAAAGAATCTTACTGAACATAGACCTTTAAACAGTATTGTATAATTCCATCTAGGATTAGTTAAAATTATTGGACAGTTATGACTGTTTCTTTCTCTTGTTATATATGCAACATATATTATATTTCATTGCATGTTGTCTCGGTAAGTAATTTCAAATTTTATTGGTCCAAAATAATTGAATTTGCATATTAACTGTCACAACTCAGTAGTCACACAAATTAGTGCTAGCAGCTGACACAATTCTGAAAACTATTGGAACAAATGTATACATTTTATTCTATAACCTTAAGTACGTTTTTGACATCCAATATTTTCTATTTTATATGAGGGTAGTCTTGAATAGATAAAGCGGTAATTAAATAAATGACCTGCTAGACTAAATGTTTTGTCTTTTTCATTCACAGACTACTCCTTCGGGGGCATTACTGCAAGATGCATCTCTAGTTCGACTGCATCGTTTGTGGTCGGACACTTTGCCACCAGAGGATCACAGGTGGATTGCCAGCAGGCTTTTTAAAATGGGGCCCAAGGGAAAACCAGAGCTTCGAGACAACCTACAGCTCTGGTATTACCCACCACAGCCAGCACTTATTTACAACCAGGCTCCAGCTCCAGACAGATTTTTTTGTCTTGCTCTGTTGCTGTGGATGCCGTACAAGCTTTGGAAGATCAAGGCTCTCTGTCCCAATTCTGCCTGCGGGCAGCATCAGCTGACTGGAGGCGGTCTGCACAAAAGGGCACGGCAGGTTCTGGACATCGATAGGATGTACAACATGGTCACAGAAACCCTCATCTGTACCAAGTGTAAAGCCTCGCATGTGTCCTGGAGTCAGACTGTCCTGCAACAGCTGGATCTGGGCAATCGCTCTGAATTTCGGGTCATCCTCACGCGGAAGTAAGTACACTTTAATTCCACATCCAGTTGATAGCCCATCATCACATATGTTTGCAAATACTTTACAAATCAGTTGTGTAAAATATATGAATGTGTGGATTTAGCTTTTCCTAAGGTATGCCTGTGATATGAGAGTCATTCGGCTCCTGCGTGAGCGTGGCCTAGGCAACAGTCCCGTGTCATCAAACAGCTGCGTGCGAACCACAGTGAGGAGTGGCTCCAGCGTATGGCCCGGTACACCACCCAATATGTGGACTTCCTCAAACGACCCGGGGTGTTGCAAATACAATTCCAGGAACCCCCAGAGCCTACAGTGGTCCCAAGCTGCAAGTGGCTGCTCAACGTGTACAGCCAAGACATCCTGACAAGGCTGGATGAATCCATGCAAGGATAACATCTACGTATGGTTCAGTCTTGAAGATGGATTCCACTAAAAAGGTTAGCAGGGGATTTTTGTTAATTTATGGTGTTTACTGTTATATCATTATAAGAGCATGAGTATCCTATTCTACATGGTGTGATGTTTCATTGCATTGCATGCTTCCTGTCATCTACTGCAGATCACTAAGAAGCTGGCTGGGACGGCAAGGGGAACGGGACTCTGGCTTACCTCTGTTGGCAATGAGTTTGGTCAGGTGCTCATGAGTGTGCTGACAGCACAGGAAGGAGCAGGACTGGACATGATGGTCGATGGTCTGGTGAAAAGGTACCAGCAGGCTAGTGTGGATCCACCTGCTGTTTTGTACGTGGACTGTGGCTGCTGCACTGATGTGGGTGAGACCAAGCTGAAAACCAGATTCAGAGGGTGGCCTGATCTCATGATTCGCTTGGACATCTGGCATTTTATGCGCAGGATTGCCATGGGGTGTACAACTGATGCCCATCAGCTGTATCCCATCTTCATGTCACGGCTGTCAGCGTGCATTTTTGAGTGGGATGCGGCTGATGTTTCTATGCTTCGCAAAGCAAAGAGAGAGCTGTTGATATCCCAGGGTTGGCCTGCGCTGACAGATGAAGATGTCAACAAGCATCTTACCAGGAATGAGCTGGCACTCCATTGCCGGAGGAGGACCTGTGGAGAGGAGACTACCATCCTTCTCCTTGAGCGGCTGCTTACAGAGCTCCTGAGCAGCAAGGGCAAAGACTCCCTGGGTGTTCCTCTCCTGGACCGAGAAAGGATGGAGCACATCTGGAATGTCCAGAAGAAGCATGTGAAATGCATTCAAGACCCCCCTGGTGTTGTGCTCTATACAGAGACAGGGAGCCTAAACAAGGGAGGTGTGCTTCTGAAGACCTACAGATGTGCCAGAGGCTCCACTTCTCTCGAGTCCTTTCATTTACACCTGAACCGTTTCATCCCAGGTATTGTCTTTGTCACACACACTGTGCAGGTGTAAAGAAAGAGCATTAAGTGTTTTTGTGTGTTCCTTTAACACCTCCTAAACACTGTTGTGTCTATTTACAGGGACCAGTGCAAACAGTCTGAACTTTCAGATTTATCTGCTGGAGGGTCTACACCGGTGGAACCAGGACCGGGAGGCTGCTTCCCTGTCATCGGAGCCATCAGCTTTGCGCAGCTACACAGGAGAACTTGTTCACTGTGTAAACGGCAATTATGAAAAGCTGTTTGGCAGGAAAGTGGTCCCCACGTTTTGTCCCCCTGCATGTTACACCGGTGAGAATTGTTTTATATATTTTTTATTTTATCAACTTGCAATTTCTGTGTAACCTCCGTCTGTATGTCAGATTTAACCCTATAGAGTGGATTGTATCATAATTGATATGCAAGTTTCTAAAGGACTCTAAATGATCAACATGATCAAAAATTTTTAGGAAACATGCCCTCTGTCGTCTGATTGATTATAGTCTTTTAGTATAATTGTAAAAGTGTCCACCTTCAGCTCGTGCTTCACGTTTCTTTTCATTGTAAAACCTTTACTGATTTTATAAAGTAATTGTAAGAATAACTTTTATATTGTTAGTAATATTTAATGACTAGTTACTAGACTGAAGCAGTTTGGGTTCACTTGATTAGAAAATCATGTTACATGTAAATATCAAAATGATCATCAGACTTTTCTCTCAATCATCATTGTATTGCATTTCATTTCATGTTTTGCCCCCATAATTAAACGTGTTTGGCCTCTTAATAAAACTATTTTGTTTTTTTTCTCCTTGACGATGAGCTCTATATTCTCACACTATATGAGCTACTACAAAAGCCTAATGTATCAAATATGATACACAACATTCTATTTAATTTCCGTTTGTTTATTGTTTTTATTTCAGGTGAGCTCATTGGAGTGCAGTATCTGTTCCAGCAGACTGGTCAGGCACTGCAGGACATGAATCCTGACTCTGAGCAGACAGCAGAGCTCATTGAGGACCTCAGTGTGGAGGAGCGAGATGAAGATGAGGGCTTCTGTGACATCAGCGAGGATCACACAATAGCAGATCCGGAGGCTGTTCTGTCACCACCCTCTTCCACACTGACACTGGGTTCTTCCACCCTGGTCACCAGCAGTGCCACACCTGTACTGGGCTCCACATCCCCTTCACTGGTCCCTGACCCCAAACTTGTCCTCACACAGTCTCCTTCATCACCTGGACCCTCAGGGACTGCTGTCACACCTGTTCCCTCTGAAACATCTGTTTCAACTCTCCCCTCAGAGCCAGAGGATGCTGGTCAGGATGATGATGAAGAAGAGACGGTAAATACTACTCCTTTGTATGTCTTTCAAATTAACTAGAATAATTATGATGAATTAACATCCAGTGCTTTAAATCCAGACTTTCCACATATTTTACATTTAAAAGTACAGCCTAAATTCATTTGTAAGCTGCAAATACACATCAAGTCAAGTCATCTTTATTTATTTGGTGCTTTGTAAAATGTCAAGAATGGCGCTCTCTCTGCTTTGTACTATACAGTGCTTTACGGTGATAAACAGGAAAATAACACAATCAGTTATGGAATTATGCATTAGACAGATGTGATGTAATAATTGTATTGCATGTTTGTGTTTTTTAATAGGCTGTTGACTACCAAAATATCCCGGGTTATCAACATGTGGACCAGCTGGCAGAATATCTGGTGGATCTCCGGGACCACACAGCCCTCAGCCTGACCAACCAGGAAGCCAACACCATAATTGCTCTTTGGCAGAACCTGGATGACCGGGACAAGGAACGGGTGGTGTAAGACAGTCGATGCCGAAAGAGACTGCTGAGTGGACGCTTCAAGGTCCCGAAGAAGCCCACTCACCCTGGTGTAGAGAGCACCACCAGATGTGTGCTGGGTGCAAGCAGCGCACCTGCTCAGTGGCCTGACTGTTGCCGTCTGCTGGAGACCATCTTCATCAGACTTTGCACTGTCCACCCAAGCCCCAAAAGAAAAGGCAAGGGAGCCCTGTCAAGATTGTCTCTGATCCTGCAAGACTATCGCAGGATAAGGCAGCTTGTACTGGGCAACAGCTTGGTGATGGGAGGAACATCCATGCAGCTGGTGGAGGTTAACCAGAACACCCTGATTCTCCACACACAGGACAGCACAGCCTGACCTTCCAAAGGTGGTATGGCATCCACAAGACATCCACAAGACAAGCCGGTGTGTGAAAAAATGCTCTGGAGTGGGGGCCTTGTATCGATACGTTTTTATTTATTAATTACCCATATGACAAACCCACAAACTTTGAATATCTCCATTCACAATCTAGAAGTCCAATGCGCTATCCATTGCGCCACAGAGCCACAAAAGACAAGCTTTAAGCTTTCACATCAGAGAAGGTTAAATGACTACTCTTAGAAGCCACAGATTTAGGCACTGCTGGGATTCGAACCCAGGATCTCCTGTTTACTAGACAGGCGCTTTGACCAACTAAGCCACAGCGCCAGTTACTGTCACTGGTTCGATGCTTTTGTATACAAAGTCTATAAGAAGAGAATAGCTGATTACATCATGAATAGGTCCCTTTGAAGTTACAGGATTATTTCCAAAACCTGAAAGGTGTGCAGGCTTCTGTTGAGGGACAAGGGAATATCTCAAGCCATTTATTTCTGGATCGAAACTCTCAGTACTCGTGTCTCAAATGTTTCGGGAACCTCCAGTTACGATACATCTAAATGCTGTTTCAGCTTGGAGAAATGGAAAGCGTGTTTTTTTTCTTCTTTTTTTCTAGGTAGGTGGCCAACAATAGGTTGTTGCAGATTTTGGCCTAGGCCAGTGGATTTCAACCTATTCTTATTTAAATAGGTGACTTAAGTTAATTAGTAGAGTACTCTGTGATCTGAGTTGGGTGTGTCCAATAAGGGAAATAAGCAGAACGTGAAGGGTATGCTTCTGAAGTAGTTTGTGGATTCAAGTTTTAAGCATATGCCTGTCCAACACAAAGACATCTGAGCAATAGAGGGTATGCACGACTCTGGTGGGACTCGAACCCACAACCTTTGAATACCTCCCTTCACAATCTAGAAGTCCAATGCGCTATCCATTGCGCCACAGAGCCACAAAAGACAAGCTTTAAGACGCTATTGCATGCACATCACTTCTTAGATTTCCTCATTTTGTGCAGATGCACACTGTTCAGCATGCAAAGATTTACATATGTAAAAGATTAAGTGAGCGGTGCCCACATCCTGTGGCATAGGCACTGCTGGGATTCGTATCCATGATCTCCTGTTTACTAGACAGGCGCTTTGACCAACTAAGCAACAGCGCCAGTTACTGTCGCTGGTTCGATGCTTTTGTATACAAAGTCTAAAAGAGGTAGCATGTCAGGAGAATAGCTGATTACATCATGAATAGGTCCCTTTGAAGTTACAGGATTATTTCCAAAACCTGAAAGGTGTGCAGGCTTCTGTTGAGGGATAAGGGTGTTGTGAACTTTTTCTTTGTAGAAAAGTTAGAAGCTCAGACCAGGAGACGGTGGAAGTTTTCCAAGCAGAAGTTCTTTATTGCTTGTCGGTAGCTGCAGTCATTCCAACATCGTCTAAATTAAAGTAACTTTACATGGTATATTATAGGCATTTTAAGAGGAGGGACTTCTGGAGGTGGAGACAAATTCAAACAAAGCATGCAAATGTAGTACGAACACACCCTACTCTGAGGGCATTACCAATCCAATGGAATCAGGATAACTATTCAAATGCTGATAGTGGCCAGGAACTCTGGTTCCAAGAGCCATCCCAGAGCCATTAAAGAAAGTCTCAGTGATCAGACTCATTTAACTTACAATGGAGAAAACAGGATTTGCCAGATTCTCTTGCT
This sequence comes from Siphateles boraxobius, assembly GCF_051911475.1. Lineage (NCBI taxonomy): Eukaryota > Metazoa > Chordata > Actinopteri > Cypriniformes > Leuciscidae > Siphateles > Siphateles boraxobius. Next base: position 3,191,982 of record NW_027509186.1, on the reverse strand, counting down.
GGAAACTGTTTCACAGCTGATATCATTTACCATCCTAACCTGAAATGCTAACTTCAACAAACAGAACTTTCTCAGTTTATATATGATAGTATTAGAAGTTAGATTAAACCTTTTAATAAACTTGTATTCCTTCAAGGGACAAGGGAATATCTCAAGCCATTTATTTCTGGATCGAAACTCTCAGTACTCGTGTCTCAAATGTTTCGGGAACCTCTAGTTACGATACATCTAAATGCTGTTTCAGCTTGGAGAAATGGAAAGCGTGTTTTTTTTTCTTCTTTTTTTCTAGGTAGGTGGCCAACAATAGGTTGTTGCAGATTTTGGCCTAGGCCAGTGGATTTCAACCTATTCTTATTTAAATAGGTGACTTAAGTTAATTAGTAGAGTACTCTGTGATCTGAGTTGGGTGTGTCCAATAAGGGAAATAAGCAGAACGTGAAGGGTATGCTTCTGAAGTAGTTTGTGGATTCAAGTTTTAAGCATATGCTTGTCCAACACAAAGACATCTGAGCAAAAGAGGGTATGCACGACTCTGGTGGGACTCGAACCCACAACCTTTGAATATCTCCATTCACAATCTAGAAGTCCAATGCGCTATCCATTGCGCCACAGAGCCACAAAAGACAAGCTTTAAGACGCTATTGCATACACATCACTTCTTAGATTTCCACATTTTGTGCAGATGCACACTGTTCAGCATGCAAAGATTTACATATGTAAAAGATTAAGTGAGCGGTGCCCACATCCACTGGCATAGGCACTGCTGGGATTCGAACCCAGGATCTCCTGTTTACTAGACAGGCGCTTTGACCAACTAAGCCACAGCGCCACTTGCTGAACCTTCTACAATGTGTTGCTATAAAAAGTCTAAAAGAGGTAGCAGGTCAGGAAAATAGCTGATTACATCATGAAAGAGGTTAGGGGATTATTTCCAAAACCCGAGGGGCATTCAGGGCTCTGTTGAAGAAAGAGGGAATATCTGAAACTCTCAATACGTGTTTCTGAAATGTTTTTGGAACCTCCAGTTACAATACATCTAAACTCTGTCTCAGCTAGGAGAAATGGAAAGCAATCTCTGCTATGCTTTCAGCTGATCTGAAAGACAAAATCCAGAAAGCTTTTCATGAATTATATATTCATATTTGTAAAGACTGTTTTGAATACATCCAGAGGCTGGATCTCAACAATAGGAAGTAGCAGATTCTGGCCTAAGCCAGTGGTTTTCAAAACATTCTCGAAACCTCCCAGACGCTATACATTTTCGTTATTTACCTTATTTCAAAAGGGTTAATTGAGCTACTTAGTAGAGTACTCTATGATCTGACGTGGGTGTTTCCAATAAGGGAGATGAGCAGAATGTGAAGGGTAGGCTTCTGAAGTAGTTTGTGGACCCCAGTTTTAAACATATGTCTGACTCACAGAGACATCAGAGCAAAAGAGGCCACTGACTATTCTGGTGGGACTCACAACCAGGGAATTTCTCCATTCGCATCCTAGAAGTCCAAAGTTCTATCCATTGTACCATAAAATGACACACTTCAGGGAAGTGTTGCATGCGCAGCACTTCTTAGTTTTTCCTGTTTTGTGCAGGTAAACACAGTTCGTCATGCAAAGACTTTCATATGTGAAAAGGTTAAGCACTCCCATATCCTGTGCCAAAGGCACTGCTGGGATTTGGACCCAGGATCTCCTGTTTACGAGACAGGCGCTTTGACCAGCTAAGCCACAGCGCCAGATACTGTGAAATTTGTTGGTAAAACAAGTCTAAAAGAGGTACCACATCAGGAAAACAGCTGATCACGTCATGAACGAGGTCCCTTAGAGGTAAGAGGATTGTTTCCCAAAACACGAGGGCCTTTCACGCCTCAAGGGAATGTCTGAACTCATTTAATTTTGGCTCTACACTCTCGATAGTCATGCCTAAAATGTTTCCTGAGCCTTCTTCTGATATGAAAGGGCAAAATCCAGAAAGATATCCATGTATTATTCTTCATATATGTAAAGACTTTGTTTGTACAAATATCCATAGGCTTGACCATATCAATCGGTAGTAGCAGATTTCAGGCCTAAGCCAGGAACTTACAAACCATTCTTGAAGCGCATCTGCACCACATATATATATATTTGTTTTATTATCTCTCTCATTTAATACAGGTGAATCAAATAATTGATTGATAAGTAACGTACTGGACGATCTGACTTGGGTGTGCTCAATAAGGAAAAGAAGAAAAATGTGCTGCGTAGGCTTCTGAAAAAGTTGGAAAACCCCAGCTTTAAGCAAATGTCAGTCTGGTAAAGACGTCTGTGCAAAGGGACACCATTCGTGACTCTGGTGGGACCCAAAAAACGGGACACTTTTTAAAACCTTCATTTGCAACCGAAAAGACCAGATTGCCTTTCCTGCCAAGACTTTCACATCAGAGATGATTGAATGACTACTCTTAGAAGCCACAGATAAGACACTGCTGGGATTCGAACCCAGGATCTCCTGTTTACTAGACAGGCGCTTTAACCAACTAAGCCACACAAAAGTTACTGTCACTGGTTCGATGCTTTTGTATACAAAGTCTAAAAGAGGTAGCATGTCAGGAGAATAGCTGATTTGAAGTTACAGGATTATTTCCAAAACCTGAAAGGTGTGCAGGCTTCTGTTGAGGGACAAGGGAATATCTCAAGCCATTTATTTCTGGATCGAAACTCTCAGTACTCGTGTCTCAAATGTTTCGGGAACCTCCAGTTACGATACATCTAAATGCTGTTTCAGCTTGGAGAAATGGAAAGCGTGTTTTTTTTTTCTTCTTTTTTTTCTAGGTAGGTGGCCAACAATAGGTTGTTGCAGATTTTGGCCTAGACCAGTGGATTTCAACCTATTCTTATTTAAATAGGTGACTTAAGTTAATTAGTAGAGTACTCTGTGATCTGAGTTGGGTGTGTCCAAAGAGGGAAATAAGCAGAACGTGAAGGGTATGCTTCTGAAGTAGTTTATGGATTCAAGTTTTAAGCATATGCTTGTCCAACACAAAGACATCTGAGCAAAAGAGGGTATGCCAACTCTGGTGGGACTCGAACCCACAACCTTTGAATATCTCCATTCACAATCTAGAAGTCCAATGCGCTATCCATTGTGCCACAGAGCCACAAAAGACAAACTTTAAGACGCTATTGCATGCACATCACTTCTTAGATTTCCACATTTTGTGCAGATGCACACTGTTCAGCAGGCAAAGATTTACATATGTAAAAGATTAAGTGAGCGGTGCCCACATCCTGTGGCATAGGCACTGCTGGGATTCGAACCAAGGATCTCCTGTTTACAAGACAGGCACTTTGACAAACTAAGCCACAGCGCCACTTGCTGAACCTTCTACAATGTGTTGGCATGAAAAATGTCTAAAAGAGGTAGCAGGTCAGGAAAATAGCTGATTACATCATGAAAGAGGTTAGGGGATTATTTCCAAAACCCGGGGGGCATTCAGGGCTCTGTTGAAGAAAGAGGGAATATCTGAAACTCTCAATACTTGTGTCTGAAATGTTTTTGGAACCTCCAGTTACAATACATCTAAACTCTGTCTCAGCTGGGAGAAATGGAAAGCAATCTCTGCTATGCTTTCAGCTGATCTGAAAGACAAAATCCAGAAAGATTTTCATGAATTATATATTCATATTTGTAAAGTACGGTGGCCGAGAAGGGTCACAACACATACAAACCCCACAACAACTACATATTCAGAAAACACATACAAATTCAGAAAACACATGCAAACAACGCCACAACAACTACATATTCAGAAAACACATACAAATTCAGAAAACACATACAAATTCAGAAAACACATGCAAATTCAGAAAACAACTTTGTCGATTTCACATTCGCTGCAAATATTCGCAGCACGAGCAAATAGGGAAACAAACTGCAAACTGCAAAAACACAACGGAAATGTTTCCGGGGGGGGCATAATCAATGACGGACCCGCATCCATCCGGTTGTCTTAGCGCTATTTTTTGAATGTGTGCTGTGCTTTTGTTGTCTCAAGAGGTAAGTGTTTCTCTTTCATTATGACAGACTTGTCGATGTGCTCTGATACCGAAGTGGTTTTGTGTGTTTTTAACTTATTAAGTTATTGTCCCCATAACGTATTAGTCTGCCAACGTTGTTAGCTGGAAACTAAGTTAGCTGGCTAGCTCGCGTCTGGCCATTAAATAGATGCATTACTGGCGTTTGTACAATGTTGTCCTGATATCTGAACTATTTATTTAATTTTTAGTTTGAAATGTTCTGTCCGTATTGTGCCGAGCAACTGGGGGACGCTCCCAAGTTTTGCCCGTCGTGTGGTCTGAACGTGGGGTTCCTTACGGTGTGTCCATCCACGTCATCAAGCCTAGGCCGTGGGCCTACAGGTAATATCCCCTTACTGTGCTCCCATTTTAACGTTACTGTGCTGCATTGAATTGTCCCATGGTTTTAGCTGTCAGAAAGGTGGCAATTTATCAACCAATCACAAAGCATAGCTATAATGAATCAGTGTGTGTGTGTGTGTGTGTGTGTGTGTGTGTGTTAGTGAATGAGACAAGTATCCAAGGAAGAGCAGGTCAATTCATGAGGTTCAGGGAAGTTAAAGAGGCTGAGAGGAGGACCTTTTCAAAGGCTAAAAAGAAACCAAACATTATGGTCAAGGTAAACTAATATGGAGGTTTAGGTCACAATGTGACTATTACACAGTACACACAGTCTTAAACATGTTTGTTTTTCTTCTTTTCTTATTTCTGTAGATTTCAATTGGCATAATGACCAGAACAAAATATGGGTTAAAACCTATAAGACGGAAAACTTTGCCATTAAATGTTGAACCCCTGTGGTCATCAAAACAAATTTTGCCAGCTGCTATAAAAAAACAGCGAGATTTTAATCAAGACATGATGTACGATGGAGAATATGTCCTGGTATATCCTGATGGCTCTCAGGTACAAAATATACCAGGCACAGACAAACCCTTTGTCCTTGAACATTATAAAGAGGCCATTGGAAAGTCTTACCAGAGGATCGTACTGTACATCTGCCCCCTTCAGGATTCGAGTAAGTATTGAAGTACATGTATGTAAAATAATAATAATAATAATTGATAATGGTTGGTAATTAAGTGAGTTCTTAATTTAATTTGTGCTGGTTGTAAAATTGCCATATATTTTGCATATACCTAGCCTAATAATGATGCATCATTTTCTCTTTCCAAAGTCATGGAGATGACTCCTCTTCAGAATCCGATGATGAGGCATTTGCTAGCCTTCCACTGAAAATGTAAGTTTCTCCCGCTAATTTGAGACCTGTGCTTGTGGTTTTTGATTATCCACGTATTTCACAGCATTCATTTATTTTTTCTTTCAATTGCGAGAAGGAATAGATCGAGCATGTTGTGCTCTTTAAATCATATTAACAAATATCTATATTATGATTTAAATTAAATTATTCAAATTATTTGTTTGTTTTAGTTTACCAAAACAATGTCCACCAACAGTGTCCAGGCCATCTGATGGGCAAGTATGTATTATTCTGTAATGTTATTAAGTTTATGTTAATGATGTAATTATTGTTAATTTGTTTGGTGTTATCTCTACTTTCATAAACAGGCCAATGGAGCAGGACCAGGACCCAAAAACACCACATCATGTGACTTCTACAAGTAAGTCACAATGGATTCAAATTGTTCGTTCATTGCACTAATACTTTTGGCTCTGGGTTTAGCATGAAATATTGACTGCTGAATGTAATGCATTACAGTACCAAGTATAACACTTTTTACTGTAATTTCACAACCATCTTGTTTTAGTATTTCATTGTTCCTTTAATCCACAGCACATATACCAAGATCTATGCACCAGTTGTCATTGACAGCAGTTGCTCTGATGTTGAGGACGTAGACAATTTTCAGGAGGAAGACAGGTACTTTGATAGAAATAATGCTGTCAACCTTTGTTGTTGTTTTTTTTGTTTGTTTCCTCAGATATATTACATAGTTCAAGCTACATTTGGCATTTTACCTGGTTTCTGTTGCCATACAATTATTAAAGCAAATATTCAAATTGTATATATTTTTTTACTTACCCCTAAACCGAAACAAAATCTGGCAGAAATTATTGAAAGCTTGCAATGTGTGCTTCATGCTTATGCCCATCACATTTCATCACACACATATGGTGTTCTCACTGTAATGGGACCATAAAAGATTTATATTTTAATTATCCAAATAAAAGGCAGTGTTAATGTTTCTCTTTCTTGTGTTGCAGAGACGCAGATATTGGACTGACGGCTGCAGACGTTCTGTCAAATCTGTCATACAACATTAACACAAAAAGCTGTAGCAGGTTAAATATAAACCGTGCTAATGTCTGGGATGGTGCTCTGAGGGGATTCAAACGTTCCTCATTTGACCCCACCTGTAGCCTTTTGGTCAAATTCACTGATGACATCGGGCAAACAGAGGAGGCTGTGGACACAGGAGGGCCTACACGGGAATTTCTGACACTCTTGATGGACGCCATTAAAACCAGTCGATTTTTTGAAGGCAAAGAAGATGGCAAATACCTGTCATTTGATAGCAAAGGTAATTCACTTTTTGTCACATTTTGACAGTATTATAAATCAATTTGAACTAACCGTGGAACATTGCCATTGTTAGCTGCAGAAGGTGATGAGTATTTCCATGTTGGAAGAATGGTTGCCGTCTCCATTGTACATGGTGGTCCAGGGCCTCGATGCTTTTCCCCAAGCTTCTACCAGTACCTGGTTGGTAAAGTTAAGACCATTGAGGCACCAATTGAGGATATACCTGATACTGAAGTCAGGAATGTTCTCCTTGAGGTAATTGTAATTATGTGTTTCTAAGAATATTCAAGAATTTTTTTTTTATATATTTTGATGAACAATCAACAATTTGGACACCCCAGTAGCTTGAAAAACCAGTGTGATATTGGAATAAAACCAGTGACTTCCATGCTTTGTCACTAATATGTAGTCTAAATTCCAACCAATACTCACTTAAAAAAGTTGGGTTAAAATCAACCCAACAGCTAATCCAATGGTGGGTTGATATAGCACCGACCTATTGTTGGGTTATTTTAACCCAATAACTTAGGTAACTAGTTTTACCCAATAAATTGGGTTTCAAAAAACGAATCTGTTGGGTTATTTGGCCAAAATGCTTTAATCAAACTATTATTAATATTAATTATAATTACTATTATTTCCATGAAAATAACTCACTCACTCACAACTTAAGTATATTAACAATGCTTTATTTACATCCAATTAGACATTGCATTCAAAAGTTATTGTTGCAAGTGTTTCAATAAATAAAATAAAAAAAAGTAATGCAATTATAAACTGCCTCATAAGGCAACGTGTTGAAGGGAACACCTCCAGGCACAGAATATTAATGTTAAAATTAATTAATTTAGAGTTATGTTTTAAGTTCTAAGAAACATGGATCACAAAAAAAACAAATAAACAGTTGTAAACATTACAAGCTGTAAACATTTTCATTAAGTTATTGTTTGCAATTGCTTTCATTTACTTCCTTAAAATAAGAAATTCTTTCAATAAATAAATAAATAAATAAATAGAAGTAATGCAATTATAAACTGCCTCATAAGGCGACAGTGTGTTGAGGGAACAGCTCCTGCCACAGAATGCTAAAATTAATTTAATTACAATTATGTTTTAAGTTCTAAGAAACATGGAATACAAATACACAAACAAAACAAACCAAAGCTTGTCCAGCTTATCCAATTATAAACTGCCTAAGTAGGCGACAATGAGTTGATGGAACTCCTCCTGGCACAGAATATGATGTTTTATTAACAAAGTTCGGGAGAAGCACGTTCAGATAATTAACACGGGTGGAGAGCACTCAGCAATCATGATTAAAACGTGTATATATAGACTCAGCACTCTCACCTCATTTCTCTGACAGTTTAGCAGCGTCCCTCCACCACCCCTTCTCCACTCTTCTAGTCCTAAACCACTTTACATACAGGGGGGAGTACTCTGGGTTCGGGCCGAATTCCGAGCTCGGAGCCCTCCCCCCGTACAGCACGCCAAATACGCATTATACTTTATTCCCTTTAATTGTATGTAAGTGTGAACTCGTGAAATATTGTGTGTTGTAGCAACTGCCAAACAGCTGCCGCAGGCGTTGGATACTCAATGTCTAAAACATAAAATAATTTAAAGCATGTATCCACAGCTTGTAAAAGGCTGTCTTGCTCTAGTGCCGCTCCTCCCACAATGACGAAGGCTTGTGAGCAGTTGAATTTGTCCCCAAGCTGCAGGACATGAGGGAATTGCCTCCGTTGCTCCTCCTCCTCCAAATACTTGATGATGTTTGTTCCAACCTTTAAATAGAAATTTTAAATGGTAAATATGCACAAATGGATCAAATATTACCCCAAATGTGTTGTCATAAATGATGTACCTACAGGCTGTAAATCAACAAATGCTTGTTTTGCCTCATGGTAAGAGGGCCGAGCCATCTTGCAGCCTGTTTTGTGTGGCAATGGAGGAAGGATAGCTGGCAGGGTTTTTAAAGCAACATCTCCAAGAGTGTCTTTACATAAAACAGAAAGAACAATGGATTAATCTTTAAACAAGTGCATTATATCATAGACAAAATATTATAACTTGACATGAAAGTACAGAGCTGTTGTGCAGGATTTTCTCACCAGAAGAAATGTTATTGGGTACACAAAATAACCCAACATTTTTTAGAGTGTACAGACAGTGTTTTTATTTTACTCTAGATTAAGAATGCTAGGACACTGGAAGAACTCGTGGAACTCGCAGATAAGCACTCCAGCATGCTTCAGACAGCAGGATGCTATAATGCCTGAGGACACTGGAGGATAAGGAAAAAGTTGTGGATGGTTACATCCAGTGGTACTTCACCTACCGCAACCATGTTTCCTTCCAGAGGTAGGTCACTCTGACTACTTTGTAAGAATTCAAACGAGAATTTGAATGAAACTCAAATGAGTGTCTAACAAATGTGAGTCCTACTGGCAATAGCATTAAGAACTTACCATGATCTGCCTCTTCCCCTCACCCACAACCCAACCCGGTAATAGGTTCAAGGATGGCCTGGCTACCCTCAACTTTTTCAACGCTCTGGAACAGCATCCCTCCATTTTCCTGCCCTACATGTGTTACAGTGCGGAAGACCTGACAGCCGAGAGTGTAGAGTCACTGTTCCGTCCAGAAATGAGCCCAACTGGTAGCTCAAATCGCCATGAGGAGGAGAGAGTGCTTGGCTACTGGCTGGACTACTTAATCGCTGTAAAAGGTATAATTTTCTGTATGTTGTTTGAAGTGAAGTTCACAAATGGATGATAAATCTCAATGTGTTTCTTTACTCCCAACCCCCACAGAGGAAGGGTCAGGGATGTCCTTGCAGGACATTCTGATGTTCGCCACAGGCCTGAAAGAAATCCCAGCAGCATAATTAATACCACAGCCTCAACTCACATTCCAGAAAATACTCAAGGTTTCCTGAGGTTAATGTCTGCGCGAACACATTAAAACTCCCGATCTTACCCTCATATGAAATCTTTGAGGAAGCCATGAATTATGGAATCAAGAACGCTCCAGGATTTGGGCTCCATTGAGGTGTCAATCAGAAATTAATTATCAGTGGCAAATTTGCATTACTGTTGTTACTGTTTGCATTGCACTTTGCACTGTTACATTGTTTACAGAAATCCATTTTTTTTTATAAGAAAAGGTGCAAGTTTCTCTATTTGGAAACTTTTCATGGCAGATTTACATTGCTGTTACTGTTCGCACTTTACTATTTGTATGGTTACATGGTTTACAGAAGTCCAATGATTTTTTGTATAAGAAAAGGTGCAAGTTTCTCTATTTGGAAACTTTCCGTGACAGATTTACATTGCTGTTACTGTTCGCACTTTACTGTTTGTCAGTATTTTAACAGTTAAAAGAAATAAAATAATTTTTATAAGAAAATGTAAGTTTGTCTATTCTGAAACATTTTGCAAGAGCCATCAGAATGAAGTTTATTTGTTGTTGCATAAATTGGTCATGAAATGTTACCGATCTAGCATGAAAGTCACCATTAGCTTCAGCATACCGTATTTATCAACACTGTTAACACCAAAAGCATACATTGTGATGGTGGAAAAAGTAAGGGAAGTCATTGCAATCGATTAATATCTTTGCTTTTAATTTAACCTTTAATTTAAGGTGTCCATATCAGTACACCACACTGGAGGCAATGCTGTCTGAAAGAAAATAAACTGCCTACACGTCTGTTAGTTCTCTCTCTCAAAGACCAGCCATTTCCTTAAGTCTAATGTAGTTGTCAACAGCAGCTGGCCAGTTGATGGGTGGAGCGAGCTGGCTCTGTCTCTCCAAGTTGGCAAAATATGCTTGGAGGTGTAGGATTACAAATTTTATTTTAAATGTATAATTGAGCTTCCAATACAATAGCATAGAAACTGAGAAAGTTTATTAGTGTGAATTTTGTATCTAAGGTAAATGATGTCACAAACCTGCCTGTTCCTGTCTGTCCAGCTCTCTATTGTAAGTTAAATTGGTCAGAGCACTGAGACTATCACCTTTTGTCTTTATGCACTGCCTGGCCATTAAGATAATGTGAAGGTATCGGTGAAGAGTCTGGCTGATTGGATTAGGATATTTACATTACACTGTTATGCTGATTGGATTAGGATTGGTAACACTCTCAGTCTAGGGCACATCCTTAACCCAGATGCCTCATTTACATGCTTTTGTTTCCACCTTTATGTAACTCCTCCCCCTGAAAGGGTATATGAACTAAATGTATACTGCCTTAGACTAGACTTGATTGAGATGACTACAGCGACGAAATAAAGAACTTATACCTCAACAATCTCCTGGTCTGCAACTCTATCTTTTCTACACTTGAGAAGAAGAAGTTCACAACAGATGGTGCCGTGACCCGGATGGAGCTGAAACACCTGAATCCAGAACTGAATCTCAACAAAAGATTTCAACAAAGACTGAATTCCAGACTGAATCTTGAAACTTCAAGCTCAAAAAAAGAATCTCAACAAAGAATGAACTTCTGACTGAATTCCAGACTGAATTTTGAAACTTCAAGCTCAACAAAGATTTCAACAAAGAATTATCTTTCTGACTGAGTTCCAGACGGAATCTTTCCGTACAACTAAAGATTTGGTGAGTTTCACTCTATTCAAAGAACAACTGCAGACCAGTACGAATTTTGTGCCTCTGCGCCGTCAGAGAAAGAGTTATCAGACAGCTGTAGTGTTTGATTACCTAAAGTTATCCTTTAAAAGTTGTCTTTTAAAGATGAAAATATATCCTCTGTTCAGGCAGGGACGTTTTTAACATCACATGTTAAAAAGATATCCTCTGTGTCAGGCAGGGAAGATTAGTATTATTTTGCTAATTATTTGTTTTGTTGTTTGTTACCTTGTGGTGTTACCCTCTAAAAAATTTCTTTTAGAGAAGAGAGTTTGATCCTCTGAATAGTCAGGGAAGTTGTTGGTATCCTCTGTGCAGACAGGGAAGATTTTAGCATTCAAGTTAAAATATTGTTAGCCTCTGTGCAAGCAGAGAAGAGGTAGTCTTACAGGCTATTTATTTTGGTTACCCTTTTAAAAGTTTTTCTTTTAGAGAGGAAAGTTTGATCCTCTGTTTCAGGCAGGGAAGAGTTAGCAATACATGCTAGTAATTTTGTTTTATCCTCTAAAAAGTTAGGAAGGTGAAAGATCCTTTCCGTTTCTTTCAGGGAAGATTAGCGTAACGTGCTAATAATTTGTGTTTTATCCTCTGCTTTGCCAGGGAAGTGGAAAAAGTTTTTTTCAGGCAGGGAAGATTTTAGTATAAATTGCTAATATTTTGTGTGTTACCCTTTGCTCTGGGCATGGAAGGTTAACTGTGTTATCGAGTGTAGCCTCTTTTGATCAGAGAAGATTTAGTGTTTTTGTTTGTTTTATCCTCTAAAAGTTAAGAAGGTGAAAGATCCTTTGCATTTTTCTTTTAGGGAAGATTAGCGTAACGTACTAATTGTTTGTGATCTGTTGATAACAAGGAAGTTTAACAATAGTTGATTTGTGTTAACAAGCGTACCCTCTGTGATCAGAGAAGTTTAGTGCTTCTTTGTGTGGTAACAAAGAAATCCACAAAATGATTAAGAAAAGTGCTAGACTAATCTCCACAACTAAAAAAGGTGGTCTTGCTAATCCTTTGTGGTCAGATAGCGAATTTAAAACACTGTTAGGAGAACAGATGGATCTAATAGTCACTGAAAAAGTTAGACAAGAACTAACACAGAAATATGAGATTCATCCAGATAAGATTTGGTCTATTGAAGAATGCAAGAAGGTGTTAGGTGCATGTATCAGAAAGAAAAACATGAAAGGCATAATCTGTTGCCATAGGGAATTTAGCTTATCCATTGCACAAGAACAATCTAGGTGTATAGCTAATTTAAAAGAACAGAACAAACAAATGCACACTAAGGTAGGCCATAACAAGGCCTCAACCAAATGTGACTCAGAAGACCAACAGTCAGATGAAACTTATCCTGACTTAAAAGCATTCTTTGAAACAGATGTAGACATCCCATCAGTAACTGATAAGCCTGTAGATTCAGTAAAGGTTTGTGTTGCAAGAAGATCTCAGGGAATTGAGGGAACTGAAAGTGTTCCTACCAACTCTTCTGTTGTCCAAAACCAAACTGTTGCCAAAGCACTCGGAACTAGAGATATAGAAAGACTATCCCAAAGCTTACCTTCAGTACGCACTGATGTTTCTGAATTTAGAAGGGCATTGATCAATAAAATGCGTCTTTACGACATGTCGTTGGCAGAAGTCACACAACTGATGTCACAAATTCTAACTGAATCTGAATTCAACAGTTTTGAGTCTGCTGTTACTTCTGAACTACAACATGCCAGAAAAGATGAATTGAGAGAGGGAGTTCTGAAAGCGTTGAAGAACATTGTTGGACCTAAAATTGACTGGTCGAAGATCACTAGTTCTTTACAGAAGAAGGGTGAAACTGTTAGTGAGTACACTCAAAGATTTTGCCAGTCAGCAGCAGCATACAGTGGTATAGCTGACACTTCAGAGAAGGTGCTAGAAGATAATGGTCCCCTAGTTCGCACATGGTTTGATGGTCTGTTGTCAGAACATAGAAAAGCATTGCCTTTCTTAGACTTAACATGGTCCACTAGAACCATACAAAACAACTTAGACAGTTTGGCTGCATGGGAAAGAGACTCTGATGTCAAGGAAAGAGTAAAAATTGCAGCAGCATCCTTTAAGGTCAACACAGAGAATCAACAGAAACGCAAATCTCCTAAGAGAGAGGGCAGCAGTTGTTATTATTGTGGTAAACATGGACATTGGGGAAAAGAGTGTAGGAAAAACAAAAAGAACTTTAAACAAGTTAACAATGTTACTCAGCTCCTACTCAGCCTGCTTGCTACTATGAAGCAGCCCGTCCCCTCGTCATTAAACTGGGGCAGCTGGTTGATGTGTTAACCATTTGGGCTGTGAGTGCTTTATTTCCCCACTAACTTGCAACAGAGATAAAAGACTTTGTTTTTTGTTTAATAGAACAAAAGGAAAGTGACTATCTCAGTTTTTCCTTTGGGGGACACTGGTTAAAGTAGACTCACAGCCTTAAATGTTATTTTACAGTACAGGCCTTTCATCATTAATAGTGTTAGATCAGACTGTAAATGAAAAAAAGCCCTCATGCAGTGTCCACAATAATGCAACAGAGATAAAAGACTTCTGTTTTTGTTTAATAGCACAAAAGGAAAGTGACTACCTCAGTTTTTCCTTTGGGGGACTCTGGTTAAAGTAGACTCATAGCCTTAAATGTTATTTTACAGCACAGGCCTTTCATCATTAATAGTGTTAGGTCAGACTGTAAACGTAAAAAAGCCCTCATGCAGTGTCCACAATAATGCCAAATATTGTCTTACAGCGTGCACCTGTCACAAATTCGTCCTCATGTATGATGTCTGCTATGACTGAAGTTTTGTTAGAGGATGAAGGAGAAATTACTCACGATTGTGTTACGCTTACATATACACCTATGAGTGAAGTAAAAGAAAAAGGTAACAGACGAGCAGGTTATGCAGTAACGTCCACCACGGAAGTGTTAGCTTCAGGACGTCTTCCAGATCATTTTTCAGCTCAAGCTGCAGAACTAGTAGCCCTAACAAGAGCATGCACGCTAGCTTCGGGATCAGTTGCTAATATCTACACAGATTCCAGATATGCTTTTGGGGTAATTCATGATTTTGGTGTCATTTGGCAAACCAGACAGTTTCTAACTTCTGCTGGATCCCCCATTAAGCATGCTGAATTAGTGAAAGATCTAATGTTTTCCATGAAACTTCCAAAGAAATTAGCAGTGATAAAAGTGAAAGCACATCTCACAACTAATACTACAGAAGCTAAAGGTAATGCTCTTGCTGATATGGCAGCTAAACAGGCTTGTTTCTATGCAACTGTACAAGTGTGTTCAGGTAGTGCAGCACAGAAGAAAATGATGCCTCCTGAATCAATTATTGATCTGTACAAAGACGTTTCCTCCATTAGAACCAAAGTGACATGGGCCACATCAAGTGATGTTGATTACAGCAGCTGCAGTATTGTGTCAGGGAAGAAAAACCTAGACTCATGTGTCACACTGTAAGGTTGTTCCTGCACCAACAGGGATAGGTTAGGACACAGAACCAGTGAGGAGCCCCGGGAAGAACCGAATGCAATAAGCTTCGGGGGTTAACCCTGGGGTGAAGACTTCCCTCATAGGCCCTATCCTAGTCCATCCTTACCTCACTGTTCTTTAGGTGTCAAAGGAATTAAGAAATAGGGAGAGATGGAACGACAATAGCAGACCCAGAAAAAGTTTACAACCCTAGTGTTTGAACAAATACTGCTCTACTGCTTAGCAGACTCGGAAGTTTACAACCCTAGTGTTTGAACAAATACTGCTCTCCTGTCTTTTGTTTTTCTTTCTTACTCTGTGCAGATACCACTGATGACTTCCCGAGACCCATACGCACTGACCTCGTCATCTGCGTATGAAGCCACAAGAAAACCTCAAGAAACAACTTGACCCTCTTCCGAGCCAACTATCACAAAAGGATAAAGAAAAGAAAAAGAAAAAAATACACAACGCAGAGACTCACATACGAAACCTTCAGTCATCCATCAACATGATCAAGATTGTCGTACCAATAACATCACAGACACTCTCGCTTCGCATAAGATAATGATCTTACAGAACAGAGTGGCCTTAGATTACATTCTAGCAACGGAAGGAGCCTGCACCATCATCGGACCTGAGTGCTGCACCGGGTTTTAATGGATCCAACAGAGAACTTGAACAAAATCCAACAAGACATTCTTGATCTTTCAGCAAAATTACACCAGATGACTGAAGTAAATTTTTCATGATTCGGAAACTTGATTGGGAAACCCTGGCTGTGGATAAAGGAAATAGCAATTCTGCTGTTATTTCTTCTAATAGCGTACTATCTATGCGTCCACAGTATCAAGTGTTTCATTCAACAAATGACTCACGCCCCTCACAAAGAAATGACAGTTCCAAACAGAAAAGACTATTACCCTTAAGAACTTCACGGACCCTAAATTTGCATGTTTGTTTCTGTGTCAGCATGCAATTGCAGAAAAGCAAACATAGAACACGCATTATGTGCCTGTAACGATCACAAGTTACAAGAATGAACTTTTAAGTCTTTAAATTTGTATTTTGTGAGAGTTATTTAGAACTCTCAAAGGGGGAACTGTAGGATTACAAATTTTATTTTAAATGTATAATTGAGCTTCCAATACAATAGCATAGAAACTGAGAAAGTTTATTAGTGTGAATTTTGTATCTAAGGTAAATGATGTCACAAACCTGCCTGTTCCTGTCTGTCCAGCTCTCTATTGTAAGTTAAATTGGTCAGAGCACTGAGACTATCACCTTTTGTCTTTATGCACTGCCTGGCCATTAAGATAATGTGAAGGTATCGGTGAAGAGTCTGGCTGATTGGATTAGGATATTTACATTACACTGTTATGATGATTGGATTAGGATTGGTAACACTCTCAGTCTAGGGCACATCCTTAACCCAGATGCCTCATTTACATGCTTTTGTTTCCACCTTTATGTAACTCCTCCCCCTGAAAGGGTATATGAACTAAATGTATACTGCCTTAGACTAGACTTGATTGAGATGACTACAGCGACGAAATAAAGAACTTATACCTCAACAATCTCCTGGTCTGCAACTCTATCTTTTCTACACTTGAGAAGAAGAAGTTCACAACAGAGGTTAGCATCTCCACACAAACTGTTTGTGGGTGGCAGAAGGTCTTTGAACTCCTGTAACACTTGGGGATCCACTGGGAATCCACAATCCCTTCCACCAAACCTAAGGCCGCACAGAAAGCACAACAGTGAACTCATTTTGAATAGTGTTTAAATCTCAAAGGGAAACCAACCAAACATTTATTGAAAATGACAATACAGGTGTTACATACAAACCTGTGAGGCAGGTTGTAAATGGTATCAGGTTTCCCAGATGGACAGAGAGACTGCCGGACGGGTCTGATGGTATGGTTATTCCAAAGCTCTCGGTGTTCATCAAGCTCTTTCTGAAAGATGCCCAGGAACACATACCGTACAAGGCACTTGTGTTCATGGGTGCCATTGAAGTAGTGTCTCTCCCTCAGGTCACTGAATAAATCCATCCAGAACTGTGTCCTAATAATGGAGTACAGTGATTTTAGTTTTGTATAAATGTTTCTAATACAAATACTTAAATTATGTGACAGTCTTGGAAAACAACATTCTGCACTGCATTCACCAGTGCAGAATGGACTGTCAACACTTATTACAATTTGAAACAGTCAACCATGCACACTAATCCTTTTACTTATCATAACTATTGCACAATCGGCAGTACACAGCCTGATCCATGTATGACGCTCATATAAATAAGCCTACATTTTCAAAGTCAGCATTGTATGGTTCCAACCCAGCATAATATTACGAAAAGATTACAGAAATATGAAACAGTATTGAAAAATATGTGAGTAACAGTATTGTTAAACGTACCTCTGTTTCCTGAAAAAGGACCACCAACTTTCAATCCTTTGATTGGCAGTTGAAGTGCCATACATGTGGCTGAGAGAACCTGCAAAGTCATCGGTGTGGTCCTCTCTTAAAGAACAGTGGATGGCAGCCATGTCTCCATTTTCTGTCCCACAGTCTGTCCTAAGACGAGCCGGAAGGCCACAGCTCGAAACACACTGCAGGTAATGGTGAGCTATGTAAGGAACTCAGCTTTTTGGAAATATTAATAATCAATAATATCTTGTTATTATTAATTATAAATATTTGGGTCAGTTAATTGGATTAACTTGATGTGGCTGAATTAATATTACAATCAATTAATCAGTTCTTCCAACGAACTATTTTGATTATTAATTTATTCTAATAAAGGGTATCTTCCATGGCCACCGAAGAATAATTATTTCTTCGCCTGTACAGTACTTTGAGCCAGTAGCAAAAACCGTGATCGTAAAGTGACTTGTATTGCAAACAAAACAGAACCAAATACATATTATGTACAAGTTTTATTAACTAAATATAGATATTTATATGAATATAAATAAACTAAACAACATACACACATGAATACATAAATAGGTTAGTGATAGGATGAAATTGGAAACCGGAAGAGGGTCTATGAGAAGAACCATCAGAATTTCATTTTCACATTTCATTGAATTGAATACTTGCATTTGTAATGGGAACAATTCTTGAAGTTGTTGAAAATTGGAGTCGTTGATGGTTCCGGCAGTGTCAAGTGGAAGTTGGTTGAGCGTTCTCTTTCTCCAGGAACGCATGGCTGGTTTGGTGAAGGCCTGGGACTCTGTTGAGGCCACGCCGAGCACCCAGGAGAAGTGAGGAAGTCGGAAGGATGGGTGATTGGAGTCGTTGTTGGTTGGAGTCTTTGTTGGTTGGAGTCTTTGTTCCAAAACTCCTGAGATTGTCCTTGGTTCTTTGTGAGAGAGTCTTCTCTCTTTTCCATGAGGCCGGATCTGGTTGGAATCGAGGCCTGCTGGGCCCTGGGGCCCCCGTGGAGGGGGAGGGGGCTCCCCAGTCTCACCAGAACAGTGTTGCGGCTGGATGAAAAAACTAAGAGAGGGCGGTCACTGTTGCCTGCCTCTGATATACCCTGAGAAAGAACCAACCCCTAAGGTTTGAACTGACCTATGAGTAAGGTGACATGTCCGAGAGGGGAAGCGGCTCTTAGTTGATTTATGGTCTTTGTCCCCAGCATGCTTAGACTGTTCATTCAAGCTCAAATAGACATAACAAATTCACATTGCATTCTAAGAGAAGGTGATGTACATCAAAGTGTGTGTCATTAAATGAGGATTAATTTGCTAGGAAGCATGATACAGGTGAGGTTATATTGACCGTTGGGTGGTTGTTCAACCACATACACCCCAATCAAACATACCATGTTGTTATACCTAATAGTACACGAGACAGTAAATCATCACAGTTTCTGTGAGGCATGTTCCTTCATAGATCAGAGTAACACCGCAAAGTTTATTTAATTAAAGATGGTCTCTCTCTCTTAAGCATGTGGCGCATGTGGCCACATTCCTTTGAGGTCGTAAAGTCTGTTATCAGTCTTAAAGTGTTCTGTAACCGGACACCCGGCTGACAAAGTAACTTCATTTGTGAGGTTAGTTTTGGGGGAGAGTTTCATAGACCTTTATATTCATTAAATATAGTGAATATGAATAATTAGTGTGTGTCTGATTGGTCCAGACCCTACAGCTATTACTGCAGGGTCGTTGTTGGTGCTGCCACTAATAACCCGCCTTGAATACCCATCGATGCAGCCACTGATGGCAATCCCAAAGGGCTTGAGCTTGTCATAGCCATCCACGTGCCACACCTGATTGGGTCCTGCAGAGCAATAGGATCGCCTAACAAACCTGCGCCTATGACGGAGAGATACTCCTGTTGGATTTAATAATCTGAGGGCTTGCATGACATCGTCTTGTTTCACTGTCAGTGAATGCTTCTGTCTCAGGGTCTGCCACATAGCCCTGTAGCCCAACAGCTGTCCTGAGCCGTTCAATTCACTAGTGATGGCAGCATTCACAGTCTCCAGTGGACTGTAATTTGCTCTCCGACTTAGATTTAGCCGTTTCAGCCTTCTTTTTTAGAGTTTTCAGGCTCATTACAATACCATGCTTTGACTCCAAAAAATCGCGAATAACGTCGTTGGAGTGGTCCTTTCTAAAGTAAGCACGTATTAGGTCATCCTCTGGACCGACACAACACACACACACACACACACACACACACACACACACACACACACACACACACACACACACACACACACACACACACACACACACACACACACACACACGCACAGAAAGATTAATTATAAAAACTAATATTCTTTAATGGGGTTGATAAATGTATAAATAGGAACACAGTAAGGGGATGTTACCTGTAGGCTGACGCTCCGTAAGGAACCCCACGTTCAGACCACACGACGTGCAAAACTTGGGAGCGTCCCCCAGTTGCTCGGCACAATACGGACAGAACATTTCAAACTAAAAATTAAATAAATAGTTCAGATATCAGGACAACATTGTACAAACGCCAGTAATGCATCTATTTAATGGCCAGACGCGAGCTAGCCAGCTAACTTAGTTTCCAGCTAACAACGTTGGCAGATTAATACGTTATGGGGACAATAACTTAATATGTTAAAAACACACAAAACCACTTCGGTATCAGAGCACATCGACAAGTCTGTCATTATGAAAGAGAAACACTTACCTCTTGAGACAACAAAAGCACAGCACACATTCAAAAAATAGCGCTAAGACAACCGGATGGATGCGGGTCCGTCACTGATTATGGCCCCCCCGGAAACATTTCCGTTGTGTTTTTGCAGTTTGCAGTTCGTTTCCCTATTTGCTCGTGCTGCGAATATTTGTAGCGAATGTGAAATCGACAAAGTTGTTTTCTGAATTTGCATGTGTTTTCTGAATTTGTATGTGTTTTCTGAATTTGTATGTGTTTTCTGAATATGTAGTTGTTGTGGCGTTGTTTGCATGTGTTTTCTGAATTTGTATGTGTTTTCTGAATATGTAGTTGTTGTGGGGTTTGTATGTGTTGTGACCCTTCTCGGCCACCGTAGTAAAGACTGTTTTGAATACATCCAGAGGCTGGATCTCAACAATAGGAAGTAGCAGATTCTGGCCTAAGCCAGTGGTTTTCAAACCATTCTCAAAACCTCCCAGACGCTATACATTTTCGTTATCTTCCTTATTTCAAAAGGGTTAATTGAGCTACTTAGTAGAGGACTCAATGATCTGACATGGGTGTGTCCAATAAGGGAGATGAGCAGAATGTGAAGGGTAGGCTTCTGAAGTAGTTTGTGGACCCCAGTTTTAAACATATGTCTGACTCACAGAGACATCAGAGCAAAAGAGGCCACTGACTATTCTGGTGGGACTCAAAACCACAACCAGGGAATTTCTCCATTCGCATCCTAGAAGTCCAAAGTTCTATCCATTGTACCATAAAATGACACACTTCAGGGAAGTATTGCATGCGCAGCACTTCTTAGTTTTTCCAGTTTTGTGCAGGTAAACACAGTTCGTCATGCAAAGACTTTCATATGTGAAAAGGTTAAGCACTCCCATATCCTGTGCCAAAGGCACTCCTGGGATTTGAACCCAGGATCTCCTGTTTACAAGACAGGCGCTTTGACCAGCTAAGCCACAGCGCCAGATACGGTGAAATTTGTTGGTAAAACAAGTCTAAAAGAGGTACCACATCAGGAAAACAGCTGATCACGTCATGAACGAGGTCCCTTAGAGGTAAGAGGATTGTTTCCAAAACACGAGGGCCTTTCACGCCTCAAGGGAATGTCTGAACTCATTTAATTTTGGCTCTACACTCTCGATAGTCATGCCTAAAATGTTTCCTGAGCCTTCTTCTGATATGAAAGGGCAAAATCCAGAAAGATATCCATGTATTATTCTTCATATATGTAAAGACTTTGTTTGTACAAATATCCATAGGCTTGACCATATCAATAGGTAGTAGCAGATTTCAGGCCTAAGCCAGGAGCTTGCAAACCATTCTTGAAGCGCATTTGCACCACATATACATATTTTTTATTATCTCTCTCATTTAATACAGGTGAATCAAATAATTGATTGATAAGTAACGTACTCGACGATCTGACTTGGGTGTGCTCAATAAGGAAAAGAAGAAAAATGTGTTGCGTAGGCTTCTGAAAAAGTTGGAAAACCCCAGCTTTAAGCAAATGTACACCATTCGGGACACCAAAGGGACACCATTCGTGACTCTGGTGGGACCCAAAAAACGACAACCTTTTTAAAACCTTCATTTGCAACCGAGAAGTCCAGATTGTCTTTCCTGCCAAGACTTTCACATCAGAGATGGTTGAATGACTAATCTTAAAAGCCACAGATTAGGCACTGCTGGGATTTGAACCCAGGATCTCCTGTTTACTAGACAGGCGCTTTGACCAACTAAGCCACAGCGCCAGTTACTGTCACTAGTTCGATGCTTTTGTATACAAAGTCTAAAAGAGGTAGCATGTCAGGAGAATAGCTGATTACATCATGAATAGGTCCCTTTGAAGTTACAGGATTATTTCCAAAACCTGAAAGGTGTGCAGGCTTCTGTTGAGGGACAAGGGAATATCTCAAGCCATTTATTTCTGGATCGAAACTCTCAGTACTCGTGTCTCAAATGTTTCGGGAACCTCCAGTTACGATACATCTAAATGCTGTTTCAGCTTGGAGAAATGGAAAGCGTGTTTTTTTTCTTCTTTTTTTTCTAGGTAGGTGGCCAACAATAGGTTGTTGCAGATTTTGGCCTAGGCCAGTGGATTTCAACCTATTCTTCTTTAAATAGGTGACTTAAGTTAATTAGTAGAGTACTCTGTGATCTGAGTTGGGTGTGTCCAATAAGGGAAATAAGCAGAACGTGAAGGGTATGCTTCTGAAGTAGTTTGTGGATTCAAGTTTTAAGCATATGCTAGTCCAACACAAAGACATCTGAGCTAAAGAGGGTATGCACGACTCTGGTGGGACTCGAACCCACAACCTTTGAACACCTCCATTCAAAATCTAGAAGTCCAATGCGCTATCCATTGCGCCACAGAGCCACAAAAGACAAGCTTTAAGACGCTATTGCATGCACATCACATCTTAGATTTCCACATTTTGTGCAGATGCACACTGTTCAGCATGCAAAGATTTACATATGTAAAAGATTAAGTGAGCGGTGCCCACATCCTGTGGCATAGGCACTGCTGGGATTCGAATCCATGATCTCCTGTTTACTAGACAGTTGTTACAATGTTTTGTTAAGGCTTATATCATTCTTTCATTCTAATGGAATGTCTTGTTAATGCTAATGTAATGTAATGTTTTACATGACATTCCTTGAATCTTGTGTCATGACACTCCACCCCATGCCCCCAAACCCATGACATTTCATTCCAAGAAATTTCCAAGAATCTGTGCCATGAAATTCTACTACATCTTCTTCCGGTAAACATCACAACATGTTATTTCGTGAAATTCAGTTGAATCCGATTCAATCAACATGTCCATTTTTTCTGAAATGTCATGACTTGAAATTCCAAGTGCCATAGAATCCCATACATTGCACTAAAGTGTTACTTTAAAGGTCATGTACTGCAGGTCAGTGTTACTTTAATGTTTGGTTAATTCTAGCATGAACTGAATTGCAGTGCTTTGTCAACATTACTGCATTTCTGGATAAACTTGCCAGAGGGTTAAAGAGCCCGCAGCCAACGGTTAGGTTTGTCAGAAGTGGGATTAGAACCCATGCCTCAAGGGGAGACTGTGACCTTAGACCGCTCAGGCATCCTGACATGACAGCCAGTGTTGAGCAGCATTTTTGCACCTACACACAATGGCAGATGATCTAGAATCTAGGGATTCACCGCTCACCCGTGTCACAGCACATGCCTCGTTGGCGCAGTTAGGCAGCGTGTCAGTCTCATAATCTGAAGGTTGTGAGTTCGAGCCTCACACGGGGCAGAATGGTGCTTTTTGATACACGGGACCGTGTAAATAAATGAGCTGCTTTCTGTATTCCCTTTTATGCCTTTGTCCATTTCTTCATATGCACTGTAATTGAAATCCAGTGTTTTTTTTAAGACTAATGTTGAACAAATGCAGTAATTGTATTACTCTCATATTCATGTCATATGTGTTGGTGTTGTTACAATGTTTTGTTAAGGCTGATATCATTCTTTCATTCTAATGGCATGTCTTGTTAATGCTAATGTAATGTTTTACATGACTTTCCTTGAATCTTGTGTCATGACACTCCACCCCATGCCCCCAAACCCATGACATTTCATTCCAAGAAATTTCCAAGAATCCTTGCCATGAAATTCTACTGCATCTTCTTCCGATAAACATCACAACATGTTATTTCGTGAAATTCAGTTGAATCCGATTCAATCAACATGTCCATTTTTTCTGAAATGTCATGACTTGAAATTCCAAGTGCCATAGAATCCCATACATTGCACTAAAGTGTTACTATAAAGGTCATGTACTGCAGGTCAGTGTTACTTTAATGTTTGGTTAATTCTAGCATGAACTGAATTGCAGTGCTTTGTCAACATTACTGCATTTCTTGATAAACTTGCCAGAGGGTTAAAGACTCTAGCTTGAGCCCGCAGCCAAAGGTTAGGTTTGTCAGAAGTGGGATTCGAACCAACGCCTCCAGGGGAGACTGCGACCTGAACGCCAGCTGCCGAAGGATAGTCCGTCAAAATGGGGATAATGTTGAACAATGTTGAACGCCACAGCCAATCACGTCGACGCGCTATAACATTTGCAGCCAATTAGAGAGCGCCATTCTCGACATTATAACATCTGCAGCCAATCAGAGAGCGCCATTCTTGACTTTTTCCTTATCATTTTCGACATTTGACCAATCAGAGTACAAGGAAATGTCGATGGCACGTTTACGCTTAGCACCGCTAGGAGGAGGAGTCAGGAAGCTAGCCAAGTGTCAATCAAGTTGCCGAACTGAGCCGAAGGTGTACGAAGTAATGACATATCCTGAGGGGCGAGTCAGATTTTAAAAAGTTCAGACGTCGAGCATCACTGTCACGGAGGTCAGGCAGCATCATTTTAACGGAGGACTGCGAAACTTATTTTTCGGTAACTTTAACTGTATTTTCGGACAATGTAATTTTATATTTGTATATAATTGTATACTATATTATAATTGTAAATATCGTGTGTGCTTTTTTTAAAGAAATAATTTGTATTATAGTAGTTTTGTTCAAAACGATATAACCTAACCATTAGCCCCCCAACAAAAAAATGTCTGGCAAAAAATCCCATAAAGCCATGTCAGATACTGACTGGATTGCAAGGCTAAAAAAGTTTGCAAGCACAGGAGTTTGGCCATCAAATGAGGGTAACAGGCCAGCTCCTCGACAGAAAAAGTGGCATGACGTGTACCAAAGGGTGAGTGTGCTTTTGTCACCTTTGCATGATGTAATAATTGTAATCCTAATCATTTAATTCTATGTCATCATTATTTATAGATATGTATGTAGATAATGTTGCAGGTATTTGAGATTTATGTTTATTTATGTAAAAAAAAAACGTTTTTTTGCACTGGGAGATTCAGAGATTTGAGGCAGTGGGGGTGGGGATGTTGAGTGAATGGATGTTTTTTTGAAGGTGTGAAATGTTCCTCTCTTGTTCTTTTAAAGGAGGATACAAACTTTACTCACTCTTTATCTCTAATTTTACAGTTTGTATCTCCCCTTCAAAGAACATGAATAAAAATAAATGACACACTACAATAAATTAATGTGCCATTCATACTTGCATGTATTCTATATTATATGTGTGATAATGTTTACAGATTGAAAGATGTCCGATGCAGTCTCGCGGCCAGACAACCTTGCTCGGAGCGGTCCCAAAGTGCATATGTGGTTTTCACACTCAAAAGGTAACAATGTAAAGATGTAACTTGTATTTTTTTTATATATATATAATTTACTGAACAAATTCTTCTCGTTCAACAATTATTGTAGCCTATGTATTTTTGTGGTTGTCTTAAGCAGGCCACAGCCTCTATTGGACAAGCACCAAGGGTTGTTGAACAACGGTCTGCCGCTACTGGACCAGCACAGGAGGTCATGGCGCAGAGTCAGCGTCAGCTCCCACCCCAGCCTACTTCTAAAATTATACCAAGTTTGTCAAAGGTAATAACATTTTTTTTTATATAATTGCAGTTTTAATATGCGTTTAGTATAAAGGTTTAAGTTCAGTGGAAATGGCTGGTATGTTTTTACACCTACCTGCCAGCTGTCACACCTTGTACAGGGGCGGCTGTAGTCTGCTTATTGGTCAGTTTCACTGTCTCAGGTTGGTTTAGATCAAGTAAAATGGTGAAAGAACAATGTAACCTATGTGATCTCTCTTTCTTCTCTGGGCTCTGCTCTTGCATTCTCCTCTTCCTCTCTAATTGGGCTTTGCCATTATGGGTTAAAGGACACTCACGTCCTTCATGGCATCTCTCTTGATTTTTCCAACTCTCTTGATTTTTTATGCACAATTAATTATACACGTATTATTAATTAAGTCATCATGAATCTGCTTTGTTGCCATTTCAAGTGTAACCTTCATTACTGTTAATAAACGCTTTCTCTTACAAACTACCCAGATAGCAAAAAATATCGGCACGGCTTCTTTTTGCCGCCGGCCCCAAAACTGTCGGCTATAGGTGCGCCCCGCTGGCGGAGATGAAACGTTTGCCGCCGAATACGTCACTCCCATTTCTTGCGAGATGCCGCCGGCGAACAGCCGCCGGACCGCCGACTTCATTCTCTCTGGCGGTTGCCGCCGTCTAAATGAACCGCGGCCGGCTGGCGGCAAGCCGCTTTGAAATCGACCAGCCATGTCATTGGCATGAGTGGAACTGACAGCATTTTAACTTTCACATTTAAAGCGATTATAATTATTATGTGAATTATATCAAATTTTGTTGTTGTTGCTCCAAAGTCATTAGGGTTTATAACAGATTTGAGTCAGTCTGATTCCATGATAAGGTTTAGGAAAATACATTTAAATTACGTTGAAACTCTGAAGCGATTCAGTGATATGCCTATGTAAAATATATAGAATTATTTTAGTCACTTAAGGTGACAATTCTTTACATTTCTTTGATTTATGCACAATTGAGATGCACAAATAGTCCAAAAAGAATTCCTTTTGTAAAACTTACTTGGCAATAAATATCTTTCTGATTAGGTTTTAAAATAAATATTTCATTCATGGTATGAACAATTTAGCAGAATAAATGGATGAAGTTAGACTTTTCACCAATGCCTGAAATCAGTGAACAGTGAAAGACATCTGCAACTTGGCCAAAAGCTTGGGTATGCTTTAGATTTTTTTTATTAATTTGCAACCATGGTAATATTTATAATAAACATGAAAATCCCTGTTTTGACCTGAAAGATAAAGTGAAATATTTAGAAATATTTTGTCTCTCTGTCACCCCAGGAAATTTCGTTTATGTCTTTCATTTTTTTACAAGCTCGATTTTTTTATTTATTTGACCTTTTACAGGTATAAGGGATTAATTTGCAATTGCGAGTTTTGCAATCTGTACAAATGTTTAAGAAAGTATTAAAGCACAAACAGAGAAGTACCTTCACCGGCCGAGAGGGGCAGTACCTAAAAAACAGAAGCAGATTTACCAACACAACAGTGGCCACTCGTCACACGATTTCAGTATTTGGAGAGGATATCCTATCTAGTCATTGACTACGATCTTTAAAGTAAGTACATTTTTCCTTTTTGTGTAACGCAATATTATGTTCATTTTTTACATTTTTAGTTCATCTTTTTCAAATATGTTCTTGCCTTACTAGTCAAGCTAGTAAGTTAGCCTTGTTTACAAAGTTTCCGTCATGTTTCTGACATCACATAGCTAACGTTAGTTAGGCTAACGTTACTTAGTTTCTTCCTGGCGTTAGTTTTTTCTTTTCTTCTTTTAACTATATTTACGTATGTTTATGCCAGTGTGAGTACTAGAGTATGTGGTTTAAGATAGTATTGGTCAGTCGAATAATTAACTAACTTATATATATATATATATATATATATATATGTGTATATATATATATATGTATATGTATGTATATGTATGTATATATATATGTATATGTATGTGTATATATATATATATATATAATGTGTATATATGTGTTTATATGTATATATGTGTGTGTATATGTATATGATTGTGTTTGTCTGAACATGGTTTTCTGTTGATCCACTTGTGAAAATGACTCGTTTTTTTGAAGGGGTGAGCATTTTAATGTTATTGATTTTGCCTGGAAATTAATCAAAAAGTATACTTTATGCAAAATGTTCTTCTATTTTAGATGGTTCACATTGTTCAGTTTATCAACGAGGAGGATCTGCCATTTGCAGTGGTTCCGCAAGAGTGGCTCAGCGAGAGCATGTGCCATTGGCCCCCATTTAACCTCAGCAAAAAGACGAAGGCAACAATTTAGCCATCCTCTGCACACCTCCACACAGCACCTGGGAGAAACATCATTTTAAGTTCATGAAGGGAGCAGGTAAATGGGTCTGACTTGTGTATTTGATTTTCCTGTATTTCATCTGTGTAATTTATTTTCTGTTTATTGTGGATAACTGACTCTTTCATTCATTATTCCCTACTCTAGAATCTTGGAAGTCTCAAGAAAAAAAAAAACTCTAGAAAGATGCATCGATTCCAGAAAACCAGAAAAATGCTGAACTGGTATGTAAAATCTATTGCTGTGATGCTGGATTTGTGATCCTGCCACTAAACTATACCATTTGTTAGATTTTCAAATTTCTGTTTCCTCTTTCTCGCAACCAGGTTTCTCCCCAGTAATCCAGACTCCACTTCACAGAGCCAAGAGTTTGAGTACAAGTAAGTGATGTTATTTGTGAAGTTTTTTTGTCTTGGAAACTATTGCTTCTATTTGATGTCGGCATGAACCGGAAGTTACAAACGACTTTTCTCCAGTGTTGTGACGTATTTAAAAGTGAAACGGTATATTGAACGGAGGGCAGGGTTTTACTCTAGCGCTCCTCTTCTCCATCTCTGCTCATAGCACGGTTTGAGGGGAGTTGCCACGCCCTCGCACCATAGCACATGACCGGAAGAGAAGAGAAGTCGTTTCGAGGGGGGAGGGAAGGGTAACGTATTTGATTAAAGATTATAAGGCTACATGAATTTTAAAAGAATAATGAAGTGCACAGATAAATCATTTATAATAAACACTACAATATTACATATAAAAATACGAATTGTAAAATCTTACTTCAAGAGCAGGTGAAACAAGTTCAACAAACAATGTTGAAGACGTTTGCTTGCACTGAGCAATTAGGCACAACTTGCAAACAGCACCTGTGGTTGTCGGTTTAATTCCCACTGGGGCTACCTGTACATGTAGTAGACCTAGATATAAAGTAAAATTTAAGATTGTATACTGCATATATTACAGTCTGAATCCTTAGCCTTTCACATTTTTTATTTATTTATGAGAAGCTTCAGAGAAATGTAATTTGTAACACTTTTTTGGATTTTCAGCTTGGTGTAGGGGATAAAGCATGTTTTAGAGACATGTTCCTGAAGACCATTGTTCAAAGTAAGTTGGATATTTTTTTTAGATTTAAGTAGATGTGTATGTCCTATTGTCCTCATGCAATTCAAATTAAATGACAGATCTGTATTTTCTATATTAGCCATCCGGAAGGACCCGGCAACCCAGGATGCACTGATGAGGCGGTCCAGGTTAACGTTACGCGTTACCTGAAAGGAGCATCTGACCGTGAAGGCAGAAAAAGGCGCCGCACAGCTGAGAGGGACCCACAGCCGACCACTTAAAACTAGACTGACTACTGACACCCCAGAATCACTGACAACTGGAATCCTTTCTTTATCTTGCAGTCAGTAGAATCAAGACCCCTAAAGAAGTCAGAAGTGTCAGACTACACTCACTCACTGTGGAAATTACTTTCTTTTTTTCTTTTTCAAATAAAGCTTGTAAATCCTTGTGCCACAGGTCAGCATTGCCGTTATAACGGCCTATTCTACTCCAGAGCTTTACTATAAATTACTACCACTTATCATATTGTTAGAAATGGCTTGTAAATGTCGTTATACTTTTATTTATTTGGTATCTTGCACATTATTTGGTATCAAATATCCTCTTTACTTGTCATAATGTTTACTGGTAATTTTTTACCCTAGAGCTGTCCTTTTTATATGAACACTTATTGTAAGTGTTGTAATTTGCTTGTAAGGCTGTTTAACCAAAATTGAATTGGAAACCTGCATGTTAGTATATTGATTTATTTATTTTTCTGTTATGTTTCAGTGATCTGAAATATCTTGTTTAAATGACAGTTACTGTACTTTGAAATGTGGAATAAAAATGCCAATTGTAAATTTGTCTGGTTTGAGCAATCATTATTCTTGCTAAACTGCATGCTATAAATAAATAAAAATATATATAGCCAGAATAAGCGGCGGCAGAGCGCTCGAAAATAGCGTTTGCCTCCGGCGGGCCGCGGAAGGACGGCCTTCAATATAAAGGCGGCGGAACGGCGGTTGGCCCGCGGGCCGGCCGCTTAACGAAGGCGGTATGAAGGCGGCTGCCGCTTTTAAAAAGCGGCTGCCGCCGGCGGTGCGCCGTCCAACGTGTTTGCGATGTCGCCATTCTGACGCTTCTACTGCCGCCGGAGAACCGACGGTGGTCCGCCGACTCATTGCTATCTGGGTATGTGCAAACTATTTTTGATTTTAAGTCATTTTTAAAAGGTACTTGTTAAATTACTATATACTCACATTCTAGCAATACCTTCCCAAACATTTTTCTATTCTAACTGTGCTTATTTCAATCTGTATAAGTAGTAGAGTGTGGTAATACACAGACAAAAAAATAAGTTAAAGAAAGAAAGCAGGTCCTTTAGTTATATAATGAATGATAGGATCAATAGTAGGGATGAGCGAGTACAGCATTATCTGTATCTGTATCTGTATCTGTTAACCATATGAATTATCTGTATCTGTACTCGGACTGGGCGGGGCCTAACCCGGAAGTGGGCGGGATTTAACCCGGAAGTGGGTCAGGTTGTCTTGAAATGGGCGGGGCTTTAACCGGTATGGTATTTTAAGCATGCAATTGATATGGGTTGTTGAGAAATTGTTATTTATTGCTGATTAGAAAACTATTTACTCATTATTCTGTATCACTGATCATGAGAGGGGGGGGGGGGGGTGTTTGTGTTTTTGTGAGTGTAGCAGCTTAATTTGTAATATTATTTATAACACAACTACCTTTATTTTATTTATAAAATACAGCAAGAAAGTGTCACTCAGTGCGTGAAGTAAAAAAAAACTGGTTAGAGCCAGCAGACGGTTTAAAAAAAAAACTCAGATGACCGGCAGAGAGAGAGAGAGAGAGTGTGTGTGTGTGTTGCTAGCTAATTCATTTGTAATATAGTTTTATACCACTACTTCCTTTATTTTTTTAATGAAATCCAGCAAAAAGTGTCAGACACTCAGTGCATGAAGTAAAACAAACGGTTAAAAAAAAAAAAAAAACTCCGACTGGCAGAGACGCAACGCGAGTCGCATTCTACCAAGCACCACGTCTGAACAAACCCCACGTTTACCAGAACTCTACTGGTTAATAAGTAAGTGTACTACAAACCGAAGTAAAAAACAAACCTGAAGCTGAAGAAACCCTAAACGTTAACGGAAAAAAGACCCGCGAACCTGAGTGACTGAGGGAGAGACAGAGGGAGAGAGTGTTCTGTGTGTGAGTGAGCAGAGCGGGACACAGCAGCACAATAAATCAAATCTGTATGCGTGTAGGGGAGGGGCGTTGTGACTAGTCTATCACAGAACGCAGACACAGTCAGCTACCCAATGAGGATTTTTATTCAATCCGAGCACAGATATTGACTCGTATTACTCGTATTATACTCGTACTCGGCAAAAGTGCTTTATCCGTACCGGATACTCGTTTCAGCCGAGTATCCGGCTCAACTCTAATCAATAGATATTTTCTCATTTTACATTTTATTATATTTTTGGCCAATGTGCTGTTACAATTCAATTTGTCTTTTCATTGAAATTGTTTTGCCCTTTTTTAGTTTACCAAGCCAAGATTTGGTGGGTCCCACATTGCTGCTGCAAAGCCAAATCTGAGTGTGGCTAGGAGACCATCTCAGGCTGTTGACCAACCCAGCGCAGCAGTGTCCAGTGCCCCTACACCAAGCACCACTGTCTCTGTAAGTACTGGCATAATCCACATTGCATTCTAAGACACATTCCACATCTGTGCACTTTTTAGAAATATATTTTGTATGCAGGAAATCTTATCATAATGAATTAAGAGCAATACTATACAGTTTTCACACAATATGCAGTCAGTGAACACATTTCCACAATGCTTACATTTTCGTAACAGACAAGCTATACCTCCCAACAAAATTATGGATTGTTTTTGTAGTATTTACAAATGTTAACACACACCACCCCACAATAGCAAAAACAATATTCCAAACCTTAGATACAGTATAAAAACCTCGGCTTCTTCAATGATATCAGTTCAAAAACAATATATCTCAGCTGATAATAAACAAACAATTGAATAATTGACACACACCTGATTTATGTTGGGTAAATTGGGCCAACCATAGCTGATTCCAGTCTGGATTAGACTCAGTGGCAGGGGTTATTTTTTTCTGTTACATTGACACTTATACAGTAAAAGGAGGAATTTGAGGAGATATGTTTTTGGAAACAGAAAAAGACAAACACTGTAATGTCTGGACGAGGAAGAGTAAGAGCAAGGGGCCCAGGGAGAAGAGCAGGCCCAGTGAGAGGTGCAGTGAGAGGTGCAGTGAGAGATGCAGTGAGATGTGCAGTGAGATGTGCAGTGAGATGTGCAGTGAGATGTGCAGTGAGATGTGCAGTGAGATGTGCAGTGAGAGGTGCAGTGAGATGTGCAGGGAGATGTGCAGTGAGAGGTGCAGTCAGAGATGCAGTGAGATGTGCAGTGAGATGTGCAGTGAGAGGTGCAGTGAGATGTGCAGTGAGAGGTGCAGTGAGAGGTGCAGTGAGAGGTGCAGTGAGATGTGCAGTGACAGATGCAGTGAGAAATGCAGTGAGAGATGCAGTGAGAGGTGCAGTGAGAGATGCAGTGAGAGGTGCAGTGAGAGGTGCAGTGAGAGATGCAGTGAGATGTGCAGTGAGAGGTGCAGTCAGAGATGCAGTGAGATGTGCAGTGAGAGGTGCAGTCAGAGATGCAGTGAGATGTGCAGTGAGATGTGCAGTGAGATGTGCAGTGAGAGGTGCAGTGAGAGGAGCAGGGCCAGGGAGAAGAGCAGGCCTAAGGAGAGGGCAAGGTAGAGGTGTAAGAATGTGTGGTGGTGGCACTCCAAGGGCTGCAAGAACAGTAGTCAGTGATGAAATTCGTGCCACTATCATTGACCATGTAATCAACCACGGTCTTTCACTAAGAGAGGCTGGTAAACAGTAAAGGGAAAAAAAACTGATTTGCTTTTTACTGGAATACTGTACATGTGGACATACAGTTCCCAACCAATAAATTTAGTGTAAAAATGGTGGATTGCATGTTTTGTATGCAAATACCTGTAAAACTGAAACACAAAAGTCTATGAAGTTTTTGTAATACAATAGCCAGTATTTTGAAACCTGGTGTACTTTGATTGACTGCATGTACCTTGTGAAGTGAAAACAAGTGTTATTCTTTGACAGAATAATTTCATTCTGAGTCAGATTTCCAGTGTTTTGGTAAAGTTAGTGTGTGCAGAGAAAGATGTGTTCTATTTTGAAATGAAGAGTTAGTATATATTTACAGTTTTTTTCAATTGTTTATACGCAATTTTGAAAACCGGGTTCTTTTTTTCAAAATGTAATCACAATTATCCAAACACCACACTCAATTGGCATAATTCCTAGATTGTTTGGAAAATGACACACTTCTGTCAAAACATACACACTTCAGTCAAAAGATATACACATATTTGTGAAAATGCTATTAGTTTTCATGTAACCAACACAGTCCTTAATGATCAGAAACTATTGTAACCAGTTTCACACTGCTGTGATAAATAAAAAACACATTTGTAAAAATACTATTTTTAGGAAATAGCATGTGCTAGATTTTTGGCCAGACATTGTTATGTAAGGGATAATTTAGATGAAAAAAAATTGTGACAAACAAACAACATTCTTCATGATTAGTTTGATATATAGGGAGAATGTACACAAATAGGCCTACTATAAACTTACCAAGCACTGCACAACACTGATTTCTGCAGACTCATATTTCAAGTATTTATTTACAGTATTTCTTACCATAATCAGTTACAGTAATCAACCAACAATGAAATCAATGAAAAAAATAAAATCTGTAGACAAATTAAAATTACTGCATGAAGTACATACAGTTTGACTCTGAAGAAAAACTGCTGTAAAAGCAACAAGAATACTGTAACTATTCAGTTACAGTATCAACCAGAGATTTGGTTGAACTCTTTGTCCAGCTTCCATCGGTGTCAGTCCATGGTCCCTCTACCTCCTTCACCTCTTCCTCTACCTCCTTCTCCTCTTCCTCTACCTCCTTCTCCTCTTCATCTACCTCCTTCACCTCTTCCTCTACCTCCTTCTCCTCTTCCTCTACCTCCTTCTCCTCTTCCTCTACCTCCTTCTCCTCTTCATCTACCTCCTTCTCCTCTTCCTCTACCTCCTTCTCCTCTTCATCTACCTCCTTCACCTCTTCCTCTACCTCCTTCTCCTCTTCCTCTACCTCCTTCTCCTCTTCCTCTACCTCCTTCTCCTCTTCATCTACCTCCTTCACCTCTTCCTCTACCTCCTTCTCCTCTTCCTCTACCTCCTTCATCTCCTCTTTGAGCCCCCCCTCTTATTCTCACTCTTCTTCTTCTTCTTCTTCTTCTTCTAGCTCCTTCCATTTTTGTTGAAGACAGGTGAACTCACCTGCTGCCTTTTATAGCACTCCTGAGTGATGCGTTTTCAAATTAGCACATGTGTGCTTCCACGCCTGATGGATGTGCATATCCAATTCATTCATTAGTGTGGTCAATGGCAATCCGGGGCTTTGTAATGACAAGGAAGTAACCTCACAATCCTTATCTGTGTCTAAGGTGTGAAAATGTGTGTAGAGTTTTACAAATCACCGTGTGTAATGTTTTGCTATAAGGGTAAGGCAGACATTGTGTGTAATGTTGTGCAAATCTGCGGAGGGGTTTTGCTCATTGGAGTAGAATTTTGCAAATTGTGTGGAAATTTTTATTTTAGTGTGTAAACAATCATAAAAATCTGTAACAAAATGTGTTCTTGAGAAGAAAATTATCCATTTGGCCAATTGTGTTTTGTTGGTGTGAGTCTGTGTTAAGAGTTTAGGAAAAAGTATCTGAAGTATGGGTAAGCGCTTGTTAGCGATTGAAAAAAACTGTAAATACTTTTGAAAACAGATTCAAATAAGCGGCGATCCTAAATTGCAATATTATTTCCCACAATTACTGTTTTTGACTGTATTTTAATCATATTTCAAAAACAAAAAGAATCTTACTGAACATAGACCTTTAACCCTCCATCCTTTTTGGCAACAAAAAAGAAACTAGCGGCCGCAGGGGATGTAGAGGGACGAATGTAACCCTGTTGTAACGCTTCCTCGATGTATTTCCGCATAGATTCTTGCTCAGGAATGGAGAGTGAGTAGATTTTTCCCTTAGGAATCGATGCATCGGGGACCAGATCAATGGCGCAATCCCATGGTCTATGGGGTGGCAAGTTGGAGGCAGTAACAGGGTTAAATATGTCAGAGAACGAGGAATAACAAGAGGGAATATTTGTGGACAGATTCTCCGTGGGACTCTCGATGGAGGTGGAACTCACAGTGAGCACTTTCTTAGGTTCCGTGGCTGGGGGAGCAGAGTGTGCGCTTTTCTTAAGCGAGCAATGGCATCCCCAACTGATTATCTTGCCGGACTGCCAATTAATGGTAGGTTGGTGACGGATAGCCATGGACGGCCGAGGATGATGTCTGTTTGGCTATTTTGTAGAATGAAAGGTTCGAACATTTCATGGTGAAGCTTTTCAATAGACAACTGGATGGGTGTTATTTGAGATGTCACATACCCGTTGTTAATGGGTTCGCCGGTCACTCCATGGATGGAATATGGCTTGGGAATGTCGACCTTCCTGAGGTTAAGTTTCTCGCTGAGCCGTCCTGATATGAAGTTCCCCGCTGATCCGGAATCGACGATGGCTGTTGGAGATACATGGGAATTTAGGATTTTCAAGGTTACAGAGATAGTGAGCGGGGTCGATACATCGTGGTGATCCAGAACGGAGCTTACCGTCATCTGAGGTGGCCGAATGGGACATGGAAATCGAAAATGACCTTTACCACCACAGTACAGACATAACTTCATTTCTCTGCGACGAGAGCGTTCAGCTTGGGTGAGTCGATGAGCATCGACTTGCATTTCCTCAGGGGGTTTTTCAGACTCATGGTTTGCGAGGACATGAGGGGATGTGACATGAGAAAGTCGAGCATCTCGATAGCAGCTCTGAGATCGTTGATGAACACGGAGAGTTTGCTGTATGAATTTCTCTAGTCCCAGGTTATCATCATAGATCGCCATTTGGAGACGAAGTGCAGGATTTAGTCCGCCGCGTTAAACAGCCAAGAGAGCCTTTTCGTTCCAACCGCTCACTGAAGCCAGAGTCCGGAATTCAATGGAGTACTCTGAAACGGGTCTTTTTCCTTGACGGAGTTGAATTAACTTATCACTGATGGTGGAATCACTGACTGGTTGGCCAAAAACTTCCTTGAAATGATTTATGAAATTTTGTAGTGACCTGATAACCTCAGTCTCCTGTGCCCACAGCGATTCAGCCCATCTCAATGCTGTTCCAGATACTGCTGGATGATGAAAGAGATTCGCGAACGATCTGTGGGGAATTGATGAGGTTGCTGGTCAAAGATGAGCGAACACTGCAATATGAAGCCATTGCAATCCTCCGCCCGGCCAGAGAAGGGCGCTGGTCGGGAAGCGGGGCTAGCAATGCATACTAGCGTGGAAGTGGGGTTCGCGGAAGTGGCGGTGGGCTGAGGACACGAACTCGCCGCATCGATTGGCGGTTGTGTTGGATCCATAGCGGTAGTTGGTCAAGCCTTCTGTCAGGATACAGGCAAGGAGACAGAGGTAAGTGAATCCAAACACAGCTTTATTGAACGTGACACAAGTGCATAGGTGAGTATTCTCAGAGTTCAGGTGCAGATGCGGTGAGGGTCTCTACGTGCGGGGCAGATAACAGGTGAGCAGGTCCTTTTCAGGTTAATTGGATGTCAAGCGGTCACAGATCATTCATACTTGTCTTTTCTCTTTCAGGTGTCGTCGTGGATGAGACAACTCGGCGTGAACACAGGGACTCAGGAAAATACAGGATTCTAGGGAACAGGGATTGTTGTGGTTTTCAATCTTTCTGAAAAATAACTTCGCAGAGATCTTTGATGCCAGAAATAATTAGACTTTATTTTCGAACGCCGTCCCGTTCCATAGAACGGCGCTCTAACGCTCTCTGGCCCTCTGGCCTTCCAGTGCGCGCTCCCGAGTATCTTTTGGTTCAGAGTTATATACATACATCTTCTTCCAAAGAAGGTAACACACCCTATAGATAGTTTTGGGTAAAGGTCTTTTACCATGTGACTTCTCAGAATAGAATTTTCTGCAGCAAACAACATTCCATTCAAGGTCTTTCACATACACAGAGGAAATCCAAAGTCACAGACAGAAGAAATAATTGTGTCCAAATATATAGCAAAATTACTTGTTTTCTAAATAATAAAATCTTCTACATTCCCTCCTCTGAGGCTTATTAAGCCTCACATTCACTATCTTTTTTCCAGAGTGTAGTTTCAAAATCCAGCTCCCTCAGTTATGCTACCTAGTGACCCAACTGAGTCACCCATTCTCCTTACCAATTACTAGATTAAGCCACCACACTCCGGAGGAGCACTCGAGCCAAACATCTTCTTCCATACATTTTATTTCTTTTAGTTGTTCTTTCTTTTTTGTTTAATGGAAAAAGTAAAAAACTCGAATTCTCCCTAATCAAAATTAAACCAAAGAATAAGACAGTGTTATAAGTGTGTGTATACATTTGGTTCAGCATTGCCTGTTATTGACACAGTTATGTAGAGTATATCAAACATAAAAGTCTCTTATACTATTGAAAGTTTTCTTGCGGTGTAGATATCCTCTAGGGTCTGGCTCATCAATCATCTTCTTCATCCTCAATTCCTCATTTAATGGGATCAACATCCAGGGTTTGTAAATATCAATTTGGTTGCCCTCTCAAATTAGTTTTCATTATCTTTTTTCCGCATTTCCATTCGTTTAATCGTGGTTTTCCAACTAGTGATCTTAATATACAAAGTATACAACAGAATAATAACCCACTTTTAATATTGCATCTCCAAAAACATCTCTAATTGAGAAAACCTTAATTTTCCAAACTTTTCATTAAGTTTTCCTTAACTTCTGCTCTTAAGTTTTTCTTGACTCAATCGCTAAATTTTCCTCCCTGCACAATATTATTTAGTAAAAGTGCAACACTGATCACCAAACATAAGTCAGTTTACTTTTTTTTCACATAATTGTTTTTCTCCTAATGCAGACAAAGCATTATAATAAATATCTGCTTATTATAGTAGTCTAATTGATTTATTATGCATTTTTGTTCTACTTGATCCATATGACTATTAATTCAGAATATGGCTGGGTAAACATAACTCTCTCGTTTTTATCACTTCTTATGAGAGAATATCATTTCTTAAATTCGAAGAATCCATCTTTTAGTCAGTCAATTTTAGTGAACAGAACACTTTACACTTATCTAATAAATTGCAATACATTTCACTTACTGTCTATTTTATTACCAAATTTAAACAATAAATACCATTTTGACCTTTTTAATCTCGCATGTTGCTTCCTATTCTCATTGTAGCTCCTCAGTTCAAGACTAAACTGAATACATTTTCTTCTTTTCTACTAATTTCTAAATAAACTATCATGAATAAACTAATTATGTGTCATGTAATCACTCTAACTAAGAAAGCTTCAGAGCAATGTTACATTTATCTCATAAAAGTCATTCAATAAACTCATTAGACAATTAGAAAAATAACTCTAGAAAATAACTTTTTGCACTTTCTTACATATTCCTTATATGTACATTTCTTTTTCTTTATATCTAACAATCCAAAAGTTTTTCTATCAACCTTTTAAACCATTAGCATTATAACTTAATCATTATTAAAACTTCCTTGTGTTCGTATGCAACTTATTTTTAATCTTCAATACTTCTGTTTAGTTGACATATAATCTGATCTTATTTCTGATAGACTTCCAATCTAAGGATTACTTCTCTGTCAGAGATTTAATTTCTGTTCCTGCCCTCCTCTGCTGATTTCTTTGCTTTTACCCATCTATATCATGTCCACATGGTATACTGATATATGGCCTATTTTTGTCGCTGTTCTTTTCTTAACTTTGTTTTTGCAACAAATTTCACAAAACTTTGCAAAAATGCCTTTTAATTTAAAATGCCTATAATTTTATATTCATTTTAATTTTTAATTCCTTTCCTTACTCCCCCCTTTGCGCACTGGTTTAAAACCATTGCGCATCTGGACTGAGAATATTCAAAAGTATTCATTGGTTCAACAATCTGTCCTTCATGTGAATGCCAAACACTATTTTTTTGACCCCCCTCTGGTGCCATTTAGATTGTTCATAAGGGCTTGTTTGTTACTGAATTTCAATAAGTTCTTGTAAGTCTATAAACTTTCTATCCTTTCTATCAAGCACTACTTGATATCATTTTAATTAATCAATTGCATTTTGAATCAAATTGTATTCTTATCAATTAAAATTAAAATTTAATATTTGTTAATACTTGCTTTAATTTCAACTGTAGCCTTAAACTAATTAAGTATACCCTTGTATTGACAAGTTACATCTGAGTACCCCTTAAAATGTATTTTAAAGTTATTTTTAGTTCTAATTTTTTCCTTCATTAATTGTCTTAATTCCCATTATGCTATATTAATTGTTAACATTATTTTAGTTTCTTTTCTTAATTAGTAAAGTTTTCTATGTTGCGTAATATATTTTTCTCCTCAATAATTTTTTGTTTTGATGGGGTTATTATTAAGTTGCTACTGAATCTATTCAAGGGCTGAACATTCATTCATAGGAAAGTTGGTTGATGTTGACTATTGTTTGAGCTTGTACTCATCTCTGTTGATTCTCTTTTCTTTGCACAGTTCCTCTCATTACTGTGTTTCTGGTCAAGTTTGTCTTTTCTTCCATTCATGATTTGATCATTCTGTTAACCTTGTCATCAATCATTACATCTTTCACCAGGGTGTCTCCAGTGAGTCGTTCGTTGCAATGGACTCTTTCTCTCAGTGTCAGCATGTCCTTGATCCCTCAGTTCAGTTGTGGGGGGTTGCTGAAGTCAGTTGGTTTATTTTAAGTTGAGAGGCATGGACTCAAATGTCACACTGTTGATCACTTCTTCTGAAATTACAAAGCATAGTTACTGGTTCTTTTTGTTAGACTTGTTCCAGAATCCTTCCTGGAATTGAGCTGCTGCTATCTGTAAATTAAAGCTTAATTATTTTTGTTAGTGACAACAACATGTGATTTCAATCATCTGCTCATCTGTCCCATTGTCCTTCTCGATGTTACCTGTAGAAAGGTCATGTGGGCTGAGTGGTGTCCTTTCTGCTTTCATTAACAGCAGGACTTTAATCCATATATTCCTATTTGTTTTTCATAAATTTGACTTTTGATCATTATTTGCAACTTTTTTGCATTTTTCTCACAATAAATTTCAATGTACTCTTATAATTAGTCAATTCAACTCAGTTATCTCTTTGTCTTGAGTTCCACTATCAACCCACTATTTATTAGGCATCTTGGACAATACTCAACCCACTTTGACAAAAGTTACAAGACAATATTTCATACTTTTGACATAGATCAGCTCCATCATGATATGCTGAAAAGAAAGGGAGACGTGTTATGCTGCAAAGAAAGTCAGATATGTTATGCGCTGCGCAAATGTGGCACTGTTTTTTCTATTTTTAGTTTTCTCTTTTCATTCTTTGATTTTTCATATTGTTACTTCAGTTCCTGACCAGGAAATTTAACCAAATGCATCCATGGTCATTATTTTATTGGGCAGAATTTGCCCTGTGGGCCCACAAATTTTAAATACAGCTGTATTGGCAAAATAATTGATTTGCCTTAGTGTTTCTTCAAACATCATCTCTCACTCATTCACACTCAGTGTCTCTCACACACACTGGCCAGCATACACTCTTACTTGTTGTGCTCTAAATGTGGCATCCTATAATTTTAGCCAAGGTCTGATCAGGTCAACACAGCTATCTCAAACACTACTGTGAAGTGTCAATGATCATAAGGTTTAGTTTAACACCGTTGTTATAATCCTTTTTTTTTTTTCTTTTTACAAAATCTAATAGACTAAGTATTTTAGAATAATAAGCCTGCCAATTGTAATTTTTCAAATACATTTTGTCATTTGTTTTTCTGATTTTTCCTATTCTTTTTTGTTTTTGCTCATGAGCTGCTTTAAGAAATAAATTGGAGATCTCTGCATAATCTTGGATCCATGGCCAACAACATTTCCATCTCATTATCCCAGTTCTGACAGCATTTTTTGCGATTTCATAATTTTGGACTTTTGGAGTAATTTTTTCTCCAATCTATCTCTAAAAAATTATCAAAACAAAATGGAGTGACCAGTATCATAGTTTAGCAAACACTAATAATAATTCTTTGACATTTTGCGTCTATCTTTTTCTTTTCTACAGATAAATTTTTCTCATGCTTTTAGCCCTATAGTTGTTTCATATAATAGCCCTCACTATACCAAATCCAACCTCAGGTTGAACTATTTGGTGAGTTGAGCACCCACTTGTCTCTTTCAGTGTATTCTCTTTCTTTTTTATATGGCTGGACTTGAACCTACTGGAAAAGCAAAGAGGGTTAGTTTAGCAGAGAATATAAAGAATTGCTTATGAGACCAGTGAATAATCAGAATGAATAAAGTTAATATAATAACTAAATTTGAAGCAGTCTCTAGAGTGATCATTGAAGTTGCCACACCTGTGTTGCCCGTAAGGGAAGGGTTTCGGTCAGTTCTTCTGTTTTTAGATTATCAGTCTGTTAAAGCTCCATGGCTGTCGCTCTGCATGTGTCGTCAGCCTAGCTGTCACTCAAGGCTTGGTGTAAACAGGAATATAGGCTCTGTTGTTTCTCTGCCCCTTCTCAGTTTGGGCTTTGATAGATTTTGCCACAGCTTTGCATCTCAGGATTTTCCTCTTGTCCTCAGGAAAAAGTCTCCAGTGAAATAGTGAAAGTTTCACCTTTTCCAGCATTAAATCAGTCTTTCTCCATGCTGAGTTTTCCAGAAAGTGGTCATCTTCAGAAGGGGAGCTGAAAGCCCCTCACCCTCTCTTCTTCTTCTCTCTGCAGTCGCCTTTGACCTTTCACCTCTTCCATTCGACACTGAAGCCATCTGAAACTTGAACACTCAGAGAGCTGCATAGATCAAATTAGTCTTTATAAATATTTGTTCCTGAGATATTAGCTCTTTATCTAAATTCCAATTTTAACCATCTTTTTCTAGTTCTTTTATACTATATAATAATCACTGGTTGACAACAGCAGTTCTCCCATTCTGTTTTTAGTAAAGCAAGTTCTTCGTTGCATGGAAAAAGCAAGCTATTTCTTCATTGCAATATGAGCAATAATCTAACTTTTGATTTTCTGAGTATAATACAATTAAATAATTTCCCTATCATAAAATCAGCCTTCAATCTTTCTCCTATATTTGCATGCTGTGCTCAAAATAATCTAACATGGTGAATCAACTTTTCCTCACCCATTTCCAACAATTCACATTTACTACAATTCTAAGATTGCTGTAAATTATTTATGACTGTTGAAACTTTGTCACTCAATCTTGTTCACTTTTAGCACACTGCAAAAGTTATTTTTTCCTTAGCACAAACTTAATTTTCTACAATAGAATCATTTTTCTCTCACTTTGTCTTCAGGGATAATGAGATACAAATTTTAGACGTCTTCAGATATAAGATATAATATATTAAGCACGTGCATTTTTATTTATTTATCCATTAATATATATCAGTCCATTTATTAATATATATTTTATACTTTAACTTATTTATACTACAATAATCTGCAAGACTAATATCTTGAAACAATTGTTTTCTTTTTCTATTTCCTTTACTTTTAATACTCATTTATACATTACTTGTCTCTGAAGCACATTCACACATTCCTTGTCACCTATTTTTAACCACAGTCACAGTCAAGCAGACACACAGGACAGGATCCTACATTCACTCACAGAGCTAAATTCTACTCACAGTGTTTCTCACTGTTTTTACAAACAATACTTCACTGAATAACTTTGAACTATCACAGTCCTCTGCGATTCACTTCCTCCGACACAACAAAGTCATATACTACATAGCTTTTCCGTACAGTCCCTTGTTAACCTATAACAAGGCGGTAACCAAAAGCTAAACTTATCTGT
The DNA here is from genome assembly GCF_051911475.1 of Siphateles boraxobius. Taxonomy (NCBI): domain Eukaryota; kingdom Metazoa; phylum Chordata; class Actinopteri; order Cypriniformes; family Leuciscidae; genus Siphateles; species Siphateles boraxobius. The sequence goes on along the minus strand of NW_027509186.1, from coordinate 3,149,047 downwards.
GCAATATTCGCCATCCTTCCAGGCCCTCTTGGCGAAATCCACATAAAACTTACCCAGTCCCTTGTTAACCTATAACAAGGCGGTAACAATAATCCAAACTTAATCTGTGCACATGCAATTAACTTATTATCCTCAAGGCCCTCTTAATAAGTAACACAGAGCTATATGGTAACCTTTACCAGTATTCTTAATGATAGCCCTTATCATTAATTCAAATGTACAAAAACCTGATAACCTTTACCAGTATACCTAATGATAGCCCTTATCATTAATTCAAATGTACAAAAACCTGATAACCTTTACCAGTATACTTAATCTTTTACGTACGTATAATAAAACCTTTAGCGCCAAATTGATACCAATATTCATACAACCTGCATCAGATTATATAAACACTGGCAAACGAGAGTTCCGTTTTTACAATTTATCTTATATCCCCAAGGCCTTCTTATTGGACATCACACTGCATGCAATTATTTCGAAATCAGAGACCTCTGTTTAAAATATGTAGTTCTTTAATTTTGGAGAAGCTTTTTTTTAAGTGTCTCACCGTAAAGGGCAAATATCCGGGCGAACCACACAAACTATAAGCAAAAATTGCTTACCTTGTGGCCACTTTTTGTTTGTGTCGCTCGTCCAGCAAAGCCCACCACGGTTCGTCACCAGCCCCTACGGATGTCCTGCCGGGGTCGCCAAATGTTGTGGTTTTCAATCTTTCTGAAAAATAACTTCGCAGAGATCTTTGATGCCAGAAATAATTAGACTTTATTTTCGAACGCCGTCCCGTTCCATAGAACGGCGCTCTAACGCTCTCTGGCCCTCTGGCCTTCCAGTGCGCGCTCCCGAGTATCTTTTGGTTCAGAGTTATATACATACATCTTCTTCCAAAGAAGGTAACACACCCTATAGATAGTTTTGGGTAAAGGTCTTTTACCATGTGACTTCTCAGAATAGAATTTTCTGCAGCAAACAACATTCCATTCAAGGTCTTTCACATACACAGAGGAAATCCAAAGTCACAGACAGAAGAAATAATTGTGTCCAAATATATAGCAAAATTACTTGTTTTCTAAATAATAAAATCTTCTACAGGATCCAGACAGGAAATGCAGGAAACCAGGACTCGGGTAGGATGTCTGAAGACAGTGGAACAGCAATGCAGAGGTCAGTAATACACAGGTGAGTATACGTTACTTGGTCGGCGATGACGAGGAGATAGACTTTGGTAGACAGCGGGAAATGGTCTGTTCCTGTTGGAGGCTTGACGGTGAATGAAGCTGTGGTGAGTGTTTTTATTCAGAGGCTATTGATTGTGAACAGGTGCAGGTGATTAGAATTCTGGTGAGAGTGATCGTTGTGTTGTGAAGGATGTGGTGTCTGATTGGTTCCTGACAAACATGTAATCTCCCTTTTTTTTTAATTATGTAATTAGAATATAATAACTATTTTACAGAAAACTGCACCAAAGGAGCTTACATTCTGACAGCTTGCTGGAGCTTAAGTGTGTCTGCCACAATGTCCTCCACTGTTGCTTGCTGGATTCTAGGATTGGACATCATCACTGCCTCTGTAAAATGAAATTCCTTAACTATGCAGCAATGGTTAAAAAAGTACTGGTAATACAGGTTTTTTGTGTCACTAACATATAGGACTTGCTCTTCCCTTTCTTCCCCTTCAGACTAAACTCCTTCCAGACACTGTAGGAGGCCAGTGCCCGCATCACCCTACGGGTGTTTTCCCCAGGGTTTGGACCTCCAACAAGACTTAAATGGTGTGTCTACAAGATGGAATACATTTTCAAAATGGTAATAACTTTTGTTATTTAACTTAATTCTAACACTTTTTTGGCATTTCACGGATAGTTCACTATTAACATACCACACTATTCCGAAATGTCTCCTCTTCATTTTTTCTTTCGAGAGAGAGAGGAGTTCCTCCATAGTGGCACACACATCAAGGCTCATCTCCTCCACTCGCTGACTAGTCCCATCACCCAGGGCACGAGCACAGTTCATACAGGGCTGCTGTTGAGCTCCTCATCGCCTTCATCTCACTCTCAATGCTGATGATTCTCTGAGTGAGTAACTCAGGAGTTGATCTGGGAGAATCAAGATTGATTCATTCAAATAAAGGTAAAAACTAAGTTTCAAATTATGTTTTGCATTTACCATTCTTCTGGATGTCTCTAGGAGGCACTGGTCTTAATGATGCATCAAGAATGGTATAATCTTCAGGTCTTGCTGGTGTTAGTGTGGTTTGTTTGTTGGGTTTAAATGCTCGGGGAAATGGCAGCTGAGGTTCCACTGTAAATTAGAAGGTAATTACTAAAAAATAGGAACAAACGAAAAACGATGAAATGTACTGGTATTGGTATCAATCAACTAATGAAATTTTGGTATTCTGAAAACCCCCAAGCACTTTTTAATATGAAATTGTGCACAAGTGGTAAAGTAAAATAATTAAAACTAAGAAAGGCCTACCAGTTGATGTACAGTTCACCCGGCTCTTCTTTTTGGGGTGAGGTACTGAAGAAGTATCTTTTAAAAAAATGAATAAAAATGATTTTAGAATTACTTTAATTGTTTACTTGTAAACTTATTTCACATGCTCAGGTTCATACCTCCATCAGAGCTGCTGAGACACACTGGTCGTTTTTTTCTCTTGGGAACGTCATCAGAGCTCTCCACAGAAGACTGCACAGCTGCTCTTTTGGACCACTTCTTTGCAGTTTCATAGTCACCTGAAGTAAAATACAGTGAGTATAATTTAGCATTCCTTAACAGAGTTGCACTAACATTTTGTTTGAATGATCCTTTAAAGTAAAATGAAATACCTGTTTTTGCAAACACTCTGACCCTGTGCCTGGTCCAATTTTTTTTATCAGGTTGTTATTAATTTTTAATTAAAAACCTTTTAATTTTTAATTAAATTATGAAATAAATATTGTAGAAAATGAATTCAAACTATAATATGAAAGCAAGAGTAACTAAAAATCTGAACCAGTTTCAGGCTCCACATACAGTACAGGATCGTTTGGGGGAAGTGTGTGGGCGCGGGCACTGCCGGAGCATGGACACTGCACCGGAGTCGAACTGTTGCAGAGAGGTCAACCTGGAACATTTATTGATCGGCGAAAATGCATCACCATGCACCGTTCATTTCGGATGCTGTGCGGTGAGAGAGACATGTTGGAGGAGGCTATGCTATCTCTAAGGGATGTCCGAGCTGAGACGCTGCAACGCCCCATAAGTAGCTGGTATGTTACAGTGTATTTTACGAATTGTCAACTGGGCTAGGCTAGGCTAACTTATATCCTCTTCTCAGACTGTTAAGGTTAACAGCGTACCGGCAGTTCACTATTTGGGCGAGGGGGCATTTGGGAAGGAGGAATAGGATTCCATTCCCATCCTGTGCAGTGAACTAACGTTACATCTTTTCCCCTGAGCTGAACATCAAGGATTCTAGTATGCGTTGGACTTGTAGCTAAATAAAACATTTGATGTCAGACGCTTCATGTACTCATTGACGTTTTCAACACATCTGTCTCTCGTACCTAGGATTAAACACTAGAAATCACGACTAGAATAATTTTGTTGACAAGGCATGGGGTAGAGAGAAGCTAGCTCTGCTAGTGTTGGTTGGCAACGGAGTACCCACTAAACAACATGATGTCCAAAAGACGTCTTTTCAACGTCTTTGTCACAAAAGTCGGACGTTGAAAAGACGTCCACTGAGGAGCCAGAATGAACGTTTTTATGACGTCTTTTTTTGACGTGTTCTGCACGTCCGATATAGACGTCCATCGAACCTTCGTACCAGTTTAAAAACTAGTTCAAATGTGGCCATTGTGGACATATTTTCAACATCATGTTTTATTTTAAGTAACCATTGTGGTGATGAGTGTTTGCTTTAGTTGGGCTCTTGGTCCCAGTTCTTCTTACTTTAACTTTACCGTGGCTGTTGTAACTGTGTGTTTGTATAACACCATTGTTGTGGCAGAGAAAGCCAAGAAAAAGTAAGATCGACTGTCATCAGCTCCTCGTTGATGATGATAAAATCATCACAAAGTGAGCATTTAATGTTGTGTTTAGACTTTTGTCTTTATATCAGGCATTTATAACCACCAATCTTGTGGAACTGCATTATTTGGTCCAGTACCATTAGATTGATCACTTATTTGAAGGTGGATAAAAGAAAAGCATGTTTACACAATGTTATGAGAAAATGCATCATACAGTCAAACACAGAGATCAAGATTTTGCGTATGATTCACAACAATGGTGACAATAAAAAAAAGCTTCATGCTGCAATGCATGATGGGTAGCTTTCAAAGTACAAAACATCCTTGATTCCCAAGCTTTTTTGTTTTGGTTGTCACCGTTGTTGTGAATCATATGCAAAATCTTGACGTCTATGTGTGACTATGTGATACATTTGCTCAAAACATTTTGTACACATGTTTTTATCCACCTTAAAATAAGTGATCATTTTAATGTTACTGGTCCAAATAACGCAGTTCCACAAGATAGGTGGTTATAAATGCCAGATATAAAGACAATAGTCTAAACACAACATTAAATGCTCACTTTGTGTTGATTCTGTCACAATCCGCTAAGCACTTTCCGTTTTTCTGCCAACTCGGTCTTTTCTCGAAAACCTGGAGGACACAGCCCATTCAGAGCTTGTATTTTGGTACCATCCATAAGTCTGCCCAACCCATTCTTTCAGTAGATGCTCTCATACATCATGGTGGAATTGGCCATTTATGAACCCTAAAGCTCTAAGGTGTCCTATTCCTAAACTGATTGAGCTTTTGCATCAATCATTGTGTCAAGCAAAGGTATGCAGAGGCGAGATGGCTCGCTGGGCCCCACCACCTTGGTGATAGCTCGCTGGAACCCGAGGTGTAGATATGCCTTGAGCTGGGCACCAAACTTGTGCTTGCTAAGGCAGCATATATACTAAAATTGGATCGATACAGAGCAGATTAACATAGCCCCTGGGAAAAGCTCAGCCATCGTTCTTCTCTGTTGTCGCGCATGTGCATTAGTGCCTTCGCGCATGCCCAGTCGCACAAACGCGGTACAAACGAGACACCATCAAAACGCAGGATCGAATCCCGACCGAAGCACAAATATTAAACATTATATTACACACTATTATATTCATATTATGCCTATTTCATGTGTATACATAAAAGTAACATGCTGTGTATTATTTGTTTCACCTTTTATTCAAATCTGTTGTGTTAAACATTATATTGTATTTATATTGTGTCACCTTATTAAAATGTATGTTAAATAATATATTGTATTCATATTGTTTCCCCTTTTTATATTGTTTCACCCTTTTCTGCATAGATATATTGTATTTATATTGTTTCACCTTTTTCTGCATATATATTACAATTTGTTATGTTAAACATTATATTACATTTATATTATGTCAATAATTTTATTTCGATGTATAAATAAAAGTTACATGCCGTGTATTATTCGTTTCACCTTTTTCTTCAGTAAAAAAAATATCAATTAAATATCTGTTGTTGTTGATGTTGTTGTTGTTGTTGATGATGATGATGATGATGATGATGTATAGATGCAGAAAACACCAAACACAGCAGCAGTAGACTACAGTGTGAAATAGATTATTTATTTCAAACTACAATACAATAAAACATGATGATGATGATTTTGATGATGATGATGATGATGATGATGATGATAGTAATAATAATAATAAAAATAGAGCATCAGAGCAGACACATGGCATAAATATTCTGGGGCGAGATGCAGAACAGTGGTAGTGATGCAGAACAGTGGCACAAGGCTTCATTCCTCTTATTTTAAACCACATAAATCACAGCAGACAGACGCATAGTATAAGGGCTCATTACACACATGCATGGATACATAAAGCAGCAGCATACAGTGTGAAGTACCAACGCGGCGGCAACAGAGCCAGTGGCAACTGGACGTAACTCCAAAGACAGTGACCACATTATTGAACATACCCACATGTCCAAAAGGCCTATGTAACTTGTCAACGCATAAAATCACGACAGCACAAATGCATGACAATGTGTTATACAGGTGTGAATGTGTTATACAGGTGTAAATGGGACAGACAATGTTTTCTTTTCTTTTTCTTAAGCCATATGATAGGCAGCATACACACACAGTATAGGCCCGTATAACTTGTCAGTGCAAAGAATCAGAATAGTACAAAGGCATGGCAATGTTGTACAGGTGTGAATGGGATACACAATGTTTTTTTTGCTGTAGAAAAGTTGTGGCAGGTGTGGACCGGTGTTTGTAGGAAGCCTCCACACCGCGGCAAGGTCCCGGTCCTTGTGGAGGGTAAAGTCAATGTCTTTAAAAAACAAACAAACACTGAAACAACTATATACACCTGCCCCAGCGAGAATGCGAAATCAGTCCGGAGCTCGACCCTGGTCCTTCATCTCCCTCAGTCAGTCCTCCACACTCTTACCCGCCGCGGCGGCAGAGCAAAAATGTACATTGCTGTAGCGGGTGTGTCCGGTCTCCCTCCGCTTTGGCTGGCCGCATCTCCTGCACTTTTGTTCTTGTGGCACGCCGGCCCGGGCAGCGACGACTGCTCCTGCCGCTGCCCTCTGCTCAGCCCTCTTCCTCCTCAGCCATTCAGTTTTGTACGCAGAGCGAGGCTGAGGAGGGGGAGCAGGAGGTGGTGCAGGCAGCCGAGGGCCGGCGTGATGTGCGGCGGCCAGCGGCAGCGAGAGGACGTGTGGGGCTGGCGTTGTCAGAGGGAGCGTTGGGATGGGGAGCACCCTCACACTCTGCTGGGGCAGTGAGAGGTCCAGAAAGAGAGGCTGTGTTGCCGGAAAAGGTCCTGTTGCAGCTGCAGCAGCCGGTGGTATGGCCAGGACAACAGCTGAGGGGGCATGCGGTAAAGGCGCCAGTGGGCGCACTGGCGCTGGCAGAACAGGCACCGGTGCTGCCACAGCCGGTGCTGCTGCCAGAGGTCCCGCCGCCCTTGGCGCTGCCGTCCTCGCCTGGCCTGTTGCTGCTGCCGGAGAACGATCCACCGCTGTTGCTGGGCACGACGCCGAACCCGCTGCCGCTGCCGCTGGTGGTCGTCCCTCTGCTGCAACGCCTGAAGCTAGCACAGTCCTCTCCTTCTCCCGCTGCATCCTGGTGAACCTGAAAACGGATTTCAACGTAGTGTTTTAGTTACATGTTCAATTTTGAGAGCATGCCATTCAAGCATGTCATTACCATAACATCAAAAGCATCAAACATACAATAGCGAGAGGGTCCTGGCGTTCAGCTCAAAGAGCTGTATGGGCGCCCGAGCCATCAGCCTCTGGTGGCCCAGCACAAGGTCCCGGATGTGTTGGTACCGAAGCAGTATGCTGTCCCACCGCGACCTCCGGGCACCGCGCGCACGGCTGCCCGAGGGGATCAAGCGGCAGAGCTGGGTGCATACTGCCTCTACCAGCCGGCTTGCGCTGGGACTGCTGGCAGGTCCAGAGGTCTCTCTGACCAGGCAGCTGTGGACAATGGACAAAAACAATGACAGATATGAGCATGATAATGGGCAACATTACATAAAGCAGCTTGTTTGTACACCAGGGAAATGTATGATGGAAGCGTAGCTTTACCGTCTCAAGCTTTCCACACCAGGTATACTGGTGGGGCTTGGCTTGGCTGCCATGAAGCGCCCCTGAGCTGGCCTGTCCCTGTAGCGGGGAGGGTAAACTACTCGGGCCCTGTCGTACGGTGACAGGGCCTCGTAGAGCCTGATAAGCTCGTCTACCCTCCCCTCGGACAAGGCCGGGTCGTGACGCAACCCCACCAAGGCCGTGGCCAACTGGACCACGGCCAGGTACCCCGGCTGGTCATCCGGTCCTCTGTAGTCCTGCAGACACACAAGAAGAGATGGAAAACAATAAGTCAGTTGGATGGAACAGAGCGAGCGCAGTTTTTGGTGATGCGAGATGCACTGCAGTCGCAGACCACAAAGAGGTGGGGTGCTTACCTCAGCAGCCTGCTGAGGCTCTGGCGAGGACCGGCCGGGGGAGTGGGGTGCGGGCTCGTGGGCACCGGTCGGACTGGATGGCTCGGGCGCGGGTGCGTCAGCCGGTCACCCTGACCGCGGGTCCGTCTGAGGAGCTGGGAACTCGCCAGGCAGGGTGAGGTCCTCCACCTCCTGCGGGCCGTCGGCGAGCTCGTCATCCTCGACAAGTTGGGGAACGCCCCCCCCCCCCGCGTCCGGAATGTCAAGGTCCAAGCTGACGTCCTGCAGCACTCTGCCCGTCTGGGAGTACAGGTACTCGATGCCGATGAGTTCCCCTGAAGTACAACAACACAAATCGCATCAGTCAGTCTGGTACAAATATCATTCAGTGTGGACAGGTGTAAGCGCGGTGGCTTGAGTGTTCTTACCCGTGTACTCCCTGGGCTTGGTGTAATCCTTGACCACATTCGTGCCAAGCACCCTTTGGCTGAGCTGGTCAAGGGAGTGCTGCAGGGGGCCATTGTAGGAGCGGATCAGCGGCCGTCCCTCCTGTGCCACGGACGCCGCCCTGTCGGCGTTCCACCGCGTCAACCCCTCCAGGAGAAATGCCTGGAAGTGCTAGGCATTGGCACTTCCTCCTGAGGAGGAACACAGATCTGTTTAGCAGTTTATTCAGTGCACACAATGTGAATGACAGCGAGTCGATGACAGTGAAAGATTGACATGACAGTGAAGCATGTGAAACATACCTGGAATGAAGCGGTTGAGATGCAGGTGGAACGACTCCAGGGACGTGGAGCCTCGTGCACAACGGTACACCGGCATGCTGATCCCCCCCTTGGTCATCCTGCCGGTCTCAGTGTACAGCTCCACGCCCGGCGGGTCCTGGATGCAATGGAGGTGGCGCCGCTGCTCCGTCCAGATCTTCTGGATGCGGTCTTGGTCCAGCAGGGAAATCCCCATGGTGTCTCGTCCGTTGGCACCGCCGAAGGTTTCCAGGAGGTCACCGATCAGCCGCTCCGTCTCCGCCGCTCCACGCGTGCAGCGACGGCAATGGAGAGCAATATTCTTGCGGCTGACGTGCCTCCACACTCCGGCGTCGGACGAGAAGGTCATCCCCTGCGCCTCAAGCATCCTCTTCTTCGCCTTGAGCAACCGGGCTGCGTCCCCTGGGTCCCACAAGAAGATGCACGAAGACAGCTGCTGCAGGAAGGGTTTATACAGCTGGTGGCTCTCGGTGGTGACACCTGTTATGGAAAAATGCATGTTATATCAAGTTATGGAACCATGATGTCTCTTACTGTGATGCTGTTTGTTTAATTATTGTTTTTGCCACAACGCACCTGACGCGAACCGCCGCATCAGGTGCCAGATGTCCAGCCGGACCACCAGCTTGTCCCACTTCCCGAACATGTCAGCTGTCTTGGATCCCCCGTGGGACGAACAACAGTCCCGGTCGACGTAGAGGAGCTGAGGCGGCTCCACCCCAGCGTCCCGATACTGCCGCATTAACCCCGCAGCCATGGGCAACAGGCCGGCACCCTCGGCGTCCGTGAGCACGGACATGAGCACCTGTCCTTGCTCGTTGCCGACGTTCGTTGCCCACGCTGCGGTCTGGGCAGCAGCACCGGCGAGCTTCCGGGTCACCTGTTTGAAAGAATAAAGCATCTCAGTAAGGCTGCACGCACATAGCTAGAGCGTGATACTCCGCACCACATTTATATACATATATATTTATACATACATAGCACCACATTTACCTTCTTGGTCGAATCCATCTTCAAAACCGTTCCAAAGACGGAGGTGACCCGGGCCTTCACGTCCTCCAGGCGGGAGAGGATGTCGTGGCATGTACACCATTAACAGCCATGCGTACTGGGGCACGGGTGGCGGTTTTGGTGGTGGGGTGCACATGCGCACGACACCTCGCGACGTGAAGGGCTCCATGACGCTGAGGTAGTGTATGGACCGCCGCATCCAGGCCTTTGTGTGTGCCTCACAGAGTTTTTTGTACAGCTGTGTGGCGCTGTTCCCCCGAGGACGCTCACGCAGCTGGATGATTACCCGCCGGTCGCAGGCAAGCCTACAGAGAGGAGCACATCATGTGTTACAGAAGAGCCACACACAGACACACTGTGACAGTGTTCAGACAGGTACTTACTTGTAGGTGAGGATTGCCGGCAAGAGGGCGCCACACACAGCCACACTGTGACAGTGTTCAGACAGCTAATTACTTGTAGGTGAGGATTGCCGGGAAGAGGGCGCCACAAACAGACATACTGTGACAGTGTTCAGACAGGTACTTACTTGTAGGTGAGGATTGCCGGGAAGAGGGCGCGATGCCCCTCTCCCAGCTGACCCACGACCTCCTGCGACCAGGCAGCTACCTTCCTCTTACACCGACGGCACTCCAGGTACTCGGTGGCCATCAAGTACCAGCCGTCGATGTCCAGGACCCTCCGGATGGTCCTGTAGAGCCCACACTTGGTGAGGGCCCTATTACAGCATGTCGGCCGGACGCCCCACAGACGCAGGGGCGTCCAGAGGAACAGCCGACACGTGAAGTAGGGGTACGAGCTGCTGATTGGCCCAAAACCGAAAACGCTCGACAAACGCTCGACAATCCGAGCTGCTGATTGGCCGGCATCCAGAGAACATTGCTGGGCACAGAGCGAAAGAATGACATGCAAATACGTGAAGCGCTCCATATTTTTGCAGCTGTGATCAAAGCCTGCTTCACTGGACTTGATTCATCCCCTCCTGCCACTCTTTGTTTTCATTCTTGTTCTCTTGTGTCAAGAACTGGTGCATCTCCAATGTCTATAGCGCACTATCAGTTTTCCTGCCAACTCTTTTTTTTAATGCTTGTACTCTGGGGCCATCGACGAGTGTGTCCACTCCCTTTCTTCAGCAGATGCCGTTGAGGAACAGGGTTTGAACACAAAGGCAATATCTCCAACCATATACACGCACCATATTCTCTCTGAAGCAAGATTCTTCCGAAATAAATAGGAGCGTTTCGTTTTCAGTCTATTCTCTAAGGGTTCGAACCTGAGAGCTTGTGCTTTCAAAGAAGGTCCCAGTTTCAATTCACTCGAACATCCAGAGCACATCAAGGGCACGCGCCGTGCACAAAAAGACAAGTCTGAAGGAAGGGGTGAGGAGAGGTGGTGACATGGAGCTCAATTTCAATGGCACCCAGAAAATCTTGCCGTGACCCCGATTCGAACCAGGGTTGCTGCGGCCACAAGGCAGAGTACTAACCACTATACGATCACGGCGAGCTTTCGGTCTACCCGACGTGTCCCTGAATACAAAGGGGCCTTGTCAACTTTAGCTTGCAGACAAAACTGTTTCTTACCAACATAACTCAGGGGTAATCCTGTAACAGTGACTCTGGAGAAGAAGTCACTGAAAGAAAAGGATTCTGTTTTTCCTTTTATAAAGTTTAAGCTAGGCCTCCAGAAGGTTACAAACTAAAGCAGGCGCATGCTGTCAACGTAGTCGGTAGGATTCGAACCTGCACGGGGAGACCCCAATGGATTTCTAGTATATCGCCTTAACCACTCGGCCACGACTAAAAGCTGGCTGAAAGGGGCATGTCGTTTGTGGATTGGTGCCTTACAGCGTCGCTGCCGGAGGCCAGTGTAGATCAGCAAGAACTCAACAACAAAATGTACCGCTCCACAGAAAGACGCTCGTTCGCCCGAACAGGGACTTGAACCCTGGACCCTCAGATTAAAAGTCTGATGCTCTACGGACTGAGCTACCCGGGCTCTTGCTCAAGAAGCGTGCATGCTGCGTGGGAACTTGAGTTCTTGCTGTAGATCAGCAAGAACTCAAATATAAGGTAGCATGTACAATAAATGACAAGAATCTGGAAAACAACTAATGCAATATCTCTGGTTTACCATGGAATCATGCGTAGATTTGCTACCAAGTTTGGAGGCTTGCAAATATTATTGTTAACAGCAAATGTTTGCTAACTTAATGCAAAATAATATTGCTGATATCTACATTTAGATTTTGGTTAAACCTTATGGTACCAATCCCATGGATGACATATCTCAATTTTATTAAAGTAAAATAACAACTGGAAAATATAAGGTAGCATGCACAATAAATGACTAGAAGCTGGAAAACATGACTTATGCAATAAGGCTGGTTTATCATGGAAACAAATAGATTTTGTTTTACCATTCATGTATGTTCATGTTAGCTGTGCTATCAGACATACAAGCTATAGTTACATCTGCTGGGTGACATGGAAGCTGTATTTAGGGTCACATCTCTCTCTCTCTTTAAAGATCTGTGCTATATAATATGTATGATCAAGTGGCAAACAGCAACGAGGCTTTTGTTGACCACTTGGACAAAATCTGTTTCTGTTTTTTTTTTTTTTTCACTGACATAATTTATGTCATCATTGTTGTCATTGTCACAAGTACAGGGATTTGCAAAGAAAAAAAGAACATTTGGAGCTTGCCGTGACCCGGATTCGAACCGGGGTTGCTGCGGCCACAACGCAGAGTACTAACCACTATACGATCACAGCGAGCTACAGGTCTACCCGACGGGTCCCTGAATACAAAGGGGCCTTGTCATCTTTAGCTTGCAGAGAAAACTGTTTCTTACCAACATAACTCTTTTCAAGGGTAATCCTGTAACAGTGACTCTGGAGAAGAAGTCACTGAAAGAAAAGGATTCTTTTTTTCTTTTTATAAAGTTTAAGCTAGGCCTCCAGAAGGTTATACACTAAAGCAGGCTCATGCTGTCAACGTAGTCGGCAGGATTCGAACCTGCGCGGGGAGACCCCAATGGATTTCTACTCCATCGCCTTAACCACTCGGCCACGACTACAAGCTGGCTGAAAGGGGCACGTCGTTTGTCGATTGGTGCCTTGCAGCGTCGCTGCCCGAGGCCAGTGTAGATCAGCAAGAACTCAACAACAAAACGTACCGCTCCACTAAAAGAGGCTCGTTCACCCGAACAGGGACTTGAACTCTGGACCCTCAGATTAAAAGTCTGATGCTCTACCGACTGAGCTATCCGGGCTCTTGCTTGAGAAGCGTGCGTGCTGCGTGGGAACGCACAGCAAAATGAATCGTATTGGCGCAGAAAAAAGAGTGTCCTCCAATGCTTTGCGTTTCCTTCTTCGAAGATTCAGAATGGCCGTCAAAACGTCTGCTATGTCAAAATATATTTGCTAATTAGTGGGAATGCAGCCTAGTAGACTGATGATAATAGTAATTAAAGGAAAATAATGCTAGGAAAAAGAACAAATACTCACTGCTACTTGTCTGGAAAGCCTCTTCACACGCTTCAATGCTGTTGACTTGCCGCGCTCCTATCGTTATTGTAAACTTGTGTCAAAGGCGCAGTTGTTTGTAGCCAGTGGCGCAAAAAGTGGGTATGCGCTATATGCGGCGCATAGGGGCGCCGCATCATGAGGGCGCCAAAGCGATGGTTACATTTTTTTTTATTTTTTATAAGTTATATACATTTATATAAAATTTATACAAGTTAAATATAAAAAAAGTTATATAAATTTTAGAGGACTAACAGGCTAGAGTAGGCGTCGGTGCCCTCATAATATTCCATCATTGAATTTATTTTGACATAGAAGGGTATCGCGAGCGGGCGGGGGCGCGCGCGTGATCGCTGAGGAGCAGCACAGGAGTGCGTTATCGTTGAAACTCGAAAAAGATGAATGAAGCAAAAAAGCGGTCGGGGACTAAAAATAGAAAAAGAAGGAGGTTAAAGGAGATGGCATGTCAAGGGATGCGACAGCAGCTAAATAAGTGGATGGTGAAATGCAACAGGTATGTGATGTTTGTGCTTGGAGGAGGCTTGCAAATATTCATGTTAACAGACTAACGTTTGCTAACTCTGGGAATGTAGCAGCCAGAGCTAGCTAGTTTAGAATATGCAAAACCGAGGTTGATGAGCTGAAAACTAAAAAATATAAGGTAGCATGTACAATAAATGACAAGAATCTGGAAAACAACTAATGCAATATCTCTGGTTTACCATGGAATCATGCGTAGATTTGCTACCAAGCTTGGAGGCTTGCAAATATTAATGTTAACAGCAAGTGTTTGCTAACTTAATGCAAAATAATATTGCTGATATCTACATTTAGATTTTGGTTAAACCTTATGGTACCAATCCCATGCATGACATATCTCAATTTTATTAAAGTAAAATAACAACTGGAAAATATAAGGTAGCATGCACAATAAATGACTAGAAGCTGGAAAACATGACTTATGCAATAAGGCTGGTTTATCATGGAAACAAATAGATTTTGTTTTACCATTCATGTATGTTCATGTTAGCTGTGCTATCAGACATACAAGCTATAGTTACATCTGCTGGGTGACATGGAAGCTGTATTTAGGGTCACATCTCTCTCTCTCTTTAAAGATCTGTGCTATATAATATGTATGATCAAGTGGCAACAGCAACGAGGCTTTTGTTGACCACTTGGACAAAATCTGTTTCTGGTTTTTTTTTTTTTTTTCACTGACATAATTTATGTCATCATTGTTGTCATTGTCACAAGTACAGGGATTTGCAAAGAAAAAAAGAACATTTTCTGGGATAAGGAAGATTTGATGGATGATCATTTTGATACAAATGACAGCTACACACAATATGATTATTATTATATATATTTATATATATATATATATATATATATATATATATATATATATATATATATGTGTGTGTGTGTGTGTGTGTATGTATGTGTATATGTGTATGTTTGTAACTGTTTATTCTGTAACTTTTTATTATTTGTTAACATTGTTAATATATATATATATATATATATATATATATATATATATATATATATATATATATATATATATATGATATGTGTGTGTGTATTGGGGGGGCGCCAAAATTGTTGCTGCATACCCCTCTAACACTGGGTAGTTGTGCCCCTGTTTGTAGCAAATAGCAAGCCCGTGGCACTCTAGGTAACAGCCAGCGAGTGTACTGACACCTAGCGATTAGAAAATATACACGCACCATATTCTCTCTGAAGCAAGATTCTTCCGAAATAAATAGGAGCGTTTCGTTTTCAATCTTTTCTCTAAGGGTTCGAACCTGAGAGCTTGTGCTTTCAAAGAAGGTCCCAGTTTCAATTCACTCGAACATCCAGAGCACATCAAGGGCACGCGCCGTGCACAAAAAGAGAAGTCTGAAGAACGGGGTGAGGAGAGGTGGTGACATGGAGCTCAATTTCAATGGCACCCAGAAAATCTTGCCGTGACCCGAATTCAAACCGGGGTTGCTGCGGCCACAACGCAGAGTACTAACCACTATACGATCACGGCGAGCTACCAGTCTACCTGACGTGTCCTTGAATACAAAGGGGCCTTGTCATCTTTAGCTTGCAGACAAAACTGTTTCTTACCAACATAACTCTTTTCAAGGGTAATCCTGTAACAGTGACTCTGGAGAAGAAGTCACTGAAAAGAAAAGGATTCTGTTTTTCCTTTTATAAAGTTTAAGCTAGGCCTCCAGAAGGTTACAAACTAAAGCAGGCGCATGCTGTCAACGTAGTCGGTAGGATTCGAACCTGCGCGGGGAGACCCCAATGGATTTCTAGTCCATCGCCTTAACCACTCGGCCACGACTACAAGCTGGCTGAAAGGGGCATGTCGTTTGTCGATTGGTGCCTTGCAGCGTCGCTGCCGGAGGCCAGTGTAGATCAGCAAGAACTCAACAACAAAACGTACAGCTCCACAAAAAGACGCTCGTTCGCCCGAACAGGGACTTGAACCCTGGACCCTCAGATTAAAAGTCTGATGCTCTACCGACTGAGCTATCCGGGCTCTTGCTCGAGAAGTGTGCGTGCTGCGTCGCAACGCACAGCAAAATGAATCGTATTGGCGCAGAAAAAAGAGTGTCCTCCAATGCATTGCGTTTCCTTCTTCGAAGATTCAGAATGGCCGTCAAAACGTCTGCTATGTCAAAATATATTTGCAAATTAGTGGGAATGCAGCCTATTAGACTGATGATAATAGTAATTAAAGGAAAATAATGCTAGGAAAAAGAACAAAAACTCAGTGCTACTTGTCTGGAAAGCCTCTTCGCAAGCTTCAATGCTGTTGACTTGCCGCGCTCCTATCGTTATTGTAAACTTGTGTCAAAGGCGCAGTTGTTCGTAGCAAATAGCAAGCCCGCGGCACTCTAGGTAACAGCCAGCGAGTGTACTGACACCTAGCGATTAGAAAATATACACGCACCATATTCTCTCTGAAGCAAGATTCTTCCCACATAAATAGGAGCATTTCGTTTTCAGTCTTTTCTCTAAGGGTTCGAACCTGTGAGCTTGTGCTTTCAAAGAAGATCCCAGTTTCAATTCACTCGAACATCCAGAGCACATCAAGGGCACGCGCCGTGCACAAAAAGAGTAGTCTGAAGGACAGGTGGTGACATGGAGCTCAATTTCAATGGCAGCCAGAAAATCTTGCCGTGACCCGGATTCGAACCGGGGTTGCTGCGGCCACAACGCAGAGTACTAACCACTATACGATCACGGCGAGCTACCAGTCTACCTGACGTGTCCTTGAATACAAAGGGGCCTTGTCATCTATAGCTTGCAGACAAAACTGTTTCTTACCAACATAACTCTTTTCAAGGGAAATCCTGTAACAGTGACTCTGGAGAAGAAGTCACTGAAAGAAAAGGATTCTTTTTTTCCTTTTATAAAGTTTAAGCTAGGCCTCCAGAAGGTTACACACTAAAGCAGGCTCATGCTGTCAACGTAGTCGGCAGGATTCGAACCTGCGCAGGGAGACCCCAATGGATTTCTAGTCCATCGCCTTAACCACTCGGCCACGACTACAAGCTGGCTGAAAGGGGCACGTCGTTTGTGGATTGGTGCCTTGCAGCGTCGCTGCCCGAGGCCAGTGTAGATCAGCAAGAACTCAACAACAAAACGTACCGCTCCACAAAAAGACGCTCGTTCACCCGAACAGGGACTTGAACTCTGGACCCTCAGATTAAAAGTCTGATGCTCTACCGACTGAGCTATCCGGGCTCTTGCTTGAGAAGCGTGCGTGCTGCGTCGGAACACACAGCAAAATGAATCGTATTGGCGCAGAAAAAAGAGTGTCCTCCAATGCTTTGCGTTTCCTTCTTCGAAGATTCAGAATGGCCGTCAAAACGTCTGCTATGTCAAAATATATTTGCTAATTAGTGGGAATGCAGCCTAGTAGACTGATGATAATAGTAATTAAAGGAAAATAATGCTAGGAAAAAGAACAAATACTCACTGCTACTTGTCTGGAAAGCCTCTTCACAAGCTTCAATGCTGTTGACTTGCCGCGCTCCTATCGTTATTGTAAACTTGTGTCAAAGGCGCAGTTGTTTGTAGCCAGTGGCGCAAAAAGTGGGTATGCGCTATATGCGGCGCATAGGGGCGCCGCATCATGAGGGCGCCAAAGCGATGGTTAAAATTTTTTTTTTTTTTATAAGTTATATACATTTATATAAAATTTATACAAGTTAAATATAAAAAAAGTTATATACATTTTAGAGGACTATGAGGCTAGAGTAGGCGTCGGTGCCCTCATAATATTCCATCATTGAATTTATTTTGACATAGAAGGGTATCGCGAGCGGGCGGGGGCGCGCGCGTGAGCGCTGAGGAGCAGCACAGGAGTGCGTTATCGTTGAAACTCGAAAAAGATGAATGAAGCAAAAAAGCGGTCGGGGGCTAAAAATAGAAAAAGAAGGAGGTTAAAGGAGATGGCATGTCAAGGGATGCGACAGCAGCTAAATAAGTGGATGGTGAAATGCAACAGGTATGTGATGTTTGTGCTTGGAGGAGGCTTGCAAATATTCATGTTAACAGACTAACGTTTGCTAACTCTGGGAATGTAGCAGCCAGAGCTAGCTAGTTTAGAATATGCAAAACCGAGGTTGATGAGCTGAAAACTAAAAAATATAAGGTAGAGTTGGGGAAATTTTAATATTCATTGATCCCAAACAGGTATCATAAGAGAAAGAACCTATTCAATGTATAAAAGTATATGTGTGTACGTGCTTGTGCGTGACGTTTCAGGAACATATGGGACAGGACCTCTGACCTTAGGGACGGTCAGATTTGGCCAGTTTATTTCAGTACCAGTTTGTGTCTTTAAGTAGCAGTAAGGACCTTATCTGAGTGGGTGAAAGGTACAGCGGGTGAGGAGGAACCTTGAAAACAGTATAAAGGCTGTCTCATATCTTCCTGTTGTGTGTCACTCTCTTGCACAGCGTAACTTCTGTGTACTAGACTGAACCTATTCTTGCAAGAATAAATACTTTTCTTTTTATTAATTTGACTCTGAGTGTCTCTTACGCAGTGATGATGTTTAACAGAATTTTTGCCACAACAATTTTGGTGTCAGAGTGGGATTCCTTGGAAGTGCCTTCTGGACCTCAGAGCGGACGGTGTTTGGCCACCTGGACTGAGCAGTTCCAGCTCTACCTCGTAAGCTTGAGAGAGAGGGGCCGACCGCTATCGGGTCCGGGAGGGGCTCCACTGGAATCAAAAGAAAGCGAACCCGTGGCAACCAACATATCTCTGGTAAGAGACGTCTAAAATATTTTCTTTTGGGGAAAAGTATTTTGTTTCGGGTATGAAATGTGAGTGAACCATATTGGCTGAGGGCTGTTTCTGTGGTACGTAATCTGAGATTAATTGAGATCTATATATAGATCAAGAGGTTTCAAACAGATACGAGAGGAAATTATCTGAGATTAATTGAGGTCTGTAACAGATCAAGAGATTTCAAACAGATAGGTAACCTGAAAATGAGTTGTTCCGCCACGGAGCAAATTGTTTTTAGGTACTGAGGCTAATTAGGGGGAACCAGAACAGTTTTTGGTAAACCTTAATTAGGAGGGCACTAATAGTGCAACCCGACCGATTTGGGTTAAAAGAAAAAATCGGGTCTGTTGGGGACGCCTAACAGATCAAGAAAACGCGCGTTGAAGAGAAATCCACAGAGAACAGAGAAGCAGCCAATATGGGGAAGTCTCAAGGTAAGCATGCAAATTTTGATACACCGGTTTTTCTATCAAATGAGAAAATTATGGGGGAAAATTTATGTTTTAGATATTGAAAAAACTGAGAAAATACCATGATTTCCCCAGGGAGGGAACACTGAGCACAACTAGACTGAAAGTAGTGCGAGAATCAGTTGAACAGGGCAGTGAGAAACAAAAAAGGTAGTTATGGCTGTGTTCAACATGTGTAAGCAATGTGGACAAACAATGGATTGTTGTCTTAAAGGGGCAGCTAAAAAGGAACTGTCGAGAGAAATAAAGTTTTTACTTCTTCATCCAGTAAATGGATGCATGACATTAGATGTCTAGAGAACTTAAATTTATATGATAAGGATTGAAGTTGCAAGCAGCAATAAGGCTGTCTGTGTGAAATAGGGGATTGTTATCAAAACAAGGGAAAGATTGGAAATTCAAGTGTCACTATGACGGGTGAGAGACTTGATGGAAGAAGGAAGTGAAAAAAAAACAAAAAAAAAACAAGAAGGTTGGTGTGTGAGATATGTTTGTGTGGGGATTGTGCAAACAATCATGTACTGGTTAGATAATGAAGGAACTGGCATGTAGAGAAAAGAAAGAATTAGCATGTAGAACAGAGGATGCAGAAGGAACTGGCATGTAGGGAAAGATGGAAGAAATATAGTAGAAAACTATATGTGATGAAAATAAAATGTCTGACAGAATTTATGGAAGTCAAATTAACTGTTTAAATGGTATGAAAAATGAGTTTCAGAATAAAAATAAGGCATTGAGTATGATTAACGGGGATTAATGTGATATAAAGATAAGGAATGTTTCATTAAGCAAAATGGGGAAAAGTTCTATATTTTAATGGTAAAATAATGATTGAAATTAGGTTTAGTTTTAGTTTGATAACCATTGTGTTTTGAACCTAGGGTCCAGCTATGCTGGGGGTACAGAAACAGGGTTTGCTTATTCACCTCGGTTTCCGGATGTTATATAAAAGTACTTGTTCTGTAATTAGGGTTGTTGATGATAATACCAAATTAGTAAAATGTAAAGACAACTTTGACAAAAAATTCTGGAAATCAATAATGTATAATGGTGGATATTTGTTGATATTAAGTCATTGAAGCAAAAGATATTGTCTGTTTTATAAATGAAATTATGGGTCAGGATAATTTCCTTGGACAAGTATGACTAAAGTTAAACGAAAACTTTGTGAAAACAACTTAGAATATTTTGAGCATTTCGATGCAGCTTATTAAAATTAATGTGCGGCCAATGATAATGATGAAGATTATGATTTGGCTATTGTGATTAAATCCGCCACTGGTGGACTGTAAAAGTATACAGAGAACTGCTTAATCAGTGGCTCTGTTTACATTCCTGAATGGGACACACACTGCTTCAAGGGTGTGCAGTAAGTTGGAGCCGTTTGCAAGCTCACAGTGATCAAACTATAGTCAAGGACAGGTGTCTGATGATGTAGTTGAGGCTGACACATGAACCCACTAGATGACAGAGAGTGTCTTGATTGTGGTCAGCAGGACAATTTAACACGTAACTGTAAATGCCCACCGAGAAGGTGTAAAAAAACAAAGTGTAATATAGTGACACATTTCTGGTAATAATGTGGGTTTGAAAGTAGATCAGTGTTTATATAACGATATTAAAGTTTTCGTCTGAGAAAGAGTAAGAGATAAAAACAAGGTCAAGAGATTGAAGTATTAAAGTGAATCCTTTTAAAGAAAATATCTATAATAGTAATTTTTAAAAGTGAATTGATGAATACAGGTTGATGTAAAATTAATGACTCCAACAAATGTGAGTAGCAAAATATATCAAAGTAACTAACAGGATGATTGTGTTGTAATTAAACATTTAAAAAAGGATTTTAGAGTATATAGAGAGACTAATCTCACAGATGATTTACAATAACTGCAAAAGTATCACAAGCAGAGAGTGCTTGCCTCGTCAAAAAGTAAATCCTAATTGAGATTGAGAAATGTGAAACGTTATTCAGAACTAGAATAATTATTTTTATGTAAGAACAAATAAGCAGAAGTAGTAGGCTACCGAATTAACAGTTGCTAAATGTAAAATGTGTTGAAAGGCATCTGATTAAACAAACAGCTTGAAAAGTTGACCATGAAAGAGCTAGAAGCTGATGTTTTGCTTTCAAAAGATAAGTCTGCTATTGGCTGTAATGAAACAGTTCGCTTATCTAAATCTGATGTGTGCTGTGGCTGAAAGTGCCAGTGCGACAGAGACTCAATCTGAGTGGAAATTTGTAATGTCTAAATTCCCTGACGTGGGCAAAAGACAACTGTAAAACTATGTTTATTTGAAAACACATGTAATTTCTGGCAAAGATGCCTTAAGCTGGGCTAGAGTTAAAATATGGTAGATAAAGTCTGATGTTAAAAGTTTTATGAAAATGCAGTGTACCAGTCCTGAATGCCTCAGAGTCTCTCTCTGATTCAATGTCAGCTAAAAGCTGTTATCTGAGCCTGTGTCATAAGTAAAGCACAGTGTTTAAGTTGAAAATCATAGACATGGAGAGGTTAAAAGAAATCATTGCCGTTCAGAGGGCAATTTGTATTTGTAAATGGATTTAAGTAAAACTGAATGACTTTAAAGAAGTCTTTAAAATAATAATGCAGACCTTAAACGATAGAGGTGACATTTTGATTAGCGTATTTTAGGACCAGTAACAACTTTGTCTCATTTAGTCTCCACCATTCAGGACCGATGGCTCCGGCTACAGATGAAGTACACTGAATGTACGGTTGTGATCTAAATTCACTGAGTATAGTCTAAGTAGCTAGGTTGCTGCTTTTAAGATAGTTAATGGATTTAAGTGATTAAATACTGTTGTTATTAACCTGTCTCCCTGTGAACACTATTAGGCAATCGGAATGGCTCTGGTGACTCTTGAACGTGCCTTTCCTAAGCTCCAGAAAACAGCTGAGTTCTGTTGAAGAAAACTGATTGTATTGGGAAAGAGCGGTCACCAGTGTGTACGAGTGGCTACTCAATGACGGGATGATCTTCCTGGCCAGGGGACAGCCCAACGCAGGGGGTCACGAAACATTGGGCAACTCCGGATGGAGGTTGTTATTTGTGAGAAAGGTATGAGAGTTGAGCACTGATTACTGGAGGCCACCGGGGTCAGCAGAGCATTGAGAGGTGAGATGGGCTGTGAGGTTAAAATTAACTTTACGGCAGTCTGACCCAGAAATGTGAGTTCCTCTATACCACTCACCAGAAACCGCATTGATTGTATGGCTTGTTTTTCTTTGTGACAAGTGTCTGCAACTATGCCAGGGGACGACACCCTGAAGAGAAGAAAATTAAAGATAAATGATTAGCGGGAGTGGACTTTCAAAAGCCAGCTGATTCCATGAGGTGATTGCCATTATTTGCTGCGGAGACAGTAACAAAACTTAATTATATGAGGGACATGATGTTGGTTGCCATATGGGCAAGTAAAATGTATAGAAGAGTTAATTTTGAGCTAATATGTTTATAACATAGTTTTAACTCCTGAAGGTCGTTAGGCATGGTGGTGGCTAAAGATGAAGACAGGCTTTTGTAGATTTGAGAAAAGTCTGGATAATAAAGCTGAATGGTAAAAGGTTAATGTAATACATTTAATATTACATTTTGTCTAAATTACAGTCTTAGGAGGCTGTTGAAAAGATTATTTGTTTATAGTGAGAGAGGCTGCTTGAGTGGAGGAAGGGATGGTAACTGTGTCTGTCTTTTTGTTATCGGCCTGCTAAAGAACAAAATAGTGATAATGAACCAAAACAACCCAGCTGACTTTTCTAAGAAATTGATCATGAACAGACATGCTTTGTAACTGGTTAAGAGACCATGTAAAATTAGGTAAAAGCTACAGTAAAATGTGAAGTTTAAAATTTTACTTAAAATTTAAATCTTTTTAGAGATGATATAATGAAAAGCGAACATTAAAAATGAACAGTTAAAATATGTGTCTAATATGAGTGTGTGTGATGGTGACTGCACTCTATGTCTTGTATGTGTTAGTTTGGGGTACGAATACTGTGTCTGAATAGTGTGTATATTGTGTCATTAACCTCTGGAATGAGGGTTTTATCATTACAGATGGGTTAAGGCAAATGACAAGTTTTAAGGAAGCTAATAGTTTTGAGTCAATCTGATGACAAGATGATGCAGAAAATGGGACGAGCTTTAAATGGATTAGTTATCCAGCTCTGTCTGCTACTGGTAATTATGAATCAATCTATGGATTAAAAGCATTTATGTAAATTGGATTTGTGAAGTTGTAGAGAGATGTCCATCATGGGTTGAGATAAACTAAAATGTTATAGATTTGCAGGCAATAACAAAGTGACATATTGGCTAAGTCAATATCAAATTATCCAGAGAGTCCTACACATTTATGAATATTGTGAACAAAAGGGGGAAAATGTTGTTTGACTGACATTGACCAAGTCTGTACAGCACGACCTGACCTGACAGAAACAATTGAAACAGAATTTTCAGAAACAATGTTTGTAGATGACGGGATTAAGAGACCAAACAACAGGCCTGAAAAGCAGGATACACTGTAAGACTGAGGGCCGTTGCCCTCCAAATTCTCTGATAAGAAGATGTGTTTGTGGCTTTAAGTCATATTTTTGTTTCAGAGGCAGAGAAAGATGTCTGGAGGAATTTTGGCTTTGGGACAACGTTTGGGTTAGTGTTGATGGCAAACTTTATCCAAACACCATTATGTTAGATTGATGCACGAGATGATTCATGCATCAAAGAGGGGATGGTAACAATTTTGATAACAATTGACAAAATTTGGTTTATTAAGGGACGGTATATGTTGGGAGGACAAGGGGCTTAATAGGGTAAAAGCATGGCAAGAAGCCATTCTTCTCCCTAACAAAATTGCTGTCTGTAAGTGTGCCGCACACGCTGATAACAAAATTGCAGGACTGTTTCAACAGGAGACGCCAGGGCAGATGCAGCAGCGAAGGCCGTGGCAGCACAGCAGACAAAAGAAACTACGTGTACTTTACTATCTGAAAATAACCTCGACATTTGTTTTTCTTTACAGAGCATGCAGACTTTTGATGCAGGGCAGAATGTGCCCAATAAAATAATGGTTATGGATGAATTTGACTAACTATACTGGCCTAGATTGTTATTGTGGCAGAAAGAAACAAGGCCACACCTGCGCAGCGCATAACTTAAGATTTTCCTTTTGCAGAATGTCAGGAAGGATTGCAGAAAACAGAACTAATTCTGTTCCAAATGTATAAATATTGTGTTGTGGACATGAGCAAAGTGGGTTGAGTGTTTTTCAGGGTAAAAGGACCCCGAGTGCTATTAAGTGAGCAAGAAATTATCCGGAGATAATGTTTCAGGTTGTTGATTCCACAGATCACACCAAAGGGGACGAGCGGCAAGACAAGCGGTCACTAACAAAACTTAAGGTCTCCATTCACAGGTGAAAGCAGGCAAGAAATGGTTCACTCCAGTAGGGGTACATCGTGATCTAAGGGGCAAATCTGGTAATGATCAGAAAACTGTTGGAGAGTGGGACACCTGGGTCCAAGCCTCTCACCTTAGACTACACAGACAGGCCTCAACAATCAAATATGAGGACAACGTGAGGGGTCAAAGGCTCGTGCTAGTAACAGCCTCCCTCACCGGCGAGGGAAAGACTACGGCAAAGACTCGCAAAGAGTCACCCTGGTGAAGACGGAATGTCCATGGGACAAACGAGATGAACAACACACCCGGAGGAAGATGCACGAACTAATGGTTTGAGTTTAGCAAAAGAATCTGTTTTTGTGATGATTTTGATGATTTTATTTGATTGAATCAAAATAGGGCTTAGATCAAATGATTTGATTGGTTAAGGATTCATTCTACTGTTGTAGTCATGGTTGTCCCGGGAATCGAACCCCGTCACCTGCTTGGAAGGCATCTATGCTCACCACAATACCACCAACGCAAGACTGTCGGATGTAGGCTGGAAGCCCTCTTGCGCGGTCAGCAAGAATTTTCGCAATACATTAGCAGCTGGCAGGTGCAGATGAACTGAAACTCTCTTTGTTTGGACCTGGCACTTAAAAAAAATGCATGAACTTATTGACCTGACCTACCAGGCACCATATTAAAAAACAAGGTCTCTAATTTAATAATGTAACACGTTTTATACAGACACTTCATATTTAAAAGGTATTAGATTTTTTTTTTGGATTCACTGGCTTTTGTGAAGCGTTGAGCTAAAATGACGCATGACGCCGTTCCTGGAAGTCGACCTGATCGGGGACAACTACCAGTCTCTGCAACTCCTTGTTAGTATAGTGGAAAGTATCTCCGCCTGTCACGCGGAAGACCGTGGTTCGATTCCCCGACGGGGAGATACAGTCATTTACTGCTGCCAAAAGACCTTAACAAAAGTTTTGCTCCAGCAAACAAGTTACAGGAGAAGTTGGCAAGGGGCCCCGGACGACTGTTTTAAAGACAGCTTGAGAAAAATGCAATGCATTGGCCGGGGATCGAACCCATACAGCAAGAATGGACAGACCCAGGAATCGAACCCATAGCAAGAATGCTCGTAATCAAGGTCTTTAATTTACAAAAGTGATGCGTTGGCCGGGAATCAAACCCAGGTCAACTGCTTGGAAGGCAGCTATGCTCACCACTATACTACCAACACAAGACTGATGGATGTAGGCTGGAAGCCGTATTGTGCGGTCAGCAAGAATTTTCGCAATACATTAGCAGCTGGCAGGTGCAGATTAACTGAAACTCTCTTTGTTTGAACCTGGAACTTAAAAAAATTGCATGAACTTATTGACCTGACCTACCAGGCAATGTAGTGATCTTTTTCTTTGTAGAAAAGTTAGAAGCTCAGACCAGGAGACGGTGGAAGTTTTCCAAGCAGAAGTTCTTTATTGCTTGTCGGTAGCTGCAGTCATTCCAACATCGTCTAACTAAGGGAACTTTACATTGTAGTTTATATACATTTCAAGGGGGAGGGATTACATTGTGAGGAACAAAGCATGTAAATGAGCTGAAACATGAGAACAGAACGGTGCAGGACTTCTCGCACTGAGATAAGAACTCCAAGACAAATGGTCTCAGTAATAAAATTGCAGGTGTTCAAACCTGCTCAGCATGCCTCTTCACCCGGTAAAACAATGAGAACAGGAAAAGCCTAGCCTTCTCGTACTGAGATGGGACAGTCAGGAATATCCTGCTGGGAACCCCTACCGTTTGCAGGGATTTCCTGGTCTCATCATTTATAAACTTTCTCAATATAAAATACTATTGTATTGGAAATCTAAATTAAACATTTAAATAAAATTTGTAATCCTACAACACCATATTAAAAAACAAGGTCTCTATTTAATAATGTAACACGTTTTATACAGACACTTCATATTTAAACGGTATTAGATTATTTTTTGGATTCACTGCCTTCTGTGAAGCGTTGAGCTAAAATTACGCATGACGCCGTTCCTGGAAGCCGCGCTGATCGGATACAACTACCTGTCTCTGCAACTCCTCGTTAGTATAGTGGAATGTATCTCCGCCTGTCATGCGGAAGACCGGGGTTCGATTCCCCGACGGGGAGATCCAGTCCTTTACTGCTGCCAAAAGACCATAACAAATGTTTTGCTCCAGTAAACAAGTTACAGGAGAAGTTGGCAAGGGGCCTCGGACGACTGTATTAAAGACAGCTTGAGAAAAATGGAATGCGTTGGCCGGGAATCGAACGCATACAGCAAGAATGGACTGCCCCAGGAATCGAACCCATAGCAAGAATGCTCGTAATCAAGGTCTTTAATTTACAAATGTGATGCGTTGGCCGGGAATCGAACCCCGGTCAACTGCTTGGAAGGCAGCTATGCTCACCACTATACCACCAACGCAAGACTGTTGGATGTAGACTGGAAGCCCTGTTCTGCGGTCAGCAATAATTTTCGCAATACTTTAGCAGCTGGCAGGTGCAGATGAACTGAAACTCTCTTTGTTTGGACCTGGCACTTAAAAAAATTGCATGAACTTATTGACCTGACCTACCAGGCACCATATTAAAAAACAAGGTCTCTAATTTAATAATGTAACACGTTTTATACAGACACTTCATATTTAAACGGTATTAGATTATTTTTTGCATTCACTGGCTTCTGTGAAGCGTTGAGCTAAAATGACGCATGACGCCGTTCCTGCAAGCCGCGCTGATCGGATACAACTACCTGTCTCTGCAACTCCTTGTTAGTATAGTGGAAAGTATCTCCGCCTGTCACGCGGAGACTGGGGTTCGATTCCCCGACGGGGAGATTCAGTCCTTTACTGCTGCCAAAAGACCTTAACAAAAGTTTTGCTCCAGCAAACAAGTTACAGGGAAGTTGGCAAGGGGCCCGGACGACTGTTTTAAAGACAGCTTGAGAAAAATGCAATGCGTTGGCCGGGAATCGAACCCATACAGCAAGAATGGACAGACCCAGGAATCGAACCCGTAGCAAGAATGCTCGTAATCAAGGTCTTTAATTTACAAATGTGATGCGTTGGCCGGGAATCGAACCCGGTCACCTGCTTGGAAGGCAGCTATGCTCACCACAATACCACCAACGCAAGACTGTCGGATGTAGGCTGGAAGCCCTCTTGCGCGGTCAGCAAGAATTTTCCCAATACATTAGCAGCTGGCAGGTGCAGATGAACTGAAACTCTCTTTGTTTGGACCTGGCACTTAAAAAAAATGCATGAACTTATTGACCTGACCTACCAGGCACCATATTAAAAAACAAGGTCTCTAATTTAATAATGTAACACGTTTTATACAGACACTTCATATTTAAACAGTATTAGATTTTTTTTTGGATTCACTGGCTTCTGTGAAGCGTTGAGCTAAAATGACGCATGACGCCGTTCGTGGAAGTCGCTCTGATCGGGGACAACTACCTGTCTCTGCAACTTCTCTTTAGTATAGTGGAAAGTATCTCCGCCTGTCACGCGTAAGACCGGGGTTCGATTCCCCGACGGGGAGACCCAGTCCTTTACTGCTGCCAAAAGACCTTAACAAATGTTTTGCTCCAGCAAACAAGTTACAGGAGAAGTTGGCAAGGGGCCACCGACGACTGTTTTAAAGGCAGCTTGAGAAAAATGCAATGCGTTGGCCGGGAATCGAACGCATACAGCAAGAATGGACAGACCCAGGAATCGAACCCATAGCAAGAATGCTCGTAATCAAGGTCTTTAATTTACAAATGTGATGCGATGGCCGGGAATCGAACCCGGGTCAACTGCTTGGAAGGCAGCTATGCTCACCACTATACCACCAACGCAAGACTGTTGGATGTAGACTGGAAGCCCTGTTCTTCGGTCAGCAATAATTTTCGCAATACTTTAGCAGCTGGCAGGTGCAGGTGAACTGAAACTCTCTTTGTTTGGACCTGGCACTTAAAAAAATTGCATGAACTTATTGACCTGACCTACCAGGCACCATATTAAAAAACAAGGTCTCTAATTTAATAATGTAACACGTTTTATACAGACACTTCATATTTAAACGGTATTAGATTATTTTTTGCATTCACTGGCTTCTGTGAAGCATTGAGCTAAAATGACGCATGACGCCGTTCCTGCAAGCCGCGCTGATCGGATACAACTACCTGTCTCTGCAACTCCTTGTTAGTATAGTGGAAAGTATCTCCGCCTGTCACACGGAGACTGGGGTTCGATTCCCCGACGGGGAGATTCAGTCCTTTACTGCTGCCAAAAGACCTTAACAAATGTTTTGCTCCAGCAAACAGGTTACAGGGAAGTTGGCAAGGGGCCCGGACGACTGTTTTAAAGACAGCTTGAGAAAAATGCAATGCGTTGGCCGGGAATCGAACCCATACAGCAAGAATGGACAGACCCAGGAATCGAACACATAGCAAGAATGCTCGTAATCAAGGTCTTTAATTTACAAATGTGATGCGTTGGCCAGCAATCGAACCGGGGTCAACTGCTTGGAAGGCAGCTATGCTCACCACTATACCACCAACGCAAGACTGTTGGATGTAGACCTGAAGCCCTGTTCTGCGGTCAGCAATAATTTTCGCAATACTTTAGCAGCTGGCAGGTGCAGATGAACTGAAACTCTCTTTGTTTGGACCCGGAACTTAAAAAAATTGCATGAACTTATTGACCTGACCTACCAGGCACCATATTAAAAAAAGGGTCTCTAAATTAATAATGTAACACTTTTTATACAGACACTTCCTATTTAAACGGTATTAGATTATTTTTTGGATTCACTGGCTTCTGTGAAGCGTTGAGCTAAAATGACGCATGACGCTGTTCCTGGAAGCCGCGCTGA
Source organism: Siphateles boraxobius (assembly GCF_051911475.1). Classification (NCBI taxonomy): domain Eukaryota; kingdom Metazoa; phylum Chordata; class Actinopteri; order Cypriniformes; family Leuciscidae; genus Siphateles; species Siphateles boraxobius. Next base: position 3,119,649 of record NW_027509186.1, on the reverse strand, counting down.
TCGGATACAGCTACCTGTCTCTGCAACTCTTTGTTAGTATAGTGGAAAGTATCTCCGCCTGTCACGCGGAGACTGGGGTTCGATTCCCCGATGGGGAGATCCAGTCCTGTACTGCTGCCAAAAGACCTTAACAAATGTTTTGCTCCAGCAAACGAGTTGCAGGAGAAGTTGGCAAGGGGCCTCGGACGACTGTTTTAAAGATAGGTTGAGAAAAATGCAATGCGTTGGCCGGGAATCGAACGCATACAGCAAGAATGGACAGACCCAGGAATCGAACCCATAGCAAGAATGCTCGTAATCAAGGTCTTTAATTGACAAATGTGATGCGTTGGCCGGGAATCGAACCCGGGTCAACTGCTTGGAAGGCAGCTATGCTCACCACTATACCACCAACGCAAGACTGTTGGTTGTAGACCGGAAGCCCTGTTCTGCGGTCAGCAATAATTTTTGCAATACTTTAGCAGCTGGCAGGTGCAGATGAACTGAAATTCTCTTTGTTTGGACCTGGCACTTAAAAAAATTGCATGAACTTATTGACCTGACCTACCAGGCACCATATTAAAAAACAAGGTCTCTAATTTAATAATGTAACACGTTTTATACAGACACTTCATATTTAAACGGTATTAGATTATTTTTTGCAATCACTGGCTTATGTGAAGCGTTGAGCTAAAATGACGCATGAAGCCGTTCCTGGAAGCCGCGCTGATCGGTTACAACTACCTGTCTCTGCAACTCCTTGTTAGTATAGTGGAAAGTATCTCCGCCTGTCACGCGGAGACTGGGGTTCGATTCCCCGACGGGGAGATCCAGTCCTTTACTGCTGCCAAAAGACCTTAACAAAAGTTTTGCTCCAGCAAACAAGTTACAGGAGAAGTTGGCAAGGGGCCCCGGACGACTGTTTTAAAGACAGCTTGAGAAAAATGCAATGCGTTGGCCGGGAATCGAACCCATACAGCAAGAATGGACAGACCCAGGAATCGAACCCATAGCAAGAATGCTCGTAATCAAGGTCTTTAATTTACAAATGTGATGCGTTGGCCGGGAATTGAACCCGGTCACCTGCTTGGAAGGCAGCTATGCTCACCACAATACCACCAACGCAGGCCTTTGAACGTAGACTGGAAGCCCGGTTGTGCGGTCAGCAAGAATTTTCGCAATACATTAGCAGCTGGCAGGTGGAGATGAACTGAAACTCTCTTTGTTTGGACCAGGCACTTAAAAAAATGGCATGAACTTATTGACCTGACCTACCAGGCACCATATTAAAAAACAAGAGGTTAATGACACAATATCCTCAAAATCAGGAAATAATAGTACCCCAAACTAACACATACAAGACATAGAGTGCAGTCACCATCACACACACACATATTAGACACATATTTTAACTGTTCATTTTTAATGTTCGCTTTTCATTATATCATCTCTAAAAATATTTAAATTTTAAGTAAGATTTTAAACTTCACATTTTACTGTAGCTTTTACCTAATTTTACATGGTCTCTTAACCAGTTTCAAAGCATGTCTGTTCATTATTCATTTGATCTTAGAAAAGTCAGCTGGATTTTGGTTCATTATCACTATTTTGCTTCAGCTTGCTCTAGCAGGCCGATAACAGAAAGACAGACACAGTTACCATCCCTGCCTCCACTCAGACAGTCTCTCTCTCTCTAATGGCGCTTTTCCACTACACAGTACCAGCTCGCCTTGGCTCGGCTCGACTCGACTCGCCTTTGTTTGGTTTTCCACTGTGTAAAAGTTGTACCTGTACCTGCTTTCGGGTACTTTTTTTCGTACCACCTCCGGCGAGGTTCTAAGCGAGCTAAGGCGATACTAAAATGTGACGTAATACAATGCCGACTGCTGATTGGTCAGAGAGAATCATCACTATTCACTGCGTCATCATTGCACGCGGCAGACGGAGTATCCAGAATAACCAGAGAATAACCCCGCCATTTTTAAATAGTTTGCCCAGATATACTAAACTTACTATTATGGCAACTCGGAAGAATACACCGTGGTCAAACGAGGAGGTGCAGACTTTCCTATGTTTGGTTGCCGAAGAAAGGATCCAGCGAGAGCTTGATGGGGCAACGAGGAACGAAAAAGTTTATCAAGAAATCTCCGAACTGCTGTCCACACATGGCTACAACAGGACTTTCCAGCAATGTAGGGAAAAGTTAAAAAAACTGAAAAGTGACTACAGAGCTGTAAAGGACCACAACGGCCGCAGTGGTTCAAACCGAAAAAGCTGGAAGTGGTACGAACAGATGGACGGTATCTACGGCCATAGACCGGCGAGCAACGGGAGGGAGGGTGGACTTGACTCGGCCACCAGTTTGTTGGAGTCGCTGTTGGAGGATGGTAAGTGTTTAAAATTTACATTACATTAATCATGTAGGCGCACTCTGCTTGAGAGTTTTGTTTTCTGTAGGCTGGCTTTTGAAAAGCTGAAGCTCACTTATAACATCGAAGACTGTAAACTTGTGTCGCAGATAACAATTGCTGCTACCGCTAACTATCTGCCATTGCTATTTTCGTATTGTGTTGACTTTTGTATGATCTTTCTATCTAGATTCCTTTTCGACGAGCGAGAATGGTTCAGTGACTCCCACTGATGCCACGTCGGCACCGGAACCAGCGGCACCATCGACACCAACAAGATCAGCAGCGTCGACACCGAGACCCGCAGCAGCGTCGACACCGGCAACCGGTTAGTATAATTGGAGAAAAAGTAAACTCTTCTAGCCTGTTGTCTGTGAATCTATACACACTTTTTAATATATCATTAATCGTATCAATAACTCATTAATATAACGTAAACGTACTTGCATAACAACAGGAAGCATTCCCAGTTATGGGAATGCAGGATTCATTAATAAACCTGTTCAGTATTTTTATAACTTTCCAGACGTACACCTATACTGTACACATGGTATTTTAAAGTTGACATTTACTAAAATAGATGTTTAATAAATACATTAAATACATTTACTCAGATGTTAAGTCGTTATATACTATATAAGTAATAGTAAGTTGTGGGCTTGTCTTTTTTTATGTAGAAGCTGTAATGATAATACATGTGAACAATTTACAACACACACAACCTTTGAATGAAACGTGACTTGTCCGTTTTTCTTTATAACTCATTCATTGTAATTATTTTTTTGGCCAGGACGGAGGAAACGAAAGAGGGAACAGGAGCATCTGACTGTCCTGAGGGAGATGCAGACATCGGATGTCGAGCAGCTGGAATTGAACCGGGCACAGCGGGAGCGCCATTTACAGATGGCACTCGATGATGCAGCACATGCCCGAGAACTAGAAGCGGCTTTAAGGAGAGAGGAGATGGCTGCAATGTCGTCCTTCAACCAGGCCTTTCTGGGAACCCTGAGCCAGCTTGTCCAGGCACTGAACCGGCGGGATGCTGTTCCACCGCCCCTGGACTGAAACCCCTTTGTTTATTTTAATTTAATGTTTGCACTACATGTAACATATGTATATAGTTGGATGTGTGAATTTATATTAATATTATATTTTTTTCTATTTGTATGCGTGTTTAAATAAAACCTTTTTGAAACTTATTACAAACAGTGTCTTTTTTTGATGGTTTGCCTTTTTACAAGGGTTTAAACAAGTATTTTCAGATTTTATACTGTGATAACCTTTAATGAAAAACAGCAGAGACAACATATTTAATGATAATGTATTTATTTAGAAATTAAAATAACGCATCAGACCCTCCCGTACATCTCTGCCCTCCTCCTCAACACCCTGTGCCACTGGCACCACAGGCTCTGCTGCTGCAGGTGCATCCCAGTCATCGTCATAGTCCTCTCCATGACTCTCACAAAGGTTATGCAAAGCACAGCAAGTAAGAATCATAGATTTCACGATTGTAACATCACAGTCATTTCTTTTCATGAGGCAACGCCACCTTCCCTTCAGTCTACCAAAAGCGTTTTCAACCACTACCCGTGCTCGACATATTTTCTTGTTGTAGATCTTCTGTTCTACTGTCAGCCGTCCAGTGTCAGTGAATTGCTTTAGGAGCCAGTTCTGCAGGGGATAGGCAGAATCTCCCAGGATGTAGTAGGCAACATTCACCCCACCAATATTCCTGGTGTAAGCTGGAAAGTGGTTGCCACGGCTGGCCAACTCCCACAATGTGGACAGTCTTAAAACACGAGCATCATGCAAGCTGCCAGGCAGTCCTGCAAACACGTTCCAGAACAGTCCTTTTCCATCTACAACACCTTGAAGGACCTTGTCTCTCCATCACTGGACGCAGTTTGTTGTACAAATATATGAATGTTTCTTCCGACATTCTGAAGTTCTGAACCCACTGCGCGTTTGTGAAACCAGGAACAATAACATCCCACCACTCGGTAGCTCGGTTGAAAGCCCAAACAGACGGTTTGCCGCGGCGACTTTGCAAAGCTAAACAGATCTGAAACACATAAACCATGCACATTTTAGTACGTAATACTGGTAGCTATAAAGTTGATTAAATACTTTGCATATAGTATAGTATTTACACATATGCAAACGTTAGCTATGTTAGCATAACTTACCCTCTTGCGTCGACTTTGAACAACCGGATTCGTCTCGTAGTCTGAACTCTATAGTAATTCCCAAACTCTCCTGTTTTTTTCAGCAGTATTTCGTTTTTCTGCCCTCAGCCTCTCATGAAACAACGTTTGTCTTCTTGCTGTGAGAAACAGCCACATCCCGAGGATCAAAAACAGCATATACTCGATTTCCCCCATTGTCCTGTGTGTGTGGGTAGCGGATGTGTGTCGCGTATAAGATTACGTCACGGCAGTTTCCTGCGGCGTCGCTATGACTACCGGGTACTATTTGTGGCGGTACTATCTGCAATGGAAAACGGAGCGAAAAGCGAGCCGAGTCGAGGCGAGCCGAGGCGAGTCGAGCCGAGTCGAGCTGGTACTGGTAATGGAAAAGCGCCATAAACAAATAATCTTTTCAACAGCCTCCTAAGACTGTAATTTAGACTAAATGTAATATTAAATTTATTACATTAACCTTTTACAATTCACCTTTGTTATCCAGACTCTTCTCAAACCTACAAAAGCCTGTCTTCATCTTTAGCCACCACCATGCCTAACGACCTTCAGGAGTTAAAACTATGTTATAGACATATTAGCTCAACATTAACTCTTCTATACATTTTACTTGCCCATATGGCAACCAACATCATGTCCCTCATATAATTAAGTTTTGTTACTGTCTCCGCAGCAAATAATGGCAATCACCTCATGGAATCAGCTGGCTCCTGAAAGCCCACTCCCGTTAGCTATTTATCTTTAATTTTCTTCTCTTCAGGGTGTCGTCCCCTGGCATAGTTGCAGACACTTGTCACAATGAAAAACAAGCCATACAATCAATGCGGTTTCTGGTGAGTGGTATAGAGGAACTCACATTTCTGGGTCAGACTGCCGTAACATTAATTTTAACCTCACAGCGCATCTCACCTCTCAATGCTCTGCTGACCCCGGTGGCCTCCAGTAATCAGCGCTCAACTCTCATACCTTTCTCACAAATAACACCTCCATCCGGAGGTGCCCAATGTTCGTGACCCCCTGCGTTAGGCTGTCCCCTGGCCAGGAAGATCATCCCGTCATTGAGTAGCCACTCGTACACACGTACACACTGGTGACCGCTCTTTCCCAATACAATCAGTTTTCTTCAACAGAACTCAGCTGTTTTCTGGAGCTTAGGAAAGGCACGTTCAAGAGTCACCAGAGCCATTCCGATTGCCTAATAGTGTTCACAGGGAGACAGGTTAATAACAACAGTATTTAATCACTTAAATCCATTAACTATCTTAAAAGCAGCAACCTAGCTACTTAGACTATACTCAGTGAATTTAGATCACAGCCGTACATTCAGTGTACTTCATCTGTAGCCGGAGCCATCGGTCCTGAATGGTGGAGACTAAATGAGACAAAGTTGTTACTGGTCCTAAAATACGCTAATCAAAATGTCACCTCTATCATTTAAGGTCTGTATTATTTTAAAGACTTCTTTAAAGTCATTCAGTTTTACTTTTAACATTTTTAACATTTAAATACAAATTGCCCTCTGAATGGTAATGATTTCTTTTAACATCTCTGTGTCTATGGTTTTCAACTGAAACACTGTGCTTTACTATAAATAGCTTATTATCACTTATGACACAGGCTCAGATAACAGCTTTTAGATGACATTGAATGAGAGAGAGACTCTGAGGCATTCAAGACTGGTACACTGCTCTCTCATATACTTCTAACATCAAACTTTTATCTACCATCTTTTAACTCTATCCCAGCTTAAGGCATCTTTGCCAGAAATTACATGTGTTTTCAAATAAACATAGTTTTACAGTTGTCTTTTGCCCACGTCAGGGAATCTAGACATTACAAATTTCCATTCAGATTGAGTCTCTGTCGCACTGGCTGTTTCAGCCACAGCACACATCAGATTTAGATAAGCGAACTGTTTCATTACAGCCAATAGCAGACTTATCTTTTGAAAGCAAAACATCAGCTTCTAGCTCTTTCATGATCAACTTTTCAAGCTGTTTGTTTAATCAGATGCCTTTCTACACATTTTACATTTAGCAACTGTTAATTCAGTAGCCTACTACTTCTGCTTATTTGTTCTTACATAAAAATAATTATTCTAGTTCTCAATAACGTTTCACATTTCTCAATCTCAATTTTAATTGTCAAGTTCTCAACCATAGTTTAATATTTGACTTTAGTTTTCTCTTGGAGTTTATCAATCTCCAATTAGGATTCACACTATAAGTTTGACGAGGCAAGCACTCTCTGCTTGTGATACTTTTGCAGTTATTGTAAATCATCTGTGAGATTAGTCTCTCTATATCATCTAAAACCTTTTTAAAATGTTTAATTACAACACAATCATCCTTTTAGTTACTTTGATATATTTTGCAACTCACATCTGTTGGAGTCATTCATTTTACATCAACCTGTATTCATCAATTCACTTATAAAAATTACTATTATAGAAATTACTATTATAGATATTTTCTTCAAAAGGATTCACTTTAAGACTTCAATCTTTTGACCTTTTTATCTCTTATTTCTCAGTCAGAAAAATGTCACTGTCGTCATTTAAACACTGATCTACTTTCAAACCAATATTATTACCAAAAATGTGTTGTCATTTTATCACATTTTAAACACCTTCTCGGTGGGCATTTACAGTTACGTATTAAATGGTCCTGATGACCACCATTAAAACACTCTCGGCTCCAACTTACTGCACACCCTTGAAGCAGTGTGTCCCAAACAGGAATGCAAACCGAGCTGATAAGCAGTTCTCTGTATTCTTTTACAGTCCACCAGTGGCTGATTTAATCATAATAGCCCAATCATAATCTTCATCATTATTATTGGCAGAACATTAATTGTCATAAGCTGCAAAATATTCTAAGTTGTTTTCACAAAGTGTCTGTTTAACTTTAGTCACACTTGTCCAAGGAAATGATCTTCGACCCATAATTTAATATACTTGCTTTTTGTAATCATCGTAAGCAATACAAGGCTAAACATTTTAATTTTTCAGTTTCTTTGTTTGTTTGTAGCCAGTCAAGTTGTTGTTTAAATTTCCAAACAGAAGCAAAACTTATCAAGACAACCATTTACTTAATAATTTCTGCAAATTTCTCTGAAGTGAGGGCTTCGGAGCACAGCTGCTTACAGCGTTCGCTCTTTTCTGTCTCACTATTAGTTTCAGGACTGTTCAGGTTACTGATCAAGTTACTCAGTTTGTCTGCCATATCTTAATAACAGTTCAAACTCACCTGAAGTCATTGCAGAAATGGAGGCGGCGATCTTTGAACAACACAGCTTGGCTTCTCCGTGATGAAACTGCAGAGTATACTCCAAAATCACAGTTACATATACTGGTCCATGCCAATTTGGGTCACAACTTTTTTTTTCTTTTTTTTCTCTCTCTCGGGATCGTTCCTGATGCATCCCTGGCAAACAACCCTATTTTTGTTAGTATCCCTAACTGCCTGATTCACTAAATTCGGGGATCCCCTATCTGAGATGGAAGAGATTGAGCAGGTTTATGGTGCCACTGGACCTCCCGTCCAGGGACGTACTCTGCTGGGGTGGTGCTACACCATTAATGCCCAGCGGGGCCCACACAGAGCACGCTTCGCTTGCGCTGTCTTCTGTCGTTACCCTTAACGACGCTCTCAGCGACTTCTTATCCTCTCAGCAGTAGGCCTACAACTTACTCCTTCACTCGCCTCATCGGAGTGAAGGCTAATTACTCCTTCACTCGCCTCATCGGAGTGAAGGCTCTCCCGCTCTCCTTCAAAATCTCTTCCAGTCAGAGAGCCCTAACAATTAATAAAAGCTTACTACCTTGTGTGTTGATTTGCCAGAGATGTCACCACGGAATGATTGCCCGCCGCATCCTCCACCAAACTGTAAGGGGTATACAGTTAAAGACCCAGAACCAGATATGAAGAATGAAGACCCAGAGTCAGAATTATAAAAAATTAAAGAAAATATTTACTGAAGATAGTTTGCAGTTTCATCAGCAGAAGTCAGCTTCAATACTCGCACAGGAGTTCGTAGGCCGCCCCGCTTACAGTTACAAAGATCACAGCAGTTATACGATTTCCAAGGTCTAAGCTACGTCATTGCTTACAGGATGAATGATTCTCATTGGCTATGAAATAGATAAACACAGTAATTTTCCACACATATACAGATAGACTGAAGCATATCTCCATCGATTATGCAGCTGAAGTTAGGCATGTCATGACCTTCCAGGTCGCAGATTTGGGTTGCTGGGCGCCAGCATGTCCAGAACAACAACTCAGTCAATCTCCAATAATGCCAGTGGTTCCTTAACCTGTAACCAAGAAGACTAACACACACACCGACACACAGCTTTTCCAAGGTTGGATTTGGCCAGGCTCTCACTATAAACAGGAGAGTCCTCTCAAAACATCATGATAATGAGTTCCTTCTCTCAAGGATAGCTAAACTTTAGTCTAACTGGAAAGAAAGGCTTTAACAAAGAAATGGCCCCTTAAACGATTGGCTTCAATGACCCCTATATGTTTTAACACATTGAAGACCTTTCTCAAACACAATACAAGTCAAGTCAAGTCAAGTCATCCTCATTTATATTGCGCTTTTAACAATGTAGATTGTTTCAAAGCAGCTTTACAGAGATAAAGATATAATTTAAGGTAACAGAGATTGGTTTGGTTTTATAGTGGCTCTTGAAAAATGTTTTTTCCAGCTAAAGTTAGTTTTGATTGATTCACTTCCATCTAAATGATAGTTTGTTATTAAGGGTAACCTTCTTTCTCTCAAGGATAGCTAAACTTTAGTCTAACTGGAAAGAAAGGCTTTAACAAAGAAATGGCCCCTTAAACGATTGGCTTCAATGACCCCTATATGTTTAAACACATTGAAGACCTTTCTCAAACACAAAACAAGTCCCTATTTCATTTCTGGAAGCTGTGTTAAATAAGCAAGCACTGCATTCAGATATCAAATACAGACATTAAAGAATACATGAAAAGAACATTTCAGTAATCACACTGGTAACTTATATAAATAAAGTAAAATCTCCAGAGAAGTCATTCAATTCATTTGATATTTAGAAGGAAAAATATTGATTAATACCTTAATTATAATCAATCATTACATATACATTGAAGCAGCAGTGGATTCCAATCCACCCCCTTCATCTTGCAGCGGAAGCTGATGGTGAGGGCATCGGAGGAGTGTTTTTGGTCATCTGTTTTTGCTGCTGTTTTAAAAGATACTGCTGCAAATTGTACATTTTGCTGCCTGGCACACACTTCTGCCTCATTATAAAGAAAGCATTTCCGTCTGCCCTGGTATCCCAAATCTTCCTCCAAGTGTCTTGTGCTCTGGATCCAAATCCAACAGTATTGTCATCCTCTGTCAAAACTGGCACTGGATCTGGCCTTTGAGACAGATACTGTTTAAGATCTTCAATTTCCTTGAAGCTTCTTGAATACTCAAGAAAGGAAATGAGGCTATCCTTGCATGGACCCTCTGGGTTGCACTGCCCAGCCTGTTCTTCTTCCTCAACCTTATCGGACAGGTACAAAGCATAGCTGACATCATTCTCTAATAACAACTTGAAAGACTTGCCCTTGTACTTGCCAAACTGAAGAATGCATTCTCCCAACACCTCTTGCTTGTCAGAGACATCCCCTCCTCTATGTAACACAACAGAACGGGCGTTCAACTTGACCAGATCTTCTCTTTGAGGTGTTGACTTGTCCTGCAGTAAAGGGTTGTCTCTAATTCTTTTTGCCTCTTCTGATGGGTCCCGGCGTAAATGGCCCTACGGGCCTTTCCTGAAAGACACTTTGACTTTCCCTGGGAAGAACACTGTTTTCTTCATGATGCTGTTCTGAAATCAGAATGTATTCATTGGTGTCTCAGCATAAGCATTTAAATACTTACAGTAACAAAATGAAATAAGACAGTTAATACTAAAGCATCAGTGATATACATAAAAGAGTTATTTTACAATGCTATAATATTCCATAATATTACTGTTTCTTAACTGAATAAATGCAGCCTTAGAGCACGTACTGTTTATTAAATCTGCATTATTTAATATTCATTATTTAAATTGCTTTAAAAATGTATATATGTATATATAAAAAGTTAACAAGTTAACTAATTAAAAATGTTGAATTATAACATTAAATTGTACATATATATATATATATATATATATATATATATATATATATATATATATATATATATATATATTTGTTTGTAATTTAAATGTAATATATGTGTGTGTCTGATATTAATTACATTATAGGAGGACCAAACCCGCAGAAATTAAAAATTAATAAATAAACATGTAAACAAATAAAAAGATAAATTTGATAATAGAAAAATAAATAAAGGAATAAACGACTTGATAAAATAAATATGATTTATTCTTTATCAAACTAATTTTTGTATTATTTCCCTTAATTTATTTTCTGCTTTTATTTATTTGTTAATTAATATTTATATTTGGTCAGCAAGACCAACCAACCTAATTATCATGCACATCAAAAAAATGTAAGAATAGATATAAAACTAAAGAAAGAAAATTAAAAATAAATAAAGATTAAAATAAATAAATCTGGAAATAAATACATATTGGAATAAATAAATAAACAAATAAATGAATGCATAAATAAATATAAGAATAAATGGAACAAACAAATAAATAAAATAATAAATAAATACAATTAAAAATAATACAAATACATTAAAATATAAAAGCAAAAAATTATAAATTAGGGGAAAAATATACAAAAATACATTTGATTAAAATGAATCATGTTTATTTTATCAAGTCTTTTATTCCTTTATTTATTTTCCTATTATCACATTTATTTATCTATCTATTTATTAATTCATTTATTGATTCATTTTTAATTGCAGGTTTGGTCCTCCATACTACTGCACATTACATCTTACTGCACTGTTAACATATATTTTAAGCATATATTCAACAGAATAAATTAGTGACGGAATAATGTTCTTTGACTTGTTAGGTGTACTGTTTCTTATCGTCACAATCCATTCAACACGATAACAATACGATTACATGACAATATACATGCAATTTAAATGATACAAATATTTGAATAATAATGTATATGCGGTCACCTGAGGGAAAATGTGTCTGCAATTTGCATACCCTTTGGTAAATGTATTTCATGAACAATGCTCACCTAACAAGTCAAATAACATTATTCCGTCACTAATTTATTCTGTTAAATTCATATTCAGTCAGTATAGTTCTGACAGCATGACTTAAGTACTACTTCATTCATTTACTCATTTATAATCATCCAGTCATAATGCAGCTCCTTCTTTAAAGATCTTCTAACATCTAAATAATGAATTAAATCAGCTCATCTTCATCTTCAAGTCCACATGGGTGTCCTAGCAGAGTAACAACATGTATTGTGCACATGAACCCAAAATTAAATGCCAGTTCGGTTGATATTTTGTAAGAAAAGGCAAGAACATTCAAACAAATGTCCAAACACATTTTTCGGTCACTTCATTTGAAATAGTATATGTATAAAGACCATTAACTTACTTGTAAAGAATGTGGGCTCTTTTCCAGGCAGGGGTAGTGTGGAACTATGTGTAGGATGAGGTGCAGTCGGTCTCAAAGATAGATTCTGTGAAATTCTATCTCCAAACCGAGAGTCTAAAGGGGAAATCTCTCCTTTATTACTTTTAACCTCTGTAAAAAGCAAGAAAGAGTAGAATAGTGAGAAAGCAAACATAGTTATTTTTTCTACTGCTGCTGAATCATTTACAAATTTGGTAACTATCATGCGGTAATTGTCAAAATTCCTGTCGATTTGGGATGGGCCACTGTTGCTAAAGTTCACTCACGTGTCTGCCTTTTAATTTTATTCTTAAAGCGAGTTCCTAGAGTTTCACACAATAAATGTATATATTCACACTATATACTAGAATTACATCTCTTGTGCCTTAATTTCAAAGGCAACATAAGTAATTTTCAAATAACTAAAATAACTTCAAAACAATAATAAAACATTAATTTTACGCTGTATATTTTCTAATCGCTAGGTGTCAGTACACTCACTGGCTGTTACCTAGAGTGCCGTGGGCTTGCTATTTGTTCCAAACAACATGGCTTTTGACGCAAGTTTACAGTAACGATAAAAGCATGTGAAGATGCTTTCCAGCATTGACAGCATGCGCCTGCTTTAGTTTGTAACCTTCTGGAGGCCTAGCTTAAACTTTATAAAAGGAAAAAAAGTCACTGTTACAGGATTACCCTTGTAAAGAGTTATGTTGGTAAGAAACAGTTTTGTCTACAAGCTAAAGATGACAACTCCCCTTTGTAGTCTGGGACATGTCGGGTAGATGGGTAGCTCGCTGTGATCGTATAGTGGTTAGTACTCTGCGTTGTGGCCGCAGAAACCCCGGTTCGAATCCGGTGAGATTACTGGGTGCCATTGAAATTGAGCTCCATGTCACCACCTCTCCTCACCCCGTCCTTCAAACTACTCTTTTTGTGCACGGCGCGTGTCCTTGATGTGCTCTGGATGTTCGAGTGAATTGAAACTGGGACCTTCTTTGAAAGCATGAGTTCTCAGGTTCGAACCCCTAGAGAAAAGACTGAAAACGAAACGCTCCTATTGATTTCGGAAGAATCTTGTTTCAGAGAGAATATGGTGCGTGTATATTTTCTAATCGCTAGGTGTCAGTACACTCGCTGGCTGTTACCTAGAGTGCCGCGGGCTTGCTATTTGCTACAAACAACTGCGCCTTTGACACAAGTTTACAATAACGATAAGAGCGCGGCAAGTCAACAGCATTGAAGCGTGTGAAGAGGCTTTCCAGACAAGTAGCAGTGAGTTTTTGTTCTTTTTCCTAGCATTATTTTCCTTTAATGACTATTATCATCAGTCTAATAGGCTGCATTCTCACTAATTTGCAAATATATTTTGACATACCAGAGGTTTTGACGGCCGTTCTGAATCTTCGAAGAAGGAAACGCAATGCATTGGAGGACACTCTTTTTTCTGCGCAAATACGATTCATTTTGCTGTGCGTTCGCACGCAGCACGCACGCTTCTCGAGCAAGAGCCCGGATAGCTCAGTCGGTAAAGCATCAGACTTTTAATCTGAGGGTCCAGGGTTCAAGTCCCTGTTCGGGTGAACGAGCCTCTTTTTGTGGAGCGGTACGTTTTGTTGTTGAGTTCTTGCTGATCTACACTGGCCTCGGGCAGCGACGCTGCAAGGCAGCAAGCCAAACGACATGCCCCTTTCACACAGCTTGTAGTCGTGGCCAAATGGTTAAGGCGATGGACTTGAAATCCATTGGGGTCTCCCCGCGCAGGTTCGAATCCTGCCGACTGCGTTGACAGCATTCGTCTGCTTTAGTTTGTAACCTTCTGGAGGCCTAGCTTAAACTTTATAAAAGGAAAAAAAGTCACTGTTACAGGATTACCCTTGAAGAAAGTAATGTTGGTAAGAAACAGTTTTGTCTGCAAGCTAAAGATGACAAGGCCCCTTTGTAGTCAGGGACACGTCGGGTAGACCGGTAGCTCGCCGTGATCGTATAGTGGTTAGTACTCTGCGTTGTGGCCGCAGCGAATCCGGGTCACGGCAAGGTTTTCTGGGTGCCATTGAAATTGAGCTCCATGTCACCACCTCTCCTCACCCCGTCCTTCGGCCTACTCTTTTTGTGCACGGCGCGTGCCCTTGATGTGCTCTGGATGTTCGAGTGAATTGAAACTGGGACCCTCTTTGAAAGCATGAGCTCTCAGGTTCGAACCCTTAGAGAAAAGGCTGAAAACGAAACGCTCCTATTTATTTCGGAAGAATCTTGCTTCAGAGAGAATATGGTGCGTGTATATTTTCTAATCGCTAGGTGTCAGTACACTCGCTGGCTGTTACCTAGAGTGCCACGGGCTTGCTATTTGCTACAAACAACTGCGCCTTTGACACAAGTTTACAATAACGATAAGAGCGCGGCCAGTCAACAGCATTGAAGCGTGTGAAGAGGCTTTCCATACAAGTAGCAGTGAGTTTTTGTTCTTTTTCCTAGCATTATTTTCCTTTAATGACTATTATCATCAGTCTAATAGGCTGCATTCCCACTAATTTGCAAATATATTTTGACATACCAGAGGTTTTGACGGCCGTTCTGAATCTTCGAAGAAGTAAACGCAATGCATTGGAGACACTCTTTTTTCTGCGCCAATTCGATTCATTTTGCTGTGCGTTCGCACGCAGCACGCACGCTTCTCGAGCAAGAGCCCGGATAGCTCAGTCGGTAAAGCATCAGACTTTTAATCTGAGGGTCCAGGGTTCAAGTCCCTGTTTGGGTGAATGAGCCTCTTTTTGTGGAGCGGTAGGTTTTATTGTTGAGTTCTTGCTGATCTACACTGGCCTCGGGCAGCGACGCTGCAAGGGACCACACCAAACGACATGCCCCTTTCAGCCAGCTTGTACTCGTGGCCGAGTTGTTAAGGCGATGGACTCGAAATCCATAAGGGTCTCCCCGCGCAGGTTTGAATCCTGCCGACTACGTTGACAGCATGCGCCTGCTTTAGTTTGTAACCTTCTGGAGGCCTAGCTTAAACTTTATTAAAGGAAAAAAAGTCACTGTTACAGGATTACCCTTGATTAGAGTTATGTTGGTAAGAAACAGTTTTGTCTGCAAGCTAAAGATGACAAGGCCCCTTTGTAGTCAGGGACACGTCGGGTAGACCGCTAGCTCGCCGTGATCGTATAGTGGTTAGTACTCTGCGTTGTGGCCGCAGCGAATCCGGGTCACGGCAAGGTTTTCTGGGTGCCATTGAAATTGAGCTCCATGTCACCACCTCTCCTCACCCCGTCCTTCGGCCTACTCTTTTTGTGCACGGCGCGTGCTCTTGATGTGCTCTGGATGTTCGAGTGAGCTCTCAGGTTCGAACCCTTAGAGAAAAGACTGAAAACGAAACGCTCCTATTTATTTCGGAAGAATCTTGCTTCAAAGAGAATATGGTGCGTGTACATTTTCTAATCGCTAGGTGTCAGTACACTCGCTGGCTGTTACCTAGAGTGCCACGGGCTTGCTATTTGCTACAAACAACTGCGCCTTTGACACAAGTTTACAATAACGATAAGAGCGCGGCCAGTCAACAGCATTGAAGCGTGTGAAAAGGCTTTCCATACAAGTAGCAGTGAGTTTTTGTTCTTTTTCCTAGCATTATTTTCCTTTAATGACTATTATAATCAGTCTAATAGGCTGCATTCTCACTAATTTGCAAATATATTTTGACATACCAGAGGTTTTGACGGCCGTTCTGAATCTTCGAAGAAGGAAACGCAATGCATTGGAGGACACTCTTTTTTCTGCGCAAATACGATTCATTTTGCTGTGCGTTCGCAAGCAGCACGCACGCTTCTCGAGCAAGAGCCCGGATAGCTCAGTCGGTAGAGCATCAGACTTTTAATCTGAGGGTCCAGGGTTCAAGTCCCTGTTCAGGCGAACGAGCTTCTTTTTGTGGAGCGGTACGTTTTGTTGTTGAGTTCATGCTGATCTACACTGGCCCCGGGCAGCGACGCTGCAAGGCACCAAGCCAAACGACATGCCACTTTCAGCCAGCTTGTAGTCGTGGCCGAGTGGTTAAGGCGATGGACTAGAAATCCATTGGGCTCTCCCCGCGCAGTTTCGAATCCTGCCGACTACGTTGACTAATGGTGGGGGACAAAGACGATTCTGTTCAGTATCGCGATATTTTGCGCACGCAATTATATCGATACAGTAGCGCAAAGTATTGCGATATTTAATTATAAAATTAATTATAAAATAGTTAATATTACTAGGCTAACGTTACAGTAAATCCATGGTAAATGATGGGAATTTGTAGACGGAAAAGCCTTCTGACTGTATCGTTGCGCACAGTGTTTCTCCTGTTTGTCAGCGCTGTTTCATCTGCCTTTAAACTGGTTTAAATCACGGAGACGTGTGTTCTTCGCTGAACTCAAGCACTTCTCACTGGATCTCGTGACCGAGACCGATCAGAGTAAACGCCTCAGCTCTGGTGAGCTCGCGCGCGCTGCCGTTTGGACTTTGAGCCAAACTGATTAATGGTCCGTGTGGCGCGCGGTTCAAATGAGTTTCGTTCTGCTTTTGGCGCATAAACATTATCAAACATTTATCGACCTCTTGATATCGTTTTATCAAGAATAATTATATCGCGATAATTATCGTTATCGTTTTATCGCCGAGCTCTACTAGCAGTTCAAGAGCACCAAGATTTTTTTATATGTTTGTGTGGTGTGTTTTTAATTGGAAATTGATCAATTTGACGCAAGTCTTGTTTTTTTGTGGTTTTCATTTTGTTAATCTTTCTACAGCAACAACCCCAGAAGATGTACTGAAGCGGTACAATAAAGGTCTTTACGCCTTCAAGAAAGAAGGGAGTATCAGTAAGGCATGCACCAAAGTCGGGGTTGACCGAAATACACTGGCATTAACAGCTGTTGTGGCTGAAATACAGCTTGTTGATCCAGAATTTTACCAAAGCATCTCAAAGTTCAGAGTCAAGGAGGAGAAACTCTGCGACTTTGCAAAGAGGTGCCTGCAGTCACTGACAGCAGACCTAAGGTCTCACATAGAAAAATCCAAAAAAGAGCGTAAACTGCTGCCAATAAAATATAAATTGAGATAGAAAGACAAAACCTCCAATCCACTTATTTAATTATGTTTTGACATTATTGTCAAGGTAAATTTTGTAATTCACGCCAGTTCACTGTGCTACACTGTGATGTTCCTTAAACCATCCCCAAAATTGTCAAATTAACCTAAGTTACCATTTCAGAACAATAATTAATATCAAGAATTATACAATGCTGTTCTAGTGTTAACCCAGCTGCAAGTACACTGAAGTTTTGCTTCAGAATCTGTTAAACTGTTGAGTTTAATGTGTGTTAATAAACATTGTTTAGCTTTACTACATTTCCCCCCCTCTTTTTTGCAGTCCTCTATACTTGATTTACTGAGAAGTAATCAAGGTTTAATACTTGGACATTTTACCGATGCAATTGTTAAATTACTTTCAAGTAATTGGGAAGTTCCTATGAAATTATCATGTAACAATACTGATGGTACACAACATTGACCCTATCAATTACACTATAAATTAAGTGGACAGTTCCTTAGGAGTTACCATGTAAGTACACTGTAAATACAGTGTTGCACAGAAGTTTGGGTTTTGCATATTAGACAGTAGGTTATGACCGTTTTACACTTTATATTAAGTAGACAGTTCCTGAGGAGTTACCATGTAAGTACACTGTAAATACAGTGTTGCACAGAAGTTTGGGTTTTGCATATTACACAGTAGGTTATGACCGTTTTACACTTTATATTAAGTAGACAGTTCCTGAGGAGTTACCATGTAAGTACACTGTAAATACAGTGTTGCACAGAAGTTTGGGTTTTACATATTACACAGTAAGGACAGACCGTTTTACACAGTTCCTGAGGAGTTACCATGTAAGTGCACTGTAAATACAGTGTTTTACAGTAGTTTGGGTTTTGCATATTACACAGTAGATTATGACCGTTTTACACTTTATATTAAGTAGACAGTTCCTGAGGAGTTACCATGTAAGTACACTGTTAATACAGTGTTTTAATGTAGTTTGGGTTTTGCATATTACACAGTAGGTTATGACCGTTTTACACTTTATATTAAGTAGACAGTTCCTGAGGAGTTACCATGTAAGTACACTGTTAATACAGTGTTTTACAGTAGTTTGGGTTTTGCATATTACACAGTAGGTTATGACCGTTTTACACTTTATATTAAGTAGACAGTTCCTGAGGAGTTACCATGTAAGTACACTGTTAATACAGTGTTTTACAGTAGTTTGGGTTTTGCATATTACACAGTAGGTTATGACCGTTTTACACTTTATATTAAGTAGACAGTTCCTGAGGAGTTACCATGTAAGTACACTGTTAATACAGTGTTTTACAGTAGTTTGGGTTTTGCATATTACACAGTAGGTTATGACCGTTTTACACTTTATATTAAGTAGACAGTTCCTGAGGAGTTACCATGTAAGTACACTGTTAATACAGTGTTTTACAGTAGTTTGGGTTTTGCATATTACACAGTAGGTTATGACCGTTTTACACTTTATATTAAGTAGACAGTTCCTGAGGAGTTACCATGTAAGCACACTGTAAATACAGTGTTGCACAGAAGTTTGGGTTTTACATATTACACAGTAAGGACAGACCGTTTTACACAGTTCCTGAGGAGTTACCATGTAAGTACACTGTAAATACAGTGTTTTACAGTAGTTTGGGTTTTGCATATTACACAGTAGGTTATGACCGTTTTACACTTTATATTAAGTAGACAGTTTCTGAGGAGTTACCATGTAAGTACACTGTTAATGCAGTGTTTTACAGTAGTTTGGGTTTTGCATTTTACACAGTAGGTTATGACCGTTTTACACTTTATATTAAGTAGACAGTTCCTGAGGAGTTACCATGTAGGTACAGAGTAAATACAGTGTTGCACAGAAGTTTGGGTTTTATTATACAGTAAGGACCGACCGTTTTACACTTTATATTAAGTAGACAGTTCCTGAGGAGTTACCATGTAAGTACACTGTAAATACAGTGTTGCACAGTAGTTTGGGTTTTGCATATTACACAGTAGGTTATGACCGTTTTACACATTATATTAAGTGGACAGTTCCTGAGGAGTTACCATGTAAGTACACTGTAAATACAGTGTTTTACAGTAGTTTGGGTTTTGCATATTACACAGTAGGTTATGACCGTTTTACACTTTATATTAAGTAGACAGTTCCTGAGGAGTTACCATGTAAGTACACTGTTAATACAGTGTTTTACAGTAGTTTGGGTTTTGCATATTACACAGTAGGTTATGACCGTTTTACACTTTATATTAAGTAGACAGTTCCTGAGGAGTTACCATGTAAGTACACTGTAAATACAGTGTTGCACAGAAGTTTGGGTTTTATTATACAGTAAGGACCGACCGTTTTACACTTTACATTAAGTGGACAGTTCCTGAGGAGTTACCATGTAAGTACACTGTAAATACAGTGTTGCACAGAAGTTTGGGTTTTATTATACAGTAAGGACCGACCGTTTTACACTTTACATTAAGTGGACAGTTCCTGAGGAGTTACCATGTAAGTACACTGTTAATACAGTGTTTTAAATAATACAGTAAGGATGACCTTTTTAGACTTTATATTGTTTACCGTTGCTGAGGTGAGGAGTTACCGTGTAAGTACACTGTAATTCAACATTAGTCCTGCCAGTCATAAATACATGGTATAAACATAGGAATCATCCTGGTATACATATAGTTTCAGTGTATTCCAAACTGTAACTGCAGTATTGGATTCCATGTGGAATTTCAACAACTTGATTAAATGCATATTGTTGTTACAAAATGTAGTTACATAATTCCTGTTACACGTGTGCTTACTGAAGTGAAAAAAGTGTTGTTACCAATGTACTGTTACACATTTGTACTTACGCATACCATTCCGTGAGTTGTTACATATGTGTAGGTACACAAATATTACAGCTGTAGATACTATGTACCAGTGTGTACTTACGCTGTAGTTACATACTATGTACACATGTAGTTACCATGTAGGTTCACAGGTATTAGGGCCACTTAATATAAAGTGGGACCGAAAAGGGTTATGTTGGTAAGAAACCGTTTTGTCTGCAAGCTAAAGATGACAAGGCCCCTTTGTATTCAGGGACACGTCGGGTAGACCGGTAGCTCGCCGTGATCGTATAGTGGTTAGTACTCTGCGTTGTGGCCGCAGCAACCCCGGTTCGAATCCGGGTCACGGCAAGATTTTCTGGGTGCCATTGAAATTGAGCTCCATGTCACCACCTCTCCTCACCCCGTCCTTCAGACTTCTCTTTTTGTGCACGGCGCGTGCCCTTGTTGTGCTCTAGGTGTTTGAGTGAATTGAAACTGGGACCTTCTTTGAAAGCACGAGCTCTCAGGTTCGAACCCTTAGAGAAAACACTGAAAACGAAACGCTCCTATTTATTTCGGAAGAATCTTGCTTCAGAGAGAATATGGTGCGTGTATATTTTCTAATCGCTAGGTGTCAGTACACTCGCTGGCTGTTACCTAGAGTGCCGCGGGCTTGCTATTTGCTACAAACAACTGCGCCTTTGACACAAGTTTACAATAACGATAGGAGTGCGGCAAGTCAACACCATTGAAGCGTGTGAAGAGGCTTTCCAGACAAGTAGGAGTGAGTTTTTGTTCTTTTTCCTAGCATTATTTTCCTTTAATTACTATTATAATCAGTCTAATAGGCTGCATTCCCACTAATTTGCAAATATATTTTGACATAGCAGACGTTTTGACGGCCATTCTGAATCTTCGAAGAAGGAAACACAATGCATTGGAGGACACTCTTTTTTCTGCGCCAATACGATTCATTTTGCTGTGCGTTCCCACGCAGCACGCACGCTTCTCGAGCAAGAGCCCGGATAGCTCAGTCGGTAGAGCATCACACTTTTAATCTGAGGGTCCAGGGTTCAAGTCCCTGTTCAGGCGAACAAGCCTCTTATTGTGGAGCGAGATTTTTTTTTTTGTGGAGTACGTTTTGTTGTTGAGTTCTTGCTGATCTACACTGGCCTCGGGCAGCGACGCTGCAAGGCACCAATCCACAAACGACGTGCCCCTTTCAGCCAGCTTGTAGTCGTGGCCGAATGGTTAAGGCAATGGACTAGAAATCCATTGGGGTCTCCCCGCGCAGGATCGAATCCTACCGACTACGTTGACAGCATGAGCCTGCTTTAGTTTGTAACCTTCTGGAGGCCTAGCTTAAACTTTATAAAAAATGAAATTCAGTTGAATCCGATTCAATCAACATGTCCATTTTTTCTGAATTCAAGTGCCATAGAATCCCATACATTGCACTAAAGTGTTACTTTAAAGGTCATGTACTGCAGGTCAGTGTTACTTTAATGTTTGGTTAATTCTAGCATGAACTGAATTGCAGTGCTTTGTCAACATTACTGCATTTCTGGATAAACTTGCCAGAGGGTTAAAGACTCTAGCTTGAGCCTGCAGCCAAAGGTTAGGTTTGTCAGAAGTGGGATTCAAACCCACGCCTCCAGGGGAGACTGCGACCTGAACGCACAGCAAGTGCCTCGTTGGCGGTACCTGACAGCCGTGCGTCTGTAAAATCGTGTGTCTGTAAAATCTATCCAGACAAATCACCGCACATAGTCCATTTTTGTCCATCTTTGAGTTTGAGCAGATTCCATCCAATCTCTGCTCATATTCTCTTTTTTGGCTGTCCAATGAAATGATAAACTGCTATAATGTGGCGGTCATTTTGGACCAGGAAAAATGACCACGTAGTCAATTTTTGTCAATCTTTGAGCACAAACACCGCTTAAGTTATTTATATCCCGCTGTTATTTATATTCCGCTCAGGTATGTTATTTATAGTTATTGTATTTATTGTTAATGAAATGGCTTACGTTTTCTGTTTTTTAGGAATAGTAAGATTGCCTCCGTAAAACATCTCTGTAATCCCTCATTTTGGGCCCTTGCCATGATGACTTAATGTAATTACACTATAACATGAATACAACTGCGTATCTGTCATTACAGAAAATGTCCAAACAACAATCCAAAAGCCACAAGGCTATGGATGATACTGAGTGGGTCTCGCGCTTTAGGTCTTTTGCCTCCACTGGTATCTGGCCATCAGATGCAGGTAACCGACCTGCTCCAAGGCAAAAGAAGTGGTACAGTCTGTATCAGAAGGTATGTAGAAAAAGTATCAAAAGGAATATATATATATATATATATATATATATATATATATATATATATATATATATATATATTAATTTTGAGTAGTAGACATATTATATTTTCAGTATGTACAGTATGAGCATAAAACAAGAACTTGTACAAATAAATATAAGTGGCATCTTTTGTTCTGTTTACAGATAGAGAAGTGCCCTCTTCAGCTGAGAGGACAGCTAACGCTTTTCTCCCAGCCACAGATGTGTTTGTGTGGATTTCATCCTCATAAGGTAGGCTAATTTGGGCTCTTTCAGTTTAACTACAGCTGATGCAGTGTGCACACAATATAAAGATGTGGTATCTCTTAACATTAATGTATTCTTGGACAATTTCTGTTGTTTCTATCTGGGTTGGTTTGGCAACAGGTCTGTTCCACAGCAGAGGAAATTGCGTAGTAGGTAAAAGAAGGTCATAAGGTTGAAACTAACTACATCACTAATAACTGAATAAAAAACCCACATCTAAATTTGTCACGTCATTTGCATGAAAGGGGTTCTTATACATTATTGTTTATACTATTAATATAGAATAAAACAGTAGTATTGTGCTTTCATTAAATCACTGGTGATTTTGTCCATCATCTTTCTAAGTCTTTCATACTGTATTTCATACTGTATATATGCACTGTTTTATACATTTTTGTTATGCAGCAGCAAGTGCCTACAGCCTCATCTAGACCCACAATCAGTGCAGACCAATCAACTAGTGGTCAATGTAGCTCCTTAATGGTAGGTAGATTTTATAGCATTATGTGAGAGAGAATTCATAATGGAAATATTTTATATTCTTGTCATATTTCAGCTCCCAACCACTGCTCCAGTAGAACGTCCCACAGCTGACACTACACCCGCAAGTTTGGTGAAAAGGCCCAAGCTCACCCTTTCCTCGGTACATATGATGGCATGTGTTTTAAAATGGTTCACAGTTGTCATATTAATACTTCTCTCTTTAAAGTTTAATAAGTCCAAATTTGGTGGAAAGCATGTGGAGAGTGCAAAGCCAAATTTACATGTTGGACGGAAAGCTCATGTAAGTAATGAATAATTATTATTTCTTTGCTACAAAAAAAAAATTCCAATGATACAATTTTTTTATACCTTGTATTTTTAGACTCATTCAACCACTGCTACAAATGCAGCTGCCCGTGTGTGTGAGGCTCCAGTGCTAGCAGGTGGTCCTCCTCAAACCATCTCTCCACCACAGCCTCCAAGTGCAGAATCATTTTTTCTTGCTCCTCCATTACCGCCTCCAAAACAACGGCATCGGCCAGTGGAGGGGCAGAGTTTAGGAGTGAATGTGGTAAAACATTGCACTTGTTACTATGTTTGGTTAGTATTTTTTTGTCTTTATTTGACCTGTCCTTTTCTGTCTACAGAGCGCATTCCAGCCTGAGCACTCTGCTGCAGTTCCTCTCCTGTGGCCTAAAACCATGCCCCAGGAGGATCACCAATGGGTCTCCACAGGATTGTTCAGAGTTGGTGCTCGTGGGAATTTGGAGCTCCAGGACCATCTCCAGTTGTGGTATTTCCCTCCACAGCCATCCCTTATTTACCACCAGGCACCAACATCAGCCAGATTTTTTGCCCATCCCTTACTGTGGATGCCGTATAGGCTGTGGAAAGTCAGGCTGCTGTGCGCGGACCAAGCCTGTAAAAGCCCTCTGACTAGTGGAGGTCTTCACAGACGGGTGCGTCAGGTCCTTGACATTGACCGCTTTTACAACCTGGTCACAGAGACTCTGATTTGCTCCAAGTGCCGCCGCAGCTACCTGTCTTGGAATAGGGAAATACTTGAGCAGCTGGACATGGCCCATCGTTCTGAGTTTAGGGTCATTCTTACCCGCCGGTATGTTACATTATTGTGTGATTTTTGTCAGTTGCTTATCCATGTATATTTAATTTATTTCTTATTACAGATATGCCTGTGACATCAGGGTGATACGCCTCCTACGGGAACGTGGTCTGGGGAATGGCCCTGTCCGACTGATTGGCCAATTGAAAGAGAACCACAGTGAAGAGTGGCTGGAAAGGGTTGCGCGGTATACCAGCAAGTGTGCTTCTTTTACCAGCAAAAGTTGCCTGATGCCACCAACATTTGAAGAGCCTCCCCAACCTGTGGCAATTCCCAGCTATAAGTGGCTTTCAGTGGTGTACAGCCAAGACATCCTGTTCAGGCTGGAGGATATCAAGGCTAGTATCACCTCCACTTATGGATCCTTCTTAAAACTGGATTCCACCAGAAAGGTACATCTTTAATTATTATTGTATTGAGGTTATGCAAATTCTATTTATATTTAAATCTAAATAGAAATGGAACCTCAAATGAATGAACAACTTAAACAATAACATAAGATGGAATGTCAAATTGAGGGACAATTCAAAGATTAAAACAAGAATAACATTGCAGAGATAACCACTAAATTTTTTTTATGACATTACACGCATAAGCTCTATATTAATGCAATAGAACCATTGAAGGTGTTGCTACTATTGGTTTAATATATATGTTTGTTTTAGATCACCAAAAAGCTCTCAGGACCGGCAAAAGGCACTGCACAGTGGCTGACATCCGTTGGTAACGAGATGGGTCAAGTGCTCATCAGTGTCTTGACTTCTGGTGAGGGACCAGGTTTGGATCTTATGGCATCTGGCTTGGTAGACAGGTATGTTACCTGTAATACATTTTCACTTACATGTAATTTTACTTGTCCTTAGTTTAGAATTTACTATTTACAATTTGCATTTGTAATTTACTGTTGTTTGATGATGAAATTCTTTAATTATTTTTGATAATTATTTCTCGCAGGTATAAAGCTGCAGGTGTAGACCCTCCTGTTGCTCTCTATGTGGACTGTGGCTGCTGCAAGGATGTGGGTGAGACCAAGCTGAAGGCCAGATTTGCTGGATGGCCTAACTTGATTGTTCGCCTCGACATCTGGCACTATATGCGACACCTGGCTGTGGGATGCACCACTGATGCACACCAGCTCTATCCCACTTTCATGGCTCTTATATCAGCATGTATTTTTGAGTGGGATGCTGCTGATGTCAACAAGTTGAGAGAGGCAAAAAGAGCACAGCTAAAAGAGCAAGGCCTGATGGCTCTGACGGAGAAGCAGCTAGATCGGCACATAAAAAAAGATGAGTTAGAGCTGCACTGCAGGAGGAGGACTCGTGGAGAAGACCAAACCATCCGGCTGTTGGATCAGCTCATCAGTGAGCTCATCAGTGACAAGGGTAAGGATGCCCTTGGTGTTCCTCTTCTGGACCCCATCAGAATGCAGCACATCTGGCGTGTTCAGAAGAGACATGTTAAGTGCATTCAGGACCCACCTGGTGTGGCGCTGTACACACAGACTGGCACCATCACCAAGGGAGGAGTGCAACTGCAGACACTGCGCTGTGCCAGAGGTTCTACATCTTTGGAGTCATTCCACTGTCACTTAAACCGGTTCATTCCAGGTACGTGCAACTCACTAATGTTTATGTTTAACAGAAATACTTGACCTTATTCCTTTTTGCCGTTTTTTTGTATTTACTTTAGGAAACAGTGCAAACCCGCTCAACTTCCAGATCTACCTACTAGATGGGTTACATCGCTGGAACCACAACAGGGCAGCAGCTGCTCTGGAGGCAGAGACCTCGGGCCTGCGCACATACTCGGGCGAGCTGGTTCACAGCGTGAATAAAGATTATGAGAAGGTTTTTGGCAGGAAGCTGATTCCTTCTTTTACACCACCCGCAAAGTACACAGGTATTCATATTTAATATTGTATGTTTATGCTCATAGTTCTTTCTCTGTTTCTATGTAGTTTTTTTTATTTTTTTTTTATATTGGTTTTGCATTTTCAGGTGAACTGATTGGAGTGCAGTACCTGTTGAGGCAGAACAATTAACCTCTACAGTGTATGGCGCCAGACTCCGGGGAGGCAAATACATTGCTGGAGCAGTTGGAAGAGCCAGTAGAGACTGATGAGGGCTTTGAAGAACTTGAACATATTGAGGTCACTCTTGCCGATTTACTTTTGGACACATCTGATATGATCTCAGTGCTACCTGCTTCTTGTGCTCCTGAGCTTTCTGGTCAGTCCGCTCCTCCTGTCCAGTCGCCTCACCTGCTGGGGGTCCCATCTGCACCCGCTCCTCCTGTCCAGTCCACTCACCTGCTGGGGGTCCAACATGCGTCTGCTCCTCCTGTCCAGTCCACTCACCTGCTGGGGGTCCAACATGCGTCTGCTCCTCCTGTGCAGTCCACTCACCTGCTGGGGGTCCAACATGCGTCTGCTCCTCCTGTCCAGTCCACTCACCTGCTGGGGGTCCAACATGCGTCTGCTCCTCCTGTCCAGTCCACTCACCTGCTGGGGGTCCAACATGCATCTGCTCCTCCTGTCCAGTCCACTCACCTGCTGGGGGTCCAACATGCGTCTGCTCCTCCTGTCCAGTCCACTCACCTGCTGGGGGTCCAACATGCATCTGCTCCTCCTGTCCAGTCCACTCACCTGCTGGGGGTCCAACATGCGTCTGTTCCTCCTGTCCAGTCCACTCACCTGCTGGGAGTCCAACATGCGTCTGCTCCTCCTGTCCAGTCCACTCACCTGCTGGGGGTCCAACATGCGCCTGCTCCTCCTGTCCAGTCCACTCACCTGCTGGGGGTCCAACATGCGTCTGCTCCTCCTGTCCAGTCCACTCACCTGCTGGGGGTCCAACATGCATCTGCTCCTCCTGTCCAGTCCACTCACCTGCTGGGGGTCCAACATGCGTCTGCTCCTCCTGTCCAGTCCACTCACCTGCTGGGGGTCCCATCTGCACCCGCTCCTCCTGTCCAGTCCACTCACCTGCTGGGGGTCCAACATGCGTCTGCTCCTCCTGTCCAGTCCACTCACCTGCTGGGGGTCCCATCTGCACCCGCTCCTCCTGTCCAGTCCACTCACCTGCTGGGGGTCCCGTCTGCACCCGCTCCTCCTGTCCAGTCCACTCACCTGCTGGGGGTCCAACATGCGTCTGCTCCTCCTGTCCAGTCCGCTCACCTACTGGGGGTCCAACATGCGTCTGCTCCTCCTGTCCAGTCCACTCACCTGCTGGGGGTCCCGTCTGGGTTACCTGGACAATCTACATCTTCAGAGGAAGTTGTAAGAGAAATACCAGTATGCTTTATATTTATTGATGTTTGACCTTCTTGAAATACTTCAAATCTAATGTAATACTTCCTCCTAGGCCGTGGATGAACAGAGTTTGGCAGGAATGGATCGTGTTGATGAACTTGCGGAATACTTGGTGGAGCTAAGAAATGAAAAAGGCCTCACTCTTACCAATCAGCAGGCCAGCACCATTGTGGGTCTTTGGCAGAACTTGGAGCAACACGATAAGGACCGGATTTCTTACGCTGCTCGACATCAGGAGAGACTGCTCACTGGTCGGTTTAGGTCTCCGAAAAAGAAGGCTGTATTTGCAGGAGTTGAAAGCACAAAAAGGTGTGTACTTGGTTCTACTGGTTCAGCTGCTCATTGGCCAAACTGCAGCCGTCTTGTAGAAACAATATTTATCAGATTGTGCAACATTCATAATAGCCCCAAGAAAATTGGACACCAAACCCTTTCAAGATGGTCACTAATTCTAAATGATTATAAAAAGATTTGACAGCTCATTTTAATCAACGGCATTATTATGAAAGATACAACTCTGCAACTTGTTACTGTAAATCAGACCACGTTGATACAGTGGCATAACAAAAGATTCAAGGCACAAGAAGTTGCAATTCTGATGCAAGGGTTGGTACTGCCTGATGAACGCCCTGTTGCCAGTGAACCACTACTCCCAGTAAACACTAGGCCCACTCAAGTCACACCACACATGCATGAACACACTTACAACATGCCACCTGACACGGCTGGGTTGGCAAAAACCAAGCTAGTTGTCAAAGATAGAGCTGAGCTGAGAGCCATACAGACAAAACAACATACAGCTCAGCCAGGAGTTTTTTACATGCCACTAATAGTGCCACCAACCACTACAGCAAGTAGCATTCTGCTTCTGCTGTAAAGTGTACATTATATGTTTTATATTTCGACGTGAAAAGAATAAAAAATATTTTTTAAATATTTTATTGATCTGTTTTATGTTTATTGTTTTGTTAATGGCTGATAGTGACAGTGATGTGATATAGCAGGCTTAGGTGGAGTGTTCGAAGTCAAATTACATAAAAGAAGAGATACATGCAGAATGCCCATACTGTTTATTTATTTTTTAAATGAAGGTTACAGTAATAGGTGGTAGTTTACTATTAATCATTATTAGATACTCCTGCAATATATCAGTACACTAAATGTTCTTCCATTCTACCATTTGATAATACTGGGTCATCAATGCAGAGTGTTTATAAAGTTAGATCATTGGGAAGTCCCTAAAAATGTGGTTCAGTACCTCCTTTTGATCAAAAGAAGAAAAAATTTAAATGCAATGTGTTAATAATTAAATACATGGTTAATTGCCTGCAAGCTGAACTGCATCCCTTATATTGCACTAAATAAATCTTGAAATGAATAAAAAAGACATTAGACCCAGCAAGAAAACTCATGTTCTTGCTGGGGATCGAACCCGGACCAAGCCAAATGACATGCCCCTTTCAGCCAGCCTGTAGTCGTGGCCATACCCTCCATTTTCTGGACTGCCTCCGAGTTCCTAACAGTAGAACGAGGTCCGACCGAGGTCTGAACCAGCTCCTAACCAGGTCCGAACTCATTCCTAACGAGATCAAAGAATTTCAAACAAGGTCCGAACACAGGTCCAAACAGTCTAGGTCACGTGACGCGAGAGGAGGCGCGGTTATCGCTTTAGAGTGGCGGCCATTTTTTCTACAACACAAACACAAAATCAACACAAACACATCAACATAAAACACGGGAAAAAGGTTTGGAAACTTGGGTTATATCATGCTAATATTTATAGCAGTTAGCGTCTAAAGTCATACATTTCCTGTCCAGAGCCAGAAGTGTTGTGAGGACAAATAGCGTTGCTGTTCAATACTCGCTGTAGCAGCTAGGCTACATACTAGCACTGTGTGGTGGCTATGGTGCGGATATTGGTGATATGACAGTGTCATGAGGTTGGAGAGCGAACCCAAACGCAGACAATTTGCAGACACTAAATGTTTATTCTGACACAACAGAAAACAAAAACCCACGAGGGGGCAAAACAGGACAGGAGCAGAGTACAACTAAACTAAGACACGATGACAAACAAATATTCTGACTTGACAAGAAGCAAACTCACAATTCTAATTGAACAGGTCTTCAGATAATATACTCACAGGGATATACACACAAAGATAGACAATGTACCGACATAGGACAGCAAACACAAGGGGATTAAATAGGGAGACACTAATGACAAAGACAGGTGAAGCTGACTAGACAAGGACAGGTGAAACTGACTAGACAATAATGACGAGACGAGGATAACAAGGGGACGGGGTAACGAGACAACACAAGCACATGGCTCAAAACACAAGACCATGTGCTTGCACACAAAACATGATTCTGTCATGATCCTGCCTCAAGACAAGAGAAAATCAAGGACACGAGGGCAGAATCATGACAGACAGAATCAGAAGACCAATAATAACTAATTTATTTGTTTATTAGTTATGCCTCGTAAAGCATATAAAGGAGATTTAAAGGCTCAGTTCTATGTCATATTTCTATGTTCTGAATCACTGTGTTGTGTTTGTTTCCTTTTTCTGTTATCAGAAGATAACTGAGTCTTTAAATCTCCTTTATATGCTTTACGAGGCATAACTAGTCCTCACTTTAGATGAGCTCACAAAATAGTTAACTGACCACTACTAAATGCTTTATAACAACTTGAATTAACCCTAAATTACAGTAGAAATACATGTAAATAAAGCATTTACTAACACACTAAGTAACTATTACTATGTCTAAATAATCATATGTATGAATGTACATTTTAATAGTTTATTAATCATTTACATACACTTTCTAAGTGATCTTATGAACCACTGACAGTTCCTACATAACTGGTTTGTAAATAATGCAATACTTCCTTTAGAAATGATAAATTGATAAATAATGTAAAAGTATGAAAATACAATTTTTAAACATTATAGAAATGCTTTTAAATCAAGAATAAAGCATTTATAGCTGTATTTATAAAATATGTTAATGTTTTATCACAAAATGTATGAAATGCTGTTTCATTTAAATGTTGGCTGAATTAACCAATTTACATAAACAAATGTTGATTGACACGTTTTTAACGATTTAAAAAAAGTTTTAGTATTTCTTACTTTGTTTCAAGTTTAAGTGTTGGAAAGAAAAATGATACCGAGGCTGGTTTTCATGGTAATCCTGAAAAATATTGCAGAATGTCCTTCCGTCTAACAGTATGTCATTCCGGCTAACAATGACACAGGAAATTAATTTAACCCGTATTTGTGTGTTAGATTACACAATTCATTTTTTTTGTTGAGTTAAGGATAAAACAAGTCTTATTTACTTTATTGGAATACATTTTTAAACATTTCCCAGCTTTTTTTTTTATTTGGTTCTAAATTTTGAGCTATCAGCAGCCAAAAATGAGCCCATGTCTATATGAAATCCCAAATTGATTATATTAATTATTATTAAAATGTAGTTTTCCAAGCACTAATTGTTTGTTGAGCTCCAATTATGGATATCAGTACATTTGTATATGCCAACAATGGTAGCAATGTAATTCATTTAAAAATTCATTACGTTACCTAGGAATTTTCATGGGGAAAAATAACTGATTCACCAAAAAAAAGGGTTAATTACATTCTTGAAATGTGTACATGTAATTGCATTACATACACAACACTCTAATAAGTATATAAAGTCCTAAAATTTGAATTTTCTGCCAGTTTTATTTTTTTTTATATGAATGAATTTTTTTTACATGTATGTATGTTATGTATGTATGAATGTATGTATGTATGTATGTATGTATGTATGCATGTATTTGACATGTATAATTTCCTCTGTTTGTCTGTCTGTCTACACACATAGCCTAGCTTGACATTAACCTGTTTTATATTTAATGTTTGCAGATGACTAAGACAGGAAAGCCAGATAGTTACTGGAGGGACATCTGCTTAAAATATGCCCATGGCCAATACCACTTTTCAACTGGCAAACGGCCAGGGGCCAAGAAATGGAAAAAGGCATTGGAGAAAATTGATGCTTGCCCCCTGCAGAGCCATTCTACTAAGGATCTGTTTGGGAGAAGCCTTCGGTGCTCTTGTGGGTTCCACAAGGTAGGTGAAATTTACTATTTTTTACTAATTGATTGTTTGTTTGTTTTTTCCTCTGGTGAGCTTCAGCGATTTTGCAGTAATGCCTGATGTTTTCAAAGCCTGTCTGCTTTTTTTGTCTTTTTTCTAGTTGTTTCTAGTAGCATGTCTGAATAAACATTATTCTATTCATTATTCTATTTTAAGTCATGATGAGTCACTGTAGCATGTGGATTTATTTATTGAACAATATGTATCTGTACAATTCTGGAGAAAACTAGTAGTGTAGGATTCTTAGTTGCATGTAGCATGTCCCTCTTTTTGTACCCCCCCCCCCCCCAAGCCAAGCCAGCAGATATGTCATCAGGTGCTGGGTCCAGTGAGGCAGGAGGAGTTGAGATGGAAGCAGGGCGAGTCAGCACGGAGTTAGGGAGAGGAGGCATGGAGACATGTAGAGGAGACACGGAGGCAGGGAGAGTCCGAGACAACACGGAGGCAGGGAGAGTCCGAGGCGACACGGAGGCAGGGAGAGTCCGAGACAACACGGAGGCAGGGAGAGTCCGAGACGACATGGAGGCAGGGAGAGTCCGAGACAACACGGAGGCAGGGAGAGTCCGAGACGACACGGAGGCAGGGAGAGTCCGAGACGACACGGAGGCAGGGAGAGTCCAAGACGACAGGGAGGCAGGGAGAGTCCGAGACGACACGAAGGCAGGGAGAGTCCGAGACGACACGGAGGCAGGGAGAGGAGACACGGAAGCACGGAGAGTCCGAGACGACACAGAGGCAGGGAGAGGAGACACTGAGGCAGGGAGAGTCCGAGACAACACAGAGGCAGGGAGAGGAGACACAAAGGCAGGGAGAGTCCGAGACAACACAAAGGCAGGGAGAGTCCGAGACAACACAGAGGCAGGGAGAGGAGACACAAAGGCAGGGAGAGTCCGAGACAACACAAAGGCAGGGAGAGTCCGAGATAACACAGAGACAGGGAGAGGAGACACAGAGGCAGGGAGAGGAGACACAAAGGCAGGGAGAGGAGACACAGACACAGGAGCATCAGTGGCAGGACAGGGAGTGCAGTGGTACAAGTGCAACCAGCTTGTGGAGGCAGAGAAATTTTCAGAGCACCTGTCTGACCACCACACGGAGGAGATGTGTGACACCTGTGGGGCCAAGGTGCAGGGTACTGTTGGTCTTTTGAACCATATCCAACTGGTTCACTATGCAGCATTCATAATGCCATGACCGCAAAAGCTACCACCAAAGCACTACAAAAGCACTACCACCACAAAAGTGCTATCATCACAGACAACGCCATCTCTGCTCCCTCCGTTAAGTAGCTCTGCCATGCCACACCACACTGCAACTTTACCAACTTCAAAACCAAAACCAACTTCAAACAATTGGAAAGGTTTTCTTCCTGAGCAGTTTCGGAGAGTAGTACAGGAAGCAGATCAGGTGTGGATTGACAAATGCCTATATGAGCCTACAGGCCAGCTGAAACCAAAAATCCAAGCCTGCTGGTTTCACCCCTCACTGGAGCCCAAACCATCTCCTCCTGAGCCTGGGTGGTACTACCGGCAGAGGATGTTCATCTGGGCACCAATGAGGATGTGGGGGATTCCTTTAAAATGCCCACAATGTTCCCGTAAAATGAACAGCTCAGGGATCTACAGAAAGGTCAGGGAGGTGATTGATGTAGATAGCCGCTACTACCTAGTGGGAGGGGACTATCCACGTTGCAGCAAGTGCTCTCAGCCGGTCTGTCCATGGAGCCAGCATATACTCTCTCAGGTGGATGTGGCACACAGGAGCCTGTTCCCCGCTGTCCTCACAACACAGCTGGCTCTGGACAGGAAATGTAAGACTTTCCTGAAGCCAAGGACCAGTGGTAACAGTTCCTCCTACCTCCAGTCTGCAATAGAGGAAGCGCACAGCAAAGAGTGGGCACGGCAGACTATCCGCTACCTCTCAGACTGTGAGCATCACATGAAGATGGCTACCTTCGTCCCCTCTGCAGCCTTATATCTTCCTCCACCACCCTTCAGGCCCCTTCCACTTGCTCAATGGTTCGAGACGGTCCACTCCAACGAAATCCTCAGCCATGTGGATGAGATGAAGGGAGTGATCACTTCTACCTATGGTAGAATTCTTAAAATGGATTCAACAAAGAAGGTTAGGATTTCAACAGTAAAAAAGTATATCAAATAGAACATGTATAATTACAACAAAACAGGAAATTGGAAATTGGACATTGCTTGTGTTTGTTTTACACATCACCAAAAAGCTGGCTGGCGGGATCGGGGACAGTGCTGCATGGATGTCAAACATCGGCAATGAGTTTGGCCAGGTGTTGAACTCTGTTCTGACAACAGGTGAAGGTGCAGGGTTGGAAGAGTTGTGCCAAGGCATCCTCACTCGGTAAAAGAATGCGGGCCAAGCTGAACCTGAGGTCATCTATGTCGACCGGGATTGCTACAGCCAGTCAGGTGGGTGAAAAACTTTCTCACTCTCTCACTCACTCTCACTCACTCACTCACTCACTCACTCACTCACTCACTCACTCACTCACTCACTCACTCACTCACTCACCCTCATACTCACTCACTCTCTCTCACTTACTCTCTCTCTCTCACTCTCTCTCTCTCTCACTCACTCTCTCTCACTCTCACTCACTCTCTCACTCTCACTCACTCTCTCTCTCTCTCTCTCTCTCTCTCTCTCACACACACACACACACACACACACACACTCTCTGTCTCTGTCTCTCTCTCTCTCTCTCTCTCACACACACACACACACACACACACACACACACACACACACACACACACACACACACACACACACACACACACACACACACACACACAGAGTTTACTTAATCATGGTGTAAGTACAGGTGTTGTGGTCTATGTTATTAAGAATGGTTGTTTTTCAGAGGTGTGTCTTCAGTGGCTAAGCTCTTTCACCCATGGAAGTCTGCAGTGCGCTTAGACAGCTTCCATTTCATGAGACGCTTTAACTGCAGGCTCACTACAGAACACCACCCTCTCTATGGCACCTTTTGTGCCAAGCTTTCCTCCTGCATTTTTGAATGGGACCAGGAGGATGTGCAACGCCTGAAGGACGCCAAGAGAGCGGAGTGGAAGAGCAGCCACAGCGGACATGCTCCCACTGAAGAACAGCTCGTGGCCACCATCAGCCCAGGGGAACTAAAGAGACACTGCAGGAGGAGGACGCGTGGAGTGGAGGAGATAAGGAGCATGATTTCAGGGCTGCTGGAATCAGTGTGGGAGCTGACAGACACCACAGGGCTGCGTCTGGTGAGCCATGACAGCATGCGCCACATGTGGTAAGTGCAGCAGAAGCACCTGGAGTGCCTCCAAGACCCTGCAGGTGTTGCACTGTACAAAAAGGTGCGGACACTCCAGAAGGGCGGCAAAGAGCTGGACATCCTTAGGTGTGGTAGGGGGTCCTCCTCCCTGGAGAGTTTTCACCGACATCAGTGTGCTTTTATTCCAGGTACATTTGCATCAAGACATACTGTATTGTATGTATTTTTTAAATGTTATTTTCTGTTATGTGTTGTAATTATTCAAAATAACACAATTACCACTGTCGGGTATTCATATGTATTCACTTTACAATAATGGTTGATAATAATGAACAATACAAAACAGAGTATTTTGTTTCTTAGGCTGGCAGTGCAATGCTGTACACATGCAAATGTACATGCTGGAGGGGGCATCAAGATGGAACATGGGCCGGGCCAAGGAGGCAGTAGATGTGGAGGGGGCCTCAACCCTAAGGAGATTTGATGTTCGCTTGATGTCCCACCTTAATAACTTAAGCCAGCGCGTCCATGGTTGTGCTCTGGTGCCAGAGATCACCCCACCCGGAAAACCTACTGGTAAGAGAGATCTCAGAGCAACACTGGTTGACCAGAGTATTACATGCCCTCCTCCTCTTTTTCTTAGGCACCCCCCTACTCAGAGGACATGCATTTCTTGGGTGCGAAGATTGTGCTATTCATGTAGGAGATGGATGTGTGTATGTATGTGCTTTCTTCATCTTTGTGTTTTATACTGGTTACAGGCGAGCGCATGGCAGTGGAATATTTATTGGCCCAGACCAACAGAGGTGACCTGCTGGCTCCATTGCAGGTCTCTGAAATCCCCTCGCAGGTGCTTGAGGAGGAGGATGAGCCAGATGACACCATCAGCATGCTTGACATTGTCTGCCAGTCAGCTGAGATAGGGGCTGGTGATCCCCCAAGTGCTGTGGCGGGTGACACTGAACCCGGACCCCTCGTCACAGAGGTCAATAACACTTTCTGTAACACCTTACTCAAAAACACAATATTTAACTGCAGTTAATGTGGTTACATTTTAATAACATACATGAATGTAAAATAAGCATTACTCACATATTAGAAACAAGAGTTTACATTTATTTGCTTGTTTTTTTTTTTCTTCACTTATCACTTTTCAGACCAGCCAATGTGACTCGAGGGGCGTTGTGGGATGGGAGGCAGTTGATGCCCTTGCAGCCTACTTAGTTGGCTTGAAACGTACCATCACCGCCTTGTCAGCCAAGGAGGAGGCGGACATAGTCCACCTGTACACAGCTCTCCATGCCATGGACAAGAAACCTTCAAAGTACAAAATAGTAATTATTTTGTACACCAAAATTAAACATAAATTCCATGGAATGAATGAAGCATATGGATGTCTCTT
Source organism: Siphateles boraxobius (assembly GCF_051911475.1). Lineage (NCBI taxonomy): Eukaryota > Metazoa > Chordata > Actinopteri > Cypriniformes > Leuciscidae > Siphateles > Siphateles boraxobius. The sequence goes on along the minus strand of NW_027509186.1, from coordinate 3,083,188 downwards.
TCACCGTTCAGGTACACCCAGAAGGTTAAGGAAAAAAGCATGTGCGTCAGGAGGACCGTGGAGAGCACCCAGGAAGCCGAGTGGCTCTGCTCCTGGACAGCAGGCGGCAGAGAGGTGCTTGACCACAATTTGCTATCATTTTGGTTCAATACAAATCATTGATTAAGAGACAGCACGTGTCACTGTGAAAAGTATTTATTAAGTGTAAATTATTTTATTGCAATCCCTATTGACATTGTAACTTGGTGGTTCATCACTTTACATCCTTGTTCACAGTCCAGATCATATCATCCTTCTCTCCCACAGGCAATACATGACTCACGGCCAAGCAGCCAGGACCCCGAAGTATACAGGGTCAGTGAGTGTGTTTGCCTCAGACTTGCCAAAGAGTTTGAGCAGTCACGCAACAGGCCAAAGGACACAAAGGGGAAAACCATGCCCATACCTCAGTCCATTGTCAGCGTCTACAGCCACATCAGACAGCTGCTGGAGAACAGCAGGGTTGTCCTGGACCAGACAAACCTGGTTCTGGTGCCGTTTAACAACACCACAGTCTCTTCATGGTATGTGTTATTTCATTTACCTTTCCCATACAGTCAAGACAGTATATAAAGATTTAACCTCAAGAAAAACCTCCACCTGCATGCTTGTTAGAAAGTATGTAATAACCTTAGTGAGGGAGGATAGGCTTACATGTATAAAATAATGAATGTTTGTCTTGTAGGCTGCTTAGGAGGGATAAAAGGAAGGACAGGGACATGGTGCTGCAAGGCACTGTACTTCCCAAACAGCTGCACCTGGCCAAGGAGCCTCTCCCTGTAATGAACACACTTCCAGCTGCCCCTGTGCAACATGCACATGAAGCGATGACATTTGAGGAGCCTGAAAACCACGAGGGGGAAGCTTTCCCCCGCCAGCGCACTCTAGCAGCAAGCCTGTGTTCTCTCCGCCATCTCCACCTCCCCAGTTCCCTCCACAATTTGGGCCAGCTCCTCCATTCCAGCAAGCTCCTCCATTTCTGCATGCTCCTCCATTCCAGCAAGCTCCTCCATTTCTGCATGCTCCTCCATTTCCGTATTCTCCTCCATTTACCGATGCTCCTCCATTTACCCATGCTCCTCCATTTACCCATGCTCCTCCATTTACCCATACTCCTCCATATCCGCATGCGCCTCCATATCTGCATGCTCCTCCATATACCCATGCTCCTCCATTGCAGCAAGCTCCTCCAGAGTGCCTTCCATCCCAGCCAAGGCAACGTGCCTGGAGGCTGAATAAAGCTGCCCAGGAGGATTAGGAGCTAGCGTCAAGGGGGGATCCGCCACGGAAGAGGCTGACAAAAGAAAGTTACCACTACACCTGCAAGGGGTGTGGCCAGGACAAAAATAAAAGAACTGGACACACCCAGCTGAAGGGGCGGTGGTACTGTCCAGCCTCAGGACTGACCCTGGATGACTGGAGGAAGAGTGTATAATCTTGTATAACTTGTATCTCTCTCTGTCATTTGTCTGCCTGTCTCTCTGTTGTTTGTCTTGTCTCTCTGTCTGTCTCTATGGTTTGTTTGTCTGTCTGTCTGTCTCTATGTTGTTTGTCTTTGTCTCTGTCTCTCTGTTGTTTGTCTCTGTCTCTATGTTGCTTTTCTCTGTCTCTATTGTTTGTCTGTCTGTCTGTATGTCTCTCTGTTGTTTGTCTTTGTCTCTGTCTGTCTCTCTGTTGTTTGTCTGTCTCTATGTTGTTTTTCTCTGTCTCTCTGTTGTTTGTCTCTGTCTCTATGTTGTTTTTCTCTGTCTCTCTGTTGTTTTTCTCTGTCTCTCTGTCTGTCTCTGTCTCTGTTTGTCTCTCTATTGTTTGTCTCTGTTGTTTGTCTCTGTCTCTCTGTCTCTATGTTGTTTGTCTCTGTCTGTCTCTCTGTTGTTTGTCTCTGTCTCTGTCTGTCTCTCTGTTGTTTGTCTCTGTCTCTCTGTCTGTCTTTCTGTTGTTTGTCTCTGTCTCTGTCTGTCTCTCTGTTGTTTGTCTCTGTCTGTCTCTCTGTTGTTTGTCTCTGTCTCTGTCTGTCTCTCTGTTGTTTGTCTCTGTCTCTATGTCTGTCTCTCTGTTGTTTGTCTCTGTCTCTGTCTCTCTCTGTTGTTTGTCTCTGTCTCTCTGTCTGTCTCTGTTGTTTGTCTCTATCTCTCTGTCTGTCTCTATGTGGTTTGTCTGTTTGTTACAATAAAGTTTCATAATTTTATTTGAGCAAAGAACAGACTTCATGTTTTTATTTATTTTCCTCTTGAATACCAGGACCATTGAATGTGATTTTTAAAACTAAAGCCAGAATTACTTGCAGAATCATTTTACATTTATTCACAAAACCCAACACTCTTTGCTTTAAATGCATGCATGTCCATAATTGCATAATCACAGGGTTATTACTGTGGTGATTTAATGGAAAAGAGTTCCTGTGTTAAAAAGTACTACGTTACCCAAAATACATTATATGTAGTACTTCCGGAATACAAAGATGCAAGCGATATTGCCACGGCACAGGTTCGAATCCCACAAGATACATGAAATTAAAGTGATGATAAACCTTGCAATAAGTACAGAACTGGGTGTAAACAATGTTGAGAAGATAAGAGAGTAGATAAAAATTGATATATGTGTACATTTTGCTCCTTTTTTCTCCTTTTCTTTTTCTCTCTTTCCCCCCTCTTTCCTCTCTCTTTTCTTCTCTCCCCCCCGCCGGGCAGTTCCTTTTGCCCCGTTTTTGGCCGAGTGGTTAAGGCGATGGACTAGAAATCCATTGGGGTCTCCCCGCGCAGCTTCGAATCCTTCCAACTATGTTGACAACCTGCGCCTGCTCTAGTTTGTAACCTTCTGGAGGCCTAGCTTAAACTTTATAAAAGGAAAAAAAGTCACTGTTACAGGATTACCCTTGAAAAGAGTTATGTTGGTAAGAAACAGTTTTGTCTGCAAGCTAAAGATGACAAGGCCCCTTTGTATTCAGGGACACGTCGGGTAGACCGGTAGGTCGCCGTGATCGTATAGTGGTTAGTACTCTGTGTTGTGGCCGCAGCAACTCCGGTTCGAATCCGGGTCACGGCAAGATTTTCTGGGTGCCATTGAAATTGAGCTCCAGGTCACCACCTCTCCTCACCCCGTCCTTCAGACTACTCTTTTTGTGCACGGCGCGTGCCCTTGATGTGCTCTGGATGTTCGATTGAATTGAAACTGGGACCTTCTTTGAAAGCACGAGCTCTCAGGTTCGAACCCTTAGAGAAAAGACTGAAAACGAAACGCTCCTATTTATTTCGGAAGAATCTTGCTTCAGAGAGAATATGGTGCGTGTATATTTTCTAATCGCTAGGTGTCAGTACACTCGCTGGCTGTTTCCTATAGTGCCGTGATCTTGCTATTTGCTATAAACAACTGCGCCTTTGACACAAGTTTACAATAACGATAGGAGCGCGGCAAGTCAACAGCATTGAAGCGTGTGAAGAGGCTTTCCAGACAAGTAGCAGTGACTTTTTGTTCTTTTTCCTAGCATTATTTTCCTTTAATTGCTATTATCATCAGTCTACTAGGCTGCATTCCCACTAATTAGCAAATATATTTTGACATAGCAGACGTTTTGACGGACATTCTGAATCTTCGAAGAAGGAAACGCAATGCATTGGAGGACACTCTTTTTTCTGCGCCAATACGATTAATTTTGCTGTGCGTTCCCACGCAGCACGCACGCTTCTTGAGCAAGAGCCCTGATAGCTCAGTCGGAAGAGCATCAGACTTTTAATCTGAGGGTCCAGGGTTCAAGTCCCTGTTCGGGCGAACGAGCGTCTTTTTGTGGAGCGGTACGTTTTGTTGTTGAGTTCTTGCTGATCTACACTGGCCTCCGGCAGCGACGCTGCAAGGCACCAATCCACAAACGACATGCCCCTTTCAGCCAGCTTGTAGTCGTCGCCGAGTGGTTAAGGCGATGGACTAGAAATCCATTGGGGTCTCCCCGCGCAGGATCGAATCCTACCGACTACGTTGACAGCATGCGCCTGCTTTAGTTTGTAACCTTCTGGAGGCCTAGCTTAAACTTTATAAAAGGAAAAAAAGAATCCTTTTCTTTCAGTGACTTCTTCTCCAGAGTCACTGTTACAGGATTACCCTTGAAAAGAGTTATGTTGGTAAGAAACAGTTTTTTCTGCAAGCTAAAGATGACAAGGCCCCTTTGTATTCAGGGACACGTCGGGTAGACCTGTAGCTCGCCGTGATCGTATAGTGGTTAGTACTCTGCGTTGTTGCTGCAGCAACCCCGGTTTGAATCCGGGTCACGGCAAGATTTTCTGTGTGCCATTGAAATTGAGCTCCATGTCGCCACCTGTCCTCACCCCGTCTTTCAGACTACTCTTTTTGTGCACGGCGCGTGCCCTTGATGTGCTCTGGATGTTCGAGTGAATTGAAACTGGGACCTTCTTTGAAAGCACGAGCTCTCAGGTTCGAACCCTTAGAGAAAAGACTGAAAACGAAATGCTCCTATTTATTTCGGAAGAATCTTGCTTCAGAGAGAATATGGTGCGTGTATATTTTCTAATCGCTAGGTGTCAGTACACTCGCTGGCTGTTACCTAGAGTGTCGCGGGCTTGCTATTTGCTACAAACAACTGCGCCTTTGACACAAGTTTACAATAACGATAAGAGCGCGGCAAGTCAACAGCATTGAAGCGTGTGAAGAGGCTTTCCAGACAAGTAGCAGTGAGTTTTTGTTCTTTTTCCTAGCATTATTTTCCTTTAATGACTATTATCATCAGTCTAATAGGCTGCATTCCCACTAATTTGCAAATATATTTTGACATAGCAGACGTTTTGACGGCCATTCTGAATCTTCGAAGAAGGAAACGCAATGCATTGGAGGACACTCTTTTTTCTGCGCCAATACGATTCATTTTGCTGTGCGTTCCCACGCAGCACGCACGCTTCTTGAGCAAGAGCCCTGATAGCTCAGTCGGTAGAGCATCAGCCTTTTAATCTGAGGGTCCAGGGTTCAAGTCCCTGTTCGGGCGAACGAGCGTCTTTTTGTGGAGCGGTACGTTTTGTTGTTGAGTTCTTGCTGATCTACACTGGCCTCCGGCAGCGATGCTGCAAGGCACCAATCCACAAACGACATGCCCCTTTCAGCCAGCTTGTAGTCCTGGCCGAGTGGTTAAGGCGATGGACTAAAAATCCATTGGGGTCTCCCCGTGCAGGATCGAATCCTACCGACTACGTTGACAGCATGCGCCTGCTTTAGTTTGTAACCTCCTGGAGGCCTAGCTTAAACTTTATAAAAGGAAAAACAGAATCCTTTTCTTTCAGTGACTTCTTCTCCAGAGTCACTGTTACAGGATTACCCTTGAAAAGAGTTATGTTGGTAAGAAACAGTTTTTTCTGCCAGCTAAAGATGACAAGGCCCCTTTGTATTTAGGGACACGTCGGGTAGACCGGTAGCTCGCCGTGATCGTATAGTGGTTAGTACTCTGTCTTGTGGCCGCAGCAACCCTGGGTCGAATCCGGGTCACAGCAAGATTTTCTGGGTGCCATTGAAATTGAGCTCCATGTCACCACCTCTCCTCACCCCTTCCTTCAGAATTGTCTTTTTGTGCACGGCGCGTGCCCTTGATGTGCTCTGGATGTTCGAGTGAATTGAAACTGGGACCTTCTTTGAAAGCACAAGCTCTCAGGTTCGAACCCTAAGAGAAAAGACTGAAAACGAAACGCTCCTATTTATTTCGGAAGAATCTTGCTTCAGAGAGAATATGGTGCGTGTATATGGTTGGAGATATTGCCTTTGTGGTCAAACCCTGTTCCTCAACGGCATCTGCTGAAGAAAGGGAGTGGACACACTCGTCGATGGCCCCAGAGTACAAGCATTAAAAAAAAGAGTTGGCAGGAAAACTGAGTGCGCTATAGACATTGGAGATGCACCAGTTCTTGAACCAAGAGAACAAGAATGAAAACAAAGAGTGGCAGGAGGGGATGAATCAAGTCCAGTGAAGCAGGCTTTGATCACAGCTGCAAAAATATGGAGCGCTTCACGTATTTGCATGTCATCCTTTCGCTCTGTGCCTAGCAATGTTCTCTGGATGCCGGCCAATCAGCAGCTCGGATTGTCGAGCGTTTGTCGAGCGTTTTCGGTTTTGGGCCAATCAGCAGCTCGTATTGTCGAGCGTTTGTCGAGCGTTTTCTGTTTTGGGCCAATCAGCAGCTCGTATTGTCGAGCGTTTGTCGAGCGTTTTGGGCCAATCAACGGTTAGTATACTCAAGCATTTGTCGAGCGTTTTGGGCCAATCAGCGGTTAGTATAATCAAGCGTTTGTCATAGCAACCACCATAGCAACTGACAACGAGTCAACGACTGAGTCAGTGAGTAAAACTAAAATAAATAGAATATTACGAATGTACTGACATAACATTGTCTTCCCAGAGTACTTTTACAATGTACTGACATGGAATTTGTCGATGTATTATGCTGTCAATCGCTGGTTTTGATAACGTTATTTAAAGATACGTTAACGTACGTCAGGCGTCCGGTTAACACATTTAAACCATATTTACACTTTGAATTTCGACTCTAAACTGTAGTAACTACATCTACATGGTCTAATGAAGATAACCAGGTAGTCTGATCAAAGATTAAATACATTTTGAGAGATCGCTAGCATGTAATGTAATGTAATCCATTGCATTGGAAATTAACGGGACAACATGTGACGATCTCTGAAAACAAAATTAAATGATGAAAAGACCATACAGTTAGTATCTTTAGACCCTTACGATTATAATATCACCACGTGAAATCAAAATATAAAGTTTAAGTGTATGTTTTATGCATTAACAATAAGCCTGTTTGTTTAACCCTGGGGTTATTTACCTGTTGTGTCACGTTATGTTAATTTGTTAACGTTAATATTTCAATAGTGAATGTATAGTACTAGTATATCATTAATCTTATGTGTGATATTCCTGTTAATATGGCAATTAACATGTAGTTTAACCTCTAATGCTTGCTTAATGCTGTGCTGTGTCATTGTAGAGATGGTTTTTGCTAAATTTAAATTGACGGCCTCGCAGCAGCTTGTCCTGCGGGCCTCTGATGAGGCGGTGGCCTTCATCGCCGCTAAGGGGCCACGCGGGACCGCCGCTGCTGCGAGGGCCAAGAAGCCGGAGGAGGTGGAGAAGGAGGCCCAAGCCCGCGTCGTCTCCAAGGGCGGTGACCCTGGTGACCACATGCTGGTGCTGGGCTGCCACAACATCCAGTTTGGCAAGTACCAGGGTCAAACATTCCGTTGGCTCCTGGAGAACGACGTGGGCTACACCACGCAGTTGGTTGCCAGCCACCAGCGGGAGCGGGAGAAAAGTGCCTCCGACAGCCCCCTTATGGCCAACAAGGACGCACTCGCCCGGTGCACGAGGAGGCCCGGGCTCGCGCCACTCAGCCCGGGTGTGAGGGCGAGGGCGCTTGTTGGCTTTGGGGACTACAAGGAGGCCACCCTGAAGGACCTGTACGAGTCTAATGAGAAGAAGCACCAGACGTAAGTCCTGTTGTGGTGAAGGGCAGTGGACTGTTGACAGGGTGCTGTGACTTGTTGATATGCGTGTTAATCTTTGATCATTGTCTTGCAGCTTTGTCAAGTGGCTTCGGCTGAAGACACCGCAGCCTGGGACTTCGATGGACGCCGCCAGGAAGTACATCCTGGACCGAGACATGGAGCGGTCGGCAGAGGTGACTGCTACCCCCCCACCTCCCACCAGCAGCAGCAGCAGCAGCACCCCCACCACCACCAGCAGTGGCCCCAGCAAGGCCGCTGCCTCCACCACGCTGCCGCCTCGCAAGCCGATCGCTCCCATGTTCTCGGCCCTACTGGGAAGGCATCCAATGGCCCCAGGTGAGCTGCAGGCCAATGTCAGGAAGCTGATGACAACACCAGCACGGCCTGCAGTTCCAGGTAGATCTCTTTCTTTCTCTTTAACACAACAGAGGTTCAGTGTACAGGATTGACTAACCATTGCCCTCCCACCCCACAGCGGTGTCTACATCCGTCAGAGACCAGCGCCCCTCGGTTCCGCAGCCACCCCCCACAGAGGTGACGGACGAGGAACTGGTCCAGATGGCCACTGACTTAGAAACGGGTAACTGGCACCACACTGGACGTGTCACACTGTAACATTTGCCCCTCAATATATATTCTTCTGGCGGTATTTTGTATTAACTGTAATGGTTTCATTTACTGGTCTCTACAGCTGATGCTTGAAGACCAAAGGTAGGTTTGGCAGGTAATGTAGCCGTCTTTGTCGGTGGTAGATGTGTAGAACGTAGTGGCAATGTAGATTTGCTTAACCACCTTCACGTCTACTTCCCTTGGCCCTGCTGCATCTCTTTACATTCACCTTGTAGCACTAAACCATCTGCCCTATCACTGGCATGCTGTACGTCATCTAATTACTTGCATTCTGCACGTCATCTAATCACTGGCATGCTGCACGTCATTAACACTCAGACTCACTTAGTCTTGCCTGCCTGTGTGTTGCCCCATGACTATCATTGTGCTGATGCCATTTTGTTGTGTGTGAATGTGTCTGAAGCTCACGTACAGGTCCTTCAGACTCTCCCGCTGGTGGTGAGGCCTCCATCTCCACCTCCTCCGGCATTGTCCTCCATCCCTCCCCCACCGCCACCACCTCGAGTTGCGGCTGCTCCACCTACGCTCGCGGTTCCGGCTCGGGCTCTGGCGTTGACCAGGGAGGAGCCCCGTCGCGTCTCCGTGGAGGAGACGCCATCTGGGGAGGCCACCCTGGCACCAGCGCCGGCGAAGAGGAAGAGGAAGGAGAGGAAAGTGGAGCAGCCCGCAATGCCCACTCCTGCTTCGGCTGAGGTACAAACACAGACACACAAACACACACACACTAACACACCGTGCCCGTACTCATGGACGGCACAACTCAGTGAAGTTGACTGTCAAACTGCATGTAGCACCTCCTCTCAGCCTCCTTACAGTGTGTTTGTTTGTGTTGTTTTTTTCCCTCACAGTCCCGGTTGCCTGAGAGCTGGCGGACAGCTCTCACCGTGGAAGAGCAGGAGTGGATCGGCCGGGAGCTGTTCAAGACAGACAGCGAGGGGAGGACCAAACTCACCACATACCTCAAGCTGTGGTGGGACCCCCCTCAGCCCCGGCCGAGTTACACTCAGCCACCCGCCTCACCAGCTGCCTACTTCACGTGTCGGCTGTTCCTCTGGACGCCACTGTGTCTGTGGGGCGTCCGGCCAACATGCTGTAATAGGGCCCTCACCAAGTGTGGGCTCTACAGGACCATCCGGAGGGTCCTGGACATCGACGGCTGGTACTTGATGGCCACCGAGTACCTGGAGTGCCGTCGGTGTAAGAGGAAGGTAGCTGCCTGGTCGCAGGAGGTCGTGGGTCAGCTGGGAGAGGGGCATCGCGCCCTCTTCCCGGCAATCCTCACCTACAAGTAAGTAGCTGTCTGAACACTGTCACAGTATGTCTGTTTGTGGCGCCCTCTTCCCGGCATTCCTCACCTACAAGTAAGTAGCTGTCTGAACACTGTCACAGTGTGTCTGTGTGTGGCGCCCTCTTGCCGGCAATCCTCACCTACAAGTAAGTACCTGTCTGAACACTGTCACAGTGTGTCTGTGTGTGGCTCTTCTGTAACACATGATGTGCTCCTCTCTGTAGGCTTGCCTGCGACCGGCGGGTAATCATCCAGCTGCGTGAGCGTACTCGGGGGAACAGCGCCACGCAGCTGTACAAAAAACTCTGTGAGGCACACACAAAGGCCTGGATGCGGCGGTCCATACACTACCTCAGCGTCATGGAGCCCTTCATGTCGCGAGGTGTCGTGCGCATGTGCACCCCACCACCAAAACCGCCACCCGTGCCCCAGTACGCGTGGCTATTAATGGTGTACTGCCACGACATCCTCTCCCGCCTGGAGGACGTGAAGGCCCAGGTCACCTCCGTCTTTGGAACGGTTTTGAAGATGGATTCGACCAAGAAGGTAAATGTGGTGCTATGTATGTATAAATATATATGTATATAAATGTGGTGCGGAGTATCACGCTCTGGCTATGTGCGTGCAGCCTTACTGAGATGCTTTATTCTTTCAAACAGGTGACCCGGAAGCTCGCCGGTGCTGCTGCCCAGACCGCAGCGTGGGCAACGAACGTCGGCAACGAGCACGGACAGGTGCTCATGTCCGTGCTCACGGACGCAGAGGGTGCCGGCCTGTTGCCCATGGCTGCGGGGTTAATGCGGCAGTATCGGGACGCTGGGGTGGAGCCGCCTCAGCTCCTCTACGTCGACCGGGACTGTTGTTCGTCCCACGGGGGATCCAAGACAGCTGACATGTTCGGGAAGTGGGACAAGCTGGTGGTCCGGCTGGACATCTGGCACCTGATGCGGCGGTTCGCGTCAGGTGCGTTGTGGCAAAAACAATAATTAAACAAACAGCATCACAGTAAGAGACATCATGGTTCCATAACTTGATATAACATGCATTTTTCCATAACAGGTGTCACCACCGAGAGCCACCAGCTGTATAAACCCTTCCTGCAGCAGCTGTCTTCGTGCATCTTCCTGTGGGACCCAGGGGACGCAGCCCGGTTGCTCAAGGCGAAGAAGAGGATGCTTGAGGCGCAGGGGATGACCTTCTCGTCCGACGCCGGAGTGTGGAGGCACGTCAGCCGCAAGAATATGGCTCTCCATTGCCGTCGCCGCATGCGTTGAGCGGCGGAGACGGAGCGGCTGATCGGTGACCTCCTGGAAACCTTCGGCGGTGCCAACGGACGAGACACCATGGGGATTTCCCTGCTGGACCAAGACCGCATCCAGAAGATCTGGACGGAGCAGCGGCGCCACCTCCATTGCATCCAGGACCCGCCGGGCGTGGAGCTGTACACTGAGACCGGCAGGATGACCAAGGGGGGGATCAGCCTGCCGGTGTACCGTTGTGCACGAGGCTCCACGTCCCTGGAGTTGTTCCACCTGCATCTCAACCGCTTCATTCCAGGTATGTTTCACATGCTTCACTGTCATGTCAATCTTTCACTGTCATCGACTCGCTGTCATTCACATTGTGTGCACTGAATAAACTGCTAAACAGATCTGTGTTCCTCCTCAGGAGAAAGTGCCAATCCCTGGCACTTCCAAGCATTTCTCCTGGAGGGGTTGACGCGGTGGAACGCCGACAGGGCGGCGTCCGTGGCACAGGAGGGACGGCCGCTGCTCCGCTCCTACAATGGCCCCCTGCAGCACTCCCTTGACCAGCTCAGCCAAAGGGTGCTTGGCACGAATGTGGTCAAGGATCACACCAAGCCCAGGGAGTACACGGGTAAGAACACTCAAGCCACCGCGCTTACACCTGTCCACACTGAATGATATTTGTACCAGACTGACTGATGCGATTTGTGTTGTTGTACTTCAGGGGAACTCATCGGCATCGAGTACCTGTACTCCCAGACGGGCAGAGTGCTGCAGGACGTCAGCTTGGACCCTGACATTCCGGACGCGGGGGGGGGGACGTTCCCCAACTCGTCGAGGATGACGAGCTCGCCGACGGCCCGCAGGAGGTGGAGGACCTCACCCTGCACGTGCCTGGCGAGTTCCCAGCTCCTCAGACGGACCCGCGGTCAGGGCGACCGGCTGACGCACCCGCGCCCGAGCCATCCAGTCCGACCGGTGCCCCCGAGCCCGCACCCCACTCCCCCGGCCGGTCCTCGCCAGAGCCTCAGCAGGCTGCTGAGGTAAGCACGCCACCTCTTTGTGGTCTGCGACTGCAGTGCATCTCGCATCACCAAAAACTGCGCTCGCTCTGTTCCATCCAACTGACTTATTGTTTTCTATCTCTTCTTGTGTGTCTGCAGGACTACAGAGGACCGGATGACCAGCCGGGGTACCTGGCCGTGGTCCAGTTGGCCACGGCCTTGGTGGGGTTGCGTCACGACCCGACCTTGTCCGAGGGGAGGGTAGACGAGCTTATCAGGCTCTACGAGGCCCTGTCACCGTACGACAGGGCCCGAGTAGTTTACCCTCCCCGCTACAGGGACAGGCCAGCTCAGGGGCGCTTCATGGCAGCCAAGCCAAGCCCTACCAGTATACCTGGTGTGGAAAGCTTGAGACGGTAAAGCTACGCTTCCATCATACATTTCCCTGGTGTACAAACAAGCTGCTTTATGTAATGTTGCCCATTATCATGCTCATATCTGTCATTGTTTTTGTCCATTGTCCACAGCTGCCTGGTCGGAGAGACCTTTGGACCTGCCAGCAGTCCCAGCGCAAGCCGGCTGGTAGAGGCAGTATGCACCCAGCTCTGCCGCTTGATCCCCTCGGGCAGCCGTGCGCGCGGTGCCCCGGAGGTCGCGGTGGGACAGCATACTGCTTCGGTACCAGCACATCCGGGACCTTGTGCTGGGCCACCAGAGGCTGATGGCTCGGGCGCCCATACAGCTCTTTGAGCTGAACGCCAGGACTCTCTCGCTATTGTATGTTTGATGCTTTTGATGTTATGGTAATGACATGCTTGAATGGCATGCTCTCAAAATTGAACATGTAACTAAAACACTACGTTGAAATCCGTTTTCAGGTTCACCAGGATGCAGCGGGAGAAGGAGAGGACTGTGCTAGCTTCAGGCGTTGCAGCAGAGGGACGACCACCAGCGGCAGCGGCAGCGGGTTCGGCGCCGTGCCCAGCAACAGCGGTGGATCGTTCTCCGGCAGCAGCAACAGGCCAGGCGAGGACGGCAGCGCCAAGGGCGGCGGGACCTCTGGCAGCAGCACCGGCTGTGGCAGCACCGGTGCCTGTTCTGCCAGCGCCAGTGCGCCCACTGGCGCCTTTACCGCATGCCCCCTCAGCTGTTGTCCTGGCCATACCACCAGCTGCTGCAGCTGCAACAGGACCTTTTCCGGCAACACAGCCTCTCTTTCTGGACCTCTCACTGCCCCAGCAGAGTGTGAGGGTGCTCCCCATCCCAACGCTCCCTCGGACAACGCCAGCCCCACACGTCCTCTCTCTGCCGCTGGCCGCCGCACATCACGCCGGCCCTCGGCTGCCTGCACCACCTCCTGCTCCCCCTCCTCAGCCTCGCTCTTCGTACAAAACTGAATGGCTGAGGAGGAAGAGGGCTGAGCAGAGGGCAGCGGCAGGAGCAGTCGTCGCTGCCCGGGCCGGCGTGCCACAAGAACAAAAGTGCAGGAGATGCGGCCAGCCAAAGCGGAGGGAGACCGGACACACCCGCTACGGCAATGTACATTTTTGCTCTGCCGCCGCGGCGGGTAAGAGTGTGGAGGACTGACTGAGGGAGATGAAGGACCAGGGTCGAGCCCCGGACTGATTTCGCATTCTCGCTGGGGCAGGTGTATATAGTTGTTTCAGTGTTTATTTGTTTTTTAAAGACATTGACTTTACCCTCCACAAGGACCGGGACCTTGCCGCGGTGTGGAGGCTTCCTACAAACACCGGTCCACACCTGCCACAACTTTTCTACAGCAAAAAAAACATTGTGTATCCCATTCACACCTGTACAACATTGCCATGCCTTTGTACTATTCTGATTCTTTGCACTGACAAGTTATACGGGCCTATACTGTGTGTGTATGCTGCCTATCATATGGCTTAAGAAAAAGAAAAGAAAACATTGTCTGTCCCATTTACACCTGTATAACACATTCACACCTGTATAACACATTGTCATGCATTTGTGCTGTTGTGATTTTATGCGTTGACAAGTTACATAGGCCTTTTGGACATGTGGGTATGTTCAATAATGTGGTCACTGTCTTTGGAGTTACGTCCAGTTGCCACTGGCTCTGTTGCCGCCGCGTTGGTACTTCACACTGTATGCTGCTGCTTTATGTATCCATGCATGTGTGTAATGAGCCCTTATACTATGCGTCTGTCTGCTGTGATTTATGTGGTTTAAAATAAGAGGAATGAAGCCTTGTGCCACTGTTCTGCATCACTACCACTGTTCTGCATCTCGCCCCAGAATATTTATGCCATGTGTCTGCTCTGATGCTCTATTTTTATTATTATTATTACTATCATCATCATCATCATCATCATCATCAAAATCATCATCATCATGTTTTATTGTATTGTAGTTTGAAATAAATAATCTATTTCACACTGTAGTCTACTGCTGCTGTGTTTGGTGTTTTCTGCATCTATACATCATCATCATCATCATCATCATCATCATCATCATCATCAACAACAACAACAACAACATCAACAACAACAGATATTTAATTGATATTTTTTTTACTGAAGAAAAAGGTGAAACGAATAATACACGGCATGTAACTTTTATTTATACATCGAAATAAAATTATTGACATAATATAAATGTAATATAATGTTTAACATAACAAATTGTAATATATATGCAGAAAAAGGTAAAACAATATAAATACAATATATCTATGCAGAAAAGGGTGAAACAATATAAAAAGGGGAAACAATATGAATACAATATATTATTTAACATACATTTTAATAAGGTGACACAATATAAATACAATATAATGTTTAACACAACAGATTTGAATAAAAGGTGAAACAAATAATACACAGCATGTTACTTTTATGCATACACATGAAATAGGCATAATATGAATATAATAGTGTGTAATGTAATGTTTAATATTTGTGCTTCGGTCGGGATTCGATCCTGCGTTTTGATGGTGTCTCGTTTGTACCGCGTTTGTGCGACTGGGCATGCGCGAAGGCACTAATGCGCATGCGCGACAACAGAGAAGAACGATGGCTGAGCTTTTCCCAGGGGCCATGTTAATCTGCTCTGTATCGATCCAATTTTAGTATATATGCTGCCTTAGCAAGCACAAGTTTGGTGCCCAGCTCAAGGCATATCTACACCTCGGGTTCCAGCGAGCTATCACCAAGGTGGTAGGGCCCAGCGAGCCATCTCGCCTCTGCATACCTTTGCTTGACACAATGATTGATGCAAAAGCTCAATCAGTTTAGGAATAGGACACCTTAGAGCTTTAGGGTTCATAAATGGCCAATTCCACCATGATGTATGAGAGCATCTACTGAAAGAATGGGTTGGGCAGACTTATGGATGGTACCAAAATACAAGCTCTGAATGGGCTGTGTCCTCCAGGTTTTCGAGAAAAAACCGAGTTGGCAGAAAAACGGAAAGTGCTTAGCGGATGGTGACAGAATCAACACAAAGTGAGCATTTAATGTTGTGTTTAGACTATTGTCTTTATATCTGGCATTTATAACCACCTATCTTGTGGAACTGCGTTATTTGGACCAGTAACATTAAAATGATCACTTATTTTAAGGTGGATAAAAACATGTGTACAAAATGTTTTGAGCAAATGTATCACATAGTCACACACACACACGTCAAGATTTTGCATATGATTCACAACAACGGTGACAACCAAAACAAAAAAGCTTGGGAATCAAGGATGTTTTGTACTTTGAAAGCTACCCATCATGCATTGCAGCATGAAGCTTTTTTTTATTGTCACCATTGTTGTGAATCATACGCAAAATCTTGATCTCTGTGTTTGACTGTATGATGCATTTTCTCATAACATTGTGTAAACATGCTTTTCTTTTATCCACCTTCAAATAAGTGATCAATCTAATGGTACTGGACCAAATAATGCAGCTCCACAAGATTGGTGGTTATAAATGCCTGATATAAAGACAAAAGTCTAAACACAACATTAAATGCTCACTTTGTGATGATTTTATCATCATCAACGAGGAGCTGATGACAGTCGATCTTACTTTTTCTTGGCTTTCTCTGCCACAACAATGGTGTTATACAAACACACAGTTACAACAGCCACGGTAAAGTTAAAGTAAGAAGAACTGGGACCAAGAGCCCAACTAAAGCAAACACTCATCACCACAATGGTTACTTAAAATAAAACATGATGTTGAAAATATGTCCACAATGGCCACATTTGAACTAGTTTTTAAACTGGTACGAAGGTTCGATGGACGTCTATATCGCACGTGCAGAACATGTCAAAAAAAGACGTCATAAAAACGTTCATTCTGGCTCCTCAGTGGACGTCTTTTCAACGTCCGACTTATGTGACAAAGACGTTGAAAAGACGTCTTTTGGACATCATGTTGTTTAGTGGGTACTCCGTTGCCAACCAACACTAGCAGAGCTAGCTTCTCTCTACCCCATGCCTTGTCAACAAAATTATTCTAGTCGTGATTTCTAGTGTTTAATCCTAGGTACGAGAGACAGATGTGTTGAAAACGTCAATGAGTACATGAAGCGTCTGACATCAAATGTTTTATTTAGCTACAAGTCCAACGCATACTAGAATCCTTGATGTTCAGCTCAGGGGAAAAGATGTAACGTTAGTTCACTGCACAGGATGGGAATGGAATCCTATTCCTCCTTCCCAAATGCCCCCTCGCCCAAATAGTGAACTGCCGGTACGCTGTTAACCTTAACAGTCTGAGAAGAGGATATAAGTTAGCCTAGCCTAGCCCAGTTACCAATTCGTAAAATACACTGTTACATACCAGCTACTTATGGGGCGCTCCAGCGTCTCAGCTCGGACATCCCTTAGAGATAGCATAGCCTCCTCCAACATGTCTCTCTCACCGCACAGCATCCGAAATGAACGGTGCATGGTGATGCATTTTCGCCGATCAATAAATGTTCCAGGTTGACCTCTCTGCAACAGTTCGACTCCGGTGCAGTGTCCATGCTCCGGCAGCGCCCGCGCCCACACACTTCCCCCAAACGATCCTGTACTGTATGTGGAGCCTGAAACTGGTTCAGATTTTTAGTTACTCTTGCTTTCATATTATAGTTTGAATTCATTTTCTACAATATTTATTTCATAATTTAATTAAAAATTAAAAGGTTTTTAATTAAAAATTAATAACAACCTGATAAAAAAAATTGGACCAGGCACAGGGTCCGAGTGTTTGCAAAAACAGGTATTTCATTTTACTTTAAAGGATCATTCAAACAAAATGTTAGTGCAACTCTGTTAAGGAATGCTAAATTATACTCACTGTATTTTTACTTCAGGTGACTATGAAACTGCAAAGAAGTGGTCCAAAAGAGCAGCTGTGCAGTCTTCTGTGGAGAGCTCTGATGACGTTCCCAAGAGAAAAAAACGACCAGTGTGTCTCAGCAGCTCTGATGAAGGTATGAACCTGAGCATGTGAAATAAGTTTACAAGTAAACAATTAAAGTAATTCTAAAATCATTTTTATTCATTTTTTTAAAAGATACTTCTTCAGTACCTCACCCCAAAAAGAAGAGCCGGGTGAACTGTACATCAACTGGTAGGCCTTTCTTAGTTTTAATTATTTTACTTTACCACTTGTGCACAATTTCATATTAAAAAGTGTTTGGGGGTTTTCAGAATACCAAAATTTCATTAGTTGATTGATACCAATACCAGTACATTTCATCGTTTTTCGTTTGTTCCTATTTTTTAGTAATTACCTTCTAATTTACAGTGGAACCTCAGCTGCCATTTCCCCGAGCATTTAAACCCAACAAACAAACCACACTAACACCAGCAAGACCTGAAGATTATACCATTCTTGATGCATCATTAAGACCAGTGCCTCCTAGAGACATCCAGAAGAATGGTAAATGCAAAACATAATTTGAAACTTAGTTTTTACCTTTATTTGAATGAATCAATCTTGATTCTCCCAGATCAACTCCTGAGTTACTCACTCAGAGAATCATCAGCATTGAGAGTGAGATGAAGGCGATGAGGAGCTCAACAGCAGCCCTGTATGAACTGTGCTCGTGCCCTGGGTGATGGGACTAGTCAGCGAGTGGAGGAGATGAGCCTTGATGTGTGTGCCACTATGGAGGAACTCCTCTCTCTCTCGAAGAAAAAATGAAGAGGAGACATTTCGGAATAGTGTGGTATGTTAATAGTGAACTATCCGTGAAATGCCAAAAAAGTGTTAGAATTAAGTTAAATAACAAAAGTTATTACCATTTTGAAAATGTATTCCATCTTGTAGACACACCATTTAAGTCTTGTTGGAGGTCCAAACCCTGGGGAAAACACCCGGCGGGTGATGCGGGCACTGGCCTCCTACAGTGTGTGGAAGGAGTTTAGTCTGAAGGGGAAGAAAGGGAAGAGCAAGTCCTATATGTTAGTGACACAAAAAACCTGTATTACCAGTACTTTTTTAACCATTGCTGCATAGTTAAGGAATTTAATATTACAGAGGCAGTGATGATGTCCAATCCTAGAATCCAGCAAGCAACAGTGGAGGACATTGTGGCAGACACACTTAAGCTCCAGCAAGCTGTCAGAATGTAAGCTCCTTTGCGGCAGTTTTCTATAAAATAGTTATTATATTCTAATTACATAATTTAAAAAAAAGGGAGATTACATGTTTGTCAGGAACCAATCAGACACCACATCCTTCACAACACAACGATCACTCTCACCAGAATTCTAATCACCTGCACCTGTTCACAATCAATAGCCTCTGAATAAAAACACTCACCACAGCTTCATTCACCGTCAAGCCTCCAACAGGAACAGACCATTTCCCGCTTGCCCCAAAGTCTATCTCCTCGTCATCGCCGACCAAGTAACGTATACTCACCTGTGTATTACTGACCTCTGCATTCCTGTTCCACTGTCTTCAGACATCCTACCCGAGTCCTGGTTTCCTGCATTTCCTGTCTGGATCCCTGTTCCCTAGAATCCTGTATTTTCCTGAGTCCCTGTGTTCACGCCGAGTTGTCTCATCCACGACGACACCTGAAAGAGAAAAGACAAGTATGAATGATCTGTGACCGCTTGACATCCAATTAACCTGAAGAGGACCTGCTCACCTGTTATCTGCCCCGCACGTAGAGACCCTCACCGCATCTGCACCTGAACTCTGAGAATACACACCTATGCACTTGTGTCACGTTCAATAAAGCTGTGTTTGGATTCACTTACCTCTGTCTCCTTGCCTGTATCCTGACAATGTTCAGTTCACTTAGTACTTTTCTTTTACTAAAAGTAGAAACAATGTGAAGTTGACCGTTTAGTCACTGGTTTGATTTACTTAAAGTTGCACAAACAAAGAACATCTGACTGTACATGTGAGTGGAGCATTTCACAGTCTGTCGTTTAGGTCAGTTAGGCTTGGGGTAGGTTTGAATGTTAATTATTCCAATTCCGCTCATTCGAATCTAATTAACGGTAATTTAGGTAAAACAAAAGTTTGGATCTCGTGCTATAAGCTAACATGATTAGCGCATCTCACCTCGTCATAATTTACATATAGTTGACATCTGACAATCCTAACAACAAATAAAATATCAAAATGAAAAATATAATTCATGGTTACTCACATAGAGCACAGCTGGAGTTTTTTCTTATATCGTTCAACAACTGCCGAACAACCGTCCTTCTTCATTTGGTGTAATGGCGGGTTGCGAACCAACATCAATAGGTGCATGTCGCCACCTACTGTCATGAAGTGTGAAGAGAACCGGTTCTCACGTAATCCCTATATCCGATTTTGTAATCCACTAATCCTAATAAACTCACTATTGCATTTATTTGTTTCCTGGATTTTAACCATTTAGTAAATACAATTACTGGATTTATAGTATATTTATAGTTATCTTACATGATTAATACAATGAAACCATCATATTTTAAATAAATTATATTGACCAGCTACTTTTCATTTTGCAGCAGCAAGACCAGAGAAAATGTGTGCAGCAGCATGATGAAGATGATGAAACACTCCTACTTTTGGAAAACAAATAAGACTTTTTGATTTTTTTGTTGTTGAAATTTTCGTATTTTTTTCCTTAAAGTAAGATCAAATTAATTAAAATGAATGTATATGCCAAATTTTCACTTCTCAATAACTTGTTAACTTTTAATATATATATATATATGTTAAAAATTATATGTTAATTATTTATTATCTTGAGGTGGAGAATGTCATTAACTAACTGCTGATTATTAAATGATATAAATGTTTTCTAGGTGATTGATTCTTGAGGCACACATGTGTGTGACACATTGATGCATGCGGTGCATACACACAATAGTACAGGTAACACTGAATAAATGCTGATTAAATGTATGCAGTGTTTTTTGTTGTTGTTTTTACGTGGTATTTTGGTCGTTGTTACTACTAAAACGGTCCTTTGATGTTACCTCCTCAGAACATACCAGTTAGGTCATTGAGACGAATATGGGCCGGTCCTGTTACGTCTTCACAACGTAACTGTGTTAGCTGGGATATATGATAGCTAGCTAGTAAGTTAGGGTAGTTAGGTAATAAATGTTTTATATCCTTAAGTTTGTGATTAGTTTATTTATTTAATCAACCAATCAATAAATCAATCTACATTCTGAATCTTGCAGGGCTTATAATTTCTGTGGGATGTTATCAATCCTACAGGACAGTATGTGGACAAACCTACAGGACTCAGCAACAGGCGCGTCTTAGACATGGGCATTCGGGGCTTCAGTCCCGGATTTTTTTTTATAGCCCCGGATCTCAAAAAATGTAATTTATTGATAATTATTATTATTATTTAATAAATTTGTATTTATTTAAAAAATGAACAGGTCTTTTAATCTATCCTTCGGAATCATGTATTAAAGACGATTAAAATGTGTTCAAGCAGATCAAAGTTACTGTGGTTACAATAATATGCTTGCATTTAGAGTGCGCACCAGAGGAGAGAGAGAGAGAGAGAACCTGAAAGAGCCATTGGTTAAAGGGTAGAGTTATAGAAATTCTACTTGATTTAAAAAAAAAACTGCGCTGTTAAAAAGGAGCTTTGTTCACATAGGCTTAGCTTGATGAATTGAGTCGTTGAACACAGCAGGAGAGAACGCAACGTTAGCCAGCTAGCTAAAGCTCCAGTGGAAAATTATTAGCTAACGCTACGGAGGCCATAATATTTTTGACTCATGGCTGAAGTTAAGTTTCTCCAGCTCTCCCCAGTTTGGCAAAAATGCATCTCAAAATGCATCAGATTGATGGTTTCAAATATGGAATATTTAAATTTTTCTTACGGGGGAGCGTGCCCCCGAACCCCCCTAGAGGGGTAATATCCTTCTCACCTTTTTCACCCCTGGCCCGTTTTCATGCCTGCTATAGTTCCTTTTCCAGACTTATACAAGCAGACTGTTGGAGTGTGTGTGTGTGTGTGTGTGTGTGTGTGTGTGTGTGTGTGTGTGTGTGTGTGTGTGTGTGTGTGTGTGTGTGTGTGTTTGTGTGTGTATAAATAGATGTAGATAAATATAGATAGATAAATATCTAAATACACAGTATATATACATAGTTTTATAATCATTTTTTAAAATATTATTTCATATTCATGTATTATTTATTTGTGTTTCTGTGAATAGCTGTTACAGTTCTACAAATAAAGCATTCTATCTTTTTACCTATCATTTAAAATGCTACAAAAAATGCACCTGAATGCAGGAAATGAAGTGTTTAATGCCCAACGTTCCCTGGGGGAGGTCCCCCACACCCTCCATTGATGATATTATTGCTTATTATTATGTGCCTCTGAGTAGAAGTAGTAGTTACCAAAAGCGGGGACGGGTGGTGCGGACTGGGCTAAGCCCCCAATGTATCAAGACCCTAGCAACGCCCCTGCTCAGCAATATCCTGTTCTGTAGGATTTTCATTCTGTCTTGCAGGATTCCTGCATTAACCCCGCACAGTGAGTGCAGGGTTTGAAAGGGTTTTATTCTAACTATCCCATAATGACCTCGGCACGAAATGCTATTGAGTCTCGCGCGGTCGTACTTTTTGGTCGCGCTCGAGCGCCGTAAGCGAAAATCCAAAGTACATTGTGAATGTTTTTCTCTTCAGTCGCTGAAACTCTGACTGAAGTCCTGCAGAAGTGAACGAGAGTAAACGCGTTTACTCCAGACGCGCGCGAAGCAGGTAGGAGTTTCACTGTGAGAGACTTAATGTTACAGTCATTCTACCGATATAAACTAACAAAGCAGAAGCAAACCGATATGAAATTTGCATGAAGGAAATAGCGCGCTGTATTCAGTTTTATCTTTTTACAGTAGTGAGAGTGAATTAACTAACGTAATGACAGTAATGAGGGGAGTTCACCCAAATATTAACCCGTGTGTGTGTCCGTCTGTCTGTCGCTGTGTGTGTGTGTGTGTTTGTTTGTCTGTCTCTCGCTCTCTCTCTCTCTCTCTCTCTCGCTCTCTCTCTCTCTCTCTCTCTCTCTCTCTCTCTCTCTCTCTCTCTCTCTCTCTCCTCTCTCTCTTTCTCTCTCTCTCTCCCTCTCTCTCTCTCTCTCCTCTCTCTCTCTCTCTCTCTCTCCCCTCTCCCCCCCCTCTCTCTCTCCCCCCCCCCTCTCTCTCTCTCCCCCCTCTCTCTCTCTCTCTCCCCTCTCTCCCCCCCCCCCTCTCTCTCTCTCTCTCTCTCTCTCCTCTCTCTCTCTCTCTCTCTCCCCTCCCCTCTCTCTCTCCCTCTCTCTCTCTCTCTCCTCTCTCTCTCCCTCTCTCTCTCTCTCTCTCTCTCTCTCTCCCCCCCCCTCTCTCTCTCCCTCTCTCTCTCTCTCTCCTCTCTCTCTCTCTCTCTCTCTCCCTCTCCCCCCCCCTCTCTCTCCCCCCCCCCCCTCTCTCTCTCTCCCCCCTCTCTCTCTCTCTCTCCCCTCTCTCCCCCCCCCTCTCTCTCTCTCTCTCTCTCTCTCTGTATGTGTGTGTGTGTGTGTGTGTGTGTGTGTATATACCTTCTAAGCAGAAGTTATGAGGATAAAAAAAAGAGTCAGGAAATTACATGGTTAATTTGTACATCATTGTAATGTTTAATCATTGTTTAATAAACATATATGGCACCTTTTTCCAAGTCTTCATTTGTCACTCTTTCGTTCTTTTTTTTAAATATCGCAATAATGATCGTACCGTGGTCTTTACACCAAGGTATTATCGTATCGTGAGATTTGGTCGTTACATTCCTATTATTTACAAGTCATAACTTTTGCCAATATTTGGAATAGAATTTAAAATATATATATACTACAAATATTTTTCTATTAATTTAGTGTGCCTTTACATTGCTTCAATGCGTTACTATTTTAGCGTCATATTTCTATCCCGTGCTGCGTGAATCCAGGTCACTTCTGAAACTTTACAGCATGCAATTGGCGTCGGTTCTCTTAGCAGCATGAAAAATAATAGTGTTATTCAATGGATTATATAGGCTGAAGCCTCGAATGCGAGTCAAGACTGCTCCCTTTACAATCACTAATGCTGTCGCTCTGTCATTTCATCACGATCTCACAAAGTGCAATGAAGCCGCCAACAATGCACAATAAATCTCTAAGGCTACGCGGCGATGCCAGCGACTTCAGACTCAAGGCTCGTCCCGCTGTGTGCTTTTTCTCAGACGGCGTGGCTTCTCACTCCGGATCCAGCGATGCGGTGATGCTTCGCTGAAGAGATGAAAACCAGTTGTACCAGCCTAATCGAGCTATGTTTATAGGGCGTGACCACACCCTTTCTGGCGGGACGTGATGAAATGGGCGTGAAATGCCCCCATTGGATATGTGTCACGCAGAGCCACTCTCGATAGGCTGCTGCTGTTGGCGCAGGGCAGCCAATAGGCGCGCAAGCCGTCTTAACCTATATCTGCATGCTGCTGCACAGCGTTTTACATTAATTCAAAATTAAGGATAATTTTTGGCTTCAATATCTCGTGGAAAAGAGGTTTTCCCCATAACGTAAGATATTACGCAGTACTCGTTCCCTCTCTAGAGAGAACCGAGGTTACGTTAGTAACCGAGTACGTTATAAAAACAGTTTAGTTATGTAAAAATAAACCTTTGTAGATCCTATAATTAGGCACATTGCTGACACCTTTCTTTTTGACATTTTAATGGAGTCAAAGCTGTTATTTAAGGGGTTCCAGAGCCCCACGAACACCTGTATTTTGCACACTGATTCTAACCCAATTTGACAATGATCCTGCTTTACGTTTGTAGTTATAGCTATTACTTCAAAAAGTGAATTGACTGACTGATTGATTGAGTGATTGAATTACATTTCCCCCAGGGTTAGGGTTAAGAGAATAGTTATGAAGAGAAGCAGAGATATTCAGAGCTTCTTCAAAAAAGAAAAGAGTCAGAGGCAGCCACAGCTTCTACAGCAGCAGTGAAACGGCTCAGTATAGGTACAGCAGTATTGATGAAGAGCAGTCAGCTCCTCCTACACAGGTTGGTAGGCTAAGGCCCCATCCACACTACTGCGTTTTAGTTTAGAAACGGAGAATTAAAACGAAGACCACACCAGCGTTTGAGCTGCGTATTAGAACTGATCTCCTTCCACATTAAAACGACTGAAAACGCGGATCACGTGACCATTCACCTACACTGGGCATGCGCGTGCCGGTGTAAACAGGAAACGGATTGATTATTCCTCAGATTTCTCTGAGGTTGTTAAGTGCCGATCTGGACATTCAAGAGTTTTCGCACCATTCCTCAGGAACCACAACTTCATTGATAAAATTATCCCACCATGTGCTGGTTCGTCCCGGCTTAACCCATGACCGACGCTCCATGTATGGTCGATACCGCCGCTGCACACGGGAACTGTCACAGGTCGCTGGAATAATAGCTTGCCTCCGGTGCATGTAGGCAGTTATAGCATTGTGAAATGCAGAATTTACTTGCTCTAACGTAACTGGTAGTCCAGGCTGTTGTTGTGCGTTTTCTTCCGTTGTATGACATCCAATCAGAGAGCCGAGCGTGAGCCTCTGCGTCATCGTTTCTAAAGTCCTCCGTTTTGACCCGTCTTCACTAAAACGCCCTCCGGAGATTCAAAACGCAAAACGGGGTCGGCAGCGTTTCTAAACTTCTCCGTTTTAGGTCTTCGTTTTTGCCGTTTTAGTGTGGACGGGAGGTGCAAACGTAGCAAAAGGTCTCCGTTTCTAAACTAAAACGTAGTAGTGTGGATGGGGCCTAAGTCATGCTTGGATAATTTGAATTTACCATGTAGGCTCACATTCAAGTTGTTTGTCACTCCAGTTATACAATTACAACTGTCTGAAACATCGCTACACTAGAACAATAGTTAAAACAGTTGTAAAAGACAGAAGAACAATAATAAAATGTGCATAATACATAAATACACACACACACACACACAAACACACGTGTGAGCCGAGACTCGCGCTCGTGCGGACGCGTCGTGTATAAACAAGGCTTTACCGGTCTTGCACACCCGTCGCGTCATTTTTGCCGCGCGCATCTTCGCGCTCGTGCGGACGCGTCGAGTATAAACAAGGCTTTACTCCGTGTCAGCGCGCGCTCTGATCGGTAAAGTGGCACAGACCTCTCTCGAATCATCTCCTGCAGCAGTCTCCGGCCAAGCATCACTTAACTCCGCCTCCGTTTCCCTCGTAAGCTGATATTAGTATTTAAACATTCTGAATTACAAACATTACATTACAAACAAGACATGTTTGTAAAAATAATTTAAATAACACGGTTTTGGCGGTTATAGAGCTCTAATGACGGTGTTTAACTATAACCGTCGGTCTCACGGTTATATAATAACTGTCACACCCCTATATGTAAGTCTGAACTCGTGAAATGATGTTTTATTAACAAAGTTCGGGAGAAGCACTTTGAGATAATTAACCTAGTAATTGTCATGGGAGTCATCCAGGCAACTCAATTAACATAAGGAGGTATACATACAGTAGCTTTTACCGCTGTTATATGACAGTTTTCCAGCGTCCATCCACCACCCCATCTCCTCACTTAGTTGTCCTATCCCAAACCTGGGATTACTCTGGGTTCGGGCCAAAATCTGTTATCCAAATACAATGTATTATTACAGTATCAACTGAGGGTGCTCTTGCTTGTGTTTGAGGGTGCTTAGCACACGTGTGTGTGTTTCCGCAGGTGTCCAGTGAGATGAGCAGGTATTATGTGGCGGTGGATGTGGGCACTGCCAGTGTGCGAGCGGCTCTGGTCACTCCGGACGGTCAGGTCAAGCACACAGCAGAGGAGCCCGTTGTCATCTGGGAGCCGCGTGCGGAGCATTATGAGCAGTCGTCAGCTGATATCTGGAGCAAGTGCTGCCGGGCCGTGAAGGTGGGGCGACCATCTGTCCGGCAGGCACATAAACTGTGCATCATCATTGTCTAGGACTCTGTTGGAGTTGTGTTGGTCAAACGGCTGTTTGCGTTTATTTTCAGAGAGTGACTCAGGACATTGACGTGACGTGTGTTCGAGGGCTCGGGTTTGATGCCACCTGTTCACTGGTGGCTCTGGATCGGCACTTCCAGCCCGTGGCTGTCAATCACACAGGTGAGGCGTGTTCATCACTCATGCGGAGAACGTGAGCCAGCGCTCTGACCCAGTGTTACTTGCAGGCGTCCGAGAGAGGAACGTGGTGATGTGGATGGACCACCGGGCCGCAGAACAAGCCGCTCGGATCACACACACCAAACACAGAGTGCTTCAGGGGGTCGGCGGGGTGATGTCGCCCGAAATGCAGCCGCCCAAACTACTGTGGCTCAAAGAGGTGAGGAGCGCTGGGATCCTGAGGAAGAGCGAGAGAACTATAAACACTTGTGTTTCAGACGCTTGTTTCTTCTTTTGCGGTTAGAATCTGCAGGAAACCTGTTGGAAAGACGCGGCACATTTCTTTGACCTTCCAGACTTTCTATCCTGGAAAGCTACAGGGTCCTTATGCAGGTGAGATGCAGGATCCGCACAACTGTTTCATAGACGACATTCATTCTGTGATAAAACAACTTTAGGGTTGTAGATCTACAAAACTGCTGATGCAGCTCAATATATGTAATTGACTACAGTAATGTATATGAAATTACTTCTTTAAATCAGATCCATCACTTCAACCACTTTAGCCAAGTCAAATCTTTAAAGCAGATTTTAACAAAAGATTTTAATGTTCCTTGAGGTTCACTTATCTTTTTTGCACAAAGAACACAAACAAATATACAGTTATGTCACAAATATTTTATATATTTTAAATATGAGGGAAGAAGAAAACACTAAAACTTGTTTAAAGGGATAGTTCACCCAAAAATGTAAATTCTGTCAGGATTTACTCTCCCTCGTTCCAACCCCGTAAGACATTCGTTCATTTTCAGAACACGAATTAAGATATTTTTGATGAAATCTGAGAGCTGGATCACTCCTCCATAGGCTTCTAAGGGATTGAAACTTGTTCCCCGAAAAGTTATTAAAGACATCGTTAAAATAGTCCAAGTGAATACAGTGGCTCAATCTTAAGTTTATCAAACGATGAGAATACTTTTAGTGCGCAAAAACAAACAAAAATAACGACTTTATTTCAACTATTAATTTCCTTCTCTGTGGGCCTCGAGTCAGTTAACTAGTGTAATAGCGTATGCTTCTGTTGTTGAATGTCACACGCATCACCCACATGACCAGCGTCGGCCAATAGTGAGCCTATGTGTGACGTAGATCTACGCAGTCACACTACGTTGACTGACTAGAGGCCCACAGCGATATAAATATATAGATATGCCTGTTCTGGTAAATTCTTACTGAAGTCCTTAAGTGAGTTTGCTGCCTTTGCTGTGAGGGAGATGCTCACAGAAGCTGCTGCACACCAAGACCTGCAGGTAGAAAAAAATA
Source organism: Siphateles boraxobius (assembly GCF_051911475.1). NCBI lineage: Eukaryota > Metazoa > Chordata > Actinopteri > Cypriniformes > Leuciscidae > Siphateles > Siphateles boraxobius. The sequence goes on along the minus strand of NW_027509186.1, from coordinate 3,055,535 downwards.
AGAAAAGCCTTAAATATAAATATGGTAAGCCTTACTAGTAATGTGATAATTATTTTTAAGGTTCTCGACATTTTTTAAATAAATACTGTAATAATAATAATAGTAGTTCAAAGTATGAATAGTTTTTAGTCAAATGACATAAAAAGACCAGGCCCCTCGACACTCTTAAAACTTTTCTCCCTCAAACAGCAAGCTAACTTTACTTCTACAGGCTACACACAGCAATATAAACAACATCTCTTCACGTCGTTCTTGTAAAATAATAACAATAATAAGTAAACAAACCTCAAAATCACTTTGCTGAGAATGATACACCAGCAGCCGAGGTGTTGAAGATATCTTCTGGTAGTGCGCGCGATATAAAAAAATGCGCGTGCGGCGTGTCATTCGGGTGAGTTCGTCAGGTGAAAGGTCATCATGTGGGTCATTTTATTTACGGCTAAATTATTCATTAATTTTACTAATAGTTAGATTGGGCAGGCATCCACAAAAGGGCCTTTAATTACAAAAAAAGGATAGGAAATTTTGCCTTGACAAAAGGGCTCTTTGGGCACCAAGGGGCAAAGGGCCAGGTGCTCAAGCAGTGATACACAGCATGTCTTGCTCTCCTGATGCAGGTCTCTCTGTACTCTGGTCTGTAAGTGGACGTATTCTCCGTCTGAAGGCTGGGACGACACCTTCTGGAGCGCCATCGGCTTGGAGGACCTGATGGAAAACAGCTACTGTAAAATCGGTGGGAGAGAGTAAAGCTCAGGTGTCTGTGTGTGTTCAGCCGGTCGTGTTGACTGATAGTGTGTGTGTGTGTGTGTGTGTGTGTGTGTGTGTGTGTGTGTGTGTGTGTGTGTGTGTGTGTGTGTGTGTGTGTGTGTGTGTGTGTGTGTGTGTGTGTGTGTGTGTGTGCAGGTGAGCAGACTTGTATTCCCGGGACTCCTGTAGGACGAGGACTGACCGCAGAGGCGGCTGCAGATCTGGGCCTGAGACCGGGAACGGCTGTGGCCGCTTCACTCATAGACGCACACGCAGGAGGGTTAGGTATGATACGCCACACCAGCTGAGTGCTAATGCAGCGCTCGCTCATCCACGGCTCTTTGAAATGAAGAGAAAACTGTGTCATGGCCTCGTTTACACTGCAGGTCTTGATGCCCAATTCTGATTTGTTGCCTATATCCAATTTATTTGACTGTCCGTTTACACGTCTTTTTCAATTGTGACCCATTTCCGATTTGACATACTATCTGAAACATCGCGCATGCTTAAAGTTGGTTCTTGCACAGATGGACGAATGCGAAATATGCTTGATGCTAGCTCTGCGATATATGCGAAGTTCGCCAAACATCAGCATGACTGTGAGGCGGAGGACGACGAAAAGGGCCATCATCGCAGCAGCGCATGTGCTTCAGTTATTGTGTGCGAGAGATCTCGGGACTGCTGGGAACATACAACACGATCTCATGAAAGTGCGTAACTAATTTTATTTCTCGCGCCATTTATACGCCAAAAATAGTTTTGCGTGCATAATACGCACTGTAAACCCCTTGGGTAGGATTAGGGGTGTGGAGTGCGTGCGTATTACACACCATAAAGAACATATTATTGAAATTACCATTGTTTGGAAGCGCTATATAAATGCCTCATTCATTTATATCATATGCACTCAAAAACTTATTTTGGTGTAAATGGCACGAGAAATAAAATTAGTGGTATAGATATGCACTTTCATGAGATTGTGGCGGGCTTTAACGAGAAGCAGTGGGTCCGAAATGTTAGGATGAGCTAGCCAACTTTTGATATGTTGTGTCATCGTGTGTCCACATTCCTCTCCTATGACGACACCATCCGTCCCTTCGCAGATGCGTGTCGGGGTTGTCTCTCGTCATTAAACCGCGGAGACGTAATGCCTCAGAAAATCCTGCCTTTTACATGACAGTCGCATTGGCACATATATGATTTATATCTGATTTATTTCCACATATGAACGAGGCCTGAAACAGATTCTCGAAATATCCGAATGCATGCGTTTTTTCCCTGTTTACACAGTCATATAACACATCCGATCTGTGTCACATATGAGCAAAAAATCTAAACTTGGTCTCATTTCACTGACAGTGTAACCAAGGCCATAATGAGCGCATTTACACTGCGTTAAATACGGTGTCACTCCACTTCTGTTTGAGTGTGTGACCTTCGACAACCCGCTTCACTCCTAAATAGATCAGGTCTTTATATTTTTATCACTACAACACATATTGTTATTTTGATTAAACAATCATCATGTGTTCTAAAATAGAAGCAAAGAGACTATACATGTAATATAGGTCTACATTTATGTAATTTTAATGCTCTGGCCTTTGCAGATATTTAAAAATGGCCATCTTTAAGCATGACTCTTTGGATTTATATGAAATGGTAACACTTTACAATAAGATTACATTTTTTAGCATTAACTTAGGTTAATAAATGTTGTATAAGTATTATTAATTGTTAGTTTGTTAATTTCAACATTTACTAATACATTTTAAATTGAGTTTTAATTTTTATTTTATCTGTTATTACCTTAGTTAATGTACTATGAACTAATATGAATGATCAAGGTACAATTGTATTGCTCAAATATTAATACATGCAGTAAAACATATATTGCATAATGCATATAGTTCATGAAAGCTAGCTAATACATCCTTGTTAACAAATGGGACTTCCAAAGTGTTACCTATGAAATTTATATAGGCTATGTTTCTAGGTTATAGCTAAAGAAACACATATCTGCAATATTTTAATGTCTAAATTATTTTCTGTATAGTTAGTTATGTAGAACTTCTCATTTTAATATATTCATATTTATATATTTATTTAATTTAGCACATTTCAGTTCAGCACTGTTTTACTGGAGTGTTATGTTTGTTTTTAATCCAGTATCCATTTAAAAAAAATATTGGTTGAATAATCGGTTATCGGCATGTACGGTCAAACCTAAATATCTGTATCTGTAAAATCCACTATCGGTCGACCTCTACTGTAAACAACAAGAATAAGCAGGAACACTTTAATTTCCTCATAATATCCACTGCAGCATCAGCTTTTTTCTCTCTGTGTCTGAAATGCTTCGATCAAGGATTCAGTCTCTCGAAAACCCGCCTCTCTGAGAGCTGCTCTGCTCTGATTGGTCAGATGGCCCAGTCTGCTGTGATTGGTCTGAAACCAAACCCTCATTATCATATCTGAATCTCAGCTCTTGATATACACTGGGATGCGAACATTAACAATACCGTGGGTTTTACCATATCAGGAAGTGAGACTGGAATTACAGGACGACTCATTTCGGTTCAGAATCGCTTTCTTTTTGGAGACAAAAAATCAATTTATCGGAACTTTGATCATTGAAACGATACTCGGTTACTAAAGTTACCTCGGTTCTCTCTAGAAGAGGGAACGAGTATTGCGTAAGCTAGCTTACGCTATGGGTAAAGTCATCTTTGCTCGAGATATTGAAGCCAAAAATTATCCTTAATATTGTATTTATTGTCAACGCAGTACAGCAGCCAGCAGACTTAGAGCAGGCCATCTTGCGTGCTCATTGGCTGCCCTGCGGCAACTGCTGCAGCCTACCACTGAGCCTCGTGCGTGACGTCACGTCCAATGAGGGCGCTTCGCGCCCTTACGTGTCATAGCCCGCCAAAATGGGGGTGGCTTAGCGTATAAAAGCCAGGCTCGTTGGCTGTGTCACTGGTTTCAGCAGCTGAAGCGAAAAACGCTCGTGGCGCCTGCACAGTCAGGTTACGCAATACTCGTTCCCTCTTCTAGAGAGAACCGAGGTTACGTTAGTAAACAAGTATCGTTCTCTTACGAGAGGTTCTCTTGTATTGCGTAAGCTAGCTTACACTACGGGAACCCATTGTCAACGCCGTGCGCCCAGCCTCCACTTCATGAGTCCCAGGGATTCCCGGGGAACATAGATAAGTGGGAAACAGGTGGCCAGCAATGCGGGCCAGCACATGTTATAAGCACATACAGGGTATACAGAGCGGCGTCGCCGGTCCATATTACTATTCACTATATAGTGCAGCTCAACCAGGAGAGCTAACGTCGCGTGAGAGAAGTCTGCGCATGATCATCTGGGCAGGACAAACACACTGCTCACACTGACAGAAGTTTAGCCTGCAAGGCGGGAACTTCCAGGTTATAAAACCTAACAAATGTGGAGGGAGAGGCCTAGCCTGCCGCCTCACAAATGTCATGAATGGAAATTCCGCTGGACCAAGCCCACGACGAGGCCACGCCTCTGGTGGAATGCGCCCTGATGCCCAAGGGGCATTGCAGACCTTTAGACTTATAAGCAGATGTGATAGCTTCCACTATCCATCTGGACAGGCTCTGTTTAGCGGCGGCGAGACCCCAGTTGCGCCCACCGAACGAGACAAAGAGCTGTTCCGAACGCCTGAAAGAGGCGGAGCGCGTAATGTAAACCCTCAGCGCCCTGACGGGGCAGAGGAGATCCACATTACCCTCACTATCGGATCCTGGCAGAGCCGAAAGAGAAATGACCTGCGCTCTGAAGGCGGTGCCCAACGCTTTAAGGACATAACCATGTCTTGGCTTGAGGAATACTTTAGAGTCATTTGGCCTGAACTCAAGACACGCTGCGCTAACAGATAGCGCGTGTAAATCCCCCACACGTTTAACTGATGACAGAGCTGTCAGAAAAACGGGTTTGAGCGAGAGGTACTTTAGGTCCATGGAGTTTAATGGTTCTAACGGGAAAGCTTTCAGGGCCTCTAGGACCAGTGAAAGATCCCACATGGGAACCGACGAGGGTCGCGGGGGATTCATCCGTCTAGCTCCTATAAGGAAGCGAATGACGAGCTCGTTCCTTCCTATTGACTGGCCACGCGTCGACTCAGCGAACGCTGCGACGGCCGCCACATAGACTTTAAGCGTGGGTGGGGACCTGCCCTTATCCAACTTCTCTTGAAGGAAGTTAAGCAACCCCGTGACCCCACACATTCGTGGGTCTAGATCTCTATCAGCACACCATTTGGAGAACACGACCATTTAGACGCGTAAAGTCGCCTCGTAGAGGGAGCTCTGGCTTGCGTAATCGTGTTCATCAATCCTTCTGGCAGTACAACGGGTATCCGTTGATTAACCATACCTGCAGAGACCAGCGCTCTGGATGGGGATGCCAGATTGAGCCGCGGGCTTGAGAGAGGAGATCTCTCCTCACCGGAATCGGCCAAGGGGCTGTTTGGGGCAGCCGCATAAGCTCCGGGAACCAGGTTTGATTCTCGCAGCGCGGGCTATAAGGAGCACCGAGTGGCGCGTTTCCCTGATTCTCTTGATTACCTGTGGTAACAGAGAGACCGGAGGGAAAGCATAAAGTGGGAGGCTGGGCCAGATTTAGGCCAACGCATCCTCGTTCTTTGAAAAGAACAGCGGGCAATGAGTGTTGTCTTTTGACCCAAACAGGTCGACTTTCGCTTTGTCGAAGAGGCGCCACAGTAACTGGACTGTTTGGGGATGCAGGGACCATTCCCCTAGGGGAACGTAGTTCCTGGACAGTTTGTCTGGACCGTCGTTCAAGTGGCTTGGCACATGCGCGGCTCTCAGCGAGCGCAGGCGGCCCTGAGACCATATAAGAAGGCGTTCCGTCAGATGGCAGAGGTTTCTGGATCTGACGCCGCCCTGACGGTTTATGTAGGACACCACAGACATGTTGTCCGAGCGGACCAGTACATGGTGGTCCTGTATGAACTATCACTTGGGTGTTCAGCCAGCGTTTTAGCGGGCGCATGCGCAGGAGGCCCAGCTGAAGCACAGCCGCAGCTGATGCCATACAGCTTAGCATCCTCTGGAATGTCTTCAGAGGTGTAATGCTGCCCTCCTGGAAAGATCCGGCTAGCTGTCGAACACGGCGGCGTGCTGTGTCGATAAGCGGGCCGTCATAGCCACAGAGTCCAGTTCTATTCCTAGGAAGGAAACCTGACTGACTAGTGGGCAGTAATGAGCTCTTGGTCCAGTTGACCATGAGACCCAAGCTTTCCAGATGGCTGAGAAGCACAGCTCTGTGAGTTAACAGTTCTATCTCTGACTGACTCCGCGATGCGGAGAGCTTCGCTGAAGATGATGAAATCAGTGACGCAGCCTACGAGCCTGGCTTTTATACGCTAAGTCATCCCCCATTTTGGCGGGACGCAAAGCGCCCTCATTGGACGTGACGTCACGCGCGAGGCTCAGTGGTAGGCTGCATCAGTTGCCGCAGGGCAGCCAATGAGCACGCAAGATGGCCTGCTCTAAGTCTGCTGGCTGTTGCACTACGTTGACAATAAATACAAAATTAAGGATAATTTTTGGCTTCAATATCTCGAGCAAAGATGACTTTCCCCGTAGCGTAAGCTAGCTTACGCAATACGAGAGAACCTCTTGTAAGAGAACTGCAGATCTTTCACATTCGCAAACATATTTATTACACACTACATTAAAGGAAATACACTAAAAAGCATAATTGGGGCTTTTTAAATCCTGTTGACACAGGAGCATTGTAGTGTTTGTGTGCTCCTAATATGGCCCTGATGTTTAGTCAGCCTCTTCTTGGTTTCATCACAGTGTTCCTGTAATAACTGTCCTGACCTGCTTAATCTAAACCTTCAGATGATATATGGCAATAAATAAACAGGCAAAACATGTAAACTAGTGCAAGATTTTACAGGCAAAACCAGGGTTTTTTCATCCACTTGTCAGTTTTGAGCTCTAATTGCTTCCATAGCTTGTCTTCTTTCAAACTAGTGGAAAGAAAACAAGTGCTTATTTTATTTCACTTTATCTATTAGTGTCTGTAAATTTTAATCTTTAAAGACGGTGAACTTGAGTCCGAAATCTCCAATTCAGCAGCTTCACACACGCCAAAATTTTAGATTATATGAAATCTATATCTATATGAAAGTTTGTTCATATATCATTCACCACATTTATGCAACATTGTTATACAACTGCTAAAAACAGGATGAAAATGTATTTGTTTCTGTCTGTTGACAGTCTTTTCTGATTTATGGAGTGATAAAAAGAAAAATCCAAAATCCCTGCTGGAAAAAACAGTAATATGTCAGCAAAATCAAATAAAAATGATGAATCTGGCTTTATCCAGTGTTCAGGTTTCTGGACAGGAAATATATGCATATGAGTGCATATTTTATTAGATAGTGACTCATTTGCATATTGCAATGCAAAAACAATTGTGTTACTGTACTGTGATTAATTAGCTGGGTAATTATCGTAAGATCTGTGAGTTTAAATTTATGTAGTAGTGTCAGTTATATATTCTGTAATTTTATTGTCTTGTTGTAGGGGTCATCGGGGCCGATGTGAGGGGACACCAGCTGCCCTATGAAGAGCAACCAGTCACGTCCCGTTTGGCTGTCATATGTGGGACGTCCTCATGTCACATGGCTGTGAGCTTCAGTTCCTGTACTTGTTTGTGTTCAAAGCATGTGACTGTTGATGTCAGCGTGTGTCTGTATCTCTCAGGTGAGCACACAGCCGCTGTTCGTCCCTGGGGTCTGGGGCCCATATCTGTCCGCCATGCTGCCGGGACTGTGGCTTAATGAGGGAGGTCAGAGCGCCACGGGACGACTGGTGAGTCAATCACATCTATCTTTAATATGGAAGGAAATCCCAGAATGCACTGGACAAAATACATTTAGATTTTATTCAATACTGAAAGCATAATTGCAAAACAAACCAGTCTAATAGACCATTCACACAGAACACATTTTTGTGGTTAAAAATGCAAGATGTAGCGCAGTGGAATGGAAAAACACACTCAAAACACTTCAAGCCCCTTAACATACTAAAACAGTGACATTAAAAGATCAAATTTAGTGTACAGCTTATTGATGATGCAGATGAGCACAGAATGTTAACACAATGCTAAATGTTTAAGAATTTTCTCTATATTGGTTTCCTTCCTAAACGTTTACTCGTATTGCGTCTTTGCTAGACGCTATGGGGGAAAACTTAGTTTTGAAAACTTAAATGATTTATTGAAGCCTTTTTTCAATAACGCAGTGCTACTGAACAGCCATAATAGTGTGGAGATAAACCACCAGGGTTGGACTCAGGTAGAAGCCTCTGTATAGGGTAGCCAGACGTCTGCTCTTTTGGGCACAACACAGCCTGTGCTTGCTGAGAGCGATGTACGTGCCGGGCAGATTGTCTCGCGACAGCATGTCTGCTCCCTGATTCAATGTGTCCCCGGGAGAATGGGCCCTCCAGCCCCAGGTTCAAACAATTTGGAGTGTCTTCGGCAGGGCAGAGGTTGACCTCCAAAGACAACTCTCACTGCCCAATATTCCATGGCCCACAAATAGCCCAGTCTTCCCCTTTATGCTTTTCCCTCAATCGTGCTCTTCCCTCAGGTCATCAACAGAATCAGAGAGGAGAGATGCACAGTCTGTCTGGTGGCCCCCCTTTGGTGGACCCAGCCTTGGTTTCCCGAGATGATTCAGCTGCTAGCAGCAGCCCCATGGCCAATGCCATGGGCTATCCATGTGGGCTATCCACGAGAGTGTCCTAAACACTATATCTGAGACCAGAGCCCCATCCACGAGACTCGTCCACGTACTTAAGTGTTCTGTCTTCTCCAAATGGTGCTCAGCATGGAGCCAAGACCCTACTTCATGTGATGTACCGCTCCTATTTTCCTTCCTACAAGTGCTGCTGAACGCGTGTCGTACCCCTCCACGCTCCGTCTATGTGGCGGCCATAGCAAAGTTAGATGCTCCTGTGGCCGGCCAGATGTTGGGTAGAAGCAATTTGATTGTTCGCTTCCAGAAGTGGGCAAGGATGCTCAACCTGCCTCGCCCCCTCACAACACCTTCCTGAGACCTATCAGTCCTGTTACAGTCTTCAGGGCCCTCAAGGGGCCCCCGTTTGAGCCGCTACAGTCGGCCGAATTAAGGGCACTTTCGCTCAAGACCGCACACTTGCTAGCCTTAGCATCGGTCAAGCAAGTGGGCCTGAGATTACGGGAACGAGTATTGCGTAGACAGCTGTGCTATAGGCAGATGCCCCGCCCTCTTTGGCCGGCTCTGCGCTCGGTTCGGCGGGACGCAGCCTGATTGGTTCGCGGAGATGTGCCACTTCGCCATAGACATGTGCCGTTCCCACTGCCCAGCCAATAGCGTGCGTGCATCTCCGCACTATTATGGCCGTGCAATAATACTGCATTATTGAATAAAAGGCTTCAACAAATCGGACAAAAAGGAATTTTCCCCCATAGCATCTAGCAAAGACACAATACTCGTTCCTGTTATCTCAGGGAACCGAGGTTATGTTAGTAACCGAGATGTTTTATATGGGACAACACTTGAGGAACGTTTCATCTGCTCGCCTGTACACAGTATGCATCATCAATAAGGTGTGTATTGAATGTGATCTTTTAATATCTCTGTTTTGCTACATTAGTACATAGGAAAGCCTTGCCCTCAAGGTGGGTGTGCCTATAAGGGTGTGTTAGAATCGAAATGAAATGGTCCAAACGAGAAGTGCCCCAATTATTGGTCTTTTATTATGAATAAACAATTCACAACCCCAGCGCCGGAGGGAGACAAAACGCTTTACCAGATGTTTAACTTTACATACATAGAAAAGAATGTGCAAACGTGTCAGTTTTAGGCTGAACAAAGAATCCTTCTTATGTTATAGATTTATGCTGAGGGAGAAAATATATTTCTAACAATGGCCCCTTTGATATGATAATTCTATTATGTGATAATTATCTTATCACATCATTCTCAGCATATTCATTCTAGTACAATAATACATGCAATATTCTTCAATCAAACATTTCCTTCAAAATCATTAATATTTCACAGTTCTGTTCATCAAAGCATATAAAAAAAAATCAAAAGTATTCATAGCACGATGAATCTTAATAGATTCAGTTATAATTATTGCTAATCTCAATCAGCAATCTCGTTCTTCGTCTACTTCTCTTCCTCGTTCTCCTTTCGATCAGTGCTTCCACATAGGCTTGTGCGTTCCCCTGGGATGGAGCTGCCTTAACCCGGCTAGCATGGACCCACTGCGGCTGGTGGTCAGTCAGAACACCGGTCCTCGTCACAGCGATAACAGTGGATGGTCCTGAATAGTTCGGCTCACCGAGTTACGTGGGCTTCAGACACCTTATCAGCACCTGTTGTCCTGGAACGAAAGGATGAGTCGGCTTTTCTGAAGGAAGAGGGAGAGAGAGAGAAACATCACCATTTATGCCTTTTAACGTTCTAACTAAGGAATCCACGTAATCCGAGATGATCACCTCCGTGTCACCTGTGGAGAGATTGGCAGCGCGACCTCTGACCCAAGGGGTCGGGAAAGGTCTACCCATCAGAATTTCAAATGGAGAAATTTTTGTGGTTGCTGATGGGGACATTCTCATTTCCGTCAATACGGCAGGCAGCAAATCAACCCAGTTTCTGCCTGTATCTAGACACGCATTACTGAGACGTTCTTTTATCGTCTTGTTTGTCTGTTCTACGTTAGCTGATAATTGCGGCGAATAGGGAATGTGGAAGTGCCAATTAATATTAAACTCTTTGGCTAACAATTGTGACTTTTGAAGCAAACGGAGTTCTATTATCACTCGCTATAACGGTTGGAATACTGAAACGCGGTATAATTTCTTTTGCAAGAACCTTTACAACCGTCTGAGCGTTTTCTTTACCACACGGAAAAGCTTCAGGCCACTTAGAAAATCGATCAACAATCATGAGCAAATATTTGTGATTTTCACATGGAGCCATGTGTGTAAAATTGATCTGTAAATATTAAAAAGGAAACTCAGGATGCGGTAAAGCTTCATGCGGGTTGTCTTGTGTCTGTTTGTTCGTGCACACACCAGGCAAGCATCCAATATCAACAAAGTATTCTTTCGAACATTTGCTATGCAGTATGATTGATTCAAATTTTGTATCACTTTTTCTTTTGACACGTGTGATACACCATGATAATGCCTGCACAGCATTACAACGGTGGATGCTGGTAGAGCGATTCTACCCTGCTTGTCTCTCAGAATACCAGCTTGATCTGGTTTTACTTCGTTCGCAGCCCAATGAATCAATTCAACTTGCGTAGGGTTAGCTTGCAGTACTTTAATGTCCAAATCATTAATCAGCGACAAATTCATCATAGGTACATCGTTGCTCTTTTCATTTACGTATGGACTAAGTATTACTTCTTTAGCAGCCCATTTCGCGACTTCATTTGCAAACCTGTTTCCCTTAGCCTCATCCGATTAACCTGTTTTATGACCAGCTACTTTAATAACAGCAAGTTTCGATGGTTTCGATGGTCAAAATTGTTTTTCCGTCTGAGGTTTTGAAATTTCTTTCTTCCCACAATTTAGCAAAATCATGGACAACGGCGTACGCGTATTTGGAATCAGTGTGTATATTGATGCACTGAACTTTTGCCAACTGACAAGCTCTTGTTAGAGCAATTAATTCTGCTACTTGAGCTGATTTATATGGCAATGAATATGCCTCAATTACACGATCAGGTAATTTGACAATAGCATATCCACACAAGTATAAATTGTCATTTGGCTTGAAACAGGATCCGTCTATATACCAATTATCTCCCTCCTCCAGGACAGATGTCGACACATCTGGCCTGCAGGCAGTCGAAGTTTGGATTCTGGTCAGGCAGTCGTGGTCGTCACTCTCAAATTCACCATCCGTCAACAACCTGTGTAGATGTACCGTAGGACCATGAATAACAGAAGTTACTTTCAACGTTAAATTAGCAGTTGCTAATAATATAGCCTCATAGCCTGAACGACGTTGAGCAGTCATGTGTTGAGTAGAAATGTTATGCATAATTGGTCCTACCTGATGTGATGTGTGAACTGTGAGTGGATATGATAAAACAACCCTTTCAGCATCCTGTACCATGATCGCTGCAGCAGCCACTGCACGTAAACAGGCCGGGAGTCCTCGAGCCACTGAATCAAGAGTTTTAGACAAATAAGCTACTGGACCAAAAGTGCCCCCATGCTCTTGGGCCAGGATTCCTGCGGCTGTGCCCCCACCTTCGTGCACGTACAGGTGGAAATCTCGCTTGTAGCAAGGAAGGCCGAGGGCGGGAGGCCTTAACAGAGAGGATTTCAAATGTCTTAACGCTTGCTCCATCTCACTTGTCCATGTAATGTCCTCTTTATCATCCAGCGTAGCGTCTCGCAGGATTTTGTCATACATGGAGCAATTTGGCACCCATAATCGACAGTAATTGACCAGTCCCAGAAAGCTTTGCATTTGCTTCCGTGTTGAAGGGTGCTTGAACAAAGCGATGGCTTTGACTCTGTTCCCCAGACAGGCGAACTTGGCCTTGTGACAGTTCATGGCCGAGGTAATTGACTTTCCTCTGCACCCACTGAAGTTTCTCTTTAGATGCCTTGGAACCAGCCTCTGCTAAAACGTTGCAGACAATTGTAGTGGCAGCAGCACACATGTCCGCAGAGGCACCAGTGACGAGAATGCCATCAGCGTATTGGAGCAGGCAGGTGTCAGGAGGGAGTCTGACATCCTTCAGCCTTGCGTGCACTACAGCGGAGAAAACAGCCGGAGAATCTTTGAACCATTGAGGGAGTCTTGTCCACATGTACTGGCAATTCTGAAAACAGAAAGCAAAAAGTGGCTGAGTTTGTTGGTCAACAGGAATGCTGAAGAAGGCGGAGCATAAATCAATGGCATAATAAAATGCATGTTCTAAAGCAGTGGTCTCCAACATGGTGCCCGCGGGCACCTGGTAGCCCGCATGGAGTCTCTGAGTCGCCCGCCGAGCACGTTCTAAAAATAGCCTGAATTGTCTTCCATTTAGTTTTTTTTTATTATTATTTATGATGATGGCATAACATGAGAAAATAGCTAATGGTAACATTACGTAATGTTACGTACGTAACGTAACTTCAGTGAGTTGAGGCGGTCGCGGGCAGACGGTACATACATAAGATAAATTGAACTATAAAAATTAAAAAAAAGATTAATTATGGCTGACGATGCAGGTCATGCAAAAAAGAAGACTTATTATTTTAACGAGGAGTGGGAGACAGAATTCCTCTTCACTAATGTTAAAGATAAAGCTGTATGCCTCATCTGTGGAGCACGCATTGCGGTTGCCAATGGCAGGGGTCTCCAACACGTCGCTCGCGAGCTACCAGTAGCTCGTGGCCTGATTGGAGGTAGCTCACCAAGGGGGCATTCACATATAGCGTCTTTTGCACGCTCAAGTTCGTTATTTCAAATGTAGGAAGCTCATAATTGAAGCGACGCACTCATTTTTTCCATGCGCAGCAAGATGAAAAATCCATTAGCTACTAAAACTTCTTTGTCATTGTGGAGAGCGCAGTGCATGGTTGCATAGCAATGACAGACGCCACGGGAAAATCGGACCGAATTTTACTATTAATAATGAAAGATAAGCTAATGTGCATTGTGAACGTCAGTAATTTATCTTTTTTGACTCATTCTTTTCATAAAAATGATTTAAAGGCTGAAATATGCAAGCTTTTTATAAATATTTTTTTGTCAAAACTTTATTTGAACTTGTATGCTACATGTTAGTAGATAACATGTCGCAAGACACTCCTTTAAAATCTGACCATTATTTTTAATGTTGTTATTTTGTTTATGTAAACAAAAAGTGCAAATTAATTCTAATTATATTTGTTATTTGCTGGTTTTCGACATAAACGTTGGTGAATGGATTTTATTGTGTAGTATTAGTACTTTTTGAACAGGGTGATAACTGATCATTTTGGTCACTATAATCATGAAATGAAATTTTCAGGCCATTTCATCTCTAGTTAAGATGCACTATAAAATCAACTATAATTATGTTTTTTTATAGTATAATATGCAAAGTACAATTTCCTTTAAAAAAATTAATCTCTGATTCTGTTCTTTTCTCTGACATTTAAGGGTGACATATATAGGCCTACAAAAACTATTTTAGGTCTAAAACAGTTTAGATAGTTGTTAATATGAGAGTTATGAGACATCATTTAAGAGATTTAAGTATTGTATTAGCCTACATGAGTAGCTCTCGGCCACTATATTTTTTAAAAAGTAGCTCTCAAATGAAAAAAGGTTGGAGACCCCTGTTCTAAAGGAATAGAATTAATAATAGTTTGTACATCTGGCACAATAGGAGCATGTGGTTTTATCAAATCATTCATTTTTCTCAAGTCTTGCGTTAAGCGCCAAGAACCATTTGCTTTCTTGATTGGATTAATTGGTGTGTTGTAAGGTGAATGAGTGCGAACCAGAATGCCTTGAGCCAGAAACTGATCAATGAGGGGTCGAATTCCATCCTCTTTTTCCTTTGAAAGCGGATATTGTTTTTAAAAAAATAAACACAGGCCTATTCATTGTCAAATTGGCCACATAAGGTTGGATATCAAGAAGTCCCACGTCATCCTTATGGGCCGCCCACAATTTCGGGTTTACATCAGCTACTTCCTGTCCGAGCTCAGTTGCAGACACATCCTCGAAGAGAGCACTTCCTGTGTCGGTCGTAAGAGAAAAGGCTGCTGGAAACATGAGTTGCAAAGAGTCAGAGTCAAATCCTAATTTAACACCCAACTTATGCATTACATCTCTACCTAACAAGCAGAATAAAGAATCAGGTATAATTGCAAAAATCATGCATTTTGAACAATGATGGTATATCATTAGAAGTAACCGGTAAAGGTGGTGTCAAATTACAAACCACTGGAATATTATCTATTCCTATAGAATTTAATGTCTGTTATTCCTTTCCCCATTCAGGCGGATACGCAGGTCTCTCTCTTTCAGAGGGAGAAAGAAAGGGAGGCCATCAGAGCGCCTAAACATCGGTTTCTCATTAGTTTGCTGAAATCTCTCAGCTTTTTTTCTGCAAAATCGCTGTGTGTGTCCGCTGTGTGTGACATAAAAAACACTTTATGTCATTCCTGACATTGGGTGGCGGGCGATTTTGGACAGTGGAATTAACTTGGAACATTGCGGGAACTTTTCCTCTGGAGTTTTCAAATGCCCCAGCAGACGACAGTTCACGCAAGCGTCTACCCAATTCATCAACAGAAATGTTACTAATGTTGGTTATAGTTATTCGAATCATTTGTGCAGTCTCGTTGTGCATGTTATTCAAAAATGTGTTCACAAACAGTAAATAATTTTCATCAACAGGGTAGGATTTATTTTTTATAGGTTCCGAGACAGGAGAAGTTTGAATGCTCTCATATCTGGGAGGGAGGGGAACTCTGACTTCAGCAGGATGTGAAATAACTTTCTCCTTCTCAGGCTGTTAAGCTTGAGGGTGAGAAAGATTTTTGTTGTTATCCACTTTTGGACCACGATTCCAATAAGATTGCATGTCTTTCCAGATCTTATAGGAACGTTTCATATACGAATAATCCCAATCGGGATCGCCCCAATTTCCAAAAATCATGTATTTTGCTTCACGCATATATGTGTCTTTAAATGAGCCGTCACGAGGCATCTAATTGTGTTTTGCCAGTTGACCAGCCAGCTAAATTTGACACATATGGCTCCGTAAAAAATGCTTGATTATTTCTAATCATAAAATCTTTCGGAGATTCATTTTCTAACGGTGGACTAATTTTATTCCCCATTGTAAACACACAAAAATTTCTCCTTCATGCAACTTAAATAAATTGTAATATAGCCAAATGGAACTGTAGGGTATGGACCAATCAGACACTAATTATTCATTATATACAAAGGTTTAGGAAACTCCAAAACTAACAACCCAAATGAACGAACACAAGGGCAGAAACAGTGTCATGTTACAGGGCATGATAAGGAGATTTTACGACCTCCGAGGAACGTGGCCACATGCACAAGAGAGAGACTATGAAACAGAAACCCTCTTTAAAACAGACTTTGCTGCATTAATCATAGACTAACTGATCTATAAATGAACATGCATAAAACTGTGAAAGAAACAGTGTAAATGGTTGACTGTCTCGTGTACTATTAGGATCTATATTATGGTATGTATCCTGGTATACAACCAACTAACGATCAATGTAACCTCACCTGTATCATGCCTCCTACCTAATTAATCCTCATTTAATGACTCACACTTTGATGTACATCACCTTCTTCAAGAATGCAGTGTGGATGTGTTATAGCTATCTGAGCATTAATGAAGGTATAACCACGCTAGGGACAAAGACCCGTAAATCAACTAAGAGCCACTTTCCCTCTCAGACATGTCACCTTTCTGATTGGTCGAGTCCAACCCTTAGGGGAGGATCTTTTCCAGGCTTTATTAGAGACAGCCCACATGTGACCTCCCTCTCTTAGTTCTTTCATCCAGCCGCAACACTGCTCTGGTGATCCTGGGGAACCCCCTCCCCCTCCACAGGGGCCCCAGGGCCCAGCAGGCCTCGATCCAACCAGATATGGGTTCAGGCAGGTGAGAGAAGACTCTCACAAAGAACCAAGGACAATCTCAGGAGTTTTGGAACAAAGACTCAAACCAACAACGACTCCAATCACTCACTCTTCCGACTTCCTCACTTCTCCTGAGTGCTCAGCGTGGCCTCAACAGGGCCCCAGGCCCTGACCAAACCTGCGTTCCTGGAGAAAGAGAACTCTCAACCAACTTCCACTTCACACTGCATTTCACTAGTCCCTTTCTCCGGTTGCCAATTTAATCCTATCACTAACCTATTTCTGTAATTCTGTATATATGTGTTTTTAATTTATTCATGTTTATGATTTAGTTAATAAAACTTATGCACTTTATGTATTTGGTTCTGATTTGCTTGCAATACGAAGTCCCTTTATGGTTTTTGTTCTTGCTACATGCTCAAAACGCTGTACATATTAAGAAATAATTATTCTTCTGTGTCCAGGGAAGATACCCTTTTCTTAGAATTAATGAATAATCAAAAGAGTTCGTTGGACGAACTGATTAATTGATTGTAATATTAATTTAGCCATGTCAAGTTAATCCAATTAACTGACCCAAATATTCATAATTAATCATAACAAGTTATTATTGATTATTAATATTTCATATAGCTAGGTTCCTTACAGAAAAGTAAAAGAAAAGTATACAATTTCAAATTAATTGTGTTAGTAAATTGGCAAATAGAGAGAGAAATAAGAGAGAAGAAAAGAAAAGAGAAAGTGAAGAGAAAAAAAATAGTGATTTATTTATTCATAGCCCTAGACCAAAGGGAAATTAAAATAGACTTTGCAAAAGAAAACAAATTATCTGTGTAGCAAATCTATTTTTTTCTTTCAAAAAACGGAGGAAAGTGATCGATTTTCCTTACGTTCTTCCCGCATTTATCGAAAACAGGAGGATAACCGGTCCCGTATCGTTTTAAACAAAGACAAATAACATCAAAAGAGGGAGCTCAAGTCTCTTTTGCTTGTTCTTCTCACATTTTTTATTAAAAATACGAGGCTACCGTCCTGTATCGTTTTATACAAGGACAAATAACAAAAAGAGAGAGAGAGATCAGTTCCCTTTTTTCTGCTCTTCCCGCATTAATTAAAACACGAGGTTGATTTCACCAAATATGGTAAAAATCACGGCACTACAAATACGTTTTCTCAGCAGACAGTAAGAATCAACTTTCTCTTTTGTAAAAAAAAAAAATTCTTACCTGTCTGGAGAAATCCCTGACGACGCCCCCAAGTGTTAGAATCGAAATGAAATGGTCCAAACGAGAAGTGCCAAAATTCTTGTTTTTTTATTATGAATAAATAATTCACAACCCCAGCGCCGGAGGGAGACAAAACGCTCAGCTCATAATGTCTAAATTATACATTATATAGGCAAAGTATTACAGGGAGGAGTATAAGTCTAACCAATAGAACCAAACATTACATCATTGGCATATCATATAGACTTTATATTACAACTTATTTATATGGGCAGTATGCGCTAGAATCTCCTTGCAAGCCTGGAGCTCAGAGGAAGCTCTTCAATGTATAACATAGAAACACAAAGAAAGAAAAGGAAGAGAAAGGAGAAGGGGGCTCCCTTCCTCATTAATGAATACCAGATGTTTAACTTTACATACATATAAAATAATGTGCAAACGTGTCAGTTTTAGGCTGAACAAAGAATCCTTCTTATGTTATAGATTTATGCTGAGGGAGAAAATATATTTCTAACAGGGTGTGAAGATTTTCATAGTGAAAACAAGGGTTCCCCTTCAGGGACTACCGCTGCGTGTAATCGCAGTGGGAACGCCCCCCAGCGTAGCGCGTCTGAAGCATGAATGAAATCAGTCAATGGAGCGTCACAGCGGGTGACGTCACCGACCAGGAAGCTATAAATATCCCCTGAATACACAAGCCACCAGCTTCTGTTACTTCAGCAGCGCTCTGTGTGTGTCTGATATCTTTCGATTGTGTTTGTCTGATTTTGTCAGGAGTTTTCACTATATATATATATATATATATAAAAAAAACAAAATGAGCGAGCAGTATAGAAAGTGTGTTCCCCCCTGTACACGTTACATCACGGGTAGGGATTCTCACGAGTTATGTGTAGCTTGTTTGGGAGTTCAGCATGCCCAGTCGGCTCTCGAGGGAGTCGATTGTGAGCATTGCGAGCGTTTTCCTTTGAGTACTCTGCGCTCGCGGCGATCGCTCTTTGAGGAGAGTGGTTTGTTGCGAGCTCCCCAGGGCTCGGGTCCCGCTTCTGTTGAGGCAGAGCGGCGGCGCTTGACTTGGGGTTCGCAGATGGATCTCACCGGCGACACTGAGACGGGCCCCGCCCTATCTCACCTTTCTCCGGCGGGATCCAGTGCCTCTCACCCGGCTCTGGAAGCACGCGCTGCGGCGGTTACTTCTGCCCGGGTGGAGGCACGCGATGATGTGGAACTTAGATTATCCAGTTCTGAGGATCTGGATGTCGAAAGTTTGGCATCAGAGGAAACTAGCTCACTTCATTATACTGCTGAAGAAGGTTTAATGGATGTGTTATCTCGGGCTGTTGAAAAACTCAGTATTGAATGGCCAACTGATAAACAAGAATCTAGAAATAAAAGCAAACTAGATGATAGATTTCTCTCTGCACGTCCTCAGCCTTCTCGCCGGTGCTAACCGTTCTTCCCAGACCTTCATGCTGAGGTTTCAAAGACCTGGGTTAGACCGGTTTCGAGCAGAATATATACCAATCAATCCAATGCTTATGGTAATATTTTTGGTGCAAAGTCTGCTGGATATGTGACGATGCCGAAGGCGGAGGAGACGTTCGCGAGCTATCTCTCTCCTGCCTCGGCATCTTCGCTTAAAGCACCGGCTCTTCCTTCTAGACCACTGAAAAATACTTCTGTGCTGGTGGGGAAGGCTTACTCGGCGGCTGGGCAGGCGGCTGCATGTTTGCATACAATGGCCATTATGCAGGCTTATCAGGCTGACCTGCTCAAAGATGTGTGTGAGGGGGGAGAAATTTCGGCAGATATGATCAATGAGCTCAGGCAGACTGCTGATCTCACTCTCCGGGCCACCAGGGAAACAGCTAAATCTGTTGGCCGGTCTATGGCAGCCATGGTGGCCACAGAAAGGCATTTATGGTTGAGTCAAACCTCTATGAAAGAAAAAGATAAATCTCTCCTATTAAATGCTCCTGTTTCGCCTGCGGGCCTCTTCGGTGACGCTCTTCACTCTGTCACTGAAAGGTTCCAGGAAGAGAAAAAACAGGCGGCTGCTTTTCATAAGTTTATCCCTCTCAAAGTGCGCGTCACTGGGGCTGCTGAGCGAGGGCAGTCCCAGCCGTCGAGTTCGTCTTGTAAAAGAGCACAGCAGAAGCGGAGTGTCGCGTCTCGTGCCCCCCCGCAGACAAACTGGAGGGACGAGGCGGGGCGCTCTCCGGCGCGGCCTTCTCGGGGCAGGACTGATCTGAGGGCAGTCATTGTCGCCAGGAAGGCCGCGTCGAAAAAGTCCTGACGGGCTGAACGTCAGGACTCTGAGGGTGGTCCCCATCGGGAAAGACTTGAGTTCGCCGCTCAAAAACACGGCGCCCTGTCTTTCTCGATGCCCTCAGGGGTCTGTTCTACTAACCCTGCCTATACAGGGCGTAGAGAGACTCAGCGAGCGATTTCCCGAGGGACGCTCGCCCCCTCCGAGGAGGGTTGTGGAGTGCTCAGACCAGCTGTTTCCTGCCAGTATGTTACAGGGCGCTGTGTCTGTCACTCGGGATGTTCATCCAGAGGCCAGCCTCGAGAGACTGGTTCCCTTAGTAGAGTTCCTGGCGGAATGGGAAATGCTTCCCAATGTTTCTCAGTGGGTCCTGAATATTATAAAGAACGGGTACGCTATTCAGTTCAGAACGCGTCCACCTCGGTTCAGAGGGGTTCTGCCCACGGTGGTGGGCCCCGAGCAGGCTCTGGTATTAGAACAGGAGGTAGAAACTCTGCTGCACAAAGGGGCTATAGAACGGGTTCCTCCGCCCAGCAGGGAGTTAGGATACTACAGCCGGTACTTCATCGTTCCGAAAAAAGATGGAGGGCTGCGTCCCATTCTAGATCTGCGTCTCTTAAATCGCACTGTAGGGAAGCTCAAATTCAAGATGCTCACTCTCAAACAGATCGTGTCACAAATCAGATCCGAGGACTGGTTTGTCACGATAGACCTAAAGGACGCCTACTTCCATGTATCCATCCTCCCTCAACACAGGAAGTTCCTGAGGTTCGCTTTCGGGGGCGAAGCGTACCAATATCGGGTTCTTCCGTTTGGCCTAGCACTGTCACCCCGCACGTTCACGAAGTGTATGGATGCAGCTATAGCCCCGCTGAGGCTGCAGGGCATTCGTATTCTGAACTATATAGACGATTGGTTAATTCTAGCTCAATCAGAACAGCAGGCGGTTCGGCACCGAGATGTCGTTCTTGCTCACATCAAGAGGTTGGGGTTGAGGCTCAACGCCAAGAAGAGTGTTCTTTCTCCATTACAGAGAACCACTTTTCTCGGTGTAGTGTGGGATTCGACGACGATGCAGGCACAGTTGTCACCTGCTCGTGTTGCTTCGATTCTCGCCGCAGTAGATCAGGTCAAGCTAGGCCAGTCGTCCACTGTAAAACAGTTCCAGAGACTGTTAGGTCTCATGGCAGCTGCGTCCAACGTGATACCTTTTGGCCTCCTGCACATGAGACCGTTACAGTGGTGGCTCAGAACCAGGGGATTCTCCCCGAGGGGAAATCCGTTTCGCATGATCATGAGTTCGCGACGATGTCTTCGCGCCCTGGTTATGTGGAAAGATCCTCGGTTTCTGTCCCAAGGCCCGGTGTTGGGAGCTCCTTGTCGTCGCGTTATGCTAACGACAGATGCCTCTCTCACGGGGTGGGGGGCGATCATGAGTGGTCGCCCAGCTCGGGGTCTGTGGGGGGACCATCACCGTCTATGGCACATAAATTGTCTAGAGATGTTGGCAGTGTTTCAGGCTCTGAAACACTTCCTCCCAGACCTAAGGGGCCACCATGTTCTTGTTCGAACAGACAACACATCGGTGGTCTCTTATATCAACCATCAGGGGGGTCTGCGTTCTCGCCCACTTTACAAACTGGCACATCAGATTCTCCTATGGTCCCAGGGGAGAATTCTTTCTTTGAGAGCTATTTATCTCCCAGGGTACTTAAATCAGGGGGCAGACATCCTGTCGAGGCAGGGGCCGAGGCCCGGGGAATGGAGTCTTCACCCCGAGGTGGTGGAGCTCCTATGGGAACATTTCGGTCGTGCCGAGGTAGATCTATTTGCTTCCAGAGAGACATCACATTGTCCACTGTGGTTCTCTCTCAGCCTGCCAGCCCCACTGGGGTTGGACGCGATGGTACATCCGTGGCCGAGGTCACGTCTGTACGCTTTTCCCCCGATCGCTCTGCTCCCGGTCGTTCTGGAAAGGGTTCGCCGGGACGGGCTCAGTCTTCTGCTAATAGCCCCGTTTATGACTGAAACGACAAGATTGGAGCTGTTTTCTTGGTTGTTTTGTTGTTTACTGACATTTATATGGTTTACCAACTTCTAAAATCAAATGTATAGTTGTCTTTGTAAATAATTGTTCGCTTATATGTAGCTTTGGAGCCGCTACTGTGACACTGTACAAACGCTTCCAGTGTGAATACTCTCGCGTGTCTGCAGCTGCAGTGACGATGTAGTTACACTGACGCACTGCTCAAGCCCCGCTCACGCTTGCGGTGTGAAACAGCCGTTACAATGCACCATCCCACCACTAGTGGCAGTAATGCCAACACTGGAGGCTACTCTGAGCCTGAGCCTTTCCCCCATTCCACCCAGGCTGGATCTGATCATATCTGTGAAGCAGGCCCAAGTGTCTCATTAAGAGGGGAACATAAATAGGGAGTTGTAGCTTGTTCAAATTGGACTGTTGTGATTGTTATTGTTCATTTATAACAGATATGAAGAGCAACTTCAGGTTCTACCATGCAAAAATGTAGACTGCTGAAACAATTATCAAATTATTTTGCAGATTATAAAGCTATATTTTTTAATTTGCACTTTATTTAAATTTTAATTTACAACTTATTTATTTTGAAAAATATTATTATGAATTTATTTATTTAAGCAACACATTTTATTGTTTTTATTTTTATTTATATACATTTTCACAGGCAGTGACATTCACAGGCAGTGATTCAAGTGATACAGCAAATTCTCTTTTGTCTTGTCGCGCATGAATGGTTCAAAAGCATTCGCACGGATAAGAGCGGGATCATGTAACACTAGCCAAAGGATGACAAAAATAACAGATGCTGCGTTAATTGCGTTAATAGCCCTATTTGTTTATTTCATATAAAATCGCAGCATTTTGCTTCATATAATCGCATTGGCTTGACATCGCGATTGCGATACGATTAATCGTGCAGCACTAGTTAGGCTAATATGCCTGACTTGAGCCTTTAAATTTGTTCTTGATGCAGATTGATTTGTTCCATGAATTGTTGTGTGTTTTGCATCTTGTTGTAGCCTATGTGCATGTTTACATACACAATAACCTGTTAAACTGCAAGTGGATTTCATTTAGTTATTGAATACAAATCAAACCAATGGTGAGATCAATAAACCAATACAGTGCTAATATTTGAATGGGCCCTGGGCCACTTTGTACTGTAAAATTTGGGCCCCGACATCAAAAAGGTTAAGAACCCCTGCTATAGGCTATTTAACATATGAGCAAAATTGGCAAACAAAAGCTTATTTGAGATAGCAAAGATTTTACAGTAAAAATGTATAATCCATCCAAAACTAGTCAACGAAATGTTGTCTTTCATATGTCTGTAACATAGGTCTTTCGTTTTTATAAGAAATATAAATGTTAATTTGCAGTTTAATACGTTGCTTATACAAATACATTTTATTTCAACATATTTCAGTCGATTTTTACTCATCGCAGTATAGCAATATAGTTTGCTAAAAGCGGATCATTCATTCACACACAGAAACGCGATTCAAATTTAAACTGTCTTTTTGCGAGTTGTGGTAAACAGCGCATCTCTGTCGTTCATTCATTCACACACAGAAACGCGATTCACTTGAGAATGAAAAAAACTTACTACAGTATTCCTCGGTATTATCCTACAGTATTATCATACATATTTTAAAGTTAAGGATTCATTAGTTTTTATATAGCTTACATTGGAACAAACACTATAATAACAAATTAGTTGATGAGTTTATTTTTGACAGAACATAGCTATATATTTAAAATATGTGCAGAAACTGGATGACAAAAGCTTATTTGATATTTTAGAATAAAAACTTTATAATCTATCCAAAACTACGAAATGTTATCTATGGGATCAAATTACCGCCAAATGTATTGCGGCCACGGATAAAAATATAATAAGCGTGAATCAAAAAATAACAAGCATGGAAAAAAAAAATGTAAACACATTAAAAAATATTTTTTACAAAATTTAAACTTGTGTTCATGCTTTCTTTAAAATGATGTTTTCCTTGGTTTTATAACTCTGTACTTTGCGTTCTCTTTCATTTTCTGCTCATAATTTATTTTTTTGTACGCTTGTGCTGTTTTCCTCTTCGCTCATCTTTCCATCTTCTGCGCTTGCTCTTCCAAATGTTGCAGTTCGAGTTTCATGTAAATTAGGGCAGGCTTAAGCGTCACCATTGGTCCACTAGTTCTAGATTGACAGCTCCTCCTCTAGCCAATCAAATGAAGAGGGGAGTTGACGTCACTCCAATGCAACTCGCGCTACTGTACTGATGTTCTCTCGTAGCTACAGGTGAAGATAACCATCAGCTCAGCTGGCAAAAATCTTTCCGTGGCAGGACACCGTTAAACTGTATGTGTGCCTGCAACTCGACCTGTTACGTCTACCTGGCGATCCATTATCGTTAAATTCGTCACTTTAACGACGACGACCTGTTGTGTCGTTAGTTGACAGTTGTGCCTGTCTGACGATCCATCATATTAACCTTTAAAGATGAACTGAACTGAAAAAAATCAACGTTGATAACATGTTGTTTATGACAATTAAAACTAATTTACATTAAAAATTGTAACTAAAAATATCAATATAGCTTTTTTTAAGCAGCACAAAAATTGCGTTTGTTACGCTGGCAATTTCGATGACGTCACTGGCATGGTAGGACCCGCGAAGGTATATAGGCAACAGCTGCAAGTCCTATATACACACACGAAAATGAGTAATTTTAATGGCATGAGTTACGCATTTGAGCATGTGAGGGACATGCCAGTTGTATCTGACTACCACCACATGGAGGACGACCAGTTTCAGGCTCCACATACAGTACAGGATCGTTTGGGGGAAGTGACTGGTGTGGGCGCGGGCGCTGCCGGAGCATGGACACTGCACCGGAGTCGATCTGTTGAAGAGAGGTCAACCTGGAACATTTATTGATCGGCGAAAATGCATCACCATGCACCGTTCATTTCGGATGCTGTGCGGTGAGAGAGACGTGTTGAAGGTGGCTATGCTATCTGTAAGGGATGTCCGAGCTGAGACGCTGGAGCGCCCCATAAGTAGCTGGTATGTAACAGTGTATTTTACGAATCGGCGACTGCGCTAGGCTAGGCTAACTTATATCCTTTTCTCAGACTGTTAAGCTTAACAGTGTACCGGCAGTTCACTCTTTGGGCGAGGGGGCATTTGGGAAGGATGAATAAGATTCCGTTCCCATCCTGTGCAGTGAACTAACGTTACATCTTTTCCCCTCAGCTGAACATCAAGGATTCTAGTATGCGTTGGACTTGTAGCTAAATAAAACATTTGATGTCAGACGCTTCATGTACTCATTGATGTTTTCAACACATCTGTCTCTCGTACCTAAGATTAAACACTAGAAATCACGACTAGAATAATTTTGTTGACAAGGCAGGGGGTAGAGAGAAGCTAGCTCTGCTAGTGTTGGTTAGCAACGGAGTAGCCTACCATTCCAGTGACGTAGTCGAATGTTGAAATCCAACATGGCGCGCCCGTGTAACAACAACAACATTTTCAAAGTACCATTTTATCCCTTTCAACAAATTCTGCCATTTAAATAATTGTACCAATGAGAATAAATAAAATACATCTGTTAAATCACATTTTTTCAAATTTCAGTTCAGTTCATCTTTAAAGCCCTGGCCTTAATTCTGGACCTTGCACTGTGAGCGTCGATCACCTGCGAGCCACACAACAGTGTTTCATTAAAGAATTCCTGATTTGAACGAGAAGTTTGAATGAATGACTCACTTATAAAGACAGTAACTTGCCACCACCTACTGGCCGTTTTACTTTCATATTTAATCGATGACATGGAAGGGCAATGTCGGTCCTCCTGGGTGCAGAGTTTAGCTCCTCCAACCCTAATCAAACACACCTGAACCAGCTAATCATCATCTTTAGGATTATTAATACTGCTAGCTAGGTTTTTATCGGAGTTGATGCTAAACTCTGCAGGACAGCGACACTCCAGAAACGTTACCTATCCCTGATCTTTTCAATAATTTTCATGTTAATGTATTAAAAATTTAAGCTATATTTAAAACATTAATCCTAAAGTAATATGCAATTATGTAGCTATGCAAATGAACACAATAACTATAATAAATCACTGCATATCAAATCC
This sequence comes from Siphateles boraxobius, assembly GCF_051911475.1. Classification (NCBI taxonomy): domain Eukaryota; kingdom Metazoa; phylum Chordata; class Actinopteri; order Cypriniformes; family Leuciscidae; genus Siphateles; species Siphateles boraxobius. The sequence goes on along the minus strand of NW_027509186.1, from coordinate 3,029,406 downwards.
ACCTGGTTTCTGTAATCTCCTCTGTACACTATCATTTTCATTAATCTTTAGTCAAATGGTACATCTATCTAGTCTAGAATTAATTTACCATGCTACCTAGGCTATATGATCGCTTAACAACAACAATCAAGAAAATATTTCAGGATGGCGTATTTAACTGTAACGGATCACCAGGTATGCTGTGCATTTTTTTTTCCTTTTACAAAGGCTACAGGTTTATTTTAAATTTTAGTTGTTGTTGTTCTTTGTTTTACATACTCTGAACTGTACCACAAATGCCTTTGTATTCGTCTTGTACTTTTTGCACTGTATGCCTTGTCTGTAATGGAACTAAATAATATAAAGGCTGTGTGTAGCATTGAAAGGTCAAAGTCCTAAATTCTTCAGACGGGTAAAATGGTCGTTTTTAACTTAATTTTAGCAAAGAAATGTAGTGTTTCAAAACTGCATGATGTTTTAGAGCTGCTTTAGCATAATCATGAGCCATTGTTTAACACCAATTACCAGTGTGCGCATTAAAATGTAGGCTACCTCAAAAAAGAGGAATTTAATTATTTGTATATGTCCAGAGTTCAGATAGCTTTACTGCTTAAAAGTCCTTGTAAAGTTTAAAATAAACTTTTTGTGAAAAATATTTTTTAATGTGTTTAAAGTTTTTATTCATGCTTGTTATTTTTTGAATCACGCTTATTATATTTTGATCCGTGGCCGCAATACATTTGGCGGGAATTTGATCCCATTTTTGATTCACGCTTATTATATTTTGATCCGTGGCCGCAATACATTTGGCGGGAATTTGATCCCATAGTTATCTTTCATATTTCATCTGTAACATAGTAGGCTAAACATAAACAACAGTGCCCATCTGTGCCGTTAATTCATTCACTCACAGAAACGTGATTCAAATTTAAAGTCTTTTTGCATTTACAGACATTAGGACAAAGCACAAGAATAAAAAACTTAGGGTAGCTACTCACAATTCTCGGCTAGATCGGTCGCTCCTCAAAATGAAAATAAACCAGTACATGTTCTGAGGTAAATGTCCCAGGATTACTCCTCACAGTCACAGCCTCACAAGCCGAAAAGGTACATTAATCTGATTATTAAATTTGTTGTGTTATCGCGTTTATGAGGGACGTTGACACGTTTGCATGTGTCGCTTCAGATCATTTGCGTTTGAATACCGCACGCTCTCCGTGGGCGTGTCACATTAGCAGAATAATGAGCTGAGAGAACGATAATGAGATCGGCTGACACCCCTCTCTTTTTTATAGATTACATAAACAGAGAATATTTATTTTAGTTTTGAATTAGATATTTTAAAAGTACAAACTGAAATGATTATAAAGATATATTGCTCATGCTTGTGTGAATAGTATTCGCTGAGTTTTGTTTAAGTTTAGAGACGTGCTCCAGAAGAAAGGTTAACGGAGATGGAGAGACAGAAAGCACACCCTGTTTATTTTCTTTATTTTACAAAAGCACAATGTTTTATTTCGATTGTAAGTGGACACATAAAAAAATAGACATTCAACAGTTTATTTTTTTATATTTCTTAAGTGTGTATGACGAAAAATGACAGAGTATTTTAAGTCTATTTTCCTGCTACTGTATGTGAAAAAAATCGAGCAAAACGTGCCGGCGCGTTTGTCGACCCCAGAGGGTTAAAGAAATCTTAAACATCATAGCCACACAAATGGGGTTCAGGCAATGCGTATTGGTTATATTCACTGCATGCATAACGTTAGCCTATTCATAACAAAACGAAATATAAAACAACCCTGCCTCTTTTCATTGAAATTTTAAAAATATTACAATTATTAATATGGTCCAGGCAATATGTGCATTTGTACTAAACAACAAATGTTGCAGTAATCAACATTACAGTGCTCATCTTCACTGTAATAAAATTAAAAATGACAAAACTCAACCCTGTCTCTTTTTGTTAAACTTCAGTTTTATCAATAATAGCCATTATAAAAGTATAAGTAAAAGGTACAAGAAGCTATACAATAAGAAATAAAGCAAACAATTCAGTCAAAAGTCAGCGCTCTAGTCTAACGTTACAACAGTAAAGTTAAATAGCCTAAATATATAAAGTTTTGAAACTTCACTTAGCCAGGGAACAAATTATAGATTCACGAGACCAAAGATCGCCCGTTAGGTCTACACAAGACAAATTATATCTCATATTTAACCACTACAGAGACGTCAGCGGCAAACATCAGAACGACTAGCCGAGGAAAGGCTGTTCCAGGCGGGGTACATGAGCGCCGAACGCCCTGTGATCGCCTGGAATGGATCTCACAACCTAGATCAAATTTTCATAAATCTTTATAAATAAACCACAGATTTCAGCTTTAAACAACTACATTCTCACCTGAACAACTCTTAAAACGACATTTTGAGACACAATGACAGTAATATATTTCAACTGTATATTAAAAAATGGTGCTTCTTATGTTGTCATTCCCCTTTTAGCACGTGCAAGTGACTATTCTCTGTCAACCAATCAACATTCTGCAGTGAGTCTAGCTCCACCCTTTAGGTACCGTACCACTGTGCTAAGTACCCCAACGGAAGGGTACTGAAAAAGTGGTATGGCTTTTGACAGTGGAAACGGAAATAATTGCGTACCATACTGTACTGTACCGTACCGCACCGCTCGGAAACGAGCCATAAGTAACCGGCATGTACTCGGACCGAATCAAAACGCAGATTTCGGTGCCACTTATGCCTCAGCTGTCGGTTGAAATACTTCCCTCTGGTTCTCCGAAACGGACGTAAGAAGCATCATCACCGCACGTGATCGCTAGTTAACCCTTTAACACGTACGATCGTTCACGCCGGTGTGATTAGACACATAAGTAGACTACCTACTAACAAAACAATACATTTATTGTTTGTAAAATACACAACGATGTCCATGGAAGCAGCAATAACAATCCTTTCAATTATAAATTGAAGACGTGTTTAGATGCATATTGTGTAGGTAACTATAAAATTTACTCTATTCTTCTCACACTTCATTGGCCACTTTCATGTATTTTGGGAGAAGTGGATGAATTGACGGGCTATAGGCCTAAATCTGACAGATGCAATTCTCTGAACTGCGGTGCGTACTAACATGGCGAACATTATGCGTTAGATCAACTAACATGAATCATGACCATTATAAAGGTTTCTTAAGACAAAACACATTCACTTACACGTATTTAAGAATAAAAAATATCAGCCAAGGACTGACTCGCCCGTCACGCAACCAATCACAATCACGTTTTGTTCCGCACCATGTTTAGTGTGAAAATGTAAAGTTGATGTCCCTACAATAACAGACCTACATAGATCTAATACATTAGTCAATTTGGGTTTGAAACAGAGCCATGATGTCTTGGTTGATTAATTGATTGATTGGTTGGTTGGTTGATCGATTTGATTGGTAACTTGGTTGGGTTTTTTTCTTGATTGATTTATGATTGATTTGATTGGTTGGTTGTTTGTTTTATTGGTTGGTTTTTCTTGGATGATTGGTGGTTTGTTTGTTTTTTCTACTTGGTTGGTTATTTTTTTCTTGGGTTGATTAGTTAATTGATTTGATTGGTTGGGTAGTTGGTTGTTTTTTTATTGGTTGGTTAATTGATTCGATTGGTTTTTTGGTTGATTGGTTGGTTTTTCTTGGATGATTGGTGGTTTGTTTGTTTTTTCTACTTGGTTGGTTGTTTTTTTCTTGGGTTGATTAGTTAATTGATTTGATTGGTTGGGTAGTTGGTTGTTTTTTTATTGGTTGGTTAATTGATTCGATTGGTTGGTTGTTTTGCTATTTTCTTGGTTTATTGGTTGGTTGGTAGATTTTGATTAGTTGGTTGGGTTTTTTTCTTGGTTGATTGTTTGTTTGGTTGATTGATTCGTTAGTTTTTTTCTTGGGTTTGTTGGTTGGTTGATTGATTTGATTGGTTGGTTGTTGTTTTTTCTTGGTTTATTGGTTGGTTTATTGATTCGATTGGTTGTTGGTTTTTTCTTGGGTTGGTTGATTAATTTGATTGGTTGGTTGGGTTTTTTTCTTGGTTTATTGCTTGATTGATTGGTTGTTTTGTTCTTGAAAGGAGTGGTTGTTTGGTTGTTGTTGTTTTTCTTGGGTTGGTTGGTTGATTTGGTTGGTTGGTTTTTTTTTCTCGGTTTATTGATCGGTTGATTGATTCGATTGGTTTTTTGGTTGATTGGTTGTATTGTTCTTGGATGATTGGTTGTTTTTCTTGGATGATTGGTTAGTTTTCTACTTGGTTTGGTTGATTGATGGATTGTTTTTATTGGTTGGTTTAGTTGATTGGTTGATTAGTTGGTTGGTTATTTTCTTGGTTTGGTTTATTAGTTGGTTGGTTGTTTTCTTGGTTGGTGGGTGGTTGGTTGATTGGTTGTTGTCTTTATTGGTTTGTTAGTTGATTGGTCGTTTTTTTACTTGGTTGGTGGTTTTCTTGGTTGTTTGGTTTATTAGTTGGTTTCTTGGTTGGTTGGTTGTTTGTTTGATTATTTTCTTGGTTTTTGGTTGGTTGTTTCCTTGGTAGTTTGATTGATTGGTTGGTTTTGTTGGTCGTTAGGTTGGTTGTTTGGTTGATATTTTAAATTGGTTGTTTGGTTGATTGGTCTGATTGGTTGGTGTAGTTGATTGGTTGGCTGTTGTTTTTTTAGTTTATTGGTTGGTTGGTAGTTTGGCTGCTTGGTTCCAGACAGTCATCACTGTACTACAGGACATTGTGACAAACGTTACAATAAACACATAATACGCTATATATACAGATGGTTTACATGGAAATATATGAATATCTTAATTAGAGCGATGTCATGTCCTTTCAGGTGGACCATGTGGTGAACGGACACGCCGCTTCCAGGCAGCTGAAAGAGCAGGCGGAGAAGAGGTGAGCATCAGTCGCTCTGATGCGTTTCTGTTCTCACTCAGTCTGATCGCTGAGCTTTTCTCTGCAGTGGGAAACACGTTTACTCCTGCCTGAACCTCCATCTGGAGCACATGTCTGGAGACGCAGCACAGCTGGAGCAGCTGACGGCCGGCCTGCACATCTGGCCTGATTTCCACGGCAACCGCTCTCCTCTAGCCGACCAGACGTCACGGGGATCGGTGAGGAACGCTGTGCTTGTTACAGAGCTGATGAAAAAATATAATATAATATAAAAACATAAGATTTAAATTTATATTTACATTTTACTATTTATTCATTATGTTCCAGTTTTCATTGTACTGCCTTTAATTTAATTTATTTTTTTATTTTTTTTATTATTTATTAATAAAACTGATAACTGGACGTACATTTTCTGCAGAATATGTGAGTGGTGCTTACTGCGGCAAAATTTGGCACCAGGCAGTTGTTCGGATGTTGTGGGTGGTTGCTAGGGTTGTTGGTGCTGCTAGAATGAGAATATTGAGAATGAACTCCAAATTAACATTTATAGTAATGACAATCTTTTTTTAAATTATATTTTTGGGCTTTTTTCCTTTATTTCAGAGGACAGAAATGTGGATTTAACAGGGACATTTGCTTAATGTCATGAAAATAATGTTAATAGCCCTATAAAGTACTTTTTTCTTTACGTTCTAGAAAGAAAGATTTTCTTTACGTTTAATATAATTTCTTATTTTAAACCATTAAGAAAAAAGACACATCAGATAGTTTTAGCTTTTATAACTAATGTTTGCAGTGGTGGAGAGTTGATTGATGATGTCACTGCTGGTGTGTGCAGGTTGTGGGACTCACTTTATCACAGACACTGGATGATTTAGCTCTGCTGTATCTAGCAACTCTTCAGGCCATCGCTGTAAGACACACACCACACACACACACACTCTCTCTCACATACACACACACAAACACACTCTCACTCACACACTAACTAAGTGTTCAGTATTACAGTGTTAATGTGATTGTGTGTCTCTGTTGTATGAAGCTTGGCACCAGACACATCCTAGATGCCATGAAAGAGGCAGGATATGACATCACAACCCTCTTCCTGTGCGGGGGGCTGAGCAAGAACGCGCTGTTCGAACAGACACACGCCAACACCACGGGTCAGTGCTCACTCACACACACGCTCATATATCTGACATGACATGACCAACACCACGGGTCAATGCTCACTCACACACACACTCACTCATTTATCTGACATGGTAGAGACCTGCGCGGGACGGATTTTATCCCGTTCCTGCAAAAATATATGTTATTTTCTCCCGCTGCTGCCCCCAACAATCAAGTTTCGTCCCGCTCCCGCCCGCAAAATCCCGCGGGTAAACGTATAAGTACTTTTTTTTTTAAATACATTGCATATTCTGCCTGCTACTCTGTGATTTTTTTCACTTGCTCCCCTGTTGAATATAAAAAAGAAAAAAAAAGAAACGGAAAATAAACAAATGTTTTGTTTTATTTGCGTTTAATTCAATGGATGAACTTGAACAAGGAACTTAGAACAAATAAATACAGTAAAAAAAGTAAGAAATGTACATAAATAAAAATATACCATAATGATTATAGTATAGCCTAATAAATTATATAATAATAATAAACCTGGATTTCTTTCATGTTCAAAAGTAGCCTATATATAGGGCCTAATACTGCTTAAGAATGCCGCCTTTGCTTTTAGCAATTCCTTCAAACATTAAACAAAAACTATCCTTATTCCTCAATAACAAAATATACCAATTTTAAATATTTAGCTAAATAAATAAAAAAACTGAATTAACTAAAACAATTAAAAAAAAACTGTATGACTACTTAATGTGCCCATGCAGGAATAGCATGTCGTTCACTGATGAGGGCTTCAGATTAATCCGTCTCTGCTCCAGTATGCGACCGCAAATACTGAAAGCCCTCTCCGATGGTGCGCTGGAAGCTGGAATGCAAAGTACATGGCGTGTGTCATGCGGTGCAGACATTTTGCCTCTGTGTGGTAGGCTTGGCTGTTCTGCGCCTATGAACCACGCGAGAGTTAGCTTCCGACCATGTGCCTGTAAATCGTTTTTATTTTAGTTATCCTTGTTGCTTGTGCATTAGATAAATAACGGTTTATGTGTTTCTAGTTATTTTATTTTGTTCTATATTTCCCACAAAAAAATGTATTTTCCCGCAACCCGCACACAATAATATCTTGCCGCCCGCACCCGCATTCACCCATCAAATATTGTCCCGCGCCGCACACGGTTGCGCTGGGTCCCGGGGTAGTCTCGCAGAAGTGCAGGTCTCTACACTCAGGTATCTGACATGACATGACCAACACCACGGGTCAGTGCTCTGAGGGATGTGTGTGTGTGTTTCAGGGCTGCCGGGAGATGGTTCTCACTGCGGAACATGAAATCCACGGGGAGGAGTCGGATCCACTCCTCCCACCTTACATACACCTAAACCTAGCCAACTCCGCCCCCTGATCCCTAAACACACCCCTAATCCCTAAACCCAACCCTAATCCTACCCATCTCCACCCCTTGGATCTTGATCCGACTCCTCCCCGTGGATCTCATGTACTGCATTGAGGTGCTACTGGCTGCAGAACACAAAGCAGCAATTCGTAACAGAAATATGGACTATGAAATTGCGAGGCATTATGTACAAGCTAATCATGGTTCCAGTGCGTCCTTAAAATTTTTGGGTATTGAAAAAATTCTACCCTCCCAGCGAGGAGGTGACATAGTGAAGTCCCTACTACAATGGGACGCTTTCTGGATTTTCACTCTTAACACAGTAGAACCAAATGGCCTTAATGCACAACACACACACACACACACACACACACACTCAGCCGCCTACGATCGGAGCCTGTGCTTCATCTGACTGTGGCTCCATACAGGTACAAAACACACACACACACACACACACACACTCAGCCGCTGTGATCGGAGCCTGTGCTTCATCTGACTGTGGCTCCATACAGGTTCAACACACACACACACACACACACACACACCCGCTGTGATCGGAGCCTGTGCTTCATCTGACTGTGGCTCAATACAGGTAAAAAACACACACACACACACACACACACACACACACACACACACACACACACACACACACACACACACACACACACACACACACACACACTCAGCCGCTGTGATCGGAGCCTGTCCTTCATCTGACTGTGACTCCATACAGGTTCAACACACACACACACACACACTATGGGTGGAACGGTACACAGAAGTCACGGTTCGATACCAGTTTGGTACAATGGAGCGAAAAGCAAAACAAAAATGCAGAAGGCAATTTTTTTTTAATTGTGCATGTCTCAGGCTGTACCACCTAGTGTATTACTACATTTCTCTCTTTCTCTGTGTGAAAGTAAAGGCATATAACCAGTTTATTTGTAGTGCATTGACAATATTTATATATAATTCGTTTATTAATTAAATTAATAAAAAGAAAAAAAAGACATTGATAACATTGACATTGATGGTAATTGTACCTGAATTAATTTAAAATTAATTTGATATTTCAGTTCAATATATTTGTTTTCCTTAATTTTAATTAACACTAACTTTATTCTCATCTGAATTATATAAAAAAAAATATTTCTGTATAAAATAATACTATCATTAATAAAACATTTGATTTTCTTTTTTAATCAATGTAGAATGTGTAACTAAAAACTAAACAGATTAGTGCTCTGAGGACAAGAAATGAAAACCAATGCAATATGATGAATGTCCAAAAGATGGCACTGACAGATTGTTTTTAAATGGGTTGGATAAATAGATAAGATAACAGCTGTCATGAGTCATGAATGATTTGCTGGTCAAAACGGAAAAGATATATAGTTCTGATTTTCCCCCTCCCGTTTATCTACAGCTCATATCTAGAATTCTAAAGTGAAATAAAGTAGCGCTGTAATAATGTTTTTATGAATTAACCGGAGAAAGTGAGAGAGAGCCAGAGAGAGAGAGAGAGAGAGAGAGACCTAATAGTGAGTAATTGAGTAACCTAATATTGAAGCTTGTTGGTTTAATTAATTGTAACTGACTGGGAAACCGAAGTTTTCCTAAACTTGCGATCTTAAAGGGGGGTTAAATGCTTTTTCATGCATAGTGAGTTTTTTACACTGTTAAAGAGTTGGATTCCCATGCCAAACATGGACAAAGTTTCAAAAATTAAGTTGTAGGTTTGATGGAGTATTTCTGTGCCACAAATACTCTTAAGTTTAAGAAAGTTTTTTTCGAGTATGGGCGTGTGTGACGTCAGATGCGCCGGAATTTCCTTATACGGGTCCTAAAGGCACTTCTCCCGGAAGGGCGCGCACGCACCTGTAGCCTAGAGCGAGAGAGTGAAGGCAGTATGCCCATCAAAGCGCTGTGCTTGGCTTTTGCAGATCGTCTAATGCTTAAGGATGGAGCAGTCTTGATAAAGGTTCACGGTCGTGCGTTGGAACCGCAGGGCGATGAGTAAAACTGCTTCCAATGTCGTGTGTTGTTAACTATCGGCGTGTAAGCGCAGCAAGTAAACAACATGATCACGTATAGTTAATGTATCTATGGAGCATGCGATGTATGTGTGTGTGTGTGTGTGTGTGTGTGTGTGTGTGTGTGTGTGTGTGTGTGTGTGTGTGTGTGTGTGTGTTTAAATACATTTGTTTAGCTGGCCACTGTAGGTGTCTTGTTGTTTATTTGTAAAACCAAATCATGTCCTCATAAACCACGAGTAAACACACACAAATGTTGTAAAACTCGCGCATGACACGGTGTTCTAAAAACACCAAGTTCAAATAATTTCTACTTTTAAAAAACTCTCGAGACCTTGCGTTTTTCCCCCATTTCACTGCCCATCTCACGGGATCTGATTCGGATCAAAAATGTATGGCTGAATCTGATTGTTAGCCATGGTTTGTTTGGGATGTCACAGCTTCCAGACGCTCTCAACACAAATGCTTTGCGCGCTCGTGATTATTAGCTCCGCCCACACCCGCTCAGTTTTTTCCGGAAAGACTCGGTACAGCCTATCTTTCTTTTATAAATATAATAAAACTAAAGACTTTTTGGAGATATGAAGGATGCAATACTACTCTATAAGGGACTCAAGATTAACATGAGATTGACTGAAACTGAGTGTTTCACCCCCCCTTTAAAGAGGCCGGCGGGTCCTCTAAAGGCCTCATTATGCGAACTGCTCAACTCCACAGCGTAACTACGCCCTCACTCCAACAGGGTCATGGCCGTTTTATGGTTCTGCGTCAGGTTGCGTTGCATCGTGGTGCATCTGACCAATCAGAGCGGAGGGGTCGGAGAGGGTTCGTGGCATCGCAGAGGGTCTGCGGGGGTACGCCGCCGTTTTGACGCAGAAGTATAAAACAGGCCTAACTCTTGTGGGTCGCCACCACTTCGCCATACTCGTCCTTAGTGCTGCTGTCTGTGACTCACTCACTGGACAGTCGTCGACCTGACAAAAAACTGCCTAAGGCGCGGGGCTACAGATTATGTGTCCCTAAAGAACCCGCGTATGTAACAGTAGTTCCGCATTACATTAATTAATTTGCATTTATTTTTATACCGTGTATTCTCCGTGTAAATTCATGCACCAAACTTCTTGTCTCTCTTCTCAGGAAGCAATGATGAAGATGAGCAGAAGCATGTCGTCAGACCAAACCCTGCTCAGAAAGGTGCCATCCAATGATGTTTCTCGTAATAAAGCATTAATCCACATAGCAGAGATTTAATACAGTCATAGATCAGGATCATGTCTCCTGCATGAGTAATGAATGATTATTGGTCTCTGTGTGTAAAGCTTTTACAGAAGGAAGTACGCTGTGTTTCTACGTCTTTATGATCATCAGAAGGAGTGTGTGGCGCTGATGGAGGATGATGGAGTTTGACACACAGACGCCAGATTAAACACTAGAAGAGTCTGCTTCAAATGACCAAAAAACACTAGATTTGTATTCATCTTAACATTATAAGTGTTCAGCCTTTTACACAAATGAGCAGGAGTGAGGAAAATATCACCAGATGAAACCCACTTATAACACAAGTGTTCGACCATAAACTTAGAATCAGTGTTGAATATGCATTCAGAGCATAAAAGGCTTTTAAAAATATATACTTTTGCAATATTTATTCTTTGTGTGTGTGTGTGTGTGTGTGTGTGTGTGTGTGTGTGTGTGTTTGTGTGTGTGTGTGTGTGTGTGTGTGTGTGTGTGTGTGTGTGTGTGTGTGTGTGTGTGTGTGTGTGTGTGTGTGTGTGTGTGTGTGTGTGTGTGTGTGTGTGTGTGTGTGTGTGTGTGTGTGTGTGTGTGTGTGTGTGTGTGTGTGTGTGTGTGTGTGTGTGTGTGTGTGTGTGTGTGTGTGTGTGTGTGTGTGGTGTGAGGGATGTGTGTGTTGTCTTTTTAACTTTAGGATAGGGTTCCTCGCAGGAGAATGATCATATATGGGGATCTGAGGCATCTAAACGATTGAACAGCCCTGCTCTAGTAGAAAGGAGTCACTTGCACTTCAGCCTAGTTAGTGCTCACAGAAAAGGACACAAAAATCTGAGGAAAAGGACCCAAGGTCTAGCTAGGACCAAGGAGCAGGACCGGAGCACAGAACGTTTTAATATTTTTATTAGTATAGAATGACTAACGTTTCGACCAGGGTGCGAACTACGGGGGAGCTAGGGGGAGCTCGGCTCCCCTTAATAAGACATGGGCTCCCCTGAAAACGTGATTCATGAAATTTTGGGGGGGTCTCAAAAAATATTGACTGTTTCATTTTTACGTGCAATTTCAGTTTTGTGTAATGTGATCATCGTGGAGAATTATGTCTAAAATAGCAAAATATCATTCATTCATGCATGTATGATGGCGATTTAAACCTAATTCACTTCAATAAAGATAACTGTACATGCTATTCATGAGCATCAAGGTGTGGTGGCGCTGCGGTGCAAATTCCAATCATGGTTAGTAGGCTACATGTTAACTCATGTTAAAAAATATAAACTGTGGAGGCCATTGATCTGCGCGCGAAGTCCTTGAAATCCATTTCTTGTTAAGGTAAGGCATGTTATTCCCAATTATGTTGTGGCTGGGTTGTTATAGGTCTGCGTGACTCTCGATTTCTTAGGCCAAATAGAACGGAGGAATTATGGTATTCTGTAGCCTGACGAGTAATTTAACCCTTGTTCAAGTCAAAGACAGACTATGTATCTATAGACTATTTGGGGATGGCAGTTTGCTGTTTGACTTATCAATTTGTGTCGATAAAGTATAATAGGGTGAATCATGTATATAGTGCTTGCATAGTGCATATATTTGTAGCTGTTATGTATCTTTGGAAGTCCTTGAAATTAATAGGTTTCAAAACGCAGCGCAGCGTTCCGCGTCCTGTCTAAAAGGTGCTTCAGTCCTCGGCGCACGCAAGTGCAGTGATTTAAAAGCTTACTTCACCAGCAATGCTGCATACTTCTAGACTCAGACGGTAAGTAGGAAGGTAAGAATTCTTCTCAGTACAAGAAACTTTCGTCAGTGCACAGTAGTGGGAGACGGTGGTTTAAAAGCTTACTTCATCAGCCATGCTGCATACTTCTAGACTCAGACAGTAAGTAGGAAGGTAAGGATTCTTCTCAGTATAAGATACTTTCAGCAGTGCACAGTAGTGAAACAGTGACTTTAAAGCTTTCTTCACCAGCGATGCTGCATACTTCTAGACTCAGACCGTAAGTAGGAAGATAAAGATTTTTCTCAGTATAGAACACTTTTGGCCTGCTACTGACACTGCTGGGCCATCTAAGCAAGGTATGCATTGTTTGAAATATAGGCTAATTATAAGTGAAATATAATAACTAAGTGTTGGGCCATTGTTTAGAAAGGCCATGGACTAAGACATGCCTAACATCCCAATCACAACTGCCAATCACTTTAAAAACAAATGTTGTCAATATAATATTATACTTTGTGAATAAACATTTTATATGTCTACATATGAGTACCCAATCTACAGCCAAGAAATCATTTTGTTTTTTTGTAATTGTTGTATTTCTATAATGCACTTTATCTTTCTCTGCACACTGAGCATTAATATTCATAACATAACTTTGTTTAGGAAGGTTTCCAAATGAACCAGTAGACTACTTTCACGGTAGGCTACTATTTTTCCAATATATTTGTCTGAAAGTATGTTTTATCTTCTCTTTTAAAAGGCAGACAGAGGGAATTGGATGAGGCTCTTCTGAACATGGTGGTGAAGGATCTGCAGCCCTTCACCATCGTGGAGGATGAGGGTTTCAGGGCCTTTGTGAATGTCCTCCCATCCCGGAAGGTGCTTAAAACAATGGTCAGCGAAAGGTACAACACAACCAAGGAGAAGACAATGGAGGACCTACAAAAGGGGGAATTTGTTAGCCTTACGGCTGACATGTGGTCTTCCATTAATATGGATGGATATCTTGGTGTAACATGCCATTACATAACACCAGAGGCAACAATGGCAACTGTTTTACTGGGTGTAAGGAGGTTTTACCAAACCCACACAGCCCAGCATCTCATGGAGGCTAAAGCCTTGCTAATGGCTGAGTGGGGAATAACCTCCAAAGTTCACTGCATGGTGACTGACAATGCATCCAACATGATCCTAAGTGCCCAGCTACTCAACCTTCGCCATGTCCCATGTTTTGCTCATAATTTGAATTTGATAGTGAAAAAGGCCCTGGATCAAACCCCAGTCATCAATGAAATTCGCCAGAAAGCCAGAAAGATAGTGGGGTTGTTCAGATCCAGCTGCAAAGCAAAGGACAAGCTTGTGGAGATGCAGAGCTTGATGGGCAGACCAAGTCTGAAAATGATACAGGAGGTTGAAACGAGATGGAACAACACATTCGACATGCTACAACGCTTGTATGAGCAACGTGAGCCAGTGGGTGCTGCACTTGCCAATTTAAACAGTGATACTGCTCCCCTGACAAGTCTTGAGTATGACATTATTCAACAGTCATTGACACTTCTTCAACCATTCAAACTAGCAACAACAGAGATGTCAGAGGAACAGAGAGTGTCTGCTTCAAAGCTCATACCATTGTACAGGATGTTGCAGCACAAGCTTGCACAGAAAAAAGGAAATGCAACGCAGGAATCAACTGTACAATTAGGTAGGACACTATGACCATACGTGTAATTGGCCATAACTCTCATATTGTTGTCATTATTTTAATTAATATGGTTTTCTCTTGTGTTGGCTCATAGGCTCACATCTACAAGAAGGTCTGCACTCCAGATGTGGAGGGTACGAGGCTTTTAGAGCCTTGGCACTGGCTACACTGCTGGACCCAAGGTTTAAAAATGTGGCTTTTGGAAATCCTGCCAAAGCCCTGGATGCTGAAAAGCACATCACACTGGAGTGTGCTTCACTGATGCGTTCAAACACAACTCCTGGTGAGTTTCAGTCTATGTTATCTTATGTAATGTGATTCATGAAATTTATACTTCATATGTGTTGTCAGTTTATGATTTGTTACTAATTGCCGTTTTCTTTTAATTCAGAACCACAAATGTCAACATCAGGCCCATCATCATCAACACCAGTTGAAACACAAGACAGTTTATGGGAACATTTTGACAATCGTATCCGTGAGACCCAGATGATACACAATCCTACAGCTGATGCCACAGTGGAAGTGAAAAAATACCTCAGCGATGCGTTTTTGCCCAGAACTCATGATCCTCTACCTTACTGGAAAGAGAGAGCAGTAATCTTTCCTCATTTGAATGTCCTAGCTAAAAAATATCTTTGTATGCCAGCAACAAGTGTCCCTTGTGAGAGAATTTTTTCAAAGGCTGGAGAAATTATCTGTAAAAAAAGAAGTAGGCTGAGTCCTTCAACAGCAGAGAAATTAATATTTTTGAATAAAAATCTATAAGAAAGGGAGACATTGTGGCTTGATTTATTTTTATTAATATTCATTTTTCATGACCAAAATCACATTATGCAATGTGAAGAGACTACAGGTTACAAGCTTCATATATTACAAAAATACAATAATAAAAAAAAAAAACCAACACATTTTTTTATTAGCTCTTTGTAAAGGTTGTTTCAGATCAACACCTGCAAGTGACCACTAGGTGTCACCGTGGAGACGGGTTTCGGATTGATTCGAAGCCTCGAAACAAAATGGCACATTTGCTTCGACTGTTTCATTGCTTCACGAAGCCTCGATCTGCCCATCACTAGATGACGGCCACTCATCTGACTTCACAAGGGCCCAGTGCTCAGGTCTTATACCTTTTTCTTATCGTTAAGTGTCCAATTAGCACTCATACAGTTATCTTTTTCTACTTGCTCCTCCTTGACCTGTCACCATGATTAAAAACACCTGCATCGTTATTTTATTTTTTAATTGAGGCAACCTTCTTTGCGCATGCGTATCTTTTAAAAATGGCTTTATACATGATTTTCAGGTACTTTTCCATGCCCTTTCACCCAGTTTCTTCTCCTGTCCTTACCTATAAACTGCCTTTTGGCCTAGTTTTCTGTTCATCTCCTCCCCTCAGGCCTAGTTTTCTGTTCATCTCATATCATTAGGCCTGGTTTTCTCCAGCATTACAGCATTTTATATTCAGACCCATGTATGAGACAAATGAAATTCCCCAACACATCCCCCCTTTGGGACTCTCTCTAGTCCCACCTTCAAACCGTTCTTACCCAGGGTGTGTCCTCATGAATAGATCTCTTTCTTTATTACCTATCAAAAATGGCCGATCTAGACCATCCAACTTTATCAATAAACCTTCATCATAAGGGTACACCCTGGAGGAATAGTAAGACCAAACATCTCCACCCCCAATTGGCTAGAGTGGAGTAAAATATCTCACCTTCCTATCACATCATCAGTTTAAGGGCATGCATTACTTCAGGTTATCAAACATTCAATAACACAATCACAGTGTATGAACTTGAATTCCAGCAGCTGTCCCACGTTGCCAGAGGAACTGAGCAGGCGCTTCCGGTGGCCTGGAGTGCTATCTGGGTTGCTCCATCGTTGCCAGAGGTGCCCCAGTCCAGCCAGGGGCGCTTTCTGGTGTTAGAGCAGACAGCGGGTTTTTAAACCACCAGTTGAGTCAGCTCGTGTTTCTTCAACAGACGATGACCGCGCTTGCAAATAATTCCTCTTTTGCACTTATAACTATATACATGTTCCAATGGTCTAATGCATGTAAGTTCTAAATTTCTTGACTTGTTACAGGAATATATTTAAAGTGTAAATAGTAACACTCTAACTAACTTCCTACTCTACCCATGCTCTAATTGTTCTAACTAGTTTTATCCCCGAATCAAAATACACAGTGGGGCTATCTCCCTATCTTGTCAAAAACAGAGTAAAAATATTATCAAAATCAAAAGTAATAAGGTACCCTTATTCCTTGCTTCTTCATCCAACCTCTCAAAGGAAGTCATCCAGTTCGTCCAAGCCTGGGCCAATTGGATATACTCCTGAGTTGGTGCATCCAATGTCAATGCCTGATGGTTTCACTGACACATTGATCATTTGTTTTGCAGCTGCACTAGCCAGCATGGATCTGAGAAAAGGCACAACACAGCAGAACAGCAAAAAGAAAACACCAATAGTCACTGCTATTATTATTCCCACCTTAATAAGGGGCAGTCATGGCCTAATGGTAACAGAGTTGGACTGCCCCAAAGGTTGCTGGTTCGATTCCAGTACCGGCAGGAATATGACTGAGGTGTCCTTGAGCAAGGCACCTAACCCCCAATCGCACCCCGGGTGCCACTCAAGGCTGCCTGCTGCTCCGGGTGTGTGTATTCACGTTTGCAGTGTGTGTGTGTTCACTACTCACTACTCTGCTCCTAATGTGTGTGCACTTACTTGGATGGGTTAAATGCAGGGGTAAAATTCCAAGTATGGTTTACCATACTTGGCCATCACGTGTCAACTTTCACTTTCACTTCAATAAGCCATTCTTTCCATGATCCAAATATGGAATCAAACCAGTATCCCAAATTTCTGTCTCTCTCCGTATTCGCAGAAACCTCTTGTCTTAGGGCCTTCAACTTCTTCACAGCCTTAGTAAATGATCCATCTGGGACTGTGTTATTTGGGATGAAGGTACAACAATCAGATCCAAACATGAGACATACTTAGACATCCTTTTTCTGCCAGTAACCAGTTCAGGGCTTGTATGTTTTGCCATGTCATTCTGCTAGTGTATTTAAGTTGGTGACCTAAGGCAACAAGTGCTTGATCTGTATTATAATATATGCTGATTGTAATATATGTAATTAATCCATTCCATATTCGTATTTGGCGTTATCCATACAAATATTGATTCAAGTCCTGCTGCTGCCTTGTCTCTAGCTTTAAACTCATGTGGTATCCCTCTTGGCTGTAACCTGTCTATGATAACCAACATGTATCTTTTTACTCTTACAATGGGGTGGGGGCTATCATGTGGCCTTCATGTGATCTCCATATGTTGTTTGCATCTCTTGTCGCCCCCCTTTGCTGCCATAAATATATTTCAGGTGGTGTTGCTCTGGACTGCATTTGGGCAATACTTTCTACTGTGGGGAGAGGCTGGATCAGGACTTAGGGTGCCATTACAGCTAATTGGCATCCAGAGGCTTGTTTTCCATGCATATCAGCTGCAATGTTGCCTTTGATGACAAAGTCATTTTCTTTCTTTAATTATGGCCAATTTTGTAGGAAACATCATAGCTGTAATCAATTTAGTAATTTGGTCTCCATGTTGAATTGGGGTTCCATCACTCTTTTTAAATCCTCTTTGCTTCCACATCGCACCAAATAAGTGACATACGCCGTGGGCATATGCAGAATCAGAATAAATGTTGGCTGCTTTGTTTTTAGCCAATATGCAAGCTTCAGTTAGTGCTTTTAGTTTAGCCAATTGTGCTGAGCAAGGTTGCTCACAATGTTGACTTATCACAGGGGTAAAATATGCAGAATCAGTATAAATGTTGGCTGCTTTGTTTTTAGCCAATATGCAAGCTTCAGTAAGTGCTTTTAGTTTAGCCAATTGTGCTGAGCAAGGTTGCTCACAATGTTGACTTATCACAGGGGTAAAATTGTCTCCATCTTTTTGTACAACAGCAAAGCCAGCATGGTTACCTAAGTGGTCTCTAAAACATGAGCCATCCACAAAATAATCTACGTCTGGATCAACAATTGGTGTTGATTCCAAATCTGGTCTCAGACGAGTAAAAGCTAGAGAGACAGAAACACACTCACTAGGTGTTCCTTCCCCCTCCAGCGGGACAAAATTAGCTGGATTTGTTGTGGTAAATCGCCATCTCTGAGATAAGTTCGTCCATTCTAGACTTCAGTTCGCTTTTCTCTACTGTCTCAACTATCAATTTTGGAATCCCTACCATTTTGGTTGTGCAGATGATTTTGAGATATGTCATATATTTTGTTTGAAAAATGAAAGGGTTATCAGTGGCTTACCAAAGCTTTCCTTCTACCTTTAACATCATTGGGCCTAGATCTTGTGCTTGACTCCCCTCATTTATAAATAATGTAACATGTGGTACTGAATCATCTACTCTAAACCAAGTATTAGTGAATTCACAGTGTTCAATTTGTAACGCTGCTCCCTCTGGTCCTACAATTATGTAATTTGAAGTCAGACACACAGTCTGTCCTTTAGTTCCTCCTAACCACTCTTTTTCCATTTTTGGATCTCTAAGGGGATCATATCTCATTGTACAATGGAATTCGGTTTCTGGGGAAACTGGTTTCTGAAGTTGCTCTTTTATATACTGTATCTTCCCCATTTTTCAAGTGTGTCCCCTACTACCCAATCTATATTCCCTATCCAAAATATTGTTGTCTATTGTTCTTGTTGCTCAGCTCCACCCATTACCAACATCTGTTTTATACCTGTATTTTTTATATATATATCCCTTCAGGAGAGCACCATATCTGTAAGTTCAATTTGCATATAGCATCCCTACCCAACAAGTTGACTGGCGTTTGGTCAGACACTAGTATTGGAATCTTTATTTCAGAGTCTTTGACTTTTATGCTGACAGGGGCTGTCATTGGAATTAGCTGTGTCAGTCCCGAAAATCCCACTGTGTTGACGTATTTTCCAGACCTGGGTAGGTGAGAGGCATAATTTTGGCTCAACCATGTGAATGTTGCCCCTGTGTCAAGCATAATGGGTATTATCTTGTCCTCTATTTTAACCCGCAGCATAGGTTATTGGTCAGCATTGGCAGCTGACTCCTCCCCGTAGGATTCTCTGGGCACCCCTAGTAACCTTGGTCTGGGCCACGCCATGGGTTGACTGGCCCTGATACTTGGTGTTGCTGATTCAAGGATCTCTGCTGCCAAGGTTGTTGCATCTGGCCTTGCATCTCATCTTGTGGCCATGGGTTCACTGGGCAATTTCTCTTGGTGTGTCCAGGTTTATCCATGTTCCTCTGTTGGTTGCTGTATGTCCTTCCTCTTCCTCTTCCTCTTCCCCTTCCTGGTGCTGACATTGCTCTGTTTCTGTTGTCTTGTTGTTCAGGAAGATAGATCACGATAGGTGCATTCGGTTGTTATGGGTTTTCCCACGTTGACTGGCACATTCTGACCCATGTTGACTGGAGCTTGCTGTATGACTTGTGGCGCTTGACTTGGTATGTTCACAGCAGCCATCACTGCAGACTGATCTTCAACTTCCTTTACTGCAGCCTGTACTTTCTTCTTCTTGTTAATCAGTTCATCCAGTTGTAGCTGAGTCAATTTTCTTTGAAAATCTCTTTCTTGATTCTTCAGCTTTAGTTTATTCTTCCTGTACTGTTCCACTGCGTGAGCCACATGGTCACTGAACTCCTTTGATGTCTTTGAGGCCAACCCGACCACATCCTCCAGCTTGGCTTTTACAGAGGGAGGCATGGCGTCAATTATGGAGGATCTGAACAGTGCTGTTATTACTGGATCCCGTTCAGGGTATCTCTCCAGCTCTTGCTTCCACTTTCTTGACTGTCTTTGAACATAGGTGACTGGATTTTCCTCATCTCCTATTGGTTCCCCTTTCAGCATCTTCGGATACATCTGAGTTTGATAATGTTCTCGAAGAGCCCGCCATAGTGCAGCTCTATGCCTGTCCAATGGTGTGGCATCCATCCTGGTCGAATTGACTGCAGCTCCAAGTCCAGAGGCTTTAAGGATTTCATTAGTCTTTGCACCTCCAACGCTCTTTGCCAGCAGGGCCTTGACATCTCCAATGGCTAGTATCTTTCCCATTGTCTCTTCTTCCAGCAGTCTGATCCATTTGCCAGCCCCTTCATGTAGGTCAGGGAGGCGGGCTATCAGTCCCTCCAGATCTTGTCCTGCCCATGGCACGTACTGTCCTTGATGTCCTTTGATCAGGATGGGGCATTGTAAGGGATCTTCTTCCAGTTGTTCCTCTTCATCTTTATATGGACTCAGTTTGCGTGCTGGTATCTCTCTCAAATTGTCTCCTCTCCTCCAGTGTGGTTCGCTTGGGGGTGCTTCTTCTAAAAGGAGGGTTCCAGACACGTGCTTGTATTCCCTGTGTGGGCTGGCTGAATTAGATCTTCGTCTTTGATGTTCCCGAAGTCTCTGTTGGTCCCTTTCTATGGAGTCTCTTAGGAGTCTTCGCATGGCTTCAACTTCTTGGTCGATCTGTTCTTTAGTTATCCGTATATCTCGTTCTATTTCTTCCCGGTCAAGTCTGGCTCGTTGTCTGTCAACCTCCACCTTCTTCCCCGTCTTTCCTCTGAGTTCCTGCAAAGCTTGACTTGCATGGAAATACGGGTTAGACAATGCAGGGCTTCCATGAGCGTCAATCAGGTGTTTGAGGTCTAAGGCACTTCCCTGACTCCCCTCACGGCTCACAGCATCCCATCTTGATAAAATTAGAGGGTCACTCATGTCTGCTCCTCTACAGTCCTGATTCACCTTTATTTCTTCTTCCTTCTCATTTTCAAAATTCACTTTGCCTTTTATAGCCACTGTTCCAGTCACTAGTGGGCGCTGTTTACCAGTCAAGTCATAGGATGGTGCATATGGGGTTGGGGTCTCTATTATGCTTTCTTTTTTCCCTACTCTCTTTCTAAGTTCTTTTATCAATTGTGCTCCCTTTTCTTTAAATAAATGTAATACCTCTTGTTCTTTTCCCCGTTTCTCATCTCTTTTGTTGCTCTTATTATGGGCTTTGTGATTTTTTATCAGATTTTTTATCATCGTACCAAGGAGCTGTAGGCAGACTGCCATGCCGAATGACCTCTGTTCTGTTGTTTGTGGAATTTACAACCTGTCACACTGCTTGCAGAGCAGATTATGGGAACAGAGCCATCTTCTAAAAAGCACATGCGCCTCATCAATAGGTTTCTGTAGTGTAGTGGTCATCACGTTTGCCTAACACGTGAAAGGTCCTCGGTTCGAAACCGAGCAGATACAGTGGTTGGATTCCGACAGAAAATGTAAACTGTTTGCCACTCTAGGTGGGTGCAGCGATCATTTCCTTTATGTGCTTTTTTATAAGCGTGCACCTAAAGATTTATGTCTGCCACCTGAAGACGTGTTTCCGTGGTGTAGTGGTTATCACATTCGCCTCACATGCGAAAGGTCCCCAGTTCGAAACTGGGTGGAAACTGTGGGTGGTTTTTGCAAAAATTTCATATGCGATTTTCTGTTGAGCAGGTCAGTACACTTGCAGGGATGCAGGCACATTTTCTGTCAAAATAAAACAAATGACCGTTGAGGTTTCCTGTACAGTAATAAAAAATGTTTGGTCTGCCAACAAAATTAGCAGCTTTTTGCCATGTTTAAAACACTGGGCAGTCTATAGTTTCAGTCGCTTTTGAACAAGCGTATCCTAGAAGAGGTGGGACTGACGTCCAAATCAAGTTTCCGTAGTGTAGTGGTTATCACGTTCGCTTTACACGCGACAGGTCCTCAGTTCAAAACTGGGTGGAAACAAGTGGAGGCATGTTAAATATAAATGCTGCAATTCGCTACAAAACCCTTACTTTTGAGACAGGTGAAGGCCATCGTACCAAGGAGCTGTAGGCAGATTGCCATGCCGAATAACCTCTGTTCTGTTGTTTGTGGAATTTACAAACTGTCACACTGCTTGCAGAGCAGATTATGGGAAGGAGGGATCTTCTAAAAAGCACATTTTCCATCAGTAGGTTTCTGTAGTGTAGTGTTCATCACGTTCGCCTAACACGCGAAAAGTCCTCGGTTCGAAACCGAGCAGAAACAGTGGTTGGATTCTGACAGAAAATTTAAACTGTTTGCCACTCTAGGTGGGTGCACCAATCATTTCCTTTATATGCTTTTTAATAAGCGTGCACCTAAAGATTTATATCTGCAACTTGAAGACGTGTTTCCGTAGTGTAGTGGTTATCACGTTCGCCTCACACGCGAAAGGTCCCCAGTTCAAAACTGGGCGGAAACTGTGGGTGGTTTTTGCAAAAATTTCATATGCGATTTTCTGTTGAGCAGGTCAGTACACTTGCAGGGATGCAGGCACATTTTCTGTCAAAAATAAAACAAATGACCGTTGAGGTTTCCTGTACAGTAATAAAAAATGTTTGGTCTACCAACAAAATTAGCAGCTTTTTGCCATGTTTAAAACACTGGGCAGTCTATAGTTTCAGTCGCTTTTGAGCAAGCGTACCCTAGAAGAGGTGGGACTGGCGTCCAAATCAAGTTTCCGTAGTGTAGTGGTTATCACGTTCGCTTTACACGCGACAGGTCCTCAGTTCAAAACTGGGTGGAAACAAGTGGAGGCATGTTAAATATAAATGATGCAATTCGCTACAAAACCCTTACGCCCTTTAGGCCACCAGGTTAGGGAAGGGGTCCGCGGACAGCTTAAAAGGTAGTCCGTGGTAGGAGGTTAGTGGACCCCTGCGCGACGCCCCCTAGGTGATTTTTCGGGAACCGGCCGACGGCGCCGGGCCGCCGGGGGGGGCCCCGCGGGAGCCCGACGAAATCTGGCCCCCTCGCTCGCGATACGGCCGTCGGCCACAGGGGGTGACTCGCCGACCGCCCTCAGTCGATTCGACGCGCGCCGAAAAGGTTGCGGGCGGGCGTCCACGGAGCGCATGCGGGCGTCCACGGAGCGCATGCGCATCGCCCTGAACGCCCTTTCGCGAAATTCCCTGACCGTACCTACCGACCACGGAGCGCCCGTCCGTCCCACCTGTGACCTGCGAACAGCCCCCTGGCCATGCCCACTGACACGAACAGCCTATTCGTCCCACTGACCGCCTGTGTGACCACGAACGGCCTTTTCACCCACGGCCAACCCGGGTGACGGCCCCTGGCCCCGCCCACTGACACGAACAGCCTATTCGTCCCCCTAACCGCCTGTGTGACCACGAACAGCCTATTCATCCCACCGACCACCTATGTGACCACGAACGGCCTATTCATCCCACCGACCGCCCAGTGACAACGGACAGCCTATTCGTCCCACCGACAGCCTATGTATCCACGAACGGCCCGTCTGTCCACGGCCAATCTAAGTGACGGCCCGTGGCCCCGCCCCGTGACCACGGACAGCCTATTCATCCCCCTAACCGCCTGTGTGACCACGAACAGCCTATTCATCCCACTGTGCACCTATGTGACCACGAACGGCCTATTCATCCCAATGACCGCCTGTGTGGCCACCAATGGCCTATGTGTCCCATCAGAAGAACTATGCATTATTAGACTTAAAATGGCATGTCCATGGACAGCTTACAGGGACTCTGTCAAATAAGTTACAAGTGGGCAAAGTAAGGGCCCACCTGTAACTTTTTTGACGGGGTCCGAATAGGCTGTCCGTGGTCAATGCATTAATAGGTCATATTTCATAATTACAATGGTTTTATCTAAAAAGCACATTCTCCATCAGTAGGTTTCTGTAGTGTAGTGTTCATCACGTTCGCCTAACACGCGAAAGGTCCTCGGTTCGAAACCGAGCAGAAACAGTGGTTGAATTCTGACAGAAAATTTAAACTGTTTGCCACTCTAGGTGGGTGCAGCGATCATTTCCTTTATATGCTTTTTAATAAGCGTGCACCTAAAGATTTATATCTGCAACTTGAAGACGTGTTTCCGTAGTGTAGTGGTTATCACGTTCGCCTCACACGCGAAAGGTCCCCAGTTCAAAACTGGGCGGAAACTGTGGGTGGTTTTTGCAAAAATTTCATACGCGATTTTCTGTTGAGCAGGTCAGTACACTTGCAGGGATGCAGGCACATTTTCTGTCAAAAATAAAACAAATGACCGTTGAGGTTTCCTGTACAGTAATAAAAAATGTTTGGTCTACCAACAAAATTAGCAGCTTTTTGCCATGTTTAAAACACTGGGCAGTCTATAGTTTCAGTCGCTTTTGAACAAGCGTACCCTAGAAGAGGTGGGACTGGCGTCCAAATCAAGTTTCCGTAGTGTAGTGGTTATCACGTTCGCTTTACACGCGACAGGTCCTCAGTTCAAAACTGGGTGGAAACAAGTGGAGGCATGTTAAATATAAATGATGCAATTCGCTACAAAACCATTACGCCCTTTAGGCCACCGGGTTAGGGAAGGGGTCCGCGGACAGCTTAAAAGGTAGTCCGTGGTTGGAGGTTAGTGGACCTCCAACTAAGGTCGGTTCCCGGCGCCGTCGGCCATTGTAATTAAAACCATAAAAACCATTGTAATTAAAACCATAATTACAATGGTTTTATTAGGTAAAAACTAATGTACACTAGACAGGGGCCACAATACAACACACTGATGTACATCAAAGCTATCAATTATGCATAATTAGCCTAAAAATGGACTGTCCACGAACAGCCTATTTGGACCCTGTCAAATAAGTTACAGGTGGGCAAATTAAGGGCCCACTGTAGCCTAAAAATGGACTGTCCACAGACAGCCTATTTGGACCCTGTCAAATAAGTTACAGGTGGGCAAAGTAAGGGCCCATCTGTAACTTATTTGACGGGGTCCAAATAGGCTGTCCGTGGTCAATGCATTAATAGGTCATATCTCATAATTACAATGGTTTTATGTGGTCAAACCTACTGTAAACCACACTGGGGACACACTACAGCACACTGATGTACATTAAAGCTATTAATTATGCATAATTAGCCTAAATATGGACTGTCCATGAACAGCCTATTTGGACCCTGTCGAATAAGCTACAGGTGGGATGCTGTTTTTAACTTAGACATTTTCAGCGGGTGAATCCCCGTAATGATTAGGCGATTTCATCACATGTGGTGAAGTCCCACCTGCAACTTATTTGACGGGGTCCAAATAGGCTGTCCGTGGTCAATGCATTAACAGGTCATATTTCATAATTACAGTGGTTTTATGAGGTGAAACCTACTATACACCACACAGGGGACACAATACAACACACTGATGTACATTAAAGCTAATAATTATGCATAATTAGCCTAAAAAATGGACTGTCCACGGACAGCATTTAGGGCACCCGTCAAATAGGTTACAGATGGGATGCTGTTTTTGACTGTAACGCACTTAACGGGGTACTACGGACCCCAGTCTTTGCGGACCGTCTGAGGGGACCCTGAGGGGCCACAGATTTCAAATCGGAGCCATTCGGGGCTATTGGGACCGTTGCGTGGGGATGTCACCAAGCACCTATGAAAATGAATGGGATAAGTTGCACGTGTCAGTGGCTCCCGCGCGGCCCCCGGGGGGCCCCAAACTCTACACTAAGTTGCGTCACGTGGCCCTCTGCGACAGACAGAGCGGGCTAGGTCGAGACATGCCAAGTTTATTTTTAGCTATTTTTTATGCACCTCTCTGTCTCCCATTGATCTCTATGGGAGCATGTGTCTGCAAGGGTTAATTCAGCAGTTAGGATTAGACGGCCTACTAGGCTCAGGAAGCATCTAGAGCCACGATACTCTGGGGCCCGTTTCGGGGGCCCGTGGTGGTCGTCCTTGACCAATCTCGAGGTCCTGCGACCTTTTGACCCATTAGGGCGACTGTTTATTTGACGTCCCACGTGCAACTTATTCAATGGGGCTGTTGGTGGCCAATTAGCGCGAAAAAAGGTCAGAGGGACGCGGAACTCTAGAACCCGTCCCCGGGGCCCGTGACGAGACCCGCTTGTCGGTTTCGGGCCGATCGGGCGTTTCCTTCAAAGCGTTTGGCTGAAACACATACTTGGAACCGATCTAGAACCACCAAACCCGTGATCTAGAACCGGGGGCCCCCGGACCACCGCCGTGCCGAATTTGGGGCCGCTGCGACCTTTCGACCCCTTTTGGCCCCTGTTTTTTTGACGTCCCACGTGCAACTTATTCCATGGGGCTGTTGGTGGCCAATTAGCGTGAAAAAAGTTCAGAGGGACGCAGAACTCTAGAACCCGTCCCAGGGGCCCGTGACGAGACGCATACGTCAGTTTCGGGCCGATCGGACCTTTCTGTCCACCCTTCACCGAGCACATGGTCCAATTAATGGCAGCCCTCTTGCACACACAGAAAGACATATGCTCAGTAGGACCAAAAGTGAGGAGATTTTTGCACAAAAAAATGATACACATGGAACCGATCTAGAACCCTGCGATCCGCGATCTAGAACCGGGGGCCCCTCGACTACCAGGGCGGCGAATTTGGAGGCGGTGCGACCTTTCGACCCCTGTATTTCCGCCCTCCCACGTGCAACTTATTCAGTTTAAACTTCACAGGCGCTTCCAGGTCAAGGGGGGCTTTTTTCGGCCAAACGAGCAGCTTTGGGCACGGAACTCTAGAACCCGTCCCCGGGGCCCGTGAAGGGACGCATATGTCAGTTTCGGGCCGATCGGGCGTTTCCTTCGAACCGTTTTGCTGAAACACATACATAGAACCGATCTAGAACCACCAAACCCGTGATCTAGAACCGGGGGCCCCCGGACTACCGCCGTGCCGAATTTTGGGCCGCTGCTACCTTTCAACCCCTTTTGGCCCCTGTTTATTTGACGTCCCACGTGCAACTTATTCCATGGGGCTGTTGGTGGCCAATTAGCGCGAAAAAAGGTCAGAGGGACGCGGAACTCTAGAACCCGTCCCAGGGTCCCGTGACCGGACGCATACGTCAGTTTCGAGCCGATCTGATCTTTCTTTCACACGTCCACCAAACACCTGTGAAAATGAATGGGAAAAGTCACACGTGTCAGCTGCCCCTGTTCGGCCCCCGGAGGTCCCACGGGCCCCAAACACTGCGTGCCGTGCCCCCTCGGGCCCCCGAACGACATATCAGGAGGACGAGTCTCTAGAACTCAGGGCTAATTTTTTTTCCACATTTGTTCAAGTTTCTCTTCAAAGGCCACTTGCACTCATAGTCAGCTCATAGACTGGAATTCCCTCTTGAAGGGTTAAACTGAAAACACACTCGGAACCGATCTAGAACCACCAAACCCGGGATCTAGAACCGGGGGCCCCCGAACACCCACCGCGTCGAGTTTGGGGCCGCTGCGACCTTTCGACCCCTTTTGGCCCCTGTTTTTTTGACGTCCCACGTGCAACTTATTCCATGGGGCTGTTGGTGGCCAAATAGCGCGAAAAAAGGTCAGAGGGACGCGGAACTCTAGAAACCGTCCCAGGGGCCCGTGACGGGACGCATACGTCAGTTTCGGGCCGATCGGGCGTTTCCTTCTAACCGTTTTGCTGAAACACATACTTAGAACCGATCTAGAACCACCAAACCCGTGATCTAGAACCGGGGGCCCCCGGACTACCGCCGTGCCGAATTTGGGGCCGCTGCGACCTTTCGACCCCTTTTGGCCCCTGTTTATTTGACGTCCCACGTGCAACTTATTCCATGGGGCTGTTGGTGGCCAATTAGCGCGAAAAAATGTCAGAGGGACGCGGAACTCTAGAACCCGTCCCAGGGGCCCGTGACGGGACGCATACGTCAGTTTCGGGCCGATCGGGCGTTTCCTTCGAACCGTTTTGCTGAAACACATATTTGGAACCGATCTAGAACCACCAAATGGGGAGGAGCCATCTTCTGAAAAGCACATGTGCCTCATCAATAGGTTTCTGTAGTGTAGTGGTCATCACGTTCGCCTAACACGAGAAAGGTCCTCGGTTCGAAACCGAGCAGAAACAGTGGTTGGATTCTGACAGAAAATGAAAAACTGTTTGCCACGCTAGGTGGGTGCAGCGATCATTTCCTTTATATGCTTTTTAATAAGCGTGCACCTAAAGATTTATGTCTGCAACCTGAAGACGTGTTTCAGTAGTGTAGTGGTTATCACGTTCGCCTCACACGCGAAAGGTCCCCAATTCGAAACTGGGCGGAAACTGTGGGTGGTTTTTGCAAAAATTTCGTATGCGATTTTCTGTTGAGCAGGTCAGTACACTTGCAGGGATGTTTGTGGTTTAATCTCTTAGAAAAGGACAAAAATAAAACAAATGACCATTGAGGTTTCCTGTACAGTAATATAAGATGTTCAGTCTGCCAACAAAATTAGCAGCTTTTTGCCATGTTAAAAACACTGGGCAGTCTATAGTTTCAGTCGCTTTTGAACAAGCGTACCCTAGAAGCGGTGGGACTGACGTCCAAATCAAGTTTCCATAATGTAGTGGTTATGACGTTTGCTTTACACGCGAAAGGTCCTCAGTTCAAAACTGGGCGGAAAACAAGTGGAGGCATTTTAAATTTACTGCTCCAATTCGCTACAAAACCCATGCTTTTGAGACAGGTGAAGGCCATCGTACCAAGGAGCTGTAGGCAGACTGCCATGCCGAATGACATCTGTTCTGTTGTTTGTGGAATTCACAGACTGTCACACTGCTTGCAGAGCAGATTATGGGAAGGAGCCATCTTCTAAAAAGCACATGCCATGATATCACGTTCGCTTTACACGCGACAGGTCCTCAGTTCAAAACTGGGTGGAAACAAGTGGAGGCATGTTAAATATAAATGCTGCAATTCGCTACAAAACCCTTACTTTTGAGACAGGTGGAGGCCATCGTACCAAGGAGCTGTAGGGAGATTGCCATGCCGAATAACCTCTGTTCTGTTGTTTGTGGAATTTATAAACTGTCACACTGCTTGCAGAGCAGATTATGGGAAGGAGGCATTTTCTAAAAAGCACATAAACCATCAATAGGTTTCTGTAGTGTAGTGGTCATCACGTTCGCCTAACACGCGAAAGGTCCTTGGTTCGAAACAGTGGTTGGATTCTGACAGAAAATTTAAACCGTTTGCCACGCTAAGTGGGTGCACCGCTCATTTCCTTTATATGCTTTTTAATAAGCGTGCACCTAAAGATTTATGTCTGCAACCTGAAGACGTGTTTGTAGTGTAGTGGTTATCACGTTCGCCTCACACGCGAAAAGTCGCTTCGCTAGAAGAGGTGGGAATGAGATCCAAACCAAGTTTCCGTAGTGTAGTGGTTATCACGTTCGCTTTACATGCAAAAGGTCCTCAGTTCAAAATTGGGTGGAAACAAGTGGAGGCATGTTAAATATAAATGCTGCAATTCGCTACAAAACCCTTACTTTTAAGACAGGTGAAGGCCATCGTACCAAGGAGCTGTAGGCAGACTGCCATGCCCAATGACACTAGGTGTGTGCCGAATGACCTCTGTTCTGTTGTTTGTGAAATTTACAGACTGTCACACTGCTTGCAGGGCAGATTATGGGAGGGAGCCATCTTCTAAAAAGCACAACCGTCTCAACAATAGGTTTCTGTAGTGTAGTGGTCACCACATTCGCCTAACACGCGAAAGGTCCTTGGTTCCAAACCGAGCAGAAACAGTATAACAGAATAATATAATTACCTGCATCTAAAAGAAACTCCTCAGATGTTTTTTCCTTCACTGTCACAGCACTCGGAGTAGAAAAACATTGAAAAATGAAAGTCTGGGGGGTGGCCTCTGGTTCAGCAGCAAGAGCGGTCTCAGCAGAAGAGGAATCCTCTAAGCATTTCTGAAATTCAGCAAAATTAGTGTAATATGCGAGCGAGAATTATAAAGTACTTGTTTTTTAATAAAAAGTCTGTTATCAAAGAACTTTAAAGGCTTACCTGAGATGGAAATGAGAACTGAGTGCCAGATGAAGACGCTTCTTGCATCCCTAGGTCTGTCTTCCTGCTTTTGTGTTTGTCAAAGTCAAGAGGCACAGGTCGACAGCCTGGCTCCACATATTGTAGGCCAAACCTCTCTATTGTGTCCCAGCTGGAGATGTGGAAGGCTGGATATTTGGGTTGCCCAGTCACTCTTATAGATGCCCTGTTTAACTCCAACATCAAAACAGGGTCAAACACTCCAGGTAAGACAAGCCCAGGCTGCTTCAGGTCCACCAGCCGCTGATAATTCCAGCGTGCGACACCAGTCATACCCTGCGCCTGGAACAGCTCAGGAGAGACGCGATTATCCGTTACCCACTAAGCCTGGTGGAAATGAAACCCCTCTTGCTGTGAAGTGCCTCTGACAGGGATCCAGATGGCCATAATAGCTCCTTCACCCTTGACATGATTCAGTTGTAGCGTTCCACCATGTCTGTAGAGGATTCCTTCCTCCACCTCAGGGTCACTCAGGCAGCCTCTAAGGATGTGGATACGCTGAATCCACCACAATTTTAGCATTGAGGGTTTAAAAAGGAAGATGTTGTTGGGATCCTTTGCAAGATGGAAATGGTGAAGTACTTCTTCCACTCTTTGGACCAGCTCTCTAGGATGTGGCACTTTTGTCCTGCAGTGCGCTCTGATGTGCTGCTTTGTGGGATTAGCAGGCTCAGTTCCACAGAACTTGTATGCGTTCCTCAGTTTCTCCAGGTCACTCTGATCTACTACAGAGAAGGCAGAAGAGAGGAACTGGCAGAACGAGCTATACAGAGGATGGTGCTCCGAAACACATTCCCTGGTGAATCGCCGCATACAGTTAAACAAGTCTAGTTTAACCACCATGTCCTCATTGTACTTCTGGCAAGCGGCATTTACATTCTTGAGGTTTCCTGATGTAACCTCTGCCACAGTAGCTTCAGTGGTCCTCCAAGCTTCCCACTGCTGGTGCTCATACTGTCCTGGGTCCATCACTCTGAAAGCAGCACAGCAGTCCCTAAGTACATAAAAGGGAAATACATTTTAATGTATTCATTACCTTTGCTTACACATCTTGATGTGATATGTGATGAGATGTGATTATTCTTACCTGTCCACCCACTGGTACTTGGCCTTGGGTATGGAAAGCTCCACACCGAGGCAGCCATCTGCGGCGCCATCTTGGTTATAGAACAAGATTTATCTGACGCTTTTATCCAAAGCGACTTACAATTGCTATATTTCGCACGCCTCTGGAGCAACTAGGGGTTAAGTGTCTTGCTCAGGGACACATTGGTGTCTCGCAGTGGATTCGAACCCCGGTCTCTCACACCAAAGGCATGTGTATTATCCACTGCGACATCACCACCCCTATATGCCAGCAGCACTGTAGCGATTGGCCATCCCACAGTACATTGACGTCAAGGATTGCTCACTCTCAGACTGCAGCATCACCCAGGACAGGATCATCCAGTTCTCGTTCATCACAGCGTAGGATGACATTGTGCCAGATGAGAGGGTCACTTTTTTAGCATCTTTGCGTGTGTGATCTGATCTGAACACCTGTCCAAAAGTTCCTTGAAGGAGCTGAGTGAGAGCTGCCTCTTGCCGGTGATATTCCTGAAGCAGGCACTCCACCAGATAATGTGCAGACACAGACACCCCATGCCACCCATCAGTATCTTCGTAACCCCCAAACGAAGCAGGTGTGTCATCCTTCCTCAATGCTCCTGTGATGGTTTCCTGGCCATACAGCCCTGCTTCAGCATCCCTGACGTTCTGCACAATGAGAAGGTATGCCAGGTGGGCTCTTTCAAACTTAAGGCGAAGCACCTCAGACAGCTGGTTGGCCATGTCATTAGGGGATTTTCCAGAGCGCCTCAGTTCATCCATCACAGTTTTACAGATTGCCTTCTTATGGGTGAGGAAGGTTGGCAAGATGTTTCTGAATCGCTGTGGTAGCATGTCCACCCACTGAGGTTTATCAGCGAACCAGTATTTTTTACATGCCTTACAGCACAGACGTGAAGCAAGGATGTAATATTGCCCACTAGTGCCAAGGATCACTCGGGGTCTTCCCACACCTGAGGACACAACATGAGGATTTGGACAGCTGTAGAGACAGGGCAGGATGTAGTTGTTTCTAAGCCTTTCATTTATACTGTGCTCAGGTTTCCAAATGAAAAAGGGATGGAGCTGGAAGTACTTTGGTGACGGAAGGCCCATGTTTGTCTCTATAAGCTCAGGCTGAGGTGGATAGCGCCACAAGGAGACCATATTCATTAGGTGTCTTACTGGGTGTGATCCTGGCCAGAGCCCCATGGACTCCATCTCTGTTTTCATCCAAATTCTTTGATGAAGAGAGCAGTTCCAGTGGCTAATATCTTGCAAGTAGCTAGTAACAGGTGCTTCCGTCTGTGCAGACGTCATTGATGCAGGAGCTGTAGGTGCTGATTGTGCTGCAGGAGGTGGTACAGAGCCATCAGTCTGTGAAGAACGTCTACACACAGGAGCTGGTGGATTGGGAGAACTAGAGACTGCATGTGATAGTGGTGAAAGCTGTGTCAGAACTGCACGGAACACAAAGCAAAGGAAATAAATGCATATATATATATGCGTGTATAACACATTTAATGCTCGTGTGTTTAACTGTCTTTACTTTTTTTGTTCAAGTAGCTGGGAACAGGGGTTTCAGTCAGTGCAGACGGCATTGGTGCAGGTGGAGGTGCTGATTGTGCTGCTTGAGGTGGTATAAAGCCTTCACCCTGTGAAGAAGGCCTACACACAGGAGCTGATGTTGATGGAGGTTGCGGCAGAGCTGCAAGGAAAAGCACAGGGAGGAAATTAAAAACATATTAAAACACTGAATGTACATGATATGTATTTGATTGTCTTGACTACATTAAATGACTAATCGTTATTTATTATTTTATTCTATGTATTTTGTTATTTATTCTAGTAATGCACATTCTGATAATGTTCAAATGTCTGTAAGTAAACAGTCCACTTTTTCACAACAAATAAAAACAGTTTAAATAGCATGCATACAATTCATGAAGTGCACTCACCCTCACCACTGGTATATTCAAACCTTGACAGTAGTTAGAACAAAAGAACATGTTTTTTAGAACAGGCAAGAACACTGCCAAAACAACAAATAAGATAATTAAAAAACAGAAATGTAAGATAAGTCTGTATGTAACCGAATAAGCCTCCAAAACTGATGTGTAAAGTAACCTGTTGTAGATAAGACTGTGGATCCTGTGGCTGCAGATGATCCTAAAAATTAGGCATTATAATTTGAATGGTTTCTCTCCAGTATGTACAATTTTATACCAATTTTATAAGAATTTGACATGGGTATATATAACACACATGACACAATACTTGATTTACTTACTCAGCTGTGTGAGATATTTTGTTGGAGAAATACTCAGCATCATCCTCTCCAGTTCTTCATCCTCCTCCATTACTATAAAATATGACAAATGCATCAGTAGCTAGGCAGGCTTTAAGAATCAATATAAGCAAACTTGCATGAATTTTATTAACTCACCAGGCTGATCAGAGTCAGTAATGGAAGGAACAGGTGGTCTTGCAGCGGAAGCTGATGGTGAGGGCATCGGAGGAGTGTTTTTGGTCATCTGTTTTTGCTGCTGTTTTAAAAGATACTGCTGCAAATTGTACATTTTGCTGCCTGGCACACACTTCTGCCTCATTATAAAGAAAGCATATCCGTCTGCCCTGGTATCCCAAATCTTCCTCCAAGTGTCTTGTGCTCTGGATCCAAATCCAACAGTATTGTCATCCTCTGTCAAAACTGGCACTGCGTCTGGCCTTTGAGACAGATACTGTTTAAAATCTTCAATTTCCTTGAAGCTTCTTGAATACTCAAGAAAGGAAATGAGGCTATCCTTGCATGGACCCTCTGGGTTGAACTGCCCAGCCTGTTCTTCTTCCTCAACCTTATCGGACAGGTACAAAGCATAGCTGACATCATTCTCTAATAACCACTTGAAAGACTTGCCCTTGTACTTGCCGAACTGAAGAATGCATTCTCCCAACACCTCTTGCTTGTCAGAGACATCCCCTCCTCTATGTAACACAACAGAACGGGCGTTCAACTTGACCAGATCTTCTCTTTGAGGTGTTGACTTGTCCTGCAGTGAAGGGTTGTCTTTAATTCTTTTTGCCTCTTCTGATGCGTCCCGGCGTAAATGGCCCGACGGGCCTTTCCTGAAAGACACTTTGACTTTCCCTGGGAAGAACACTGTTTTCTTCATGATGCTGTTCTGAAATCAGAATGTATTCATTAGTGTCTCAGCATAAGCATTTAAATACTTACAGTAACAAAATGAAATAAGACAGTTAATACTAAAGCATCAGTGGTATATATAAAAGAGTTATTTTACAATGCTATAATATTCCATAATATTACTGTTTCTTAACTGAATAAATGCAGCC
The DNA here is from genome assembly GCF_051911475.1 of Siphateles boraxobius. Classification (NCBI taxonomy): domain Eukaryota; kingdom Metazoa; phylum Chordata; class Actinopteri; order Cypriniformes; family Leuciscidae; genus Siphateles; species Siphateles boraxobius. The sequence goes on along the minus strand of NW_027509186.1, from coordinate 2,994,943 downwards.
TTAGAGCACGTACTGTTTATTAAATTTGCATTATTTAATATTCATTATTTAAATTGCTTTAAAAATGTTTATATGTATATATAAAAAGTTAACAAGTTAACTAATTAAACATGTTAAATTATACCATTAAATTGTACACATATATATATTTGTTTGTAATTTAAATGTAATATATGTGTGTGTCTGATATTAATTACATTATAGCTACTACATTATAGTAGCATTATTAATTACATTATAGCTACTTTTAGCTACTATGCCAGCCGCAGCTGGAACCAGCTTCCAGAAGAGATCAGATGTGCTCCTACAGTAGTCACATTCAAATCCAGACTCAAAACACATCTGTTTAACTGTGCATTTACTGAATGAGCACTGTGCCACTGTTCGTCCGACTGTTTGCACTGTATTTTATTTTATGTTTTAATTATTCTGATTTCTGTATTTTATCTTTTATTCTAAACTGTTTTAATTATTCTGATTTCTTTTGATTATTTTAATTTCTTCTATGTAAAGCACTTTGAATTACCATTGTGTATGAAATGTGCTATATAAATAAACTTGCCTTGCCTTGCCTATAGGAGGACCAAACCCGCAGAAATTAAATGAATAAATAAACATGTAAACAAATAAAAAGATAAATTTGATAATAGGAAAATTAATAAAGGAATAAACGACTTGATAAAATAAATATGATTTATTCTTTATCAAACTAATTTTTGTATTATTTCCCTTAATTTATTTTCTGCTTTTATTTATTTGCTAATTAATATTTATATTTGGTAAGCAAAACCAACCAATCTAATTATCATGCACATCAAAAAAATGTAAGAATAGATATAAAACTAAAGAAATAAAAATAAAAATAAATAAAGATTAAAATAAATAAATCTGAAAATAAATACATATTGGAATAAATAAATATACAAATAAATGAATGCATAAATAAATATAAGAATAAATGGAACAAACAAATAAATAAAATAATAAATAAATACAATTAAAAATAATACAAATACATTAAAATATAAAAGCAAAAAAATATAAATTAGGGGAAAAATATACAAAAATACATTTGATTAAAATGAATCATATTTATTTTATCAAGTCGTTTATTCCTTTATTTATTTTCCTATTATCACATTTATTTATCTATCTATTTATTCATTTATTTATTCATTCATTCATTTTTAATTGCAGGTTTGGTCCTCCATACTACTGCACATTACATCTTACTGCACTGTTAACATATATTTTAAGCATAGTGAGAGATTATGATGAAACATTCACCTTTACAAACAAAGATACTCTTATAAAATAAAGGCTGTATTCACAACGAGGAGTTTACTGTTTCTTATCGTCACAATCCATTCAACACGATAACAATACGATTACATGACAATATACATGCAATTTAAATTATAAAATATTTGAATAATAATGTATATGCAGTCACCTGAGGGAAAATCTGTCTGCAGGTAGTTTAGACAGCAACAAAACAAAACAAGTTTGCTGACAAGTCGGTAAACAAATATCTCTCCGTTCGTAAAACGGGTCTCCCCTCCTCCACTGCGAATGACTGACAGATGACACTATGCTTTTTAAACTACCCGCCACGGAAAAGCGAAACAGCGCCAGGAAGTCTACGTGTGGCCAAAGGTATATTGCATCCGTAGTGTTAAGCACTACCATAGAGAATGAATGGGAAAAGTTAAGGGAAGTTAAGCTTAACCATTTTCGACTCCCGCCGCGAAAGGTCCTCAGTTCAAAACTGGCCGGAAACAAGTGGAGGCATTTTAAATATAAATGCTGCAATTTGCTACAAACCCTTACTTTTGAGACAGTTGAAGGCCATCACACGCGAAAGTTCGAAACTGGGCGGAAACTGTGGGTGTTTTTTGTAAAAATTTCATATGCGATTTTCTGTTGATCAGGTCAGTACACTTGCAGGGATGTTTGTGGTTCAATCTCTTTAGAAAAGGACAAAAATAAAACAAATGACCATTGAGGTTTCCTGTACAGTAATAAAAAATGTTTGTCTGCCAACAAAATTAGCAGCTTTTGCCATGTTAAAAACACTGGGCAGTCTATAGTTTAATTTGCTTTTGAACAAGCGTACCCTAGAAGAGGTGGGACTGACATACAAATCAAGTTTCCGAAGTGTAGTGGTTATCATGTTCGCTTTACACGCGAAAGGTTCTCAGTTCTAAATCCGGCGGAAACAAGTGGAGGCATTTTAAATATAAATGCTGCAATTCGCTACTAAACCCTTACTTTTGAGACTGATGAAGGCCATCGTACCAAGGAGCTGTAGGTAGACTGCCATGCCGAATGACCTCTATACTGTTGTTTGTGGAATTTAAAGACTGTCACACTGCTTGCAGGGCAGATTATGGGAAGGAGCCATCTTCTAAAAATACTATACTATACTACTATACTATACCTCGACTATACTAACGAGGAGTTGTAGAGACCGGTAGATGTACCCGATCAGAGCGACTTCCAGGAACGGCGTCATGTGTCAAATATGAAGTGTCTGTATAAAACGTGTTACATTATTAAATTAGAGACCTTGTTTTTTAATATGGAGCCTGGTAGGTCAAGTCAATAAGTTCATGCAATTTTTTTTAAGTGCCAGGTCCAAACAAAGAGAGTTTCAGTTCATCTGCACCTGCCAGCTGCTAATGTATTGCAAAATGTCTTTGCTGACCGCACAACAGGGCTTCCAGCCTACATCCAACGGTCTTGCATTGGTGGTATAGTGGTGAGCATAGCTGCCTTCCAAGCAGTTGACCTGGGTTCGATTACCTGCCAACGCATTGCATTTTGCTCAAGCTGTCGTTAAAACAGTTGTCCGGGGACCCTGGCCAGCTCCTCCTGTAACTCGTTTGCTGCAGCAAAACTTTTGTACTGGTCTTTTGGCAGCAGTAAAGGACTGGATCTCCCCGTCGGGGAATCGAACCCCGGCCTTACGCTTGACAGGCGGAGATACTGTAGAAGATTTTATTATTTAGAAAACAAGTAATTTTGCTATATATTTGGACACAATTATTTCTTCTGTCTGTGACTTTGGATTTCCTCTGTGTATGTGAAAGACCTTGAATGGAATGTTGTTTGCTGCAGAAAATTCTATTCTGAGAAGTCACATGGTAAAAGACCTTTACCCAAAACTATCTATAGGGTGTGTTACCTTCTTTGGAAGAAGAAGTATGTATATAACTCTGAACAAAAATGTACTCGGGCGCGCACTGGAAGGCCAGAGGGCCAGAGAGCGTTAGAGCGCCGTTCTATGGAACGGGACGGCGTTCGAAAATAAAGTCTAATTATTTCTGGCATCAAAGATCTCTGCGAAGTTATTTTTCAGAAAGATTGAAAACCACAACATTTGGCGCCCGAACAGGGACTTGGGTTTTGAGGCAGAAGGAACCACGAAAGGCGACTCTGGTGACCGACACAGACAACAGTGGCCACTGTACTTTGAGGTGAGCAATTTTTGCTTTTGAAAAAGTATGTGTTGTCACCAGTGAGCCAGAGTGGTAAGACCCTTTAAAATGCTTCTCCAAGTTTAAAGAACTAAAAAATTGAAAAGAGGATCTTTGATTCTAGAAATAATTGTCTATTGTTGTTGACGATATCAAGTAATGTGTAATAGCGCGGCGGAGCTCCCGTTAGTGTTTGCCAGTATTTATATAATCTGATGCAGATTGTATGAATATTGGTAGGATGCTGATGTGCCGCTAAAGGTTTTGTCGTATGTACGTAAGAATTTATGTTTACTGTTAAAGGATAACAGTTATTGTTTTTTCTTGTCAAGAGGGCCTTGAGGATGACAAGTGTACTGGTTAAGGTTAATCAGTTGTTTTTTTATATTTACTGTTAAGGATAATGGTAAATGTTAATGATTAAGGTTAATCATTTTCTGCTCATTAAGGATAATGAGTATACTGGTAAGGTTACCAGAACTCTGTGTTACTTATTAAGAGGGCCTTGAGGATAATAAGTTAATTGCATGTGCACAGATTAAGTTTGGTTTATTGTTACCGCCTTGTTATAGGTTAACAAGGGACTGGGTAAGATTTATGTGGATTTCGCCAAGAGGGCCTGGAAGGATGGCGAATATTGCACAGATAAGTTTAGCTTTTGGTTACCGCCTTGTTATAGGTTAACAAGGGACTGTACGGAAAAGCTATGTAGTATATGACTCTGTTGTGTCGGAGGAAGTGAATCGCAGAGGTCTGTGATAGTTTAAAGTTATTCAGTGAAGTATTGTTTGTAAAAACAGTGAGAAACACTGTGAGTAGAATATAGCTCTGTGTGTGTATGTAGGATCCTGTCCTGTGTGTCTGCTTGACTATGACTGTGGTTAAAAATAGGTGACAAGGAATGTGTGAATGTGCTTGAGAGACAAGTAATGTATAAATGAGTATTAAAAGTAAAGGAAATAGTAAAAGAAAACAATTGTTTCAAGATTATTGTAGTATAAATAAGTTAAAGTATAAAATATATATTAATAAATGGACTGATATATATATTAATGGATAAATAAATAAAAATGCACGTGCTTAATATATTATATCTTATATCTGAAGACGTCTAAAATTTGTATCTCATTATCCCTGAAGACAAAGTGAGAGAAAAATGATTCTATTGTAGATAATTAAGTTTGTACTAAGGAAAAAATAACTTGTGCAGTGTGCTAAAAGTGAACAAGATTGGGTGACAAAGTTTCAACAGTCATAAATAATTTACAGCAATCTTAGAATTGTAGTAAATGGGAATTGTTGGGAATGGGTGAGGAAAAGTTGATTCACCATGTTAGATTATTTTGAGCACAGCATGCAAATATAGGAGAAAGATTGAAGGCTGATTTTATGATAGGGAAAATTATTTAATTGTATTATACTCAGAAAATCAAAGTTAGATTATTGCTGATATTGCAATGAAGAAATAGCTTGCTTAGCTGCAACGAAGAACTGCTTTACTAAAAACAGAATGGGAGAACTGCTGTTGTCAACCAGTGATTATTATATAGTATAAAAGAACTAGGAAAAAGATGGTTAAAAAGTGGAATTTAGATAAAGAGCTAATAGCTCAGGAACAAATATTTATAAAGACTAATTTGATCTATGCAGCTCTCTGAGTGTTCAAGTTTCAGATGGCTTCAGTGTCGAATGGAAGAGGTGAAAGGTCAAAGACGACTGCAGAGAGAAGAAGAAGAGAGGGTGAGGGGCTTTCAGCTCCCCTTCTGAAGATGAGCACTCTCTGGAAAACTTAGCATGGAGAAAGACTGTTTAATGCTGGAAAAGGTGAAACTTTCACTATTTCACTGGAGACTTTTTCCTGAGGACAAGAGGAAAATCCTGAGATGCAAAGCTGTGGCAAAATCTATCAAAGCCCAAACTGAGAAGGGGCAGAGAAAAAAACAGAGCCAATATTCCTGTTTACACCAAGCCTTGAGTGACAGCTAGGCTGATGACACATGCAGAGCGACAGCCATGAAGCTTTAACAGACTGATAATCTAAAAACAGAAGAACTGACCGAAACCCTTCCCTTACGGGCAACACAGGTGTGGCAACTTCAATGATCACTCTAGAGACTGCTTCAAATTTAGTTAATTATTAGATTAACTTTATTCATTCTGATTATTCACTGGTCTCATAAGCAATTCTTTATATTCTCTGCTAAACTAACCCTCTTTGCTTTTCCAGTAGGTTCAAGTCCAGCCATATAAAAAAGAAAGAGAATACACTGAAAGAGAGAAGTGGGTGCTCAACTCACCAAATAGTTCAAACTGAGGCTGGATTTGGTATAGTGAGGATTATATGAAACAACTATAGGGCTAAAAGCATGAGAAAAATTATTCTGTAGCAAAGAAAAAGATAGACGCAAAATGTCAAAGAATTATTATTATTGTTTGCAAAACAATGATACTGGTCACTCCATTTTGTTTTGCTAAGTTTTTAGAGATATAGATTGGAGAAAAAATTACTCCAAAAGTCCAAAATTATGAAATCGCAAAAAATGCTGTCAAAACTGGGATAATCAGATGGAAATGTTGTTGGCCATGGATCCAAGATTATGCAGAGATCTCCAATTTATTTCTTAAAGCAGCTCATGAGCAAAAAAACAAAAAAGAATAGGAAAAATCAGAAAAACAAATGACAAAATGTATTTGAAAAATTACAATTGGCAGGCTTATTATTCTAAAATAATTAGTCTATTAGATTTTGTAAAAAGAAAGAAAAAAGGATTATAACAACGGTGTTAAACTAAACCTTATGATCATTGACACTTCTCAGTAGTGTTTGACATAGTTGTGTTGACCTGATCAACCCTTGGCTAAAATTATAGGATGCCACATTTAGAGCACAACCTGCAAGAATGTATGCTGGCCAGTGTGTGTGTGAGAGACACTGAGTGTGAATGAGTGAGAGATTGTGTTTGAAGAAACACTAAGGCAAATCAATTATTTTGCCAATACAGCTGTATTTAAAATTTAACATGTGGGCCCACAGGGCAAATTCTGCCCAATAAAATAATGACCATGGATGGATTTGGTTAAATTTCCTGGTCAGGAACTGAAGTAACAACATGAAAAAACAAAGAATGAAAAGAGAAAAATAAAAAATATAAAAACAGTGCCACATTTGCGCAGCGCATAACATATCTGACTTCCTTTGCAGCATAACACGTCTGCCTTTCTTTTCAGCATATCGTGATGGAGTTGATCTATGTCAAGAGTATGAAATATTGTCTTGTAACTTTTGTCAAAGTGGGTTGAGTATTGTCCAAGATGCCTAATAAATAGTGGGTTGATAGTGGAACTCAAGACAAAGAGATAACTGAGTTGAATTGACTAATTTTAAGAGTACATTGGAAATTTATTGTGAGAAAAATGCAAAAAGTTGCAAATAATGATGAAAAGTCAAATTTATGAAAAACAAATAGGAATATATGGATTAAAGTCCTGCTGTTAATGAAAGCAGAAAGGACACCACTCAGCCCACATGACCTTTCTACAGGTAACAGCGAGAAGTACAACGGGACAGATGAGCAGATGATTGAAATCACATGTTGTTTTCACTAACAAAAATAATTAAGCTTTAATTTACAGATAGCAGCAGCTCGATTCCAGGAAGGATTCTGGAACAAGTCTAACAAAAAGAACCAGTAACTGTGCTTTGTAATTTCAGAAGAAGTGATCAACAGTGTGACATTTGAGTCCATGCCTCTCAACTTAAAATACACCAAATGACTTCAGCAACCCCCCACAACTGAAGTGAGGGATCAAGGACATGCTGACAATGAGAGAAAGAGTCCATTGCAACGAACGACTCACTGGAGACACCCTGGTGAAAGATGTAATGATTGATGACAAGGTTAACAGAATGATCAAATCATGAATGGAAGAAAAGACAAACTTGACCAGAAACACAGTAATGAGAGGAACTGTGCAAAGAAAAGAGAATCAACAGAGATGAGTACAAGCTCAAACAATAGTCAACATCAACCAACTTTCCTATGATTGGATGTTCAGCCCTTGAATAGATTCAGTAGCAACTTAATAATAACCCCATCAAAACAAAAAATTATTGCGGAGAAAAATATATTACGCAACATAGAAAACAATGATAATGACTAATTAAGAAAAGAAACTAAAATAATATTAACAATTGATATAGTATAATGGGAATTAAGACAATTCATGAAGGAAAAAATTTGAACTAAAAATAACTTTAAAATAAATCTTAAAGGGTACTCAGATGTAACTTGTCAATACAAGGGTATACTTAAAATTATTTAAGGCTACAGTTTAAATTAAAGCAAGTATTAACATTGGGTATTAACAAATATTAGATTTAAGTTAAGAATACAATTTGATTCAATATGCAATTGATTAGTTAAAATTATATTACAAGTAGTGCTCGATAGAAAGTTTATAGACTTAGAGGAAGTTATTGAAATCCAATAACTAACAGGCCCTTGTGAACAATCTAAATGGCACCAGAGGGGGGTCAAGAATAGATATTTGGCATTTCACATGAAGGACAGATTGTTGAACCAATGAATACTTTTGAATATTCTCAGTCCAGATGCGCAATGGTTTTAAACCAGTGCGCAAAGGGGGGAGTAAGGAAAGGAATTAAAAATTAAAATGAATATAAAATTATAGGCATTTTAAATTAAAAGGCATTTTTGCAAAGTTTTGTGAAATTTGTGGCAAAAAGCAAAGTTAAGAAAAGAACAGCGACAAAAATAGGCCATATGTCAGTATACCATGTGGACATGATATAGATGGGTAAAAGCAATGAAATCAACAGAGGAGGGCAGGAACAGAAATTATATTTCTAACAGAAGTAATCCTTAGATTGGAAAACTATCAGAAATAAGGTCAGATTATATGTCAACTAAACAGAAGTATTGAAGATTAAAAATAAGTTGCATACGAACACAAGGAAGTTTTAATAATGATTAAGTTATAATGCTAATGGTTTAAAAGGTTGATAGAAAAACTTTTGAATTGTTAGATATAAAGAAAAAGAAATGTACATATAAGGAATATGTAAGATAGTGCAAAACGTTATTTGCTAGAGTTATTTTTCTAATTGTCTAATGAGTTTATTGAATGACTATTATGAGATAAATGTAACATTGCTCTGAAGCTTTCTTAGTTAGAGTGATTACATGAGACATAATTAGTTTATTCATGATAGTTTATTTAGAAATTAGTAGAAACGAAGAAAATGTATTCAGTTTAGTCTTGAACTGAGGAGCTACAATGAGAATGAGAAGCAACACGCGAGATTAAAAAGGTCAAAATGGAATTTATTGTTTAAATTTGGTAATAAAATAGACAGTAAGTGAAATGTATTGCAATTTATTAGATAGGTGTAAAGTGTTCTGTTCACTAAAATTGACTGACTAAAAGATGGATTCTTCGAATTTAAGAAATGATATTCTCTCATAAGAAGTGATAAAAGTTATGTTTACCCAGCCATATTTTGAATTAATTGTCATATGGATCAAGTAGAACAAAAATGCATAATAAATCAATTAGACTACTATAATAAGCAGATATTTATTATAATGCTTTGTCTGCATTAGGAGAAAAACAATTATGTGAAAAAAGTAGACTGACTTATGCTTAAAAATCAGTGTTGCACTTTTACTAAATAATATTGCGCAGGGAGGAAAATTTAGCGATTACGATCATGTTAGAAAACCTTAAGAGCAGAAGTTAAAGAAAACTTAATGTAAAATCTGGAAAATTATGATTTTCTCAATTAGAGATGTTTTTGGAGATGCAATATTAAAATTGGGTTATTATTCTGTTGTGTACTTTGTATATTAAGATCATTAGTTGGAAAACCACGGTTAAACGAATGAAAATGCGGAAAAAAGATAATGAAAACTAATTTGAGAGGGCAACCAAATTGATATTTACAAACCCTGGATGTTGATCCCATTAAATGAGGAATTGAGGACGAAGAAGATGATTGATGAGCCAGACCCTAGAGGATATCTACACCGCAAGAAAACTTTCAATAGTATAAGAGACTTTTATGTTTGATATACTCTACATAACTGTGACAATAACATGCAATGCAAGAACAAAGGTATACACACACTTATAACAATGTTTCAGTTTGTCTGACTAGGAGACCTCGATTCTTTTACTTTTTCCATTAAACAAAAAAGAAAGAACAACTAAAAGAAATAAAATGTATGGAAGAAGATGTTTGGCTCGAGTGCTCCTCCGGAGTGTGGTGGCTTAATCCAGTAATTGGAAAGGAGAATGAGTGACTCAGTTGGGTCACTAGGTAGTATAACTGAGGGAGCTGGATTTTGAAACTACACTCTGGAAAAAAGATAGTGAATGTGAGGCTTAATAAGCCTCAGAGGAGGGAATGTAGAAGATTTTATTATTTAGAAAACAAGTAATTTTGCTATATATTTGGACACAATTATTTCTTCTGTCTGTGACTTTGGATTTCCTCTGTGTATGTGAAAGACCTTGAATGGAATGTTGTTTGCTGCAGAAAATTCTATTCTGAGAAGTCACATGGTAAAAGACCTTTACCCAAAACTATCTATAGGGTGTGTTACCTTCCTTGGAAGAAGAAGTATGTATATAACTCTGAACAAAAATGTACTCGGGCGCGCACTGGAAGGCCAGAGGGCCAGAGAGCGTTAGAGCGCCGTTCTATGGAACGGGACGGCGTTCGAAAATAAAGTCTAATTATTTCTGGCATCAAAGATCTCTGCGAAGTTATTTTTCAGAAAGATTGAAAACCACAACAATACTTTCCAATATACTAACAAGGAGTTGCAGAGACAGGTTGTCGCCCCCGATCAGCGCGACTACAGCTCGCTACAAACAGCCTTCCCATTTCCAGGAACAGCGTCATATTAGCTCAACGCTTCACAGAAGCCAGTGAATCCAAAAAATAATCTAATACCTGTAGGGTCTGGACCAATCAGACACACACTAATTATTCATATTCACTATATTTAATGAATATAAAGGTCTATGAAACTCTCCCCCAAAACTAACCTCACAAATGAAGTTACTTTGTCAGCCGGGTGTCCGGTTACAGAACACTTTAAGACTGATAACAGACTTTACGACCTCAAAGGAATGTGGCCACATGCGCCACATGCTTAAGAGAGAGAGTCCATCTTTAATTAAATAAACTTTGCGGTGTTACTCTGATCTATGAAGGAACATGCCTCACAGAAACTGTGATGATTTACTGTCTCGTGTACTATTAGGTATAACAACATGGTATGTTTGATTGGGGTGTATGTGGTTGAACAACCACCCAACGGTCAATATAACCTCACCTGTATCATGCTTCCTAGCAAATTAATCCTCATTTAATGACACACACTTTGATGTACATCACCTTCTCTTAGAATGCAATGTGAATTTGTTATGTCTATTTGAGCTTGAATGAACAGTCTAAGCATGCTGGGGACAAAGACCATAAATCAACTAAGAGCCGCTTCCCCTCTCGGACATGTCACCTTACTCATAGGTCAGTTCAAACCTTAGGGGTTGGTTCTTTTCTCAGGGTATATCAGAGGCAGGCAACAGTGACCGCCCTCTCTTAGTTTTTTCATCCAGCCGCAACACTTTTCTGGTGAGACTGGGGAGCCCCCTCCCCCTCCACGGGGGCCCCAGGGCCCAGCAGGCCTCGATTCCAACCAGATCCGGCCTCATGGAAAAGGGAGAAGACTCTCTCACAAAGAACCAAGGACAATCTCAGGAGTTTTGGAACAAAGACTCCAACCAACAAAGACTCCAACCAACAACGACTCCAATCACCCATCCTTCCGACTTCCTCACTTCTCCTGGGTGCTCGGCGTGGCCTCAACAGAGTCCCAGGCCTTCACCAAACCAGTCATGCGTTCCTGGAGAAAGAGAACGCTCAACCAACTTCCACTTGACACTGCCGGAACCATCAACGACTCCAATTTTCAACAACTTCAAGAATTGTTCCCATTACAAATGCAAGTATTCAATTCAATGAAATGTGAAAATGAAATTCTGATGGTTCTTCTCATAGACCCTCTTCCGGTTTCCAATTTCATCCTATCACTAACCTATTTATGTATTCATGTGTGTATGTTGTTTAGTTTATTTATATTCATATAAATATCTATATTTAGTTAATAAAACTTGTACATAATATGTATTTGGTTCTGTTTTGTTTGCAATACAAGTCACTTTACGATCACGGTTTTTGCTACTGGCTCAAAGTACTGTACAGGCGAAGAAATAATTATTCTTCGGTGGCCATGGAAAGATACCCTTTATTAGAATAAATTAATAATCAAAATAGTTCGTTGGAAGAACTGATTAATTGATTGTAATATTAATTCAGCCACATCAAGTTAATCCAATTAACTGACCCAAATATTTATAATTAATAATAACAAGATATTATTGATTATTAATATTTCCAAAACCTGAGTTCCTTACATAGCTCACCATTACCTGCAGTGTGTTTCGAGCTGTGGCCTTCCGGCTCGTCTTAGGACAGACTGTGGGACAGAAAATGGAGACATGGCTGCCATCCACTGTTCTTTAAGAGAGGACCACACCGATGACTTTGCAGGTTCTCTCAGCCACATGTGTATGGCACTTCAACTGCCAATCAAAGGATTGAAAGTTGGTGGTCCTTTTTCAGGAAACAGAGGTACGTTTAACAATACTGTTACTCACATATTTTTCAATACTGTTTCATATTTCTGTAATCTTTTCGTAATATTATGCTGGGTTGGAACCATACAATGCTGACTTTGAAAATGTAGGCTTATTTATATGAGCGTCATACATGGATCAGGCTATGTACTGCCGATTGTGCAATAGTTATGATAAGTAAAAGGATTAGTGTGCATGGTTGACTGTTTCAAATTGTAATAAGTGTTGACAGTCCATTCTGCACTGGTGAATGCAGTGCAGAATGTTGTTTTCCAAGACTGTCACATAATTTAAGTATTTGTATTAGAAACATTTATACAGAACTAAAATCACTGTACTCCATTATTAGGACACAGTTCTGGATGGATTTATTCAGTGACCTGAGAGAGAGACACTACTTCAATGGCACCCATGAACACAAGTGCCTTGTACGGTATGTGTTCCTGGGCATCTTTCAGAAAGAGCTTGATGAACACCGAGAGCTTTGGAATAACCATACCATCAGACCCGTCCGGCAGTCTCTCTGTCCATCTGGGAAACCTGATACCATTTACAACCTGCCTCACAGGTTTGTATGTAACACCTGTATTGTCATTTTCAATAAATGTTTGGTTGGTTTCCCTTTGAGATTTAAACACTATTCAAAATGAGTTCACTGTTGTGCTTTCTGTGCGGCCTTAGGTTTGGTGGAAGGGATTGTGGATTCCCAGTGGATCCCCAAGTGTTACAGGAGTTCAAAGACCTTCTGCCACCCACAAACAGTTTGTGTGGAGATGCTAACCTCCAAGCATATTTTGCCAACTTGGAGAGACAGAGCCAGCTCGCTCCACCCATCAACTGGCCAGCTGCTGTTGACAACTACATTAGACTTGTTAGAAATGGCTGGTCTTTGAGAGAGAGAACTAACAGACGTGTAGGCAGTTTATTTTCTTTCAGACAGCATCAGGGCTGCCAACTTTTGAGTTTAGCTTGGCGTGAGACTACTCCAACGGGGGGGGGGGGGGTGGTCTGCACACGCAAGGTCTCTCGCTCGCTTACCTCTGCCGTGCGCGCGGTTTGGAGCACAATATCTTTACTCTAGATTACGGGATATTTAACTAATTTGCGGTATAACTAGTCGATCGCGAGTGGCTCAACAGGTAGATATATAGATAAACTCATCTTTCAGGCATTTTACCTACCGGGTTGACACTTAAGCGTGAGAAATCGGGGGTGTGGCGTGAGAGCGTGAGAATTGGGTCAATTGCGTGTGTCTCACGCTCAATGCGTGAGAGTTGGCAGCCCTGCAGCATTGCCTCCAGTGTGGTGTACTGATATGGACACCTTAAATTAAAGGTTAAATTAAAAGCAAAGATATTAATCGATTGCAATGACTTCCCTTACTTTTTCCACCATCACAATGTATGCTTTTGGTGTTAACAGTGTTGATAAATACGGTATGCTAAAGCTAATGGTGACTTTCATGCTAGATCGGTAACATTTCATGACCAATTTATGCAACAACAAATAAACTTCATTCTGATGGCTCTTGCAAAATGTTTCAGAATAGACAAACTTACATTTTCTTATAAAAATTATTTTATTTCTTTTAACTGTTAAAATACTGACAAACAGTAAAGTGCGAACAGTAACAGCAATGTAAATCTGTCACGGAAAGTTTCCAAATAGAGAAACTTGCACCTTTTCTTATACAAAAAATCATTGGACTTCTGTAAACCATGTAACCATACAAATAGTAAAGTGCGAACAGTAACAGCAAAGTAAATCTGCCATGAAAAGTTTCCAAATAGAGAAACTTGCACCTTTTCTTATAAAAAAAAAAATGGATTTCTGTAAACAATGTAACAGTGCAAAGTGCAATGCAAACAGTAACAACAATAATGCAAATTTGCCACTGATAATTAATTTCTGATTGACACCTCAATGGAGCCCAAATCCTGGAGCGTTCTTGATTCCATAATTCATGGCTTCCTCAAAGATTTCATATGAGGGTAAGATCGGGAGTTTTAATGTGTTCGCGCAGACATTAGCCTCAGGAAACCTTGAGTGTTTTCTGGAATGTGAGTTGAGGCTATGGTATTAATTTTGCTGCTGGGATTTCTTTCAGGCCTGTGGCGAACATCAGAATGTCCTGCAAGGACATCCCTGACCCTTCCTCTGTGGGGGTTGGGAGTAAAGAAACACATTGAGATTTATCATCCATTTGTGAACTTCACTTCAAACAACATACAGAAAATTATACCTTTTACAGCGATTAAGTAGTCCAGCCAGTAGCTAAGCACTCTCTCCTCCTCATGGCGATTTGAGCTACCAGTTGGGCTCATTTCTGGACGGAACAGTGACTCTACACTCTCGGCTGTCAGGTCTTCCGCACTGTAACACATGTAGGGCAGGAAAATGGAGGGATGCTGTTCCAGAGCGTTGAAAAAGTTGAGGGTAGCCAGGCCATCCTTGAACCTATTACCGGGTTGGGTTGTGGGTGAGGGGAAGAGGCAGATCATGGTAAGTTCTTAATGCTATTGCCAGTAGGACTCACATTTGTTAGACACTCATTTGAGTTTCATTCAAATTCTCGTTTGAATTCTTACAAAGTAGTCAGAGTGACCTACCTCTGGAAGGAAACATTGTTGCGGTAGGTGAAGTACCACTGGATGTAACCATCCACAACTTTTTCCTTATCCTCCAGTGTCCTCAGGCATTATAGAATCCTGCTGTCTGAAGCATGCTGGAGTGCTTATCTGCGAGTTCCACGAGTTCTTCCAGTGTCCTAGCATTCTTAATCTAGAGTAAAATAAAAACACTGTCTGTACACTCTAAAAAATGTTGGGTTATTTTGTGTACCCAATAACATTTCTTCTGGTGAGAAAATCCTGCACAACAGCTCTGTACTTTCATGTCAAGTTATAATATTTTGTCTATGATATAATGCACTTGTTTAAAGATTAATCCATTGTTCTTTCTGTTTTATGTAAAGACACTCTTGGAGATGTTGCTTTAAAAACCCTGCCAGCTATCCTTCCTCCATTGCCACACAAAACAGGCTACAAGATGGCTCGGCCCTCTTACCATGAGGCAAAACAAGCATTTGTTGATTTACAGCCTGTAGGTACATCATTTATGACAACACATTTGGGGTAATATTTGATCCATTTGTGCATATTTACCATTTAAAATTTCTATTTAAAGGTTGGAACAAACATCATCAAGTATTTGGAGGAGGAGGAGCAACGGAGGCAATTCCCTCATGTCCTGCAGCTTGGGGACAAATTCAACTGCTCACAAGCCTTCGTCATTGTGGGAGGAGCGGCACTAGAGCAAGACAGCCTTTTACAAGCTGTGGATACATGCTTTAAATTATTTTATGTTTTAGACATTGAGTATCCAACGCCTGCGGCAGCTGTTTGGCAGTTGCTACAACACACAATATTTCACGAGTTCACACTTACATACAATTAAAGGGAATAAAGTATAATGCGTATTTGGCGTGCTGTACGGGGGGAGGGCTCCGAGCTCGGAATTCGGCCCGAACCCAGAGTACTCCCCCCTGTATGTAAAGTGGTTTAGGACTAGAAGAGTGGAGAAGGGGTGGTGGAGGGACGCTGCTAAACTGTCAGAGAAATGAGGTGAGAGTGCTGAGTCTATATATACACGTTTTAATCATGATTGCTGAGTGCTCTCCACCCGTGTTAATTATCTGAACGTGCTTCTCCCGAACTTTGTTAATAAAACATCATATTCTGTGCCAGGAGGAGTTCCATCAACTCATTGTCGCCTACTTAGGCAGTTTATAATTGGATAAGCTGGACAAGCTTTGGTTTGTTTTGTTTGTGTATTTGTATTCCATGTTTCTTAGAACTTAAAACATAATTGTAATTAAATTAATTTTAGCATTCTGTGGCAGGAGCTGTTCCCTCAACACACTGTCGCCTTATGAGGCAGTTTATAATTGCATTACTTCTATTTATTTATTTATTTATTTATTGAAAGAATTTCTTATTTTAAGGAAGTAAATGAAAGCAATTGCAAACAATAACTTAATGAAAATGTTTACAACTTGTAATGTTTACAACTGTTTATTTGTGTTTTTGTGATCCATGTTTCTTAGAACTTAAAACATAACTCTAAATTAATTAATTTTAACATTAATATTCTGTGCCTGGAGGTGTTCCCTTCAACACGTTGCCTTATGAGGCAGTTTATAATTGCATTACTTTTTTTTATTTTATTTATTGAAACACTTGCAACAATAACTTTTGAATGCAATGTCTAATTGGATGTAAATAAAGCATTGTTAATATACTTAAGTTGTGAGTGAGTGAGTTATTTTCATGGAAATAATAGTAATTATAATTAATATTAATAATAGTTTGATTAAAGCATTTTGGCCAAATAACCCAACAGATTCGTTTTTTGAAACCCAATTTATTGGGTAAAACTAGTTACCTAAGTTATTGGGTTAAAATAACCCAACAATAGGTCGGTGCTATATCAACCCACCATTGGATTAGCTGTTGGGTTGATTTTAACCCAACTTTTTTAAGTGAGTATTGGTTGGAATTTAGACTACATATTAGTGACAAAGCATGGAAGTCACTGGTTTTATTCCAATATCACACTGGTTTTTCAAGCTACTGGGGTGTCCAAATTGTTGATTGTTCATCAAAATATATAAAAAAAAAATTCTTGAATATTCTTAGAAACACATAATTACAATTACCTCAAGGAGAACATTCCTGACTTCAGTATCAGGTATATCCTCAATTGGTGCCTCAATGGTCTTAACTTTACCAACCAGGTACTGGTAGAAGCTTGGGGAAAAGCATCGAGGCCCTGGACCACCATGTACAATGGAGACGGCAACCATTCTTCCAACATGGAAATACTCATCACCTTCTGCAGCTAACAATGGCAATGTTCCACGGTTAGTTCAAATTGATTTATAATACTGTCAAAATGTGACAAAAAGTGAATTACCTTTGCTATCAAATGACAGGTATTTGCCATCTTCTTTGCCTTCAAAAAATCGACTGGTTTTAATGGCGTCCATCAAGAGTGTCAGAAATTCCCGTGTAGGCCCTCCTGTGTCCACAGCCTCCTCTGTTTGCCCGATGTCATCAGTGAATTTGACCAAAAGGCTACAGGTGGGGTCAAATGAGGAACGTTTGAATCCCCTCAGAGCACCATCCCAGACATTAGCACGGTTTATATTTAACCTGCTACAGCTTTTTGTGTTAATGTTGTATGACAGATTTGACAGAACGTCTGCAGCCGTCAGTCCAATATCTGCGTCTCTGCAACACAAGAAAGAGAAACATTGACACTGCCTTTTATTTGGATAATTAAAATATAAATCTTTTATGGTCCCATTACAGTGAGAACACCATATGTGTGTGATGAAATGTGATGGGCATAAGCATGAAGCACACATTGCAAGCTTTCAATAATTTCTGCCAGATTTTGTTTCGGTTTAGGGGTAAGTAAAAAAATATATACAATTTGAATATTTGCTTTAATAATTGTATGGCAACAGAAACCAGGTAAAATGCCAAATGTAGCTTGAACTATGTAATATATCTGAGGAAACAAACAAAAAAAACAACAACAAAGGTTGACAGCATTATTTCTATCAAAGTACCTGTCTTCCTCCTGAAAATTGTCTACGTCCTCAACATCAGAGCAACTGCTGTCAATGACAACTGGTGCATAGATCTTGGTATATGTGCTGTGGATTAAACAATGAAATACTAAAACAAGATGGTTGTGAAATTACAGTAAAAAGTGTTATACTTGGTACTGTAATGCATTACATTCAGCAGTCAATATTTCATGCTAAACCCAGAGCCAAAAGTATTAGTGCAATGACCGAACAATTTGAATCCATTGTGACTTACTTGTAGAAGTCACATGATGTGGTGTTTTTGGGTCCTGGTCCTGCTCCATTGGCCTGTTTATGAAAGTAGAGATAACACCAAACAAATTAACAATAATTACATCATTAACATAAACTTAATAACATTACAGAATAATACATACTTGCCCATCAGATGGCCTGGACACTGTTGGTGGACATTGTTTTGGTAAACTAAAACAAACAAATAATTTGAATAATTTAATTTAAATCATAATATAGATATTTGTTAATATGATTTAAAGAGCACAACATGCTCGATCTATTCCTTCTCGCAATTGAAAGAAAAAATAAATGAATGCTGTGAAATACGTGGATAATCAAAAACCACAAGCACAGGTCTCAAATTAGCGGGAGAAACTTACATTTTCAGTGGAAGGCTAGCAAATGCCTCATCATCGGATTCTGAAGAGGAGTCATCTCCATGACTTTGGAAAGAGAAAATGATGCATCATTATTAGGCTAGGTATATGCAAAATATATGGCAATTTTACAACCAGCTCAAATTAAATTAAGAACTCACTTAATTACCAACCATTATCAATTATTATTATTATTATTTTACATACATGTACTTCAATACTTACTCGAATCCTGAAGGGGGCAGTTGTACAGTACGATCCTCTGGTAAGACTTTCCAATGGCCTCTTTATAATGTTCAAGGACAAAGGGTTTGTCTGTGCCTGGTATATTTTGTACCTGAGAGCCATCAGGATATACCAGGACATATTCTCCATCGTACATCATGTCTTGATTAAAATCTCGCTGTTTTTTTATAGCAGCTGGCAAAATTTGTTTTGATGACCACAGGGGTTCAACATTTAATGGCAAAGTTTTCCCTCTTATAGGTTTTAACCCATATTTTGTTCTGGTCATTATGCCAATTGAAATCTACAGAAATAAGAAAAGAAGAAAAACAAACATGTTTAAGACTGTGTACTGTGTAATAGTCACATTGTGACCTAAACCTCCATATTAGTTTACCTTGACCATAATGTTTGGTTTATTTTTAGCCTTTGAAAAGGTCCTCCTCTCAGCCTCTTTAACTTCCCTGAACCTCATGAATTGACCTGCTCTTCCTTGGATACTTGTCTCATTCACTAACACACACACACACACACACACACACACACACACACACACACACACACACTGATTCATTATAGCTATGCTTTGTGATTGGTTGATAAATTGCCACCTTTCTGACAGCTAAAACCATGGGACAATTCAATGCAGCACAGTAACGTTAAAATGGGAGCACAGTAAGGGGATATTACCTGTAGGCCCACGGCCTAGGCTTGATGACGTGGATGGACACACCGTAAGGAACCCCACGTTCAGACCACACGACGGGCAAAACTTGGGAGCGTCCCCCAGTTGCTCGGCACAATACGGACAGAACATTTCAAACTAAAAATTAAATAAATAGTTCAGATATCAGGACAACATTGTACAAACGCCAGTAATGCATCTATTTAATGGCCAGACACGAGCTAGCCAGCTAACTTAGTTTCCAGCTAACAACGTTGGCAGACTAATACGTTATGGGGACAATAACTTAATATGTTAAAAACACACAAAACCACTTCGGTATCAGAGCACATCGACAAGTCTGTCATAATGAAAGAGAAACACTTACCTCTTGAGACAAGAAAAGCACAGCACACATTCAAAAAATAGCGCTAAGACAACCGGATGGATGCGGGTCCGTCACTGATTATGGCCCCCCTGGAAACATTTCCGTTGTGTTTTTGCAGTTTGCAGTTTGTTTCCCTATTTGCTCGTGCTGCGAATATTTGCAGCGAATGTGAAATCGACAAAGTTGTTTTCTGAATTTGCATGTGTTTTCTGAATTTGTATGTGTTTTCTGAATTTGTATGTGTTTTCTGAATATGTAGTTGTTGTGGCGTTGTTTGCATGTGTTTTCTGAATTTGTATGTGTTTTCTGAATATGTAGTTGTTGTGGGGTTTGTATGTGTTGTGACCCTTCTCGGCCACCGTACTTTACAAATATGAATATATAATTCATGAAAATCTTTCTGGATTTTGTCTTTCAGATCAGCTGAAAGCATAGCAGAGATTGCTTTCCATTTCTCCCAGCTGAGACAGAATTTAGATGTATTGTAACTGGAGGTTCCAAAAACATTTCAGACACAAGTATTGAGAGTTTCAGATATTCCCTCTTTCTTCAACAGAGCCCTGAATGCCCCTCGGGTTTTGGAAATAATCCCCTAACCTCTTTCATGATGTAATCAGCTATTTTCCTGACCTGCTACCTCTTTTAGACTTTTTATGCCAACACATTGTAGAAGGTTCAGCAAGTGGCGCTGTGGCTTAGTTTGTCAAAGTGCCTGTCTTGTAAACAGGAGATCCTGGGTTCGAATCCCAGCAGTGCCTATGCCACAGGATGTGGGCACCGCTCACTTAATCTTTTACATATGTAAATCTTTGCATGCTGAACAGTGTGCATCTGCACAAAATGTGGAAATCTAAGAAGTGATGTGCATGCAATAGCGTCTTAAAGTTTGTCTTTTGTGGCTCTGTGGCACAATGGATAGCGCATTGGACTTCTAGATTGTGAATGGAGATATTCAAAGGTTGTGGGTTCGAGTCCCACCAGAGTCGTGCATACTCTCTTTTGCTCAGATGTCTTTGTGTTGGACAAGCATATGCTTAAAACTTGAATCCATAAACTACTTCAGAAGCATACCCTTCACGTTCTGCTTATTTCCCTCTTTGGACACACCCAACTCAGATCACAGAGTACTCTACTAATTAACTTAAGTCACCTATTTAAATAAGAATAGGTTGAAATCCACTGGTCTAGGCCAAACTCTGCATCAACCTATTGTTGGCCACCTACCTAGAAAAAAAAAGAAGAAAAAAAAAACACGCTTTCCATTTCTCCAAGCTGAAACAGCATTTAGATGTATCGTAACTGGAGGTTCCCGAAACATTTGAGACACGAGTACTGAGAGTTTCGATCCAGAAATAAATGGCTTGAGATATTCCCTTGTCCCTCAACAGAAGCCTGCACACCTTTCAGGTTTTGGAAATAATCCTGTAACTTCAAAGGGACCTATTCATGATGTAATCAGCTATTCTCCTGACATGCTACCTCTTTTAGACTTTGTATACAAAAGCATCGAACCAGTGACAGTAACTTTTGTGTGGCTTAGTTGGTTAAAGCGCCTGTCTAGTAAACAGGAGATCCTGGGTTCGAATCCCAGCAGTGTCTTATCTGTGGCTTCTAAGAGTAGTCATTCAATCATCTCTGATGTGAAAGTCTTGGCAGGAAAGACAATCTGGTCTTTTCGGTTGCAAATGAAGGTTTTAAAAAGTGTCCCGTTTTTTGGGTCCCACCAGAGTCACGAATGGTGTCCATTTGCACAGACGTCTTTACCAGACTGACATTTGCTTAAAGCTGGGGTTTTCCAACTTTTTCAGAAGCCTACGCAGCACATTTTTCTTCTTTTCCTTATTGAGCACACCCAAGTCAGATCGTCCAGTACGTTACTTATCAATCAATTATTTGATTCACCTGTATTAAATGAGAGAGATAATAAAACAAATATATATATGTGGTGCAGATGCGCTTCAAGAATGGTTTGCAAGTTCCTGGCTTAGGCCTGAAATCTGCTACTACCGATTGATATGGTCAAGCCTATGGATATTTGTACAAACAAAGTCTTTACATATATGAAGAATAATACATGGATATCTTTCTGGATTTTGCCCTTTCATATCAGAAGACGGCTCAGGAAACATTTTAGGCATGACTATCGAGAGTGTAGAGCCAAAATTAAATGAGTTCAGACATTCCCTTGAGGCGTGAAAGGCCCTCGTGTTTTGGGAAACAATCCTCTTACCTCTAAGGGACCTCGTTCATGACGTGATCAGCTGTTTTCCTGATGTGGTACCTCTTTTAGACTTGTTTTACCAACAAATTTCACAGTATCTGGCGCTGTGGCTTAGCTGGTCAAAGCGCCTGTCTCGTAAACAGGAGATCCTGGGTCCAAATCCCAGCATTGCCTTTGGCACAGGATATGGGAGTGCTTAACCTTTTCACATATGAAAGTCTTTGCATGACGAACTGTGTTTACCTGCACAAAACTGGAAAAACTAAGAAGTGCTGCGCATGCAACACTTCCCTGAAGTGTGTCATTTTATGGTACAATGGATAGAACTTTGGACTTCTAGGATGCGAATGGAGAAATTCCCTGGTTGTGAGTCCCACCAGAATAGTCAGTGGCCTCTTTTGCTCTGATGTCTCTGTGAGTCAGACATATGTTTAAAACTGGGGTCCACAAACTACTTCAGAAGCCTACCCTTCACATTCTGCTCATCTCCCTTATTGGACACACCCACGTCAGATCATAGAGTACTCTACTAAGTAGCTCAATTAACCCTTTTGAAATAAGGTAAATAACGAAAATGTATAGCGTCTGGGAGCTTTCGAGAATGTTTTGAAAACCACTGGCTTAGGCCAGAATCTGCTACTTCCTATTGTTGAGATCCAGCCTCTGGATGTATTCAAAACAGTCTTTACAAATATGAATATATAATTCATGAAAAGCTTTCTGGATTTTGTCTTTCAGATCAGCTGAAAGCATAGCATAGATTGCTTTCCATTTCTCCTAGCTGAGACAGAGTTTAGATGTATTGTAACTGGAGGTTCCAAAAACATTTCAGAAACACGTATTGAGAGTTTCAGATATTCCCTCTTTCTTCAACAGAGCCCTGAATGCCCCTCGGGTTTTGGAAATAATCCCCTAACCTCTTTCATGATGTAATCAGCTATTTTCCTGACCTGCTACCTCTTTTAGACTTTTTATAGCAACACATTGTAGAAGGTTCAGCAAGTGGTGCTGTGGCTTAGTTGGTCAAAGCGCCTGTCTAGTAAACAGGAGATCCTGGGTTCGAATCCCAGCAGTGACTATGCCAGTGGATGTGGGCACCGCTCACTTAATCTTTTACATATGTAAATCTTTGCATGCTGAACAGTGTGCATCTGCACAAAATGTGGAAATCTAAGAAGTGATGTGTATGCAATAGCGTCTTAAAGCTTGTCTTTTGTGGCTCTGTGGCGCAATGGATAGCGCATTGGACTTCTAGATTGTGAATGGAGATATTCAAAGGTTGTGGGTTCGAGTCCCACCAGAGTCGTGCATACCCTCTTTTGCTCAGATGTCTTTGTGTTGGACAAGCATATGCTTAAAACTTGAATCCACAAACTACTTCAGAAGCATACCCTTCACGTTCTGCTTATTTCCCTTATTGGACACACCCAACTCAGATCACAGAGTACTCTACTAATTAACTTAAGTCACCTATTTAAATAAGAATACTTTGAAATCCACTGGCCTAGGCCAAAATCTGCAACAACCTATTGTTGGCCACCTACCTAGAAAAAAAAGAAGAAAAAAAAACACGCTTTCCATTTCTCCAAGCTGAAACAGCATTTAGATGTATCGTAACTATAGGTTCCCGAAACATTTGAGACACGAGTACTGAGAGTTTCGATCCAGAAATAAATGGCTTGAGATATTCCCTTGTCCCTTGAAGGAATACAAGTTTATTAAAAGGTTTAATCTAACTTCTAATACTATCATATATAAACTGAGAAAGTTCTGTTTGTTGAAGTTAGCATTTCAGGTTAGGATGGTAAATGATATCAGCTGTGAAACAGTTTCCAGCAAGAGAATCTGGCAAATCCTGTTTTCTCCATTGTAAGTTAAATGAGTCTGATCACTGAGACTTTCTTTAATGGCTCTGAGATGGCTCTTGGAACCAGAGTTCCTGGCCACTATCAGCATTTGAATAGTTATGCTGATTCCATTGGATTGGTAATGCCCTCAGAGTAGGGTGTGTTCGTACTACATTTGCATGCTTTGTTTGAATTTATCTCCACCTCCAGAAGTCCCTCCTCTTAAAATGCCTATAATATACCATGTAAAGTTACTTTAATTTAGACGATGTTGGAATGACTGCAGCTACCGACAAGCAATAAAGAACTTCTGCTTGGAAAACTTCCACCGTCTCCTGGTCTGAGCTTCTAACTTTTCTACAAAGAAAAAGTTCACAACACCCTTATCCCTCAACAGAAGCCTGCACACCTTTCAGGTTTTGGAAATAATCCTGTAACTTCAAAGGGACCTATTCATGATGTAATCAGCTATTCTCCTGACATGCTACCTCTTTTAGACTTTGTATACAAAAGCATCGAACCAGCGACAGTAACTGGCGCTGTTGCTTAGTTGGTCAAAGCGCCTGTCTAGTAAACAGGAGATCATGGATTCGAATCCCAGCAGTGCCTATGCCAACTGGAGGTTCCCGAAACATTTGAGACACGAGTACTGAGAGTTTCGATCCAGAAATAAATGGCTTGAGATATTCCCTTGTCCCTCAACAGAAGCCTGCACACCTTTCAGGTTTTGGAAATAATCCTGTAACTTCAAAGGGACCTATTCATGATGTAATCAGCTATTCTCCTGACATGCTACCTCTTTTAGACTCTTTTAGGAAGATAACGAAAATGTATAGCGTCTGGGAGGTTTCGAGAATGGTTTGAAAACCACTGGCTTAGGCCAGAATCTGCTACTTCCTATTGTTGAGATCCAGCCTCTGGATGTATTCAAAACAGTCTTTACAAATATGAATATATAATTCATGAAAATCTTTCTGGATTTTGTCTTTCAGATCAGCTGAAAGCATAGCAGAGATTGCTTTCCATTTCGCCCAGCTGAGACAGAATTTAGATGTATTGTAACTGGAGGTTCCAAAAACATTTCAGACACAAGTATTGAGAGTTTCAGATATTCCCTCTTTCTTCAACAGAGCCCTGCATGCCCCTCGGGTTTTGGAAATAATCCCCTAACCTCTTTCATGATGTAATCAGCTATTTTCCTGACCTGCTACCTCTTTTAGACTTTTTATGCCAACACATTGTAGAGAGTTCAGCAAGTGGCGCTGTGGCTTAGTTGGTCAAAGCGCCTGTCTTGTAAACAGGAGATCCTGGGTTCAAATCCCAGCAGTGCCTATGCCACATGATGTGGGCACCACTCACTTAATCTTTTACATATGTAAATCTTTGCATGCTGAACAGTGTGCATCTGCACAAAATGGGGAAATCTAAGAAGTGATGTGCATGCAATAGCGTCTTAAAGTTCGTCTTTTGTGGCTCTGTGGCGCAATGGATAGCGCATTGGACTTCTAGATTGTGAATGGAGATATTCAAAGGTTGTGGGTTTGAGTCCCACCAGAGTCGTGCATACCCTCTATTGCTCAGATGTTTTGGAAACAATCCTCTTACCTCTAAGGGACCTCGTTCATGACGTGATCAGCTGTTTTCCTGATGTGGTACCTCTTTTAGACTTGTTTTACCAACAAAATTCACAGTATCTGGCGCTGTGGCTTAGCTGGTCAAAGCGCCTGTCTTGTAAACAGGAGATCCTGGGTTCAAATCCCAGCAGTGCCTTTGGCACAGGATATTGGAGTGCTTAACCTTTTCACATATGAAAGTCTTTGCATGACGAACTGTGTTTACCTGCACAAAACTGGAAAAACTAAGAAGTGCTGCGCATGCAACACTTCCCTGAAGTGTGTCATTTTATGGTACAATGGATAGAACTTTGGACTTCTAGGATGCGAATGGAGAAATTCCCTGGTTGTGAGTCCCACCAGAATAGTCAGTGGCCTCTTTTGCTCTGATGTCTCTGTGAGTCAGACATATGCTTAAAACTTGAATCCACAAACTACTTCAGAAGCATACCCTTCACGTTCTGCTTATTTCCCTTATTGGACACACCCAACTCAGATCACAGAGTACTCTACTAATTAGCTTAAGTCACCTATTTAAATAAGAATAGGTTGAAATC
Organism: Siphateles boraxobius; assembly: GCF_051911475.1. Classification (NCBI taxonomy): domain Eukaryota; kingdom Metazoa; phylum Chordata; class Actinopteri; order Cypriniformes; family Leuciscidae; genus Siphateles; species Siphateles boraxobius. Next base: position 2,968,952 of record NW_027509186.1, on the reverse strand, counting down.
CACTGGCCTAGGCCAAAAGCTGCAACAACCTATTGTTGGCCACCTACCTAGAAAAAAAGAAGAAAAAAAAACACGCTTTCCATTTCTCCAAGCTGAAACAGCATTTAGGTGTATCGTAACTGGAGGTTCCCGAAACATTTGAGACACGAGTACTGAGAGTTTCGATCCAGAAATAAATGGCTAGAGATATTCCCTTGTCCCTCAACAGAAGCCTGCACACCTTTCAGGTTTTGGAAATAATCCTGTAACTTCAAAGGGACCTATTCATGATGTAATCAGCTATTCTCTTCTTATAGACTTTGTATACAAAAGCATCGAACCAGTGACAGTAACTGGCGCTGTGGCTTAGTTGGTCAAAGCGCCTGTCTAGTAAACAGGAGATCCTGGGTTTGAATCCCAGCAGTGCCTAATCTGTGGCTTCTAAGAGTAGTCATTTAACCTTCTCTGATGTGAAAGCTTAAAGCTTGTCTTTTGTGGCTCTGTGACGCAATGGATAGCGCATTGGACTTCTAGATTGTGAATGGAGATATTCAAAGTTTGTGGGTTTGTCATATGGGTAATTAATAAATAAAAACGTATCGATACAAGGCCCCCACTCCAGAGCATTTTTTCACACACCGGCTTGTCTTGTGGATGTCTTGTGGATGCCATACCACCTTTGGAAGGTCAGGCTGTGCTGTCCTGTGTGTGGAGAATCAGGGTGTTCTGGTTAACCTCCACCAGCTGCATGGATGTTCCCCCATCACCAAGCTGTTGCCCAGTACAAGCTGCCTTATCCTGCGATAGTCTTGCAGGATCAGAGACAATCTTGACAGGGCTCCCTTGCCTTTTCTTTTGGGGCTTGGGTGGACAGTGCAAAGTCTGATGAAGATGGTCTCCAGCAGACGGCAACAGTCAGGCCACTGAGCAGGTGCGCTGCTTGCACCCAGCACACATCTGGTGGTGCTCTCTACACCAGGGTGAGTGGGCTTCTTCGGGACCTTGAAGCGTCCACTCAGCAGTCTCTTTCGGCATCGACTGTCTTACACCACCCGTTCCTTGTCCCGGTCATCCAGGTTCTGCCAAAGAGCAATTATGGTGTTGGCTTCCTGGTTGGTCAGGCTGAGGGCTGTGTGGTCCCGGAGATCCACCAGATATTCTGCCAGCTGGTCCACATGTTGATAACCCGGGATATTTTGGTAGTCAACAGCCTATTAAAAAACACAAACATGCAATACAATTATTACATCACATCTGTCTAATGCATAATTCCATAACTGATTGTGTTATTTTCCTGTTTATCACCGTAAAGCACTGTATAGTACAAAGCAGAGAGAGCGCCATTCTTGACATTTTACAAAGCACCAAATAAATAAAGATGACTTGACTTGATGTGTATTTGCAGCTTACAAATGAATTTAGGCTGTACTTTTAAATGTAAAATATGTGGAAAGTCTGGATTTAAAGCACTGGATGTTAATTCATCATAATTATTCTAGTTAATTTGAAAGACATACAAAGGAGTAGTATTTACCGTCTCTTCTTCATCATCATCCTGACCAGCATCCTCTGGCTCTGAGGGGAGAGTTGAAACAGATGTTTCAGAGGGAACAGGTGTGACAGCAGTCCCTGAGGGTCCAGGTGATGAAGGAGACTGTGTGAGGACAAGTTTGGGGTCAGGGACCAGTGAAGGGGATGTGGAGCCCAGTACAGGTGTGGCACTGCTGGTGACCAGGGTGGAAGAACCCAGTGTCAGTGTGGAAGAGGGTGGTGACAGAACAGCCTCCGGATCTGCTATTGTGTGATCCTCGCTGATGTCACAGAAGCCCTCATCTTCATCTCGCTCCTCCACACTGAGGTCCTCAATGAGCTCTGCTGTCTGCTCAGAGTCAGGATTCATGTCCTGCAGTGCCTGACCAGTCTGCTGGAACAGATACTGCACTCCAATGAGCTCACCTGAAATAAAAACAATAAACAAACGGAAATTAAATAGAATGTTGTGTATCATTTTTGATACATTAGGCTTTTGTAGTAGCTCATATAGTGTGAGAATATAGAGCTCATCGTCAAGGAGAAAAAAAACAAAATAGTTTTATTAAGAGGCCAAACACGTTTAATTATGGGGGCAAAACATGAAATGAAATGCAATACAATGATGATTGAGAGAAAAGTCTGATGATCATTTTGATATTTACATGTAACATGATTTTCTAATCAAGTGAACCCAAACTGCTTCAGTCTAGTAACTAGTCATTAAATATTACTAACAATATAAAAGTTATTCTTACAATTACTTTATAAAATCAGTAAAGGTTTTACAATGAAAAGAAACGTGAAGCACGAGCTGAAGGTGGACACTTTTACAATTATACTAAAAGACTATAATCAATCAGACGACAGAGGGCATGTTTCCTAAAAATTTTTGATCATGTTGATCATTTAGAGTCCTTTAGAAACTTGCATATCAATTATGATACAATCTACTCTATAGGGTTAAATCTGACATACAAACGGAGGTTACACAGAAATTGCAAGTTGATAAAATAAAAAATATATAAAACAATTCTCACCGGTGTAACATGCAGGGGGACAAAACGTGGGGACCACTTTCCTGCCAAACAGCTTTTCATAATTGCCGTTTACACAGTGAACAAGTTCTCCTGTGTAGCTGCGCAAAGCTGATGGCTCCGATGACAGGGAAGCAGCCTCCCGGTCCTGGTTCCACCGGTGTAGACCCTCCAGCAGATAAATCTGAAAGTTCAGACTGTTTGCACTGGTCCCTGTAAATAGACACAACAGTGTTTAGGAGGTGTTAAAGGAACACACAAAAACACTTAATGCTCTTTCTTTACACCTGCACAGTGTGTGTGACAAAGACAATACCTGGGATGAAACGGTTCAGGTGTAAATGAAAGGACTCGAGAGAAGTGGAGCCTCTGGCACAACTGTAGGTCTTCAGAAGCACACCTCCCTTGTTTAGGCTCCCTGTCTCTGTATAGAGCACAACACCAGGGGGGTCTTGAATGCATTTCACATGCTTCTTCTGGACATTCCAGATGTGCTCCATCCTTTCTCGGTCCAGGAGAGGAACACCCAGGGAGTCTTTGCCCTTGCTGCTCAGGAGCTCTGTAAGCAGCCGCTCAAGGAGAAGGATGGTAGTCTCCTCTCCACAGGTCCTCCTCCGGCAATGGAGTGCCAGCTCATTCCTGGTAAGATGCTCGTTGACATCTTCATCTGTCAGCGCAGGCCAACCCTGGGATATCAACAGCTCTCTCTTTGCTTTGCGAAGCATAGAAACATCAGCCGCATCCCACTCAAAAATGCACGCTGACAGCCGTGACATGAAGATGGGATACAGCTGATGGGCATCAGTTGTACACCCCATGGCAATCCTGCGCATAAAATGCCAGATGTCCAAGCGAATCATGAGATCAGGCCACCCTCTGAATCTGGTTTTCAGCTTGGTCTCACCCACATCAGTGCAGCAGCCACAGTCCACGTACAAAACAGCAGGTGGATCCACACTAGCCTGCTGGTACCTTTTCACCAGACCATCGACCATCATGTCCAGTCCTGCTCCTTCCTGTGCTGTCAGCACACTCATGAGCACCTGACCAAACTCATTGCCAACAGAGGTAAGCCAGAGTCCCGTTCCCCTTGCCGTCCCAGCCAGCTTCTTAGTGATCTGCAGTAGATGACAGGAAGCATGCAATGCAATGAAACATCACACCATGTAGAATATGATACTCATGCTCTTATAATGATATAACAGTAAACACCATAAATTAACAAAAATCCCCTGCTAACCTTTTTAGTGGAATCCATCTTCAAGACTGAACCATACGTAGATGTTATCCTTGCATGGATTCATCCAGCCTTGTCAGGATGTCTTGGCTGTACACGGTGAGCAGCCACTTGCAGCTTGGGACCACTGTAGGCTCTGGGGGTTCCTGGAATTGTATTTGCAACACCCCGGGTCGTTTGAGGAAGTCCACACATTGGGTGGTGTACCGGGCCATACGCTGGAGCCACTCCTCACTGTGGTTCTCACGCAGCTGTTTGATGACACGGGACTGTTGCCTAGGCCACGCTCACGCAGGAGCCGAATGACTCTCATATCACAGGCATACCTTAGGAAAAGCTAAATCCACACATTCATATATTTTACAGAATTGATTTGTAAAGTATTTGCAAACATATGTGATGATGGGCTATCAACTGGATGTGGAATTAAAGTGTACTTACTTCCGCGTGAGGATGACCCGAAATTCAGAGCGATTGCCCAGATCCAGCTGTTGCAGGACAGTCTGACTCCAGGACACATGCGAGGCTTTACACTTGGTACAGATGAGGGTTTCTGTGACCATGTTGTACATCCTATCGATGTCCAGAACCTGCCGTGCCCTTTTGTGCAGACCGCCTCCAGTCAGCTGATGCTGCCCGCAGGCAGAATTGGGACAGAGAGCCTTGATCTTCCAAAGCTTGTACGGCATCCACAGCAACAGAGCAAGACAAAAAAATCTGTCTGGAGCTGGAGCCTGGTTGTAAATAAGTGCTGGCTGTGGTGGGTAATACCAGAGCTGTAGGTTGTCTCGAAGCTCTGGTTTTCCCTTGGGCCCCATTTTAAAAAGCCTGCTGGCAATCCACCTGTGATCCTCTGGTGGCAAAGTGTCCGACCACAAACGATGCAGTCGAACTAGAGATGCATCTTGCAGTAATGCCCCCGAAGGAGTAGTCTGTGAATGAAAAAGACAAAACATTTAGTCTAGCAGGTCATTTATTTAATTACCGCTTTATCTATCCAAGACTACCCTCATATAAAATAGAAAATATTGGATGTCAAAAACGTACTTAAGGTTATAGAATAAAATGTATACATTTGTTCCAATAGTTTTCAGAATTGTGTCAGCTGCTAGCACTAATTTGTGTGACTACTGAGTTGTGACAGTTAATATGCAAATTCAATTATTTTGGACCAATAAAATTTGAAATTACTTACCGAGACAACATGCAATGAAATATAATATATGTTGCATATATAACAAGAGAAAGAAACAGTCATAACTGTCCAATAATTTTGACTAATCCTAGATGGAATTATACAATACTGTTTAAAGGTCTATGTTCAGTAAGATTCTTTTTGTTTTTGAAATATGATTAAAATACAGTCAAAAACAGTAATAGTGGGAAATAATATTGCAATTTAGGCCGCTTATTTGAATCTGTTTTCAAAAGTATTTACAGTTTTTTTCAATCGCTAACAAGCGCTTACCCATACTTCAGATACTTTTTCCTAAACTCTTAACACAGACTCACACCAACAAAACACAATTGGCCAAATTGATAATTTTCTTCTCAAGAACACATTTTGTTACAGATTTTTATGATTGTTTACACACTAAAATAAAAATTTCCACACAATTTGCAAAATTCTACTCCAATGAGCAAAACCCCTCCGCAGATTTGCACAACATTACACACAATGTCTGCCTTACCCTTATAGCAAAACATTACACACGGTGATTTGTAAAACTCTACACACATTTTCACACCTTAGACACAGATAAGGATTGTGAGGTTACTTCCTTGTCATTACAAAGCCCCGGATTGCCATTGACCACACTAATGAATGAATTGGATATGCACATCCATCAGGCGTGGAAGCACACATGTGCTAATTTGAAAACGCATCACTCAGGAGTGCTATAAAAGGCAGCAGGTGAGTTCACCTGTCTTCAACAAAAATGGAAGGAGCTAGAAGAAGAAGAAGAAGAAGAAGAAGAGTGAGAATAAGAGGGGGGGCTCAAAGAGGAGATGAAGGCGGTAGAGGAAGAGGAGAAGGAGGTAGAGGAAGAGGTGAAGGAGGTAGATGAAGAGGAGAAGGAGGTAGAGGAAGAGGAGAAGGAGGTAGAGGAAGAGGTGAAGGAGGTAGAGGGACCATGGACTGACACCGATGGAAGCTGGACAAAGAGTTCAACCAAATCTCTGGTTGATACTGTAACTGAATAGTTACAGTATTCTTGTTGCTTTTACAGCAGTTTTTCTTCAGAGTCAAACTGTATGTACTTCATGCAGTAATTTTAATTTGTCTACAGATTTTATTTTTTTCATTGATTTCATTGTTGGTTGATTACTGTAACTGATTATGGTAAGAAATACTGTAAATAAATACTTGAAATATGAGTCTGCAGAAATCAGTGTTGTGCAGTGCTTGGTAAGTTTATAGTAGGCCTATTTGTGTACATTCTCCCTATATCTCAAACTAATCATGAAGAATGTTGTTTGTGTGTCACAAATTTTTTTTCATCTAAATTATCCCTTACATAACAATGTCTGGCCAAAAATCTAGCACATGCTATTTCCTAAAAATAGTATTTTTACAAATGTGTTTTTTATTTATCACAACAGTGTGAAACTGGTTACAATAGTGTCTGATCATTGAGGACTGTGTTGGTTAAATGAAAACTAATAGCATTTTCACAAATATGTGTATATCTTTTGACTGAAGTGTGTATGTTTTGACAGAAGTGTGTCATTTTCCAAACAATCTAGGAATTATGCCAATTGAGTGTGGTGTTTGGATAATTGTGATTACATTTTGAAAAAAAGAACCCGGTTTTCAAAATTGCGTGTAAACAATTGAAAAAAACTGTAAATATATACTAACTCTTGTAAGGAACTCAGCTTTTTGGAAATATTAATAATCAATAATATCTTGTTATTATTAATTATAAATATTTGGGTCAGTTAATTGGATTAACTTGATGTGGCTGAATTAATATTACAATCAATTAATCAGTTCTTCCAACGAACTCTTTTGATTATTAATTTATTCTAAGAAAAGGGTATCTTCCATGGCCACCGAAGAATAATTATTTCTTCGCCTGTACTTGTACTTTGAGCCAGTAGCAAAAACCGTGATCGTAAAGTGACTTGTATTGCAAGCAAAACAGAACCAAATACATATTATGTACAAGTTTTATTAACTAAATATAGATATTTATATGAATATAAATAAACTAAACAACATACACACATGAATACATAAATAGGTTAGTGATAGGATGAAGTTGGAAACCGGAAGAGGGTCTATGAGAAGAACCATCAGAATTTCATTTTACACATTTCATTGAATTGAATACTTGCATTTGTAATGGGAACAATTCTTGAAGTTGTTGAAAATTGAAGTCGTTGATGGTTCCGGCAGTGTCAAGTGGAAGTTGGTTGAGCGTTCTCTTTCTCCAGGACCGCATGGCTGGTTTGGGCAAGGCCTGGGACTCTGTTGAGGCCACGCCGAGCACCCAGGAGAAGTGAGGAAGTCGGAAGGATGGGTGATTGGAGTCGTTGTTGGTTGGAGTCTTTGTTGGTTGGAGTCTTTGTTCCAAAACTCCTGAGATTGTCCTTGGTTCTTTGTGAGAGAGTCTTCTCTCTTTTCCATGAGGCCGGATCTGGTTGGAATCGAGGCCTGCTGGGCCCTGGGGCCCCCGTGGAGGGGGAGGGGGCTCCCCAGTCTCACCAGAACAGTGTTGCGGCTGGATGAAAAACTAAGAGAGGCAGGTCACATGTGGACTGTCTCTAATAAGGCCTGGAGAAGATCCTCCCCTAAGGGTTGAACTCGACCAATCAGAAAAGGGGACATGTCTGAGAGGGAAAGTGGCTCTTAGTTGATTTATGGATCTTTGTCCCTAGGAAGATTATACCTTCATTAATGCTAAAATAGCTATAACACATCCACACTGCATTCTAGAAGAAGGTGATGTACATCAAAGTGTGAGTCATTAAATGAGGATTAGTTAGGTAGGAGGCACTATACAGGTGAGGTTACATTGATCGTTAGTTTGTTGTATACCAGGATACATACCATAATATATACCTAATAGTACACGAGACAGTAAACCATTTACACTGTTTCTTTCACAGTTTTATGCATGTTCATTTATAGATCAGTTAGTCTATGATTAATGCAGCAAAGTCTGTTTTAAAGAGGGTTTCTGTTTCATAGTCTCTCTCTTGAGTATGTGGCCACATTCCTCGGAGGTCGTAAAATCTCCTTGTCATGCCCTGTAACATGACACTGTTTCTGCCCTTGTGTTTGTTAATTTGGGCTGTGTGAGGAGTTTCATAAACCTTTGTATATAATGAATAATTAGTATGTGTCTGATTGGTCCATACCCTACAGATCCCCCCTCTCGATCGTTGTTGTCCCCCCTCAAGGACAACCACGAGCGAAGTTGGAAGTGCAGAGATCGGACACACACTTGTCATAGAAGGCTGGAAGGCCATGGTGGCCTCTGGTTGCTCGTGTCTTCTGGAGCGGTGGTCGTTCCACGGCTGGTGATGTGGACAGTAGCCAAGTCCAGGTCTCTGCAGCAGGTGTTGAGGCAGCAGGTTTTGGGACATTCTGAAGTTCATTAGTTTTGGGGCAGGTGTTTCCTTGTGGTTGCAGGAAGTGGTTAGGCCTCTATGTAGCATAGAGAGGTTTTCAAGCTGACATGGTGCTGGTGGCCGGAGGTCAGAAGGTGGTTGTTAGCCTCTCAGTCACGAGAGGTCTGAAGGATTGAAGTGTTGTTCTGTCCTTATGGTGGTGCCGACGCAAGCTTGCCTAAGCTGGGGTGGGCAAGGAGTCGGAAGCTTGTACCTTACAGGACTCCTCGGGTGAGTCCTGTGCAGGGAGCTATTTTGCGTGTGTCAGCGGCTCCAGTAACTCTGAGGCAGGTGCGTCCAGCTGTCCTTGCGGAGCCTCAGATTGACACCTGTGTGAAGGGTATGGAAGAGGATGCTGTCGTTGACAGCCGTGGTCTTCCTGTGGTGTTTGCAGGTTGAGGGTGCTGTCCTCCATGGCTTCTCCAAGGGGCTTGGCTGGTACCTGGGTTGTTGCCATGGTGACAGTTCTGTGCTGGTCCTGGGCATGCTCAGTCCAGCTGCATTGAATCTGGTTCGAACCTCAGTGTCTAGCTGGTCTGTAAGGCTTTGGGCACAGGTCCGCTCCTTGTGGGACGCTGTGATCTATTATGTGAGGTTGTTTACCTTCTGTTTTATACCCATAAGGTGGGGTAAGGAGATGAGAATCTTGATCACCCCGGTGTGGCTGTAACTCTGGCTTGGGTCATGGGTCGTTTGTCCTCTTCTCTCATGGTGCAGTTCCGTTGGCTCCGGTGCCGTCGGATGTCAGCAGCCATGGGTGGAACAGTGTTCCTCGCGATGGCTTGTCAGTCTTTTCGTTCTCCTAACCGGTTAAGGTCAGGTTAAGCAGAGGATCTGCAACATTTTGGCACACCTGTGGTGAGAGACTAATGCATGACCCTAGAAAGTTCAGAGCCACGGTTTAATGGGTTCGCTAGATATGTAGCATAAAGCTAGGTATTTCATGTGTAGCTAGCTAGTGAAGTATGTATTGTATCCTTATCATCTTAGCTGTGAATGTTAGGAGGCTAAGACTTGTGTGGTTCCGAGAGTATTTCCTGGAAAGGGCATAGCCGAGATGAAATAAATGACTTAAGATGGTTCTTATGACTAAAATATTTCTCTGGACTTAACTGGTGGTTCACTACGGCTTGACGAAGTGAAGAATAGGAGGAAAAAGGACAGCTTTCCTATTCAAATTATGCTTATTATCAATCCTCAGGACTATAGTTATGCCCTAGTAATCGTTAAAGTTACTTGTGTTGCAGGGTCATAAAAATTAGTGCACTTGTTGAAAATAAACAAAATCACAAATAAAGGTGTCTCTGGTTCCTTTCTGGGCCCTATGGGAAATGGAACCACATTTGAACAAGAGAAGAAATGGAAATAAATCATATACATGACAGTATAGACAAGTGAATAGCTGACTGCTATTATTATCGAAGTAAAATAAAAATAAAAAGGACTTAAGTAAGTGATCAAAACAGCCGGAATGATCTGAAATTGAGAGTAATCAATAGCACTAGTGACTAACCTTTAGATTTGCCTGGACCAAAACTCCATAGTGGGTCACAGCTGTTGCGTGTTTAAGACCACACCGTGTGTGTCCCTCCAAAGGTTTAGTCAACATGCTGATGAAAATTCTCATAACTATAAGAATTCTTCTCTAGCTACACAGCTTACATGTAATTAAACTTGGGTTTAATTGACAGGGCATCTGCAAATTTAGCCTACAGCGCTCAGCAAGGACTATGCCTAAACTAGTGAAGGTGAAATTCAGCTGAGAAGAATTGAAAGTAAGGAAAGAGAAAAATTAGAAACCCTAAATGGGGTTAAAGAAAGTATTTTAGAATACTTTGCGCTGTATACATAAAAGCTGTAATTAAGGCTTCAAGTAAATGATGCTAACCGCTAACTGTAGAAGTTATTATGTAGCTTAGCCTAAGCTGGATGGATGCTAGGTTAGCTTAGCTTAGCCTAAACTGGATGGACGCTAGGTTAAGTTAGCTTAGCCACCTAGGCTGGTTTGTTTACAAGATGACGTCACGAGTTAGCACTTCCTGTGACAAGTCGTTGTCATGGGAACCAGTGCATGTCAGAACAATTCAACAGTCCATGAAGAATGTCCGCACATTTTAAATGAGTTATGCATGTTTAAACGGGTTAAAAGGGGGCGCCTATACTTTAAATCTTTCAAGAACTTGATGTTACATTCAGTAAAATGCAAATGTGGTTTGGCATTTGCAAATTTTACTCATGGAACTCTTCTCTTTACTGTACGCAACTTATTCTATTTGTTTACAGAGTAAGGAAATAGATTTGCTGTAAGTCAAAGCTTGTCTAAGCCTATATAGTTACGTCCATCTCGTGCATAAATACTGACTTTTCAGCGAGTAAACAGTTTTGATCGCTAGGTAGCTCTCTGCTTGTAGATGCAGCCAAAATTTAGGTGAATTTACATCAACCTAACAATAATTTGTAAGGTCTTTACTTTGTAGAAAGGGGAGCATCACCCAAGTCTACGTGTATATAACACTGTACTGAGATTCCTTCGTCAGAAACAGATTAAGCAATACTGCAATTTGGATTCCTTCAACCAAAGCAGACTAATAAATACCGGTACAGTTTGCATGCCGCTGAGATGAGATTCCTTTGTCAAACAGACTTACGCTTTAATGCTGAAATTACCGATACCAGTTAAGACCCCTTTTTTTTTATTTTTTATTATTATTATTTTAAGTAGAGATGTCAATTCCAGCTATCGTTTTATCTGCATTTAGACAAGCCAGCAGCTAGTGATCAAAATGTGTATCGCATATCATGTCCCGTTTGGATCGGAATGATCAAATAAGCACTTTTTTAGGATAACAGTAGTTACGAAGGGGCTCTAGGTCATGCTAGTTTTCCTGTAACCCTTCATTGTCATGGAAACTAATGTGTAGCAGTGCCAATTCAACCAGCATGTAGCAAATGTTTGTTTCAAAAGAGTCGTGCATAGTCTGTTGGCAGGTGAGGCTTACACGTCCATTCAAGATTTCCTTTATATCAGTAAAATTCTACTTTTACTAATGCAGAGTCTTGCTGCTCTTTGAGCACACATTTTCATCTACTTTAAAAGTTTTATGTCCTATGTTGACCAGGGACTTTTTAGCAGAGTCTTGCATTGTTTTCATGCTGTGTGCCTTCTGGCTTTGCAGTTCAGAATCAATGGGGTCTTAGGAACCTTTTCTGGGGAGGCCTTCTGTGTTAGAGGCCTTCTGCATCAGGTCACGCATCGTTGAGTGGGCATTGCGTGGGGGCAGGTGAAAATATGGTGACTAACTGGTTTTGGAGGAAAAGTTTCTTGAAGCTGGTGTCCTCCTCCGTCACAGGTTCGTTGTAAGTTCCACAGAAAACTCGTTCGGAGTCGGTGGTGGTAGCACAGGCCCTTCTAGGTCTGTCCTGCTTGGTGTTTGGGCAGGGCCCAGCTGGGCTAGATGTGTCTAGATCAGATGGAGTCTGTCTCGGTGTGCCACACCGGCTGCAGGTGCAGACTGCAGGTGAAAATCAATGTCTCGTGGATTGGCAGGGATGTCTCTGACCTTTCACTTGAGATTGTTGAGTGTCACTTCATGTGCCATTTCAGGGATTGTCTGAGTTACCTTTTCCTCCTGCAGCTGCAGGGGCTCTCAGGACACTGTCTGGTGAAGTGTTAAGCCGAGGGCTTTGGCTCCTCCCCCCCTTTGTGCAGGGCTGGGGAAGTTTACGCTGCTAATGTGAAGGTCAGCAGGGTCCATCTTTCTTGTGTGGTCCATTTGCAGTGGGTTGGACTGTTGCAGCTCTCTTTGGACCACATGGAGTGCGTCAATAATGTTACAGCATCGCTAAGTCAGTGTTCGGACTTCCGCTGCACATTGATGGCTTTAGCTCTCTTTGAGTTCAACCATTTCTTTAAGTTCTTTGAGTGAAACAGTTCTTTACCCGTCGGTTTGCAGGTGCTCAGAGCTGTCGTCCGCCTGAAAACTGATGATCTCTTTCAGTTGCTCTGCTCTGTCAGGGTCCTTGCATCTGTCCTGTGCCTTCTCCCGTTGAGCAGGGTTCGTTCTCTGTGGAGTCCTGTGGCTGGCAGCGTTAGTTCATTTACCTCCTGTTTGAGGCCTGCGGGAGCATGGCCAAGGAGAAGATAATGCTGGTCAGCTCTTGGTGGCTCAGGCTGGGTGTCAGACGTCTGCTTTCATTGTTGCCTAACTGTTCCTTCCTCTGCCGTGGCAGGTCGTTGCCTGCTTCAGGCTGAAGGATGTCCATGACACTGCTCTGCCGGGTCTTCAGGTGGTCCTGGTGGCAGGGCTGGGTGTCTGAGGCCTACTGGAACACTTGTGGGAACACGAGAGAGAAATGGCAAAGGCAAATGCAAGTTTCTACAGAGGTGGTGAGCTATCTGTGTGGGAGAATGGCTATGTGGAGCAGCTAAAATTTAGTGTTGGTGAGCACACACAACAAAAAAAAAAAGTTTTGAGTATCTTAGTTGACGTGCTTTAAGCAGCATCGACTGATGACTGGGCTCTTACATGTCATAACCTATTACTCAAAAATGCTGATGGTTCTTCTCACATGTTGTGCTACGAGAGTAACAGATAGAGCAAAACCAAAATAAAACAATGGGATGAAACCAGAAAAGAAGAGGAAGAAAGGAGTGTTTTACCTATTTAGGTTTAGCTAGGAGACATAGGTAAACAGGAGTCACTTATGGGTTATGCTGCTGTTAGACTAAGCTACCAGGGACACATCAGACATCTCAAGGTCCAAAAGAAGAAGAAGAAACAATGGGAAGTGTTTCCACTTCTGTCTGGGGCCTACTGTGCGTTTGTGTTTAGCCGTACTTTATGTACTTAGCTTGGTGCTAAGGAGTGAGGATGGGTAAAACACAGACAGGAAGTAGGATATTAATGACCTGTGTAACTCGCTATGGAAACAACAGTCGCTAGATATTGTAATCCTATAGAGAGAGAGAAGATGAGGATAGTGACTAGTGATCTAAAATAAGGTAAAGGTAAAGTTAGAACGTCCTTATAGCTCTAAGAAAACTAAAAGGAAAGGGAAGTGTATCAAGTAATTTAATTAAATTTCAAATTTAGCTAAGCCCTTCTTTTTTTCTTTAGCTGAATATAAGAATTCAGGCTGAAACAAACGTAAATAACTAAATTGAAATAAAATAAAAATAAATAAAAAAAATTTATGTAAACATTGTGTGTTCTCATAGCTCTGGTAACTAGAGGGGAACTTGACTAAGCAAATTGATTTAATTAAATTCCCAATTTAATTAAATTCAATTTAACTGAATAGGACTATTCAGGCTCAACAGGTGTAAATACACAAAATAAAATAGGGGTAGATTTAAGTAAAAATAAAAGAAACACAAATAAAAACCCAAAGTATCTGGGTTTCAATCTGAAAGTGAAACCAAGAGGAAGGGGTCGAGAGAGAGAAAGAGAGAGAGAAGAGGGTGGTTTAACCCTCTTATGAGACGTGCTTCGTGAAGCTCTGACACCAGGGTGAATCATTCGTCTCAAATCATTCGGAGTGTATCACTGCTAAGGTCACGTGATTTTATTAAACTGGGCTTCGTTACGCGTCATAGCTGTTTCGAAATTGTTTTAAATTTCAACGGTTCGTGAACCATTATGTATCTGGTCTCTATGTGATCTCGTATCACTTTATAGATTCGTACACATTTAATGACGCATTTGATAAAGGGTCTGATTGACTTTCAAGTCAAGCTTTCATAAAACGAGCCCTACGGTTTACTAAGATATTATGCCTTGAAAGACACCTCATATTAAACGATATTAGGTAGCTCGCGGATTGCCATTACCTGATTACACCTTTTGATAAAACCTTTGCGATTGGTTTGTAAAAGGTGTTCCGTTGATTTGAGTTTCCGCTACGCTTTCACGTGTTGGGCGAATGTGATGACCACTACACTACAGAAACCTAATGTTGAGAGGGATGTGCTTTTTAGAAGATGGCTCCTTCCCATAATCTGCCCTGCAAGCAGTGTGACTGTCTGTAAATTCCACAAACAACAGAACAGAGGTTATTCGGCATGGCAATCTGCCTACAGCTCCTTGGTACGATGGCCTTCACAAGGGTTATGTAGCGAATTGCAGCATTTATATTTAACATGCCTCCACTTGTTTCCACCCAGTTTTGAACTGAGGACCTGTCGTGTGTAAAGCGAACGTGATAACCACTACACTACGGAAACTTGATGTGGATGTCAGTCCCACCTCTTCTAGGGTACGCTTGTTCAAAAACGACTGAAACTATAGACTGCCCAGTGTTTTAAACATGGCAAAAAGCTGCTAATTTTGTTGGCAGACCAAACATTTTTTATTACTGTACAGGAAACCTCAACGGTCATTTGTTTTATTTTTGACAGAAAATGTGCCTGCATCCCTGCAAGTGTACTGACCTGATCAAGCGAAAACCACACACAGTTTCCGCCCAGTTTCGAACTGGGGACCTTTCGCGTGTGAGGCGAACGTGATAACCACTACACTACGGAAACACATCTTCAGGTTGCAGACATAAATCTTTAGGTGCACGCTTATTAAAAGGCATATAAAGGAAAGGAGCGCTGCTACTAGCGTGGCAAAAAGTTTAAATTTTCTGTCAGAATCCAACCACTGTTTCTGCTCGGTTTCGAACAGAGGACCTTTTGCGTGTTAGGCGAACGTGATGAACACTACACTACAGAAACCTATTGATGAGGTACATGTGCTTTTTAGAAGATGGCTCCTTCCCATTATCTACTCTGCAAGCAGTGTGACAGTCTGTGAATTCCACAAACAACAGAACAGAGGTCATTCGGCATGGCAGTCTGCCTACAGCTCCTGGGTACGATGGCCTTCACCTGTCTTAAAAGTAAGGGTTTTGTATCGAATTGCAGCATTTATATTTAACATGCCTCCACTTGTTTCCACCCAGTTTTGAACTGAAGACCTTTGCGTGTAAAGCGAACGTGATAACCACTGCACTACAGAAACTTGATTTGGACGTCAGTCCCACTGCTTCTAGCGTACGCTTGTTCAAAAGCGACTGAAACTATAGACTGCCCAGTGTTTTTAACATGGCAAAATGCTGCTAATTTTGTTGGCAGACCGAACATTTTATATTACTGTACAGGAAACCTTAATGGTCATTTGTTTTATTTTTGTCCTTTTCTAAAGAGATTAAACCACAAACATCCCTGCAAGTGTACTGACCTGCTCAACAGAAAATCGCATACGAAATTTTTGCAAAAACCACCCACAGTTTCCGCCCAGTTTCGAACTGGGGAGCTTTCGCGTGTGAGGCGAACGTGATAACCACTTCACTACGGAAACACATCTTCAGGTTGCAGACATAAATCTTTAGGTGCACGCTTATTAAAAAGCATATAAAGCAGTGGTCTCAAACTCAATTCCTGGAGGGCCAGAGCTCTGCACAGTTTTGCTCCAACCCTAATCAAGCACACCTGATTCAGCTAATCAAGGTCTTCAGGATTGCTAGAAACTTCCTTGCAGGTGTGAGTTTGAGCTGGTTGGAGCTAAACTGTGCAGAGCTGTGGCCCTCCAGGAATTGAGTTTGAGACCACTGATATAAAGGAAATGAGCGCTTCACCCACCTAGTGTGGCAAACAGTTTACATTTTCTGTCAGAATCCAACCACTGTTTCTGCTCGGGTTTCGAACCGAGGACCTTTCGCCCTTTAGGCCACCGGGTTAGGGAAGGGGACCCCCGCGCGTCGCCCCCTAGGTGATTTTTCGGGGACCGGCCGACGGCGCCGACGAAATCCGGCCCCCTCGCCTGCGATCCGGGCATCGGCCACAGGGGGGCGACTCGCCGACCGCCCTCAGTCGATTCGACACGCGCCGAACAGGTTGCGGGCGGGCGTCCACGGAGCGCACGTGCGTCCCCCTGACCGCCCTTTCGCGAAATTCCCTGACCGCACCCACCGACCACGGAGCGCCCGTCCGTCCCACCTGTGACCTGCGAACAGCCCCCTGGCCACGCCCACTGACACGAACAGCCTATTCGTCCCACCGACCGCCTGTGTGACCACGAACGGCCTTTTCGCCCACGGCCAACCTGGGTGACGGCCCCTGGCCACGCCCACTGACACGAACAGCCAATTCGTCCCACCGACCACCTATGTGACCACGAACGGCCTATTCATCCCACCGACCGCCCAGTGACCACGGACAGCCTATTCGTCCCACTGACAGCCCACTGACAGCCTGTTTGACCACGAACGGCCCGTCTGTCCACGGCTAATCTAAGTGACGGCCCGTGTCCCTGCCCAGTGACCACGGACAGCCTATTCGTCCCACTGACAGCCTGTTTGACCACGAACGGCCCGTCTGTCCACGGCCAATCTAAGTGACGGCCCGTGGCCCCACCCAGTGACCACGGACAGCCTATTCGTCCCACTGACAGCCTGTTTGACCACGAACGGCCCGTCTGTCCACGGCCAATTTAAGTGACGGCCCGTGGCCCCGCCCAGTGACCACGGACAGCCTATTCGTCCCACTGACCGCCTGTGTGGCCACGAATGGCCTATGTGTCCCATCAGAAGAACTATGCATTATTAGACTTAAAATGGCATGTCCATGGACAGCCTATTTGAACTCTGTCAAATAAGTTACAGGTCGGCAAAGTAAGGGCCCACCTGTAACTTATTTGACAGGGTCCAAATAGGCTGTCCGTGGTCAATGCATTAATAGGTCATATTTCATAATTACAGTGGTTTTATTAGGTGAAACCTACTGTACACCACACAGGGGCCACAATACAACACACTGATGTACATTAAAGCTATCAATTATGCATAATTAGCCTAAAAATGGACTGTCCACGAACAGCCTATTTGGACCCTGTCAAATAAGTTGCAGGTGGGCAAAGTAAGGAACCACCTGTAACTTATTTGACGGGGTCCAAATAGGCTGAGCGTGGTCAATGCATTAATAGGTCATATTTCATAATTACAGTGGTTTTATTAGGTGAAACCTAATGTACACCACACAGGGGCCACAATACTACACACTGATGTACATTAAAGCTATCAATTATGCATAATTAGCCTAAAAATGGACTGTCCACGAACAGCCTATTTGGACCCTGTCAAATAAGTTGCAGGTGGGCAAAGTAAGGGCCCACCTGTAACTTATTTGACGGGGTCCAAATAGGCTGTCCGTGGTCAATGAATTAATAGGTCATATTTCATAATTACAGTGGTTTTATTAGGTGAAACCTACTGTACACCACACTGGGGACACAATACAACACACTGATGTACATTAAAGCTATTAATTATGCATAATTAGCCTAAAAAATTACTGTGCACGAACAGCCTATTTGGACACTGTCAAATAAGTTACAGGTGGGCAAATTAAGGGCCCACTGTAGCCTAAAACTGGACTGTCCATGAACAGCCTATTTGGACCCTGTCAAATAAGTTACAGGTGGGCAAAGTAAGGGCCCACCTGTAACTTATTTGACGGGGTCCAAATAGGCTGTCCGTGGTCAATGCATTAATAGGTCATATTTCATAATTACAGTGGTTTTATTAGGTGAAACCTACTGTACACCACACTGGGGACACAATACAACACACTGATGTACATTAAAGCTATTAATTATGCATAATTAGCCTAAAAATGGACTGTCCACGAACAGCCTATTTGGACCCTGTCAAATAAGTTACAGGTCGGCAAAGTAAGGGCCCACCTGTAACTTATTTGACAGGGTCCAAATAGGCTGTCCGTGGTCAATGCATTAATAGGTCATATTTCATAATTACAGTGGTTTTATTAGGTGAAACCTACTGTACACCACACAGGGGCCACAATACAACACACTGATGTACATTAAAGCTATCAATTATGCATAATTAGCCTAAAAATGGACTGTCCACGAACAGCCTATTTGGACCCTGTCAAATAAGTTGCAGGTGGGCAAAGTAAGGAACCACCTGTAACTTATTTGACGGGGTCCAAATAGGCTGAGCGTGGTCAATGCATTAATAGGTCATATTTCATAATTACAGTGGTTTTATTAGGTGAAACCTAATGTACACCACACAGGGGCCACAATACTACACACTGATGTACATTAAAGCTATCAATTATGCATAATTAGCCTAAAAATGGACTGTCCACGAACAGCCTATTTGGACCCTGTCAAATAAGTTGCAGGTGGGCAAAGTAAGGGCCCACCTGTAACTTATTTGACGGGGTCCAAATAGGCTGTCCGTGGTCAATGCATTAATAGGTCATATTTCATAATTACAGTGGTTTTATTAGGTGAAACCTACTGTACACCACACTGGGGACACAATACAACACACTGATGTACATTAAAGCTATTAATTATGCATAATTAGCCTAAAAAATTACTGTGCACGAACAGCCTATTTGGACACTGTCAAATAAGTTACAGGTGGGCAAATTAAGGGCCCACTGTAGCCTAAAAATGGACTGTCCACGAATAGCCTAATTGGACCCTGTCAAATAAGTTACAGGTGGGCAAATTAAGGGCCCACTGTAGCCTACAAATGGACTGTCCACAGACAGCCTATTTGGACCCTGTCAAATAAGTTACAGGTGGGCAAATTAAGGGCCCACTGTAGCCTAAAAATGGACTGTCCACAGACAGCCTATTTGGACCCTGTCAAATAAGTTACAAGTGGGCAAAGTATACCTGTAACTTATTTGACGGGGTCCAAATAGGCTGTCCGTGGTCAATGCATTAATAGGTCATATTTCATAATTACAGTGGTTTTATTAGGTGAAACCTACTGTACACCACACTGGGGACACAATACAACACACTGATGTACATTAAAGCTATTAATTATCCATAATTAGCCTAAATATGGACTGTCCACAGACAGCCTATTTGGACCCTGTCAAATAAGTTACAGGTGGGCAAATTAAGGGCCCACTGTAGCCTAAAAATGGACTGTCCACGAATAGCCTAATTGGACCCTGTCAAATAAGTTACAGGTGGGCAAATTAAGGGCCCACTGTAGCCTACAAATGGACTGTCCACAGACAGCCTATTTGGACCCTGTCAAATAAGTTACAGGTGGGCAAATTAAGGGCCCACTGTAGCCTAAAAATGGACTGTCCACAGACAGCCTATTTGGACCCTGTCAAATAAGTTACAAGTGGGCAAAGTATACCTGTAACTTATTTGACGGGGTCCAAATAGGCTGTCCGTGGTCAATGCATTAATAGGTCATATTTCATAATTACAGTGGTTTTATTAGGTGAAACCTGCTGTACAACACACTGGGGACACAATACGACACACTGATGTACATTAAAGCTATTAATTATGCATAATTAGCCTAAATATGGACTGTCCACGAACAGCCTATTTGGACCCTGTCAAATAAGTTACAGGTGGGATCTTTTTTATATTTTGTTGTCATGATTGATAAAAATGCATAAAAATGATTAAATATCAATTTTAAGTTCATCTTTGGGCCCCCCTGAGCAATTAGCAGCCTTCAGAACCCCGAAATTCCACTGTCCACGAACAGCCTAAATTTTTGAATGGGATAAGTTGCAGGTGGGACGTCCAGATCTCAGCCTCTGGACACAATTTGGAGCTGAAACCTGAAACAGGGCCCACCTGTAACTTATTTGACGGGGTCCAAATAGGCTGTCCGTGGTCAATGCATTAATAGGTCATATCTCATAATTACAATGGTTTTATGTCGTCAAACCTACTGTAAACCACACTGGGGACACAATACAGCACACTGATGTACATTAAAGCTATTAATTATGCATAATTAGCCTAAATATGGGCTGTCCATGAACAGCCTATTTGGACCCTGTCGAATAAGCTACAGGTGGGATGCTGTTTTTAACTTAGACATTTTCAGCGGATGAATCCCCGTAATGATTAGGCGATTTTATCACATGTGGTGAAGTCCCACCTGCAACTTATTTGACGGGGTCCAAATAGGCTGTCCGTGGTCAATGCATTAACAGGTCATATTTCATAATTACAGTGGTTTTATGAGGTGAAACCTACTGTACACCACACAGGGGACACAATACAACACACTGATGTACATTAAAGCTAATAATTATGCATAATTAGCCTAAAAATGGACTGTCCACGGACAGCATTTAGGGCACCCGTCAAATAGGTTACAGATGGAATGCTGTTTTTAACTGTAACGAACTTAACGGGGTACTACGGACCCCAGTCTTTGCGGACCGTCTGAGGGGACCCTGAGGGGCCACAGATTTCAAATCGGAGCCATTCGGAGCTATTGGGACCGTTGCGTGGGGATGTCCACCAAACGCCTATGAAAAATGAATGGGATAAGTTGCACGTGTCAGTGGCTCCCGCGCGGCCCCCGGGGGTCCGAGGGGCCCCAAACTCTACAAAAAGTTGCGTCACGTGGCCCTCTGCGACAGACAGAGCGGGCTAGGTCGAGACATGCCAAGTTTATTTTTAGCTATTTTTTATGCACCTCTCTGTCTCCCATTGATCTCTATGGGAGCATGTGTCTGCAAGGGTTAATTCAGCAGTTAGGATTAGACGGCCTACTTGTTCCAACTTATGTGCAACTTATTCCATGGGGCTGTTGGTGGCCAATTAGCGCGAAAAAAGGTCAGAGGGACGCGGGACTCTAGAACCCGTCCCCGGGGCCCGTGACGAGACCCACGTGTCGGTTTCGGGCCGATCGGGCGTTTCCTTCAAAGCGTTTGGCTGAAACACATACTTAGAACCGATCTAGAACCACCAAGCCCGTGATCTAGAACCGGGGGCCCCCGGACCACAGCCGTGCCGAATTTGGGGCCGCTGCGACCTTTCGACCCCTTTTGGCCCCTGTTTTTTTGACGTCCCACGTGCAACTTATTCCATGGGGCTGTTGGTGGCCAATTAGCGTGAAAAAAGTTCAGAGGGACGCGGAACTCTAGAACCCGTCCCAGGGGCCCGTAACGAGACGCATACGTCAGTTTCGGGCCGATCGGACCTTTCTGTCCACCCTTCACCGAGCACATGGTCCAATTAATGGCAGCCCTCTTGCACACACAGAAAGACATATGCTCAGTAGAACCAAAAGTGAGGAGATTTTTGAACAAAAAAATGATACACTTGGAACCGATCTAGAACCCTGCGATCCGGGATCTAGAACCGGGGGCCCCTCGACTACCAGGGCGGCGAATTTGGAGGCGGTGCGACCTTTCGACCCCTGTATTTCCGCCCTCCCACGTGCAACTTATTCAGTTTAAACTTCACAGTCGCTTCCAGGTCAAGGGGGGCTTTTTTCGGCCAAACGAGCAGTTTTGGGCACGGAACTCTAGAACCCGTCCCCGGGGCCCGTGAAGGGACGCATATGTCAGTTTCGGGCCGATCGGCGTTTCCTTCGAACCGTTTTGCTGAAACACATACTTAGAACCCATCTAGAACCACCAAACTCGTGATCTAGACCCGGGGGCCCCCGGACTACCGCCGTGCCGAATTTGGGGCCGCTGCGACCTTTCGACCCCTTTTGGCCCCTGTTTATTTGACGTCCCACGTGCAACTTATTCCCTGGGGCTGTTGGTGGCCAATTAGCGCGAAAAAAGGTCAGAGGGACGCGGAACTCTAGAACCCGTCCCAGGGGCCCGTGACGGGACGCATACGTCAGTTTCGGGCCGATCGGACCTTTCTGAAACACGTCCACCAAACACCTGTGGAAATGAATGGGATAAGTCACACGTGTCAGTGGCCCCTGTACGGCCCCCGGAGGTCCCACGGGCCCCAAACACTGCGTGCCGGGGCCCCACGGGCCCCCGAACGACATAGCAGGTGGACGAGTCTCTAGAGCTCAGGGCTAATTTTTTCTCCACATTTGTTCAAGTTTCTCTTCAAATGCCACTTGCACTCATAGTCAGCTCATAGACTGGCATTCCCTCTTGAAGGGTCAAACTGAAAACACACTCGGAACCGATCTAGAACCACCAAACCCGGGATCTAGAACCGGGGGCCCCAGAACACCCACCGCGTCGAGTTTGGGGCCGCTGCGAACTTTCGACCCCTTTTGGCCCCTGTTTTTTTGACGTCCCACGTGCAACTTATTCCATGGGGCTGTTGGTGGCCAATTAGCGCGAAAAAAGGTCAGAGGGACGCGGAACTCTAGAACCCGTCCCAGGGGCCCGTGACGGGACGTACGTGTCAGTTTCGGGCCGATCGGACCTTTCTGTCCACCCTTCACCGAGCACATGGTCCAATTAATGGCAGCCCTCTTGCACACACAGAAAGAAATATGCTCAGTAGAACCAAAGCGAGGAGATTTTTGCACAAAAAAATTATACACTTGGAACCGATCTAGAACCCTGCGATCCGGTATCTAGAACCGGGGGCCCCTCGACTACCAGGGCGGCGAATTTGGAGGCGGTGCGACCTTTCGAGCCCTGTATTTCCGGCCGCCCACGTGCAACTTGTTCAGTTCAAACTTCACAGGCGCTTCCAGGTCAAGGGGGTGTTTTTTGGCCAAACGAGCAGCTTTGGACGCGGAACTCTAGAACCCGTCCCAGGGGCCCGTGACGGGACGCATACGTCAGTTTCGGGCCGATCGGGCGTTTCCTTCGAACCGTTTTGCTGAAACACATACTTGGAACCGATCTAGAACCACCAAACCCGTGATCTAGAATCGGACCACCGTCCACCAAGTACCTGTGAAATCGCATTGAATAAGTTGCACGTGTCACTGAACCTCGTTCGGCCCCTGGAGGTGCTAGGGGCCCGAAACTTCTTGGAAAGCTGCGTCACTCGGCCCCGGAAAGCACACAGAGAGGGGAACGTCTAGTCACACAAAAAAAATACTTGTTGCCCAATGTCCACAGAACACCTATGAAAATCAATGGGATAAGTTGTACGTGGGACGCTTTGCCGTTTGGCCCCCGGGGGCCCTGGCGGCCCCAAACTTAATCTGCCTACTGTCACTGGGGCCCAGAAAGACCCTGGGGGATGTAGAAAGCTGAACCATGTGTGGATCAGGCCGAACCACCGAAACGCACACTTGGGAACCACGTAGAACCTTGAAACTAAGGATCTCGCCCCGGGGCCCGCTGGGCTACCCTCACGCCAAATTTCGAGGCCCTGTGACTTTTCGGCTCAGAGTTAGAGACACAGTGAATTGAGACAAAAAACAGGTGGTTAGGGGTCAAAATAGGCACTTTGTGGTACTGAGGATGACTATGGTGAAGTTTAGGTGGTTAGGGGACCCCACAGGCACTTCGTGGCAATGGAGAAGAAAATAGGTGGTTAGGGGTCAAAATAGGCACTTCGTGGTACTGAGGAAGACTATGGTGAAGTTTAGGTGGTTAGGGGACCCCATAGGCACTTCGTGGCAATGAAGAAGAAAATAGGTGGTTAGGGGTCAAAATAGGCACTTCGTGGTACTGAGGAAGACTATGGAGAAGTTTAGGTGGTTAGGGGACCCCATAGGCACTTCGTGGCAATGAAGAAGAAAATAGGTGGTTAGGGGTCAAAATTGGCACTTCGTGGTACTGAGGAAGACTATGGTGAAGTTTAGGTGGTTAGGGGACCCCATAGGCACTTCGTGGCAATGAAGAAGAAAATAGGTGGTTAGGGGTCAAAATAGGCACTTCGTGGTACTGAGGAAGACTATGGTGAAGTTTAGGTGGTTAGGGGACCCCATAGGCACTTCGTGGCAATGAAGAAGAAAATAGATGGTTAGGGGTCAAAATAGGCACTTTGTGGTACTGAGGAGGACTATGGTGAAGAGTAGGTAGTTGGTGTACCCCAAAAGCACTTGGTGGACTCCCACGTGGTGCAATGGCACCCCCAGAGGCGTCCACAGAGAGCCTATGGTAATATATGCTAATCTTGGCCTCTTTATATGCGATTTTGGAAAAGTGACACGGCACCACTGAATAAGCAGCTTGTGTCGTCCATTTCGAGCACGCGGACCTCGAAGTGTCGGTGCTGACAATGGCAACTTAAATGAATGGGGAAAAGCAAACGTGATAACCACTACACTACGGAAACTTGATTTGGACGGCACCCACCTAGTGTCATTCGGCATTGCAGTCTGCCTACAGCTCCTTGGTACGATGGCCTTCACCTGTCTCAAAAGTAAGGGTTTTGTAGCATTTATATTTAAAATGCATCCACTTGTTTCCACCCAGTTTTGAACTGAGCACCTTTCGGGTGTAAAGCTAACATGATAACCACTACACTACGGAAACTTGTTTTGGACGTCAGTCCCACCTCTTCTAGGGTACGCTTGTTCAAAAGCGACTGAAACTATAAACTGCCCAGTGTTTTTAACATGGCAAAAAGCTGCTAATAGGCGGCGAGCTACATAGGCCTACCGTGCACCCCCCCCCACCTCCCAACAAAACCATACTTTTCTGAAAGGTCTGGATGTGTAGAATATGAATCTGAATGTTAACATTGAAAATGTTGGGTTGCACTACCTGTTTTAGGCCTGTGAATAGGGAAACCCTAAAAAACGATTGTAAGCGATTTTAACACGTCGAGATTGTCCTAGTCAATCAGAACAGCTTTTAGGGGACCCAATACACACTCAAACTTAACATATGATGACTTAGGTCAAATATCTACCATGCTGCTTATTGGTAGGTGTCTAAAATGAACATAGGTAAGGCTTTATGTTGATATAATGAGCCCATTTCATGCATAGGCCACGACCTAGATTCGCCTATCATACACCCCAACCCCCTCCCCTGACAAAATCATGCTTTTCTGAAAGGTCTGGATGTGTAGAATATGAATCTGAATGTTAACATTGACATTTTTGGGATACACTACCTGTTTTAGCCCTGAATATGGAAACCCTAAAAAACGATTTTAAGCTATTTTAACACGTCGAGATTGGCCTAGTCAATCAGAACAGCTTTTAGGTTACCCAATACTCTTACTACACTACATTGATAGTTACTTTAAATAATTGTTTTTAATTATTTTTTATTTAATATAGTTAAGGCCTTGTATGGATATAATCGATCAAGCCCATTTCCATAGTATCAGTTAATATGCTAACGTGCTAACATTCCAACCCTCATTACCCTTTCCATCAAAGGTGTGTGGCTCACAAGTCATTTCATTGACAAATCAGAAACCTGTCTGGGTTGTTCATCCAATGACAAAATAAGATATTTGTTGAATTTTCATTAATAGTTTCCTCTGTGTCAGACAGGTATATAAAGACCGTCCTGAAAGACTGTTCTTACTCACACAGACAGATTCTCCAAGTCTGCATCCTCTGCCTATACAGCAAGAAATTTGTTTCACTGAATTGCTCGATGTTTGATATTTTAGTTTACAATTTAATATAATTGACCCATCTTACTACACTACATTGATGCTTACTTTAAATATTTGTTTTTAATTATTTTAAATGACATTTGATAGATTAATAGATATATACTTTATTCATCCCAAAGGGAAATTTTAGACGTCCAGTAGCTTATACATACACACACACACACACACACACACACACACACACACACACACACACACACACACACACACACACACATATCTCATACACATAGATAATCTAGTCGGTTATGTAGTTGGTTTCTTCAACATAGCTGAACTGCTCAGTTATGTCTGAGTCAAGACATGAGTCAGTGGGCCAAGTGACTGCAGGTCCTTCAAGGCATAGGGGATGTCATGGGACAAAACCAAAGTCCAGATGCATTGTGCATGTCCCTGGTCTTGTATATGGACCACTCGTGCAATTATGGGCAAACGCAGATTCTGATGCAAGATTAGCCAGAATGAAAGAAATACGTGACAAGAGATTAGCTGAACCACTGGAATCTGCTCACAGAATGACTGTAACCTGTGAACTTATACCAGACACCCTTACAGAAGGTGATGGATATCACAGAGAATGCTACCAAAGATTCACCATGAATCTCAAAAGACTCGACCAGAAGCCTGAACTATTAGCAGCAAGTTCAAGGCAAAGTCAGAGGGCCTCAACTGGTGACAAGGTGCTCTTCACACCTGACTGTATATTCTGCAACTCAATTACACGGAAGAAGGTAAAAAATAAAGGGATATGGACGACTGAGGGGTTAAGAGAGTTTGAGTGTGATGGGTGGAGAACAGTCCTCAAAGTTGCAGAACAAAAATTTGATGAAAATTTGCTTCACAGAATTAGAGGAAAGGATCTATTTGCTACAGAAGCTAAATACCACAAATCCTGTAGAGTCCAATATACACAAAATTTAGAAAAATGGAGAAGTGCAAGCACAGAAAACAAGGCCAAACAAATCCAACTAGTAGAAGCTCACGGTGAGGCATTTGGTGCTGTATCTCGAGTAATTGACAAGGAAATCATCGGCAGCAACAAAATGATGAAATTGACTGATCTGACCAAAATCTACATAGCTCATCTGGAATGCACAAACTTCCCCAATCCCAAATTGCGTGGGGAAAAGCTCAAAGCTAAGCTAGAAACACATGGACAATACAAGGAAAAGGTGGCATTCTGCAAGCTAAACAAAAAAGGCCGTTTCTCGACATACATTGTGTACAACTCACAAAGTGACATTACAAACCTAGTGCAGTGTGCATATGAACTTGGTTCCAAAGACATGATCCAGGAGACTGGCCATTATCTACATGAGGAGATTCTGGAAAGCTTTGCAAAAGCTGATGAGTTGAGATGGCCACCCTCTGCCCAGGATCTTGTAAGCATGAACATTGTAATTCCATCTAATTTGGAGACATTTCTGTGTCATGTGATATGTAGCAAACCAAAATCACAAAGCTCCAAAATGAACAGGCTTGTAAATTCAATAGGGCAAGACATATGTCGCGCCACAACAAATGGAGAATGGAAACTTCCAAAGCATATGCTTATATGCATGACACTTAGACACCTTTTCAGGAGTGAAAAATTAATTACCCTATTTAATCGATTGGGCCATTCAGAGAATTATACATTCTCCCTTGAACTGGAAACTGCACTTGCTGAGGCTGTGGCTGAGACATCCAGTCTTTTGTCTACACAAATCATTAGATCACCAGGAGCCCCTTCCATTTTCCACTCAGAATTTGATAATTTTGATCAGTTGCTCAACAACTTAACTGGAATGGATTCAATTCACACTGCACATGGCATTATGTTACAGGACATAGAAGGCAAGCCGGAGAATCATGGCGGAGTCCGTATCGATATTCCATCCACTTCCAGGAAAACAAAACGACGTTCTTTTGAGCAGGGGTCAGCTGAAGCTCTTCCTGACTGCTATATTACACAACGGAAAAGTCCTCAAATAACCATACACCAAAGAGTAATTCCTGATGGTGAGAGGGCTCTTCAAGATGCTACCATGAAGCACTTTCTGTGGGTCTTGATCCGTACAGCATGCAGCAAATCAGATCAACAATTTCCAGGATGGACAGGTTTCATCACAATGTCAGGACGAACCCCTGAAAGTCTGACAACTATTGATTATTACCCTGTTATTCCAAGCCCAATTACAGACTACAAGACAGTAAAAGAATGCCTTCGATATGCTGAGGAGGCAACAGCAGAAATCCAACAACAGTATGTTGTTACAACATTCGACTTGGGGGTACGCATGAAAGCATATCCCCTGATTTGGAATGATCAATCTAGGTATGATAAACACATAATATTGATTGGTACATTTCATCTGGCTTGCGCATATCTGAAGATGGTGGGCAAGAAAATGGATGGATCGGGTCTCTCTGATATCTTGTTGGAAGCTGGGCTGATTGCATTAGGTTCTCTTCAAGGTGTCCTTACTGGTAAACATTATGACAGATCACTACACTGTCATAAGACAGTATTGGAATGTCTTGAAAGACTTCTCCTATCACAATACCTCACAAGTATTGGAGAGAAAGAAGTATTCTCTCAATTACCAGAGGGATCAAAGGGGATACTAGATGAACTGCTGAAAGCTCCTTCTAAAGAAGCCTTAGATGCAACAAGGAATGATGTTCCACTGCAGAAGTACATCGAAGGATATCAACAGTTTCGAGAGAGTGTAAAAGCTGGACATCTAGGGAAGACAGCACAGCTGTGGACATCTTACATGGACCACATCTGGTTGGTACTGTCTCTCATCCATGCAGTGAAACATAATGATTTTCTCCTTTATGCTCAGTGTTTGCACCTTATGGCAGACCTGTTTTTCAGCTTTGGAGGCCAGAATTATGCCAGATATCTCTCTTACTTCTCCATATTCATTGCGAACATTGAAGTGTCACATCCTGGAGCCACAGAGTTGTTGAAATGAGGGGCTATTAGCGTTGCACGTTCCTTCATTCCAGGTAACCGCTGCGCCGTAGATAAAACTATGGAGGAGACCTTCATGCGACATGCTAAATCTCATGGGGGTGCTGGTGGAAATGCTTTTGGTGTGTCAGGAATTCTGACAAATTATGATGCCTACCAACGTTGGGTACGAACAACCCATGCTAGATCTCAGTATGTTAATGCAACCCTCAGTATGGCTGACATGCTGTCTGGAACAGCTGCAGAAACCAAGCATAATGAGCTTCGTCCAGCTGAGATGTTGAAGAGTGAAAAGTTGGTGAGAAAAACAATTGAGGCAGTGGAGAGCTTCCTTAACCCTTTTGAGTTGGGAAGCACTGACAACTTGTTTATTCTTTCTTCTGATGCTGCAGTATCTGCTGAGGTCCAAAGAGATGTTTTGAGAGCTGAACAAGCAGGCAAGGTTGCCAAGGATATTTTTATTGCGACACGCCTGGAAAAAGGTTGTGACTTCTTTGAGCCTATCAAGCGCCTTGGCCTCAAAACCTTCACGGACATGAACAAAAAGAGCAAAGTTACAACAACAACAACACACAAAGTAATACAGTATCAGCAGCAAGGGAACATTGCTTTCCAGTTGTTCATGAAGTCCCAACAGCAAGGTCTACAATTGGACATGAGGGAACTACTCACGTACCCCTTGACTCCTGTGCCGTACAGTATAGGCACTGCTGATGGTTTCTTGTCCAAAACAGATAAGTCAAAGTCATTTGCTTACCTGGTAAAAGACATCAATGATGCTGCCCTACCATCCACAGATCAAACTCTTGTAATTATTGATGGAAATGCCTACTTTTACTTCTTGAAGGAGGTACCAGGCAGCTTCAAACAGATATGCAGTAAGGTGTTTGACATGATGCCAAAGACAGGCAATGTTGTGTTCAGCACAGATAGTTACTTCCCCAATTCTGTGAAAACAATGGAAAGACAGAGGAGGGGTTGTGGTCAAAAGCTTATCATAAAAGGTGAAAATACCAAAAGGCCAGCAGATTGGAAACAGTTCCTCGCCAATGATGAAAACAAGCAACAATTTATTGCACTACTCATCCGCCTTTGGAGTGAAGACTCATATGCCAGGAAGCTACATGGGAGACAAGTGATCATAACCTGTGAAGGAACAGCATATCTGCTAACGTCTGAAGATGGCAGCTCAACATGCAGAACAGAAGTCCTGAGCCTTAAGTCTACCCAAGAAGAGACAGATTCTAGAGTCATTCTCTACTGTGACTTTGCCAGAGACAACAACTACAGCAATGTTGTCGTTAAGAGTCCTGATACTGACATATTTTTCATCTTGTTACACTATGCTCTGGCAATGTCAGACTTAAATATTATGTTTCACACTGGCACAGGAAACAAGAAAAGGCTCATTGATGTGAGTGAAATGTCTCGTAGTTACTCTCAGCAACATTTGACAGAACTAATGGCACTTCACGCCTTCAGTGGTTGTGATACCACTAGTGCATTCAAGGGGTTAGGCAAAGTCAGGCCATTGAAAACCCTCTCTAGGATGCCAAAGTTTGGAGAAACTCTTGCCAGGCTGGGAGACACATGGGATGTACCGAGGGATCTCTTTGATCTCCTCAATGAGTTCACCTGTGCTCTGTTTAGTAGACCACGAGTACGAAGTGTTGATGAGTTGCGTTTCTTGCGAATGAGTGAGCTGTGCTCCAAAGATGACAAGCATCTAGCCCACTCAAGAAATGTGGACCTGGCTACACTCCCCCCATGTGGGAGGAGTTTAGAGCAACACATCAGGAGGGTTAACTACCAGGTTGGAATATGGAAGGTGGCCCATATTGCCAACCCTGACATCCCTGATGCTTGCAATGGACACGGTTGGACACTGGTTGACCAAAAGATTGAGCCTCTGTGGTATGAGGGATGTGTTCTCCCACAGCAATTGGCAGATATCATTGAATCTGTGAGTGGCAGGGATGAGGAAGATGAATCAGATGATGATAGCGTAACAGATGAACAGTACTTATCTGATGATGACAACTCTGAGTCAGACCAGGATTGAAAAACAGTTTGAGTGTCATGTTACACCTGACATATGCATGAAATATACATGTATTTTATTGATTGGTAAAACATATTACCCTAATAGTAGGTCATTATACCTACTATTTGTTCAGTGTTTCTTTGGGAAAGGGAAGCTATGTATGCTGTAGTTCTCTTACAGCATGTGTGTGTGTGTGTGTGTGTGTGTGTGTGTGTGTGTGTGTGTGTGTGTGTGTGTGTGTGTGTGTGTGTGTGTGTGTGTGTGTGTGTGTGTGTGTGTGTGTGTGTGTGTGCATGATGTATATAGGTCTTGTGTGTTAATGTGTGTTCTTGTGCATTTGTGTGTGTGTGCGCATTCAGTATATAGTTATTTTCAATGCTGTATGTAGTTCTTGTATATAATTATTGTGCGTTTGTGTGTCTGTGTGCATGCTTGCATGCTGTATATAGTTCTTTTCCATGCTGATTTTAGCTTTTGTATATAGGCCTAGTTATTTTGTGTGTCTGTGTGCATGCTGTATATAGTTATTTTCCATGCTGATTGTAGTTTTTGTATATAGTTATTTTGTGTGTCTGTGTGCATGCTGTATATAGTTCTTTTGAATTTGTGTGTGTGTGCATGCTGTATATAGTTAATTTCAATGCTATATGTAGTTCTTGTATATAGTTATTGTGCGTTTGTGTGTCTGTGTGCATGCTGTATATAGTTCTTTTCCATGCTGTATGTAGTTATTGTATATAGTTATTGTGTGTGTCTGTGTGCATGCTGTATACAGTTCTTGTGAATTTGTGTGTGTGTGTGCATGCTGTATATAGTTATTTTCCATGCTGTATGTAGTTCTAGTATATAGTTATTGTGCGTTTGTGTGTCTGGGTGCATGCTTGCATGCTGTATATAGTTCTTTTCCATGCTGTTTGTAGTTTTTGTATATAGTTAGTGTGTGTCTGTGTGCATGGGAAATCCGGAAATTACAAAGGTAAACAACAGCACTACACACGTAGATGGTGCACGTGTCAGCAACGTCTTTGTTATTAAACATTGTGAAGTGCTGTTCCAATCCCATCTATACCTATCTGAGCTCATGTGGTCTTACACACTCACTCACTTAGCACCTGAGATCAATTAAGTCTGTGAGTCTTTAGTCCTTAGTCCTCAGGGCTTACTTTGGGATTGGCCCTTCGTGTGTGTGTGCATGCTGTATATAGGAAATGGGCTCATTAAATCAACATAAGGCCTTAACTATATTAATTTTAGTCACTTACCAGGAAGCAGTATAGGGTGCCCTTTGACCTAAGTCATCATATGTTAAGCTTGAGTGTGTAATGGGTCACATAAAAGCAGTTCTGATTGACTAGGCCAATTTCGACTTGTTAAAATCGCTTAAAATCGTTTTTTAGGGTTTCCCTATTCACAGGCCTAAAACAGGTAGTGCAACCCAAAATTTTCAATGTTAACATTCAGATTCATATTCTACACATCCAGACCTTTCAGAAAAGTATGGTTTTGTTGGGAGGTGGGGGGGGTGCACGGTAGGCCTATGTAGCTCGCCGCCTATAATTTTGTTGGCAGACCGAACATTTTATATTACTGTACAGGAAACTTCAATGGTTATTTGTTTTATTTTTGTCCTTTTCTAAGAGATTAAACCACAAACATCCCTGCAAGTGTACTGACCTGCTCAACAGAAAATCGCATACGAAATTTTTGCAAAAATCACCCACAGTTTCCACCCAGTTTCGAACTGGGGACTTATCGCGTGTGAGGCGAACGTGATAACCACTACACTACAAACACGTCTTCAGGTTGCAGACATTAATCTTTAGGTGCACGCTTATTAAAAAGCATATAAAGGAAATGAGCGCTGCACACACCTAGCGTGGAAAAGAGTTAAAGTTTTCTGTCAGAATCCAACCACTGTTTCTGCTCGGTTTCGAACCGAGGACCTTTCGCGTGTTAGGCGAATGTGATGACCACTACACTACAGATACCTATTGATGAGGTGCATGTGCTTTTTAGAAGATGGCTCCTTCCCATAATCTGCTCTGCAAGCAGTGTGACAGTCTGTGAATTCCACAAACAACAGAACAGAGGTCATTCGGCACCCACCTAGTGTCATTCGGCATGGCAGTCTGCCTACAGCTCCTTGGTACGATGGCCTTCACCTGTCTCAAAAGTAAGGGTTTTGTAGCGAATTGCAGCATTTATATTTAAAACGCATCCACTTGTTTCCGCCCAGTTTTGAACTGAGGACCTTTCGCGTGTAAAGCAAACGTGATAACCACTAAACTTCCGAAACTTGATTTGGACGTCAGTCCCACCGCTTCTGGGGTACGCTTGTTCAAAAGCGACTGAAACTATAGACTGCCCAGTGTTTTAAAAATGGCAAAAAGCTGCTAATTTTGTTTGCAGACCAAACATTTTTTATTACTGTACAGGAAACCTCAACGGTCATTTGTTTTATTTTTGTCCTTTTCTAAAGAGATTAAACCACAAACATCCCTGCAAGTGTACTGACCTGCTCAACAGAAAATCGCATACGAAATTTTTGCAAAAACCACCCACTGTTTCCACCCAGTTTCGAACTTGGGACCTTTTCGCGTGTGAGGCGAACGTGATAACCTCTGCACTACAGAAACACGTCTTCAGGTGGCAGACATAAATCTTTAGGTGCACGCTTGTTAACCCTCTGGGGTCCAAAGTGTTTTTGGGGTTCTGGAGGTGTTCTGACATGCTCTAACATTTGAGCTTTTTTCAGTTATTTATAAACATGTTAATGGCAAAGGTGTAAATTCACTCTATATAGCACAAACAGGGCTACCATAATATGTTAGCAAGATGTATGTACATGTTTGTATTTTTGAGAGAATATTGTTTATGCATGGTTATTGAAAAAACTAAAACTTAAAGTCTCTGAAATAAGGCCACAAAACACATACTAAATATGTGTCCACAAGACTTTTGACTAATTGATGTTCTCGCCTAGGATTTTTGCTTCAAAATGATCTGAAAATCATCCTTCCAAATCATTCACATAAAACAATACATTGATTTAAATTTAGTAAAACACTTTTTGTTTGGAAAGGCAATATGCGAAATGGGCGTGACTCATGTATAATGGTCTGATTCACACCTGTGAAGACAAAAGACCTGCTTAATGAGCCTGCATAATGAGCTTTCCACAGGTGTGTCACTGAGCCACAAGAAAGAATACAAGGACACAAGAAAAGAAATGTGTATATATACTACAAAATTGGTTCACAGTTGGAAACATCTATAAAAAAATAGTATTTTTCCACTTGTATTTTTGCTTGCAAATTGTATAATATCCAAGGTGAACATTTCTAGTAATTGTGTAGTTAATTCTCATTCTGTATTTTCAGAAAGTTTTGAATATGTATCCTCTCCCCAAATTTGTCACTAATAAAACACAATACAAATAATTTGAAGAGAAGGCTTATATTGACCTTTTAAGATTTTGTTTACATCTACCTTGTAAATATATTATTTGCTATTTTATTAAAAAGGTTACAATTACAGCAACAATTAAAATAACAATATTTCAAGTGTAATATTTCTTTGTAAAAACTAGAGTGTACATTTTATCATACATATTTCAAATTTAAGGATTCATTAGTTTGAATAAAGCCTACATTGGAACAAACACTATAATAGCATCCTAGTTGATGACTTTATTTTTGACAAAACAAACATAGCCTAATATATTTAACATTTGAGCAGAAATTGGTGAACAAAAGCTTATTCAATGTGGCAGTAGTCTATAGTTTAGGCTACAGTAAACAGTTAATAATCTATTTAAAACTAGTCAACAAAATGTTGTCTTTCATATTTCTTCTGTAACATAGGCATATTGTTTGTTGTTTTTTTGATAGCCTATATAAGGGCATATAAATATTAATTTGCAGTTTAATACGTTGCTAATACAAAGACATTTTAACTTTATTTCAACCTATTTCAGTCGATTTTCACTCATCTCAGTATAGCAATAGGGTTTGGTAAAAACTGTTCAGTTCATTCATTCACACACGCGATTCATATTTAAACAGTCTTTTTGCAGTTTACATACACTATGATATCGTGATTAGAACAATAATAAAAAAACTTACTTCTCAGATGGATATTTCATATTTCTTTGTAAAAACTAAATTATACATTTTATCATACATATTTCAAAGTTAAGGATTCATTAGTTTGAATAAAGCATACATTGGAACAAACACTATAATAGCATCCTACTTGATGACTTTATTTTTGACAAAACAAACATAGCCTAATATATAACATTTGAGCAGAAATTGGTGAACAAAAGCTTATTCAATGTGGCAGTAGCATATTTTACATTAAACAGTTAATAATCTATCAAAAACTAGTCAACAAAATGTTGTCTTTCATATTTCGTCTGTAACATAGGCATATCGTTTGTTGTTTTTATGAGCCTATATTAGGGCATAAATTTTAATTTGCAGTTTAATACGTTGCTAATACAAAGACATTTTAACGTTATTTCAACATATTTCAGTCGATTTTCACTCATCTCAGTATAGCAATAGGGTTTGGTAAAAACTGTTCAGTTCATTCATTCACACACAGACGCGATTCATATTTAAACAGTCTTTTTGCGGTTTACATACACTATGATATCGTGATTAGAACAATAATAATAAAGAACTTACTTATGAGATGGATCCGTTGCTCCTCGGAATGAAAAAAAAAACAGCACGTGTTCTGAGGTAAATGTCCCAGGATTACTCCTCACACAGCCTCGCAAGAAGAAATAGTAGGCTACATTAATCTGATGATTACATTTGTTGTGTTATCGCGTTTATGAGGCGCGTTGACACTTTGCATGTGTTGCTTCAGATCATTTGCGTTTGAATACCGCGCGCTCTCCGTGGGCGTGTCAGATTAGCAGAATAATGAGCTAAGAGAACGATAATGAGATCGGCTGACACCTCTCTCTTTTTTAATAGATTACATAAACAGAGAATATTTATTTTAGTTTTGAATTAGATATTTTAAAAGTACAAACTTAAATGATATAAAGATATATTGCTCGTGCTTGTGTGAATAGTATTCGCTGAGCTTTGTTTAAGTTTAGAGACGTGCACCAGAAAAAAATTTTACGGAGACAGAGAGGCAGAAAGCACACCCTGTTTATTTTCTTCATTTTACAAAAGCACACGGTTTTGATGTTAATGTGAGTGTACACAAAAAAAGAAGACCCTCTATAGTTTATAATCATGTATTGATTTTATTTATATGACGTAAAATGACGGAGTATTTTAAGTCTATGTTGCTGCTATGTGGAAAAAAAACGACCCAAGAGAGTTAAAAAGCGTATAAAGGAAATGAGCGCTACACTCACCTAGCGTGGCAAACAGTATAAATTTTCTGTCAGACCCCAACCACTGTTTCTGCTCGGTTTCGAACCGAGGACCTTTCGCGAGTTAGGCGAATGTGATGACCACTACACTACAGAAACCTATTGATGAGATGGATGTGCTTTTTAGAAGATGGCTCCTTCCCATAATCTGCCCTGCAAGCAGTGTGACAGTCTGTAAA
The DNA here is from genome assembly GCF_051911475.1 of Siphateles boraxobius. NCBI lineage: Eukaryota > Metazoa > Chordata > Actinopteri > Cypriniformes > Leuciscidae > Siphateles > Siphateles boraxobius. The sequence goes on along the minus strand of NW_027509186.1, from coordinate 2,932,639 downwards.
TTCCACAAACAACAGAACAGAGGTCATTCGGCATGGCAGTCTGCCTACAGCTCCTTGGTACGATGGCCTTCACCTGTCTTAAAAGTAAGGGTTTTGTATCGAATTGCAGCATTTATTTTTAACATGCCTCCACTTGTTTCAGCCCAGTTTTGAACTGAAGACCTTTGCGTGTAAAGCGAACGTGATATCATGGCATGTGCTTTTTAGAAGATGGCTCCTTCCCATAATCTGCTCTGCAAGCAGTGTGACAGTCTGTGAATTCCACAAACAACAGAACAGAGGTCATTCGGCATGGCAGTCTGCCTACAGCTCCTTGGTACGATGGCCTTCACCTGTCTCAAAAGTAAGGGTTTTGTATCGAATTGCAGCATTTATATTTAACATGCCTCCACTTGTTCCCACCCAATTTTGAACTGAAGACCTTTGCGTGTAAAGCGAACGTGATATCATGGCATGTGCTTTTTAGAAGATGGCTCCTTCCCATAATCTGCTCTGCAAGCAGTGTGACAGTCTGTGAATTCCACAAACAACAGAACAGAGGTCATTCGGCATGGCAGTCTGCCTACAGCTCCTTGGTACGATGGCCTTCACCTGTCTCAAAAGTAAGGGTTTTGTAGCATTTATATTTAAAATGCATCCACTTGTTTCCGCCCAGTTTTGAACTGAGGACATTTTGCGTGTAAAGCAAACGTGATAACCACTACACTACGGAAACTTGATTTGGACGGTACCCACCTAGTGTCATTCGGCATGGCAGTCTGCCTACAGCTCCTTGGTACGATGGCCTTCACCTGTCTCAAGTAAGGGTTTTGTAGCGAATTGCAGCATTTATATTTAACATGCCTCCACTTGTTTCCACCCAATTTTGAACTGAGGACCTTTCGCGTGTAAAGCGAACGTGATAACCACTACACTACGGAAACTTGGTTTGGATCTCATTCCCGCCTCTTCTAGCGTACGCTTGTTCAAAAGCGACTGAAACTATAGACTGCCCAGTGTTTTTAACATGGCAAAAAGCTGCTAATTTTGTTGGCAGACCGAACATTTTATATTACTGTACAGGAAACCTCAATGTTCATTTGTTTTATTTTTGTCCTTTTCTAAAGAGATTAAACAACAAACATCCCTTCAAGTGTACTGACCTGCTCAACAGAAAATCGCATAGGAAATATTTGCAAAAATCACCCACAGTTTCCGCCCAGTTTCGAACTGGGGACTTTTCGCGTGTGAGGTGAACGTGATAACCACTACATAACAAACACGTCTTCAGGTTGCAGACATAAATCTTTAGGTGCACGTTTAATAAAAAGCATATAAAGGAAATAAGCGCTGCACCCACCAAGCGTGCCAAAGAGTTTACATTTTCTGTCAGAATCCAACCACTGTTTCTGCTCGGTTTCGAACCGAGGACCTTTCGCGTGTTAGAAGAATGTGATGACCACTACACTACAGAAACCTATTGTTGAGAGGGATGTGCTTTTTAGAAGATGGCTCCTTCCCATAATCTGCCCTGCAAGCAGTGTGAAAGTCTGTAAATTCCACAAACAACAGAACAGAGGTCATTCGGCACCCACCTAGTGTCATTCGGCATGGCAGTCTGCCTACAGCTCCTTGATACGATGGCCTTCACCTGTCTTAAAAGTAAGGGTTTTGTAACGAATTGCAGCATTTATATTTAACATGCCTCCACTTGTTTCCACCCAATTTTGAACTGAGGACCTTTCGCGTGTAAAGCGAACGTGATAACCACTACACTACGGAAACTTGATTTGGACGGCACCCACCTAGTGTCTTTCGGCATGGCAGTCTGCCTACAGCTCCTTGGTACGATGGCCTTCACCTGTCTCAAAAGTAAGGGTTTTGTAGCATTTATATTTAAAATGCATCCACTTGTTTCCGCCCAGTTTTGAACTGAGGACCTTTCGCGTGTAAAGCGAACGTGATAACCACTACACTACGGAAACTGGATTTCGACGGCACCCACCTAGTGTCTTTCGGCATGGCAGTCTGCCTACAGCTCCTTGGTACGATGGCCTTCACCTGTCTCAAAAGTAAGGGTTTTGTAGCATTTATATTTAAAATGCATCCACTTGTTTAAGCCCAGTTTTGAACTGAGGACCTTTTGCGTGTAAAGCAAACGTGATAACCACTACACTACGGAAACTTGATTTGGACGGCACCCACCTAGTGTCATTCGGCATGGCAGTCTGCCTACAGCTCCTTGATAAAGGAAAGGAGCACTGCTACCACCTAGCGTGGCAAAAAGTTTAAATTTTCTGTCAGAATCCAACCACTGTTTCTGCTCGGTTTCGAACAGAGGACCTTTTGCGTGTTAGGCGAACGTGATGAACACTACACTACAGAAACCTATTGATGAGGTACATGTGCTTTTTAGAAGATGGCTCCTTCCCATAATCTACTCTGCAAGCAGTGTGACAGTCTGTGAATTCCACAAACAACAGAACAGAGGTCATTCGGCATGGCAGTCTGCCTACAGCTCCTGGGTACGATGGCCTTCACCTGTCTTAAATGTAAGGGTTTTGTATCGAATTGCAGCATTTATATTTAACATGCCTCCACTTGTTTCCGCCCAGTTTTGAACTGAAGACCTTTGCGTGTAAAGCGAACGTGATATCATGGCATGTGCTTTTTAGAAGATGGCTCCTTCCCATAATCTACTCTGCAAGCAGTGTGACAGTCTGTGAATTCCACAAACAACAGAACAGAGGTCATTAAACCACAAACATCCCTGCAAGTGTACTGACCTGCTCAACAGAAAATCGCATACGAACTTTTTGCAAAAAACACCCACAGTTTCCGCCCAGTTTCGAACTGGGGACCTTTCGCGTGTGAGGCAAACGTGATAACCACTACACTATGGAAACAAGTCTTCAGGTTGCAGACATAAATCTTTAGGTGCACCCTTATTAAAAAGCATATAAAGGAAATGAGCGCTGCACCCACCTAGTGTGGCAAACAGTTAAAATTTTCTGTCAGAATCCAACCACTGTTTCTGCTCGGTTTCGAACCGAGGACCTTTCGCGTGTTAGGCGAACGTGATGACCACTACACTACAGAAACCTATTGATGAGGTGTATGTGATTTTTAGAAGATGGCTCCTTCCCATAATCTGCTCTGCAAGCAGTGTGACAGTCTGTGAATTCCACAAACAACAGAACAGAGGTCATTCGGCATGGCAGTCTGCCTACAGCTCCTTGGTAGGATGGCCTTCACCTGTCTCAAAAGTAAGGGTTTTGTAGCGAATTGCAGCATTTATATTTAAAATGCATCCACTTGTTTCCGCCCAGTTTTGAACTGAGGACCTTTCGCGTGTAAAGCAAACGTGATAACCACTACACTTCCGAAACTTGCTTTGGACGTCAGTCCCACCGCTTCTAGGGTACGCTTGTTCAAAAGCGACTGAAACTATAGACTGCCCAGTTTTTTTAACATGGCAAAAAGCTGCTAATTTTGTTGGCAGACCGAACATTTTATATTACTGTACAGGAAACCTCAATGGTCATTTGTTTTATTTTTGTCCTTTTCTAAGAGATTAAACCACAAACATCCCTGCAAGTGTACTGACCTGCTCAACAGAAAATCGCATATGAAATTTTTGCAAAAATCACCCACAGTTTCCGCCCAGTTTCGAACTGGGGACCTTTCGCGTGTGAGGCAAACGTGATAACCACTACACTACGGAAACAAGTCTTCAGGTTGCAGACATAAATCCTTAGGTGCACGCTTATTAAAAAGCATATAAAGGAAATGAGCGCTGCACCCACCTAGTGTGGCAAACAGTTTAAATTTTCTGTCAGAATCCAACCACTGTTTCTGCTCGGTTTCGAACCGAGGACCTTTCGCGTGTTAGGCGAACGTGATGACCACTAAACTACAGAAACCTATTGATGAGGTGCATGTGCTTTTTAGAAGATGGCTCCTTCCCATAATCTGCTTTTCAAGCAGTGTGACAGTCTGTAAATTCCACAAACAACAGAACAGAGGTCATTCGGCATTGCAGTCTGCCTACAGCTCCTTGGTACGATGGCCTTCACCTGTCTCAAAAGTAAGGGTTTTGTAGCGAATTGCAGCATTTACATTTAACATGCCTCCACTTGTTTCCGCCCAGTTTTGAACTGAGCACCTTTCGCGTGTAAAGCGAACGTGATAACCACTACACTACGGAAACTTGATTTAGACGTCAGTCCCACCTCTTCTAGGGTACGCTTGTTCAAAAGCGACTGAAACTATAGACTGCCCAGTGTTTTTAACATGGCAAAAAGCTGCTAATTTTGTTGGCAGACCGAACATTTTATATTACTGTACAGGAAACCTCAATGGTCATTTGTTTTATTTTTGTCCTTTTCTAAAGAGATTAAACCACAAACATCCCTGCAAGTGTACTGACCTGCTCAACAGAAAATCGCATACGAAAGTTTTGCAAAAATAACCCATAGTTTCCGCCCAGTTTCGAAGTGGGGACCTTTCGCGTGTGAGGCGAACGTGATAACCACTACACTACAGAAACCTATTGATGAGGACATGTGCTTTTTAGAAGATGGCTCCTTACCATAATCTGCTCTGCAAGCAGTGTGACAGTCTGTGAATTCCACAAACAACAGAACAGAGGTCATTCGGCATGGCAGTCTGCCTACAACTCCTTGGTACGATGGCCTTCACATGTCTCAAGAGTAAGGGTTTTGTAGCGAATTGCAGCATTTATATTTAAAATGCATCCACTTGTTTCCGCCCAGTTTAGAACTGAGGACCTTTCGCGTGTAAAGCAAACGTGATAACCACTACACTACGGAAACTTGATTTGAACGTCAGTCCCACCTCTTCTATAATCTGCTCTGCAAGCAGTGTGACAGTCTGTAAATTCCACAAACAACAGAACAGAGGTCATTCTGCATGGCAGTCTGCCTACAGCTCCTTGGTACGATGGCCTTCACCTGTCTCAAAAGTAAGGGTTTTGTAGCATTTATGTTTAAAATGCATCCACTTGTTTCCGCCCAGTTTTGAACTGAGGACCTTTTGCGTGTAAAGCAAACGTGATAACCACTACACTACGGAAACTTGATTTGGACAGCACCCACCTAGTGTGATTCGGCATGGCAGTCTGCCTACAGCTCCTTGACACGATGGCCTTCACCTGTCTTAAAAGTAAGGGTTTTGTAGCGAATTGCAGCATTTATATTAAACATGCCTCCACTTGTTTCCACCCAATTTTGAACTGAGGACCTTTCGCGTGTAAAGCAAACGTGATAACCACTACACTACGGAAACTTGGTTTGGATCTCATTCCCACCTCTTCTAGCGTACGCTTGTTCAAAAGCGACTGAAACTATAGACTGCCCAGTGTTTTTAACATGGCAAAAAGCTGCTAATTTCGTTGGCAGACCGAACATTTTATATTACTGTACAGGAAACCTCAATGGTCATTTGTTTTATTTTTGTCCTTTTCTAAAGAGATTAAACAACAAACATCCCTGCAAGTGCACTGACCTGCTCAACAGAAAATCGCATACGAAATTTTTGCAAAAATCACCCACAGTTTCCGCCCAGTTTCGAACTGGGGACTTTTCGCGTGTGAGGCGAACGTGATAACCACTACATAACAAACACGTCTTCAGGTTGCAGACATAAATCTTTAGGTGCACGCTTATTAAAAAGCATATAAAGGAAATAAGCGCTGCACCCACCTAGCGTGCCAAAGAGTTTACATTTTCTGTCAGAATCCAACCACTGTTTCTGCTCGGTTTCGAACCGAGGACCTTTCGCGTGTTAGGCGAATGTGATGACCACTACACTACAGAAACCTATTGTTGAGAGGGATGTGCTTTTTAGAAGATGGCTCCTTCCCATAATCTGCCCTGCAAGCAGTGTGACAGTCTGTAAATTCCACAAACAACAGAACAGAGGTCATTCGGCACCCACCTAGTGGGTGCTTCTCATTTCTTATTTGTGCATCCTCGTTTCCTTTCCTCGCTTCCTTTCCTAGCGTCTCAGCTCCACCCCCTGTAGGTTTTGAGGGAAGGACGCAAGGAAAGAAATTGAGGACGGAGGAATCGAATGAAAGCTTTTTTTATTCATTGGAATACTTGATCACTCGCGCGTCACTTCATAGCGTCATCAGCAGCGCTCAAAGGATCTGCCCTTATGTTGTTGAAGTTTGTTTATTTAAGAAATTCATAATAAATGATAATAAAGCAAGATACCCTGTTGAAATATGTGTAATGTGTGGTTTATATAAACTGCAAAGGTAAAGCATACATTAAAACAGATTGTGATCGATGTGAAGGGGGAGGAGAATGTATACGCGCGTCACGTTTAGTCGATAAATCTCTTCCGCATAGGATACACCTGTGTATCCTCGCTCATGACTCCTCTGGAAGCCTCCTCACTCCTCGATCCTCGCCTCCTCGCGGTGCAATTAGAGAATTGAGATGTCCTTCAAGATGGCTGCGCTCGATCGGTTTGCGGGACATAGGATGGAGGACAGAGGAACGAGGAGACGAGGAGGGATATTGCGAAGCACCCAGTGTCATTCGGCATGGCAGTCTGCCTACAGCTCCTTGATACGATGGCCTTCACCTGTCTTAAAAGTAAGGGTTTTGTAGCGAATTGCAGCATTTATATTTAACATGCCTCCACTTGTTTCCACCCAATTTTGAACTGAGGACCTTTCGCGTGTAAAGCGAACGTGATAACCACTACACTACGGAAACTTGGTCTGGATCTCATTCCCACCTCTTCTAGCGTACGCTTGTTCAAAAGCGACTGAAACTATAGACTGCCCAGTGTTTTTAACATGGCAAAAAGCTGCTAATTTTGTTGGCAGACCGAACATTTTATATTACTGTACAGGAAACCTCAATGGTCATTTGTTTTATTTTTGTCCTTTTCTAAAGAGATTAAACAACAAACATCCCTGCAAGTGTACTGACCTGCTCAACAGAAAATCGCATACGAAATTTTTGCAAAAATCACCCACAGTTTCCGCCCAGTTTCAAACTGGGGACTTTTCGCGTGGGAGGCGAACGTGATAACCACTACACTACAAACACGTCTTCAGGTTGCAGACCTAAATCTTTAGGCGCACGCTTATTAAAAAGCATATAAAGGAAATGAGGAAATAAAGGAAATAGTGTGGCAAAGAGTTTAAATTTTCTGTCAGAATCCAACCACTGTTTCTGCTCGGTTTCGAACCGAGGACCTTTCGCGTGTTAGGCGAATGTGATGACCACTAAACTACAGAAACCTATTTGTGCTTTTTAGAAGATGGCTCGTTCCCATAATCTGCCCTGCAAGCAGTGTGACAGTCTGTAAATTCCACAAACAACAGAACAGAGGTCATTCGGCACCCACCTAGTGTCATTCGGCATGGCAGTCTGCGTACAGCTCCTTGTTACGATGGCCTTCACCTGTCTTAAAAGTAAGGGTTTTGAAGTGAATTGCAGCATTTATATTTAACATGCCTCCACTTGTTTCCACCCAATTTTGAACTGAGGACCTTTCGCTTGCAGTTTGCAGACATAAATCTTTAGGTGCACGCTTATTAAAAAGCATATAAAGGAAATGAGGAAATAAAGGAAATAGTGTGGCAAAGAGTTTAAATTTTCTGTCAGAATCCAACCACTGTTTCTGCTCGGTTTCGAACCGAGGACCTTTCGCGTGTTAGGCGAACGTGATGACCACTAAACTACAGAAACCTATTGATGAGGTGCATGTGCTTTTTAGAAGATGGCTCCTTCCCATAATCTGCTCTGCAAGCAGTGTGACAGTCTGTGAATTCCACAAACAACAGAACAGAGGTCATTCGGCATTGCAGTCTGCCTACAGCTCCTTGGTACGATGGCCTTCACCTGTCTCAAAAGTAAGGGTTTTGTAGCGAATTGCAGCATTTATATTTAACATGCCTCCACTTGTTTCCGCCCAGTTTAGAACTGAGGACCTTTCGCGTGTAAAGCAAACGTGATAACCACTACACTACAATGGTCATTTGTTTAATTTTTGTCCTTTTCTAAAGAGATTAAACAACAAACATCCCTGCAAGTGCACTGACCTGCTCAACAGAAAATCGCATACGAAATTTTTGCAAAAATCACCCACAGTTTCCGCCCAGTTTCGAACTGGGGACTTTTCGCGTGTGAGGCGAACGTGATAACCACTACATAACAAACACGTCTTCAGGTTGCAGACATAAATCTTTAGGTGCACGCTTATTAAAAAGCATATAAAGGAAATAAGCGCTGCACCCACCTAGCGTGCCAAAGAGTTTTCATTTTCTGTCAGAACCCAACCACTGTTTCTGCTCGGTTTCGAACCGAGGACCTTTCGCGTGTTAGGCGAATGTGATGACCACTACACTACAGAAACCTATTGTTCAGAGGGATGTGCTTTTTAGAAGATGGCTCCTTCCCATAATCTGCCCTGCAAGCAGTGTGACAGTCTGTAAATTCCACAAACAACAGAACAGAGGTAATTCGGCACCCACCTAGTGGGTGCTTCTCATTTCTTATTTGTGCATCCTCGTTTCCTTTCCTCGCTTCCTTTCCTATGGTCTCAGCTCCACCCCCTGTAGGTTTTGAGGGAAGGACGCAAGGAAAGAAAATGAGGACGGAGAAATCGAATGAAAGCTTTTTTTATTCATTGGAATACTTGATCACTCGCGCGTCACTTCATAGCGTCATCAGCAGCGCTCAAAGAATCTGCCCTTATGTTGTTGAAGTTTGTTTATTTAAGAAATTCATAATAAATGATAATAAAGCAAGATACCCTGTTGAAATATGTGTAATGTGTGGTTTATATAAACTGCAAAGGTAAAGCATACATTAAAACAGATTGTGATCGATGTGAAGGGGGAGGAGAATGTATACGCGCGTCACGTTTAGTCGATAAATCTCTTCCGCATAGGATACACCTGTGTATCCTCGCTCATGACTCCTCTGGAAGCCTCCTCACTCCTCGATCCTCGCCTCCTCGCGGTGCAATTAGAGAATTGAGATGTCCTTCAAGATGGCTGCGCTCGATCGGTTTGCGGGACATAGGATGGAGGACAGAGGAACGAGGAGACGAGGAGGGATATTGCGAAGCACCCAGTGTCATTCGGCATGGCAGTCTGCCTACAGCTCCTTGATACGATGGCCTTCACCTGTCTTAAAAGTAAGGGTTTTGTAGCGAATTGCAGCATTTATATTTAACATGCCTCCACTTGTTTCCACCCAATTTTGAACTGAGGACCTTTCGCGTGTAAAGCGAACGTGATAACCACTACACTACGGAAACTTGGTCTGGATCTCATTCCCACCTCTTCTAGCGTACGCTTGTTCAAAAGCGACTGAAACTATAGACTGCCCAGTGTTTTTAAAATGGCAAAAAGCTGCTAATTTTGTTGGCAGACCGAACATTTTATATTACTGTACAGGAAACCTCAATGGTCATTTGTTTTATTTTTGTCCTTTTCTAAAGAGATTAAACAACAAACATCCCTGCAAGTGTACTGACCTGCTCAACAGAAAATCGCATACGAAATTTTTGCAAAAATCACCCACAGTTTCCGCCCAGTTTCAAACTGGGGACTTTTCGCGTGGGAGGCGAACGTGATAACCACTACACTACAAACACGTCTTCAGGTTGCAGACCTAAATCTTTAGGCGCACGCTTATTAAAAAGCATATAAAGGAAATGAGCGCTGCACCCACCTAGTGTGGCAAAGAGTTTAAATTTTCTGTCAGAATCCAACCACTGTTTCTGCTCGTTTCGAACCGAGGACCTTTCGCGTGTTAGGCGAATGTGATGACCACTAAACTACAGAAACCTATTTGTGCTTTTTAGAAGATGGCTCGTTCCCATAATCTGCCCTGCAAGCAGTGTGACAGTCTGTAAATTCCACAAACAACAGAACAGAGGTCATTCGGCACCCACCTAGTGTCATTCGGCATGGCAGTCTGCCTACAGCTCCTTGTTACGATGGCCTTCACCTGTCTTAAAAGTAAGGGTTTTGAAGTGAATTGCAGCATTTATATTTAACATGCCCCCACTTGTTTCCACCCAATTTTGAACTGAGGACCTTTCGCTTGCAGTTTGCAGACATAAATCTTTAGGTGCACGCTTATTAAAAAGCATATAATGGAAATGAGCGCTGCACCCACCTAGTGTGGCAAACATTTTAAATTTTCTGTCAGAATCCAACCACTGTTTCTGCTCGGTTTCGAACCGAGGACCTTTCGCGTGTTAGGCGAACGTGATGAACACTACACTACAGAAACCTATTGATGAGGTGCATGTGATTTTTAGAAGATGGCTCCTTCCCATAATCTGCCCTGCAAGCAGTGTGACAGTCTGCCCAGTGTTTTTAACATGGCAAAAAGCTGCTAATTTTGTTGGCCGAACATTTTATATTACTGTACAGGAAACCTCAATGGTCATTTGTTTTATTTTTGTCCTTTTCTAAAGAGATTAAACAACAAACATCCAAGTCTTCAGGTTGCAGACATAAATCTTTAGGTGCACCCTTATTAAAAAGCATATAAAGGAAATGAGCGCTGCACCCACCTAGTGTGGCAAACAGTTAAAATTTTCTGTCAGAATCCAACCACTGTTTCTGCTCTGCAAGCAGTGTGACAGTCTGCCCAGTGTTTTTAACATGGCAAAAAGCTGTTAATTTTGTTAGGCGAATGTGATGACCACTACACTACAGAAACCTGTTGTTGAGAGGGATGTGCTTTTTAGAAGATGGCTCCTTCCCATTATCTGCCCTGCAAGCAGTGTGACAGTCTGTAAATTCCACAAACAACAGAACAAAGGTCATTCGGCACCCACCTAGTGTCATTCGGCATGGCAGTCTGCCTACAGCTCCTTGATACGATGGCCTTCACCTGTCTTAAAAGTAAGGTTTTTGTAGCGAATTGCAGCATTTGTATTTAACATGCCTCCACTTGTTTCCACCCAATTTTGTACTGAGGACCTTTCACGTGTAAAGCAAACGTGATAACCACTACACTACGGAAACTTGGTTTGGATCTCATTCCAACCTCTTCTAGCGTACGCTTGTTCAAAAGCGACTGAAACTATAGACTGCCCAGTGTTTTTAAGATGGCAAAAAGCTGCTAATTTTGTTGGCAGACCGAACATTTTATATTACTGTACAGGAAACCTCAATGGTCATCCGTTTTCTTTTTGTCCTTTTCTAAAGAGATTAAACCACAAACATCCCTGCAAGTGTACTGACCTGCTCAACAGAAAATCGCATACGAAATTTTTGCAAAAACCACCCTTAGTTTCCGCCCAGTTTCGAACTGGGGACCTTTCGCGTGTGAGGCGAACGTGATAAGCACTACACTACGGAAACACGTCTTCATGTTGCAGACATAAATCTTTAGGTGCACGCTTATTAAAAAGCATATAAAGGAAATGAGCGCTGCTACCACCTAGCGTGGCAAACAGTTTAAATATTCTGTCAGAATCCAACCACTGTTTCTGCTCGGTTTCGAACAGAGGACCTTTCTCGTGTTAGGCAAACATGATGAACACTACACTACAGAAACCTATTGATGAGGCACATGTGCTTTTTAGAAGATGGGTCCTTCCCATAATCTACTCTGCAAGCAGTGTGACAGTCTGTGAATTCCACAAACAACAGAACAGAGGTCATTCGGCATGGCAGTCTGCCTACAGCTCCTGGGTACGATGGCCTTCACCTGTCTTAAAAGTAAGGGTTTTGTATCGAATTGCAGCATTTATATTTAACATGCCTCCACTTGTTTCCGCCCAGTTTTGAACTGAAGACCTTTGCGTGTAAAGCGAACGTGATATCATAGCATGTGCTTTTTAGAAGATGGCTCCTTCCCATAATCTGCTCTGCAAGCAGTGTGACAGTCTGTGAATTCCACAAACAACAGAACAGAGGTCATTCGGCATGGCAGTCTGCCTACAGCTCCTTGGTAGGATGGCCTTCACCTGTCTCAAAAGTAAGGGTTTTGTAGCGAATTGCAGCATTTATATTTAAAATGCATCCACTTGTTTCCACCCAGGTTTGAACTGAGGACCTTTCACGTGTAAAGCAAACGTGGTAACCACTACACTTCCGAAACTTGATTTGGACGTCAGTCCCACCGCTTCTAGGGTACGCTTTTTCAAAAGCGACTGAAACTATAGACTGCCCAGTGTTTTTAACATGGCAAAAAGCTGCTAATTTTGTTGGCAGACCGAACATTTTATATTACTGTACAGGAAACCTCAATGGTCATTTGTTTTATTTTTGTCCTTTTTTAAGAGATTAAACCACAAACATCCCTGCAAGTGTACTGACCTGCTCAACAGAAAATCGCATACGAATTTTTTGCAAAAATCACCCACAGTTTCCGCCCAGTTTCGAACTGGGGACTTATCGCGTGTGAGGCAAACGTGATAACCACTACACTACAAACACGTCTTCAGGTTGCAGACATTAATCTTTAGGTGCACGCTTATTAAAAAGCATATAAAGGAAATGAGCGCTGCACACACCTAGCGTGGAAAAGAGTTAAAGTTTTCTGTCAGAATCCAACCACTGTTTCTGCTCGGTTTCGAACCGAGGACCTTTCGCGTGTTAGGCGAATGTGATGACCACTACACTACAGAAACCTATTGATGAGGTGCATGTGCTTTTTAGAAGATGGCTCCTTCCCATAATCTGCTCTGCAAGCAGTGTGACAGTCTGTGAATTCCACAAACAACAGAACAGAGGTCATTCGGCACCCACCTAGTGTCATTCGGCATGGCAGTTTGCCTACAGCTCCTTGGTACGATGGCCTTCACCTGTCTCAAAAGTAAGGGTTTTGTAGCGAATTGCAGCATTTATATTTAAAACGCATCCACTTGTTTCCGCCCAGTTTTGAACTGAGGACCTTTCGCGTGTAAAGCAAACGTGATAACCACTAAACTTCCGAAACTTGATTTGGACGTCAGTCCCACCGCTTCTGGGGTACGCTTGTTCAAAAGCGACTGAAACTATAGACTGCCCAGTGTTTTAAAAATGGCAAAAAGCTGCTAATTTTGTTTGCAGACCAAACATTTTTTATTACTGTACAGGAAACCTCAACGGTCATTTGTTTTATTTTTGTCCTTTTCTAAAGAGATTAAACCACAAACATCCCTGCAAGTGTACTGACCTGCTCAACAGAAAATCGCATACGAAATTTTTGCAAAAACCACCCACTGTTTCCACCCAGTTTCGAACCTGGGACCTTTTCGCGTGTGAGGCGAACGTGATAACCTCTGCACTACGGAAACACGTCTTCAGGTGGCAGACATAAATCTTTAGGTGCACGCTTGTTAACCCTCTGGGGTCCAAAGTGTTTTTGGGGTTCTGGAGGTGTTCTGACATGCTCTAACATTTGAGCTTTTTTCAGTTATTTATAAACATGTTAATGGCAAAGGTGTAAATTCACTCTATATAGCACAAACAGGGCTACCATAATATGTTAGCAAGATGTATGTACATGTTTGTATTTTTGAGAGAATATTGTTTATGCATGGTTATTGAAAAAACTAAAACTTAAAGTCTCTGAAATAAGGCCACAAAACACATACTAAATATGTGTCCACAAGACTTTTGACTAATTGATGTTCTCGCCTAGGATTTTTGCTTCAAAATGATCTGAAAATCATCCTTCCAAATCATTCACATAAAACAATACATTGATTTAAATTTAGTAAAACAATTTTTGTTTGGAAAGGCAATATGCGAAATGGGCGTGACTCATGTATAATGGTCTGATTCACACCTGTGAAGACAAAAGACCTGCTTAATGAGCCGCATAATGAGCTTTCCACAGGTGTGTCACTGAGCCACAAGAAAGAATACAAGGACACAAGAAAAGAAATGTGTATATATACTACAAAATTGGTTCACAGTTGGAAACATCTATAAAAAATAGTATTTTTCCACTTGTATTTTTGCTTGCAAATTGTATAATATCCAAGGTGAACATTTCTAGTAATTGTGTAGTTAATTCTCATACTGTATTTTCAGAAAGTTTTGAATATGTATCCTCTCCCCAAATTTGTCACTAATAAAACACAATACAAATAATTTGAAGAGAAGGCTTATATTGACCTTTTAAGATTTTGTTTACATCTACCTTGTAAATATATTATTTGCTATTTTATTAAAAAGGTTACAATTACAGCAACAATTAAAATAACAATATTTCAAGTGTAATATTTCTTTGTAAAAACTAAAGTGTACATTTTATCATACATATTTCAAATTTAAGGATTCATTAGTTTGAATAAAGCCTACATTGGAACAAACACTATAATAGCATCCTAGTTGATGACTTTATTTTTGACAAAACAAACATAGCCTAATATATTTAACATTTGAGCAGAAATTGGTGAACAAAAGCTTATTCAATGTGGCAGTAGTCTATAGTTTAGGCTACAGTAAACAGTTAATAATCTATTTAAAACTAGTCAACAAAATGTTGTCTTTCATATTTCTTCTGTAACATAGGCATATTGTTTGTTGTTTTTATGATAGCCTATATTAGGGCATATAAATATTAATTTGCAGTTTAATACGTTGCTAATACAAAGACATTTTAACGTTATTTCAACCTATTTCAGTCGATTTTCACTCATCTCAGTATAGCAATAGGGTTTGGTAAAAACTGTTCAGTTCATTCATTCACACACGCGATTCATATTTAAACAGTCTTTTTGCAGTTTACATACACTATGATATCGCGATTAGAACAATAATAAAAAAACTTACTTCTCAGATGGATATTTCATATTTCTTTGTAAAAACTAAATTATACATTTTATCATACATATTTCAAAGTTAAGGATTCATTAGTTTGAATAAAGCCTACATTGGAACAAACACTATAATAGCATCCTACTTGATGACTTTATTTTTGACAAAACAAACATAGCCTAATATATAACATTTGAGCAGAAATTGGTGAACAAAAGCTTATTCAATGTGGCAGTAGCATATTTTACATTAAACAGTTAATAATCTATCAAAAACTAGTCAACAAAATGTTGTCTTTCATATTTCGTCTGTAACAGGCATATCGTTTGTTGTTTTTATGAGCCTATATTAGGGCATAAATTTTAATTTGCAGTTTAATACGTTGCTAATACAAAGACATTTTAACGTTATTTCAACATATTTCAGTCGATTTTCACTCATCTCAGTATAGCAATAGGGTTTGGTAAAAACTGTTCAGTTCATTCATTCACACACAGACGCGATTCATATTTAAACAGTCTTTTTGCGGTTTACATACACTATGATATCGCGATTAGAACAATAATAATAAAGAACTTACTTATCAGATGGATCCGTTGCTCCTCGGAATGAAAAAAAAACAGCACATGTTCTGAGGTAAATGTCCCAGGATTACTCCTCACACAGCCTCGCAAGAAGAAATAGTAGGCTACATTAATCTGATGATTACATTTGTTGTGTTATTGCGTTTATGAGGGGCGTTGACACTTTGCATGTGTTGCTTCAGATCATTTGCGTTTGAATACCGCGCGCTCTCCGTGGGCGTGTCAGATTAGCAGGATAATGAGCTAAGAGAACGATAATGAGATCGGCTGACACCTCTCTCTTTTTTAATAGATTACATAAACAGAGAATATTTATTTTAGTTTTGAATTAGATATTTTAAAAGTACAAACTTAAATGATTATAAAGATATATTGCTCGTGCTTGTGTGAATAGTATTCGCTGAGCTTTGTTTAAGTTTAGAGACGTGCACCAGAAAAAAATTTAACGGAGACAGAGAGGCAGAAAGCACACCCTGTTTATTTTCTTCATTTTACAAAAGCACACGGTTTTGATGTTAATGTGAGTGTACACAAAAAAAGAAGACCCTCTATAGTTTATAATCATGTATTGATTTTATTTATATGACGTAAAATGACGGAGTATTTTAAGTCTATGTTGCTGCTATGTGGAAAAAAAACGACCCAAGAGAGTTAAAAAGCGTATAAAGGAAATGAGCGCTACACTCACCTAGCGTGGCAAACAGTATAAATTTTCTGTCAGACCCCAACCACTGTTTCTGCTCGGTTTCAAACCGAGGACCTTTCGCGAGTTAGGCGAATGTGATGACCACTACACTACAGAAACCTATTGATGAGATGGATGTGCTTTTTAGAAGATGGCTCCTTCCCATAATCTGCCCTGCAAGCAGTGTGAGTAGTTATAACCATTCGGCTTATGTCAAAATGATTTATGACCCTATGATTGACAGGTGGGCGGGGCTAACCTTTGACCTTCCGGAGGGTGTTCCGGAGGTCCTTTGATGTAGGGATTAACCTTTGACCTTCCGGAGGGGTTGTTCCGGAGGTCGCTTAATTTAGGGATTAACCTTTGACCTATCGATCGATCAAGTTGACAGTTGTCTTTACCCTATTGACCTTTGTATGATATATGAAGTGGCCAGTTGTCTTTGCCAGTTGTCTTTGCCCCATTGATTTTGACCTATTGACCCCGGGGGGAAATAACTTCTTGGTGTGGGAAATCCCCTCCGTGTCGGGGTGAGAAAATAATTTTTCTAATGTCGCATATAGATTAGAATAGATTAGAATTACAAAAGTAAAATCATCTTACCGTTTCACTATGGTGAAGAATTGGATTAAAGTTGACAGTCTCCGCACTGTGTGTGTGTGCGTCTGTCTGTGAGTGTGTGCGTGTCATCCGATATCCTGGCATTCCTGAGCACGCTATATAAATAGGGACTGTGTGTTGTAGCCAGACCAGAAAGAGAACCATGAGCTACATGAGCATGGATGGTTCATCCTCCCCTAAAACCCCAGAGATGGCGCTGACCAGCAAGATGATGGAAAGTCTGACTATGGCACCGAGAAAGGCCATTGGACACGTCCGTTTGACAAACTTTCTCCATGAAACTTCGGAATGGACTCAAGCTGAATATATGATGTGTAGTAACCGTGTATTCGGGTACAAATTTCATAAACCCTCACGAATTGTTATACTCTACACCGCCGACGGCGTGGGTGAGTTTCAGCCTGGGGAAGATCCGTGTGTTGTATTTCCTGAAAAAGACTGGACTCTATTTTACACGTTTGTCTGGAAGGATCTGCACGACATCGGCGAAGAGCCTTTGTACACTGCCGAGTGGGACGGTGTAAGCCCAAACACCCGGTACCGTGTGGTAGGTGACCATACTAAAAAGAAGCCGAATGATTCTGTCTACATATTCTGCTGTAAAGACAAGACAAAGCTAGACAGCACTCGATCAAGAGTTATCCGGCCTAACGAGCATCACGATCTGTACGAAATGCAATTTGTGTTCAATTGGTGCGATCTGAATCTGCTGACTAGTGTTTTTTCAGCCATCAACCAAATGTTCAAATGGTGTGACCTGCACGACGGATACAACAAAATCAAAGTGCAGCTGTTCCACCCCGAGAGATGCGCGCGCAGCAGTTCGTTTACTAAGCCATCCACGCCCATTCACTACAGTCATCCTAAAGCTCGACTGTCAGACCCTCCCAAGCGTCTTTATAAACCGTGGTTAAAATTCTAGAACGTTCCGCCCTCTTCTACAACCTCATAAATTCCAGCGACCAGACCCTCCCGAGCAAACACATATAAACCATGGCTGAAGACGGAGGTCCAGAACCCACACACGTGTGCAGCTGCGGTATCTCTTTCGGCAGCATTCTCGACCCTGACGATAGCGTGATCGACCATATTCTGACCGACGACGCCGGACCATCGGGTCTCCACAAAGACTGGCCCCCGGCCAAAACTACCAGACGTCGCATAGCCTTGGCACCGTGCTTTGAAAACGACTGGGCTCAGACTAAAAATACCAAACGTCGCTTAGACTGGGATTTGGAGATCGAGTGCGACTGCGCTTGCACTAAACCTTCACCACCATCCAACAAAAAGCTTGGATCTCACAACCTGACTTACGAGTCCGACGGACGCAACGACCCCGATGCTAAACCCAATTTAGATGCTACAGATGGATGTTTCAGCGACGTTGGATTCAAAATCATAAAAGCAGCGGTCGTGGTGCTGTTGCAACATCTCATTGGTGATAAGCTCAAGGAGGAATGTGAGGGGTGTGCGATTGATCATCCTAGCCAGCTGCAGCATTCCTGCCTGTTTGACCCTCCCAACTACTTCTTCGACACACACTTTGATGAACTGTCAGGCAAGCTGTTTAAACCCAATTTTCATACCATCATTACTATTATCCTCAACCGGTGTGGGTTAAAATCTCGACCCCACCGTATACAAGGAACAGTCGGGGGTATTCTGCATGAATTAAAAGACAAACCATTCATCACAGCCAAGCTAGAAGAAATCAGGGGGAGACTTCTGGACAAACCCTGCAAGGAGATCATCTACGACGTCGTTGATCTCTGGGAAGGTCTCTCCATCGTGAATGGGGAGTGACCAAACCTCCTCCGACATGGGCGTTGTGGGGAGTATAACACACTTTATAGCATCCATGTTTAAAGATCATTACAAAGACCAGATCATCGGTCTTATGAACAAGATTATTGAGGACGCATCCGATTCCCCGTTTGAAATTTTACGTGATGATGACGACAGTACACGTGAGACCAATCTCAAGAAAATGATGATAAATGTAAGAGGTCTGGGTCGTAACAATACATGGTGCTCTATGATCTCCGCATGTCTTGACGATGACGAACAAGTATTCTATGTGATAAAACAGGTTCCCGATTGGCTGTACGGTTCACAGTCTGACATCGATGTCTATGATACGTTATCCATGTTCACGTTTGTAGTTGATGTATGTATCCATTTGGTCAAAAAGTCAAAGGGGTTAGACACTGATGATGAGGAGATGGTCGAACGTCGTCAATTGATTAACATCGTCGACCAAATTATTGAACTGTTTACCGATTATGTCCTAAACAGAAACATGTTTGTGTTCCGCGACTTTTTATTCTGGCTAGATTGTGATTAGACCGTTGTATTATATCCGTTTTACTTAGACTGTAACGTCATTATATCCATTTTTTTACTATGTTGTATTATATTCATTTTAACCTTGAGTGTGCATGTAGCATGATTATATCCATTTTTACTTAATGTTTGTTGTATTATATTCATTTTTTTTACCTAGCGTGTACAGACATGTCATTATAACCATTTTTACTTAGCCTGTATATTCTGTAACGTCATTATATCCATATTTTTTTAATAAAAGATTGATTCAAATCATCCGTACCTCTCATTCTTTCACAGCGGGTGAAACATCATCATCATCATGTCCGAGCTCATGAAAAAGGCTTATTATACACCGTCCAACCCAGGTTCTTTAGGGGGTAAAAAAACGATTAAAAGATGCCGTCTTAAAAGATAGCGGAGTCCGCCTAAGCGATAAACAGGTTTCAGAATGGCTGGCTGGTGAGGATGCTTACACATTACACAAAACAGCGCCGATAAAATACAAACGAAATAGGGTGGTTGTATACGGAATCGATACTCAGTTCCAGGCTGATTTGGTCGACATGACCGCTTATGCCAAGGATAATGACGGTCATAAATATCTGCTGACCTGCGTGGACGTTTTCACCAAACACGCGTGGACCAGGGTGTTGAAGAATAAGAGCGGGGTTGAGGTTACCAAAGCGTTCGAGTCTATACTCGAAGAGGGGCGTGTCCCACAGAAATTGCAGACGGATCAGGGGAAGGAATTTTTTAACAAACATTTTCAAAATCTCATGAAAAAGCATGACATTAATCATTTCGCTACCGCTACCGATTTGAAAGCCAGCGTCGTTGAACGATTTAATAGAACGTTAAAAAGTCGCATGTGGAGATTTTTAACGGCTACCAATTCACGACGATACATAGATGTTTTACAGGACATTATTCAAGGGTACAATACCAGTTATCATCGCAGTATCAGAATGAGACCCGTGGACGTCAGCAGAGTCAATGAGGGCCAAGTGTTTCAAAACTTGTATGGGGATGTAAAGAAGAATAAGACCGAGAAACCCGTATTAAAGTTCAAAGTCGGCGACGTCGTCAGGATTTCTAAAGTGAGAGGTCCGTTTGCCAAAGGTTATGAGCAGAACTACACAGAAGAGTTTTTCACTGTATCCTCATGTATCCCGCGCCAACCCCCGGTCTACAGACTCAGCGATTATGACGGCGAAGTCCTTGAAGGGGTTTTTTATGAAAAAGAGCTGCAAAAAATAATTGTGAGTAAAAACAAATCTTTTAAGGTGGAAAAGATTTTAGGTCAGAAAAAACAAGGCAAATCTACGCTTGTTTTAGTGAAATGGCTAGGATGGCCTTCAAAATTCAACAGCTATGTAGATAAAAAAACTGTGGTGGACTTGCAATCTCCTTAAAACGCATCGACCATAACGGATGAGATCATACCATCATGGACGAGCACGGGTTCTACGTCACGCTACCATGCAATGCATCGTCGTGGGTTTACCCCCAAAATCGAATATCCAGCTATACAACCAGACTACCAAAAGCTATAAGCTTGAAAGGACCCTGGCAAGTCGGACTAGTCGAAATCGAATATCCTAGAAGTTGGTATAGCTTTAACGACAAAGAAGGATATTTCACCCTAAACATTGCGTCGGATGGTGATACGGTTAAAAAAAAACACAGCGAAGCAATTAAACATAGCTGGAGGGTACTACCCGAATATTCGCACCATCGTACGTGTTATAAATCAACTTATCCTAAATCATGGGGTATTGACTCATGATGAAATAAAAAACAAACTGTTTCTGGTGGCAAAACCCAACGTTTCACTCTACTTCCGAGGGAGACTCGGCATTATTTTAGGATTAGCGAAAGGCGGGTATCTCGGACAATCGAGCTACGATAAAGAAACAGATTTGACGAAAACCATTATGATGTACGCCCCCCATCAATGCGACATCAACGCAGGGATTTACACACTCTACGTCTACACGGACATTATCCAATATCAAGTGGTCGGCGATTCTCACGTACCCCTTTTGAGATGCGTACATATATCGGGTAAAACCAACGAGACGGTCATTGCTAGATACGACAAGCCGCATTACGCATCGATCGCCAAGGATCACATCACTGACATCACCATAGAGGTTAAGGACGATCAAAACAAACCGGTACCCTTCACTTACGGGAAAGTCATCGTAAAACTACACTTTAAACCAAAAAATGAATTATCATTATAGACCTAGAGAGAGTCCGGACTATGTCGCCTACTATCAAAACCAAGCCGGGGGAGCTTTACCGGGTTATGCCGGGGGAGGGGTTATGTATGGTAGCGGCTTAGGGGGTATTTTTAGAGGTCTGTTCAGGATGGCCGTACCTCTGTTAAAAAGAGGCTTCAGCATTGCAAAGCCCCACCTAAAATCGGCTGCTAAAAATATAGTATCCGACGTCTTCTCAAATGTATTGATGCGTTCCCACGACAATGATGCTAAAGCTCAAGGCGGATCTGGTCTGATGGTCATGGCACGTAAGAGAACGTCCAAACCTCCCGGTGTGAGAAGGCGTGGTCAATCGGGGGTGAAAAGGAAGAAAACAACACATGTATCAAACAAACGCTCACTCGTACGTAGAAAGCGTAAGAAGACTGTTAGGCGAAACGCGTCGGTCAAGAGAGGGGTAAAAACCATATTCTAACATGGCGTTACTGCATCGTATGTCGGGAGAGTGCATCAAGTCCGAGCTGGACTTATTTACGGTACCTCTGACACAGACCATCATCGAGAAAAACAGCTATTTAGAAGTAGCTCCGTTATCGGCCCTTTCGCCCTCTGCCCCGATAGAGTTTTTTATCGCGGGAAACGGGGATGATTATATGGATCTCAATAACACCATGCTCTATCTACGGGTGAAAATCACGCAGCCTGACGGAGACGATATCCCGCATCCGGCTAGGGTTGGACTCATTAACTACCCGGGCGCTACAATATTTTCGCAAGTCGACATAACCCTGGGTGATCGCCTGATATCTCAAAGCTCAAGCACCTATCCTTATCGCTGTATCATAGAGAGTCTGCTCAACTACGGTAAGGATACGTTGGAATCTCTGTTCTCCACATCGTTGTTTCACAAAGATTCGGCGGGTCAGATGGATGTGCATGACCCCCCTGGCAATAACGCGGGACTGACAAAGAGGGCGACCTATACCAGCCGGAGCAGGGAGGTGGAACTGTTTACCCCCATACACGCCGATATATTCTTCCAGGAGAAACTTTTACTGAATGGGGTGGATGTTAAGTTGCGATTTATTCGAGCAAAAGATGAATTCTGCCTGATGAGGGGCGACGACATTGCTTACAAATTAAATATAACGGCGGCATCCCTATTTGTCAAGAAAGTGTCTGTATCACCCCCGGTGAGACTGGCTCACGCACAGGCGTTACTGTCAACAACGGCCAAGTACGCCGTCGACAGGGTCTGTCTAAAAACGTTCTCAATCCCTACTGGGTCTCGTGTTCTGAATCAAGAAAATCTGTTTTTAGGAACATTGCCAAAGTCTATCATCATCGCCATGGTCGACAACGATGCATTCACCGGATCCTACACAAAAAATCCATTTGCGTTCAAACATTACAATCTGGAGTTCTTAGCCGTCTACGTCGACTCTCAGCAATTCCCCGCTAAACCTCTACAACCTAATTTCGAAGCCGGTGTGGCGGCGCGTGAATTTTATCAGCTTTCGATGGCGACCGGTAGACACCTTAAAGACCGCGCACTCTGTATCGACAGTAACGATTTCATAAACGGATACACGCTTTATGCGTTTAACCTCACCCCGGATGAAGAGTGTGGCCAACACATTTCGCTCATCAAGTCCGGAAATATCAGAGTCGAAGCTCGTTTCAGACAACCGCTGCCAAATACCGTTAACTTAATCATTTACGCCGTTTTTGATTCTCTCATTGAAGTGTCTAACCGCAGACAGGTGCTGATCGATTACTATTGAGAGATGAACACGCTTCAACTCACAGCTATCGTGGATAAAATGACGTGCAGAACACATTTTCTTGGGGTTCTACCGAGCGATCAACTACCCAAAAAACCTGTGAGGACCTTACCTGCGATGGGGATCATTAACACCGACCCCGCTCGGCTACCCGGTGAGCATGTGATAGCCGTTTATTTACCCGAAGAGGGGCCCGCTTGTTTTTTCGACAGCTTTGGCAATCCACCCAACAGCACCCGCTTCCCAACCAGCATCGATCACTTTCTAGCGACCAACCACCCCCAAGTATTATATTCCGACAGACAAGTCCAGGATTATTCATCCAATACCTGTGGGGAGCACTGTTTGTTTTTTCTATATCATTTAACTAAAGGTTGTGACTATGACCGTGTGTTGAAACTATACACCGACGATTATATTAAAAATGATAAAATGGTATCCCTATTTGTGAAGAGATTAAGACCGCATGTGTGTAATGATAAAATGTCATCCTGTGTGCAAACGTGTTTGATCTATAAATAAAAAATCTTAAAACATTTTATTTTTTATCGTCTTTATTTAATCGTAAGATACATTCGTTAAAATTCCAACCATTGCCTCGGATCACCGGTCGATATTTTAAACACAGAGTCTTTCGGAGTCCTGTAGCATGAATATTTCCGTGCCTTTTTATAAGGTCTAACATCGGGTGTGGTGGCGGGGGTGGCGGGTTTACTCTTTAGAGACTTAATCACGCTCCTGACCTGTTGATTCGGCACTGTAGAAAAAGGAATGTTTAACTCGCCAAAAGCCTGTAGAAACTCCGTCCATCCCAGAGGTCTCCGGTCATCCCGAACCTTTTGGGGGGCCGTCACATTTTTTAACAAATCAACCATGTGTGAACCTGGTACGACTTTACCCTTGAACACAAACTCCCCCGATTCGTTCCACCCGCTTAGTCCTTTAGCTTTAGACATCTTGTCTAATATGTATCTACTGTTTTTCACGCTTCTCGAAGGGACATTCTTCAGCACTTCGTCCTCCACAGCCCCCTCAGCAACACCGTCTTCAACATTAGCAGTGCGGGGAGCGGCTGGCGTTTGCGCATCTTTAGGCTCAGGGTCACTATGGGGTAACGAGAGGGTTAAAACCCCGCTCTCACGATCCCCTTGTCTAACGATGGTCAAAAACCTGCTTAGGGTATTGGTGTAAAGTTTGGCTTTTTCGTACGGATTCAAACCGGTGCGATGTAAAATATTTCTTATGGCACCGTCCAAATCGTTTTCCACAGTCTGTTGAATGTTCTCGCGTACATTCTCAGTTTTCATCTTATCCAGCTGATGCTGCGGGACTAAATACATCTTCTCAGCGTACTCCATCCTATCGATTGGCTATCAAGCTTGTCAGGAACGGGACGGCGACGCTTAATAAAGGTAAAAGGAAGCCGCCCTTTTGGTTGATGACTCGTTTCTTGGCCGCTATGCCAATTTTTTTATCGGCCACAAATTTGATTTCCGCTTTTCTCTTTTTCAGTTTTTGGTACTGCTGGCGATTGACCGGGATCGTGCCGTAGAGGATGTTTAGCGCCAATTCGCACAGCGATAAAATGAATTCGTCGGACACCGATTGTAAAATAACACGTCGTTGTTTAGGAGACGCTTTATGTAGCAGTTTTAACACCGGCAGATGTTTACAAAGTCTGGCGGACATGACGATTTATCACGTTCTTCTTTTTTTCGGGATATAAACCACTTGACGGTCGGACAGCAATCCTGTTCTGAGACGGTACTGCTCCGGAGTTTTAGCTTTATAGTCTATCAATAGGTATCCGAAAGATCGGTTGACCGCGTCGTGATAACATTCCATAAAGTATTTTGTGTTTCCCGGGTACATTTGTCGTCCTAGCATCGCTACCTGATTGACGTCCCTGGGGTTTTTAAACAAAATCATATAATTGGCGTTTAAGCTGATGGTTCGACTGGACTTACCCTGTGCAAATAAATTTTGCACTATATAGATGCTGCTGAGATTCCGATGGTGACAATATTGCGTAAATACGCGCTGGAGTTCCAGGTTGGCGCTAGCTTGCTGCATCAAATCATCCACGATGAGAAGATTTGTTTTATGAGTAAATCATCATCATTCAGACTCTCGGGTATTCCATGCACAAATTTAATGTCGTACAATTTCAGTACATCGTCGTACAAAGGCTGCCAGCAATCATACAACCATACAATGTTTTCAATTTTCTTGGAGATTATAGTCAAACCCTTTTCCAACAAAAGTTTTACAAAATAAGACTTTCCAGAATTGGACGGCCCACTTATAACACAACTAAATGGATGTTGAAGTCTGAAATCAAAATCGGAAACAACCTGAGACCCTCTGTGCATCACCTGATCAGTAGCCATAAGGAAGAGTGGTGAAATCGGGCAAAAGTCTGCGTTTATTATACACCACCTTGAACTTTTTAACGACTGATTTGTTGTGCAATGTGAGAGTCTTTTTATTCCTCACAATATTTTCGGTGTGAGCCAGGATGTGTTTGGCGCTATCCTGCGACGTCACATAACCGTCAACCAGACCAATCAGGGATTCCAGACAGATGGCTCGGGAGTTTTTTGCCTTCAATGTTATACCCTTAGCTTTCATGCACGTCTTACCTTTGGCCGTCTTGTACCCATAAGATTTAGGCCCGCTCGTGCAAAAACACGTTATGAAGTCGCCGTCGTCTAGCTCGCTCGTCAGCTCCCCCAAATGATCCCCTAGAGGCGGTTCCCAGTCCCCCTCCCTAGACACAAAGACGACGGAGTCCGTATCTGAGTAAAGAAGCCGGTCGCCGAGTCTGTCCATCAATTCGTACAATTCCAGTCGTGCATGAGCCGTTGTAAACGCTCCTAGAAACACGTTAACGTCGTGCGCCTTACAAACATCGTCTTTGTCAGGTTTATGCTGAACGAGAGCTACGTCGTCCGAGACGAATGTGAAATAGGACAGTGTGTCGGTATTACCAAAAACGATTCTGGTGAAATCTTCGGGGTCGTTCACCAGAGTCGTTTGAGGCAGGTTCTGTCTTAACGAGAACCGACCCCAAAGCGAATTGAGAATCAATTTCGTGATTGCCCTCTGGGCGGCGTTGTACTTGATCTTTTCGGGGTCGAGTTGAACCCCCTCTTTTTCAAAATACTCAGGGATGTAAGTCTCTTTCTCAGCCTCCGTGACCACATTCGACGGATACCCTGACGCTTGTTGTTTCAAACGCAGAAACGTTTTGACATAATCGCCAAACAATGCGTCTGACCGCTGAGGAAAATGCCAAACCTCGTCTATCTTGGCTACCACATAACCCTTCTCGACGGCTTTTAAAAGCTCGATGCTGACCCAACAGCCCGACAGCGATCTTTCCTGATCCGTGTGGGTACAGGTTGAGGTCTGGTTTTGCTCGTGAGCGCAAGTTCTACATAACGGGAACATGAGTTTTCCTTCGCATCTGTAAGGGAGAACCGGGTGCAGTAATTTGCGGGGAGGGTACACGGTCGCTTTGATAAGGCCGAAATAATTTTCAATCGGTTCAAAATCTTTGAAAATGATTTGTGGATGATCGATCGGATAGCTTTTCCTAGCCTGGCAAAAGGGGTAGAGGCTGGTGAAATCGAGATACCTTATTTTTTCATCTTCGGTCACCTTGTGATAGAGTTTAGGGGCTGTGTCTGATGGGGTTCAAAGCGACAGCAGTGTCCATGGTGTACACAACCATTGTATTCTAAGCCAAACCTCAACCCGTTCTGTTCGTAGTAACCGTCTAAAAAGTACTTACCGAAGGATACTTCGCCATGGTTCAAGGCGTGGTGTAGGTCGACGTTTCGAGTCTTTTTGACATACTCCAGCCATTCTATTGAACCAGATGAATAGCATTTGCTCTGTCGGATGTACGCTTTATTATGCGTGAGAGCCAGCGTATTTTTCTTAAGGAAATGTGTTTTGAAGATCCCCATCGCACAACTAGCGATCGTCGTAAAACTGAAAGGGTCAAGTTTGGTGCATTCGATGAACGACTGGCGATATTTCATACAACCTTCGCGTAATAACACAACGTCGTTAACGCCGTACTCGTACAGTTCTTTCTTAAAGTCAAAGAACTTACCCTCAACCGTGCTGTACCAGGCATTGAACTTTTGTTGGTCTTTATCCGACATGTTATCGTAGTTGTAAAACTTTTTGTCGGGGTAAGGTCCGAAATACTTCGCATTTTCCACTCTGTTGAAAAGATGTGGAAAGTAGCCTTTTTCAGTCGTCGTCAAGTCTAACGCAGCTGGCATTTTGGCTAGGGCAAACGGGGAAAAATGAATAACTGTCGAGGTATCGCTGCGCAAACGTTTCATCATACATAAGGATTAATTTACATCCCTGCATGATAACCTCGATGGCAATCCCAGCTTTGCAGAAATACTCCAGAATGAGAAAGGAGTCAAATCTGGAGGCGTAATGAGCAATGAAGCAGCAGCCTTCATATCGCGGCTGTCTGAAGCGCTTGATTAGCTTAGCTATACAGCCTGTACCGCGAGCTACAAATTTCTCCCCTTGGAACGTGATCGCGCAAACAAAATTAGCCACGTGCCTCCCATTTTCATAACGCGTTTCAAAATCGTAGAAAATGTATTTTTCGCAAAACTCCTTAGGCGCTAGGGGCTGTATGAAGCATTGGTGTTATCCCTCGTCCACCAGAATTTCGCGACAATGGTCGCATTTGTCCGGAGCGCATACGTGTTTGGTTTTCTTGTTTCCCGGTTTAACCTGGTAGCGTCTGTTGCATTGTTTACAGTATTTTATAAGATCACAGGCGGGGTTTTCGTGACCCGGAGGTGGGGTTTTTTTATGCATTTCGAAGCAATAGCTCGATTTACAGTAACGATGCAATCTAGACAGTGTATGGTCGTTTTAGGGTAGGTGTAACATTCTGAGTCGAAGCATACGTTACAGACGTGTTTGCATCGATGGTCTCTGCGACTGGTGTAACTTTTGTAACAAAATTCGCATACGTATTCCGAACCGATGAACCCTGTCAAACTCGTTATCATGTAGTAATGATCGTTATGGTGATAGAGGAACACCGTTTTCGGATGGGGTTCATCACAAGTTTTGTACGTTTCTAAGACAGCTGCGTTAGATCTGTGAAATACGACAATTTTAATGCCTAGAGCTCGTTCCAATGAGGCTATGTCGCTAAAAGCGATTGGATCTTGGATTGAGAAGCCTGCACTGTTTTGGATGGTGGTAGCCAGATTTTCTAACTCGGTCTCGGGTGTTGTGGGTTAAGAAAACGGGCGAGACAAATGGAGAAGCACAAATTATTCGAAATATTTGTGGGGCAAAATAAACTGTTTTTTTTTCTTTTGATCACCTCACCAATGGCCAGATCCATAAGTTTACGTCGTTGACCCCCACCTCCTTGCCTGTTCATAACAACGGTAGCTTCTATCTCAACGGCCTGGTCCGATAATAACTGATTGTTGCTCTGTAAAACTTTTTCAATTTGGTCGTAAAGCAAATTGGGGTCATAATTATTTCCATCGGTTAAAACAGCACTGATGGGTATTTGTAGACTGGAGGCTGACACGGTCAAATTAATCACGGGTACATCCCCACCAAAATCTCTAGCAAAAGTAACAATCCCGCTCAGTGTGTCGTGTAAGTAACGATGATAATCGGCCAGATCTGCAGAGTTGATGACTCTCAGATTCATGCTCCTTCTCAACGATACGCTATTGAAACGAGGTCGTGGTAAAACGTGATATCCGTTAACGAACCCACCCCGGCGAATCAACGCATCAATGTCGAGGGGACTTAATCGCTCATGTGTAGGAGGATTACCTTCGCGGAAAGTATTATCATCGTCGGTAGGATGTTCTACACTATCGTCGTCAGGATCTGGGGGTGGTTCGGCGGTATTTAACCCTGCACCGTGTTGTATGGGTGGGTCATAGAGATTCATATTTGGATTTACGGCTAATTCAAAAAGATCCAAATCAGCAGATTGGTGTGACGATTCTACATTAAGATACTGTTCTAAAGAATCTGGAAGCATACTTATCGTTTCAAGCTCATCCGGAGACAGTTCTGTGTCAGATTGGTCTGATTGACGAGCGTCTGTAAAGAAGTATTTTGATCCATCCATTTTTGAAATTCAGACTAACATCACAGAGTATAAAACAATCACAGAGTATAAAACGTGAGATATTACAAAATCATAGAGCATAGATAAAATAGCATAGTGTATACATGTAATATAATAAGAGTATATAAAAGGAATATAAATCAAAGAGTATAAAATCAAAGAGTGTATATAACAATCAATACATGATCTAACGCGGTACAAAATGGATCGTGAGTAAACTATTAATTGTAGCAGACATCTCATCTATGAGGGTATGGAGAAGACGAAGCCTGAGCAGCATTTCACTATGGTGTTGCGTTGACATATGCTCGTTTATATCAGAATCCTCATCCATGATTAATCGGATAATATGGATGCGGTGAAATATTTCATTGCTCACATTCTGAAAAAAACGATCCTGAACATCGAATCTGCTATGTATCTCTGGCTGAAAGGATCGTAGCTCGTTACGTAAGGCATCTATTCTGCTACGGTTTTCTTCCTGCCTTGCAGAATTTGCATCAATTTTCCTGTTTATATCCGCATTCGCCTCACGAAACTCACTGCGAAATGCATCTATTGAATTAATGAGCTGGCGAATCAGAGGCTTATCGTTGGATGGTTCATCGACTGGTTGAGGGGTCAGCGCTACTTCTTCAACATCGATCTCTTCCGACGATTGGTGAAAATGAAATGGCGTCTGACCGGCGTTCGACGCTTCGCCACGCTCGCTCGTCCAAGAGCTCTGATCCCAAGCGTGGAGTTGAGCCACACCCCAGTCAGTCACATCGTCATCATCATCATCATGGATTCTATCCGAACCTGCTGTATGGAAATATAACAATCAATCATAATGGTATGACAAATTTGAGTTTAAATGTTAATACATGTAGATAGCCTCACCATTAAATAGCTCAGGACTAAATGGGGGTACAGAATAATTCGTTTTTCTAGTCTTTTTCTTTGGTTGGTCTAAATCTGTGGGGGTAGGAACTATTTGATCTCCGACTATGTCTCGCCTATCTGTTACGACGATGGTGTCTTGTTCATTCTCGTCTTCAGTAAGGTCGACCACCGGGAATCCAGGCTGTGTGACGAATTGGATGAAATCTATAAAATAAATAAAACGTTAGATTTCCTTAAACGTAAAACATTACGTTGAAGGTGGATCTTGTTCTTACCATTGGCAGTGCTGTCTCCATCAAACCCATGCGTAGCCACTACGAATTAAAAATAAGTAAAACTTAAAATAAATTAAAATTAATAAATAAAGACGCATAAAAATTGGTACATTTAATTTATAAAGAATAGAAAATAAGTTCTCACATGAATTAATGGCATCAAAGGCGTTCCACTCGACGTTTGAATCTGAGGGGGAAAAACATATTATGATTTGAAGCCGCCTGGTGGGGCCGTTTTATATGGTTGATGACGCGCACACACACACACACACACACACACACACACACACACACACACACACACACACACACACACACACACACCTATAATTTATGAATCATACAACTTGGAAAATTTAAATACATCACATCAGCATTTAAATAGCTAGATTAAAACAATTTGCTCTAAACAAAATCATCTCCAACCATAGGATGACCTATCACAGTAAGGAGTGCATTGTATATCATTTCAGGGCACTAGGGGGGGCTATTTGCCTGTGAACTGGATGTTGTTTGAACTCCGGGACTGGTGGGGGCGCTATTTGCCTGTGAACTGGATGTTGTTTGAACTCCGGGACTGGTGGGGGCGCTATTTGCCTGTGAACTGGATGTTGTTTGAACTCCGGGACTGGTGGGGGCGCTATTTGCCTGTGAACTGGATGTTGTTTGAACTCCGGGACTGGTGGGGGCGCTATTTGCCTGTGAACTGGATGTTGTTTGAACTCCGGGCCTGTGGGGGCGCTATTTGTCTGTGAACTGGATGTTGTTTGAACTCATGGGCAACCATATCCATTCCATACCTGAATGTGACGCTTCAGAAAGTGTTTAAAACGATGATTATATGGTAAAATATATACCAGTATACCGTCAGAAGCATCAGCAATGTTTTTCTGAAACATATACAGACAAAAGCAAAATGATATAGCGCCCATAAAAATGTGTGAGACCCGTTAGCAGCGTAGCACGAGATGCTAACCAACACACATGTTCTATCACCATGCCGCATGGTTAGCTATCCGAAAGATCGGTTTACTAAATTATAACGCTGTATATATCACCGTCTTTTCACATTAAAAGATAGCGCTGCATTATAACACACAAATAGCATTCGTAGAAGAGTGAAGTATGTTGCGGTAAGCCGACGGCTGATCCATGATTTTCATAATAAAAGCTTTTTCACATAAAAAGTTTCACATAAGCAGTACATCCGATGAAAATCCATATTAATACACATAAGCATGGATATGCAGACTGATTTGGTTTAAAATCACCAATGGTCCATATTTTAAAAATCAAACTTTATGATAAATGAATGTGATGTTGCATATTATTAAAAATCATATCTACTGTTTTTCACCCTATGTGAAAACAATATTTAAATCACCGTAGCATAACCCCATAAGCATGGGTATGCAGACTGGTGTGATTTAAAAAACAAAACAAAAAAAACACCAATGTTCCATATTTTTAAATTTCAAACTTTTATGAATATAATCTTACTTATTTAAAAATCATATCTACTGTTTTTCACCATGTGAAAACAATATTTAAATCACCGTAGCATAACCCCATAAGCATGGAAATAAAGACTGATGTGATTTTTTAAAATGTACATATGCAGACTGATATTTTTAAAATCATAGTTTATGATACTTAATATCTGTACCCAGATATTTTTAAAAATCATACTTTATTAATATAATTTTACATATTTAAAAATTCACATCTATTGTTTCACACCCTATGTGAAAAAACAATCTTTAAAACACCATAGCATAAAAGAATTACAAAGAGAAAATACTCACTGTTTTGCATGTTGATGAGTTGAGCTGTGCAGTCTTGAAGTTTGGACAAGATATGGTTTGCCAGGGTTCGAGCCGTCATCTATATATATATATATACATTCTGAGATGCAGTGAAAATGTATGGGAAAGATATAACTATGTGTGTCCGCTAGATGGCGCGCGTGTTCTATGAATGGTACAGGCGAGTTCACAGAGAGGTCGTTCTCAGAGATCTATCCAACATTTGTCGCCGTATTTCACGGATAGAAGGTCAAAACTGTCACAAAAGAGACACTCCTCTCTTGAGATACGATTTTTTTTAATTGGAAAGCGTATCGGTAGGGTGAAGTGGCACGTACAGCGGTACCGGCTCCTTTGAGTCTTTTCTATACAGTTGTTGTTTTTCAGGATATGCTCGCGACCATAAATTAGTATGAATCGTGAAAACAACAGGTGCTAAAGACGGTCCATGGATACATCTCCCAGTGTTGCAAGCACACACACACTTAGCGCTTTGAGTGTCAACTTTAATCCAATTCTTCAGTACTCTGAAACGGTAAGCTGATTTTTATTTTTGTCATCGGTTCGTAAACTGCATGAAATACGTTATGATTTTATTTCTGATCATCCGTTCATACTGTATAGCTTCTTCAACAGTCTAAATGGAAGATGATTTTTATTTTTGGACTGCTATAATTGGAATATTATTTATTTACAATGAATGATGCAAGCATTTTATTTATATACTTTTAAATGAACAATGTTGTTCAACTTTAGTTACTGGGAGATATTTTCTCACTTTCACCCCCCAGCAGGGGGTGCAGGAATAGGGTGGTGTCTCACTCACAGACAGACGCACACACTTAGCGCGGAGACCATTGCTGTCATGCGCTGGTGTTTGAGAGACTGAGGGGAGGGAGGGTGTCATGAAACACACACGCACACACACATACACACACACACACACACACACACACACACACACACACACACACACACGCACACACACACACACACACACACACACACACACACACACACACACACACACACACACACACACACACACACACACACACACACACACATTCCTCCACCACTCTGAATCACAGAGTGTCAAAACACAGAGTGTTTAAAAACTTTAAACTTATTTAATCTGAAATGACTGCTTCAGTAGATTTTTAGTAAGATATTTATTTTTGTTTTGAAAAGATTTTTTATAATTATTTATATACTTTTTAAAAGATCAATGTGTTCAACTTTAGTTAGTGTGAAAATTGTAAATGACTAAATGTAAATTTTATAAATATTTCATTCATATACTTTTAAAGGAGCAGCATGCTTTTCAACTTTAGTGTGAGAGTATTAGAAAAACCTTTTCTCACTATCCCCATTTATATAGCGTGCTCAGGAATGCCAGGATATCGGATGACACGCACACACTCACAGACAGACGCACACACACACAGTGCGGAGACTGTCAACTTTAATCCAATTCTTCACCATAGTGAAACGGTAAGATGATTTTACTTTTGTAATTCTAATCTATTCTAATCTATATGCGACATTAGAAAAATTATTTTCTCACCCCGACACGGAGGGGATTTCCCACACCAAGAAGTTATTTCCCCCCGGGGTCAATAGGTCAAAATCAATGGGGCAAAGACAACTGGCAAAGACAACTGGCAACTTCATATATCATACAAAGGTCAATAGGGTAAAGACAACTGTCAACTTGATCGATCGATAGGTCAAAGGTTAATCCCTAAATTAAGCGACCTCCGGAACAACCCCTCCGGAAGGTCAAAGGTTAATCCCTACATCAAAGGACCTCCGGAACACCCTCCGGAAGGTCAAAGGTTAGCCCCGCCCACCTGTCAATCATAGAGTCATAAATCATTTTGACATAAGCCGAATGGTTATAACTACTAGTGTGACAGTCTGTAAATTCCACAAACAACAGAACAGAGGTCATTCGGCATGGCAGTCTGCCTACAGCTCCTTGGTACGATGGCCTTCACCTGTCTCAAAAGTAAGGGTTTTGTATCGAATTGCAGCATTTATATTTAACATGCCTCCACTTGTTTCCACCCAGTTTTGAACTGAAGACCTTTGCGTGTAAAGCGAACGTGATATCATGGCATGTGCTTTTTAGAAGATGGCTCCTTCCCATAATCTGCTCTGCAAGCAGTGTGACAGTCTGTGTATTCCACAAACAACAGAACAGAGGTCATTCGGCATGGCAGTCTGCCTACAGCTCCTTGGTACGATGGCCTTCACCTGTCTCAAAAGTAAGGGTTTTGTAGCATTTATATTTAAAATGCATCCACTTGTTTCCGCCCAGTTTTGAACTGAGGACATTTTGCGTGTAAAGCAAACGCGATAACCACTACACTACGGAAACTTGATTTGGACGGTACCCACCTAGTGTCATTCGGCATGGCAGTCTGCCTACAGCTCCTTGGTACGATGGCCTTCACCTGTCTTAAATGTAAGGGTTTTGTAGCGAATTGCAGCATTTATATTTAACATGCCTCCACTTGTTTCCACCCAATTTTGAACTGAGGACCTTTCGCGTGTAAAGCGAACGTGATAACCACTACACTACGGAAACTTGATTTGGACGGCACCCACCTAGTGTCTTTCGGCATGGCAGTCTGCCTACAGCTCCTTGGTACGATGGCCTTCACCTGTCTCAAAAGTAAGGGTTTTGTAGCATTTATATTTAAAATGAATCCACTTGTTTCCGCCCAGTTTTGAACTGAGGACCTTTTGCGTGTAAAGCAAACGTGATAACCACTACACTACGGAAACTTGATTTGGACGGCACCCACCTAGTGTCATTCGGCATGGCAGTCTGCCTACAGCTCCTTGGTACGATGGCCTTCACCTGTCTTAAAAGTAAGGGTTTTGTAGCGAATTGCAGCATTTATATTTAACATGCCTCCACTTGTTTCCACCCAATTTTGAACTGAGGACCTTTCGCGTGTAAAGCGAACGTGATAACCACTATACTACGGAAACTTGGTTTGGATCTCATTCCCACCTCTTCTAGCGTACGCTTGTTCAAAAGCGACTGAAACTATAGACTGCCCAGTGTTTTTAACATGGCAAAAAGCTGCTAATTTTGTTGGCAGACCGAACATTTTATATTACTGTACAGGAAACCTCAATGGTCATTTGTTTTATTTTTGTCATTTTCTAAGAGATTAAACCACAAACATCCCTGCAAGTGTACTGACCTGCTCAACAGAAAATCGCATAGGAAATTTTTGCAAAAATCACCCACAGTTTCCGCCCAGTTTCGAACTGGGGACCTTTCGCGTGTGAGGCAAACGTGATAACCACTACACTACGGAAACAAGTCTTCAAGTTGCAGACATAAATCTTTGGGTGCACGCTTATTAAAAAACATATAAAGGAAATGAGCGCTGCACCCACCTAGTGTGGCAAACAGTTAAAATTTTCTGTCAGAATCCAACCACTGTTTCTGCTCGATTTCGAACCGAGGACCTTTCGCGTGTTAGGCGAACGTGATGACCACTACACTCCAGAAACCTATTGATGAGGTGCATGTGATTTTTAGAAGATGGCTCCTTCCCATAATCTGCTCTGCAAGCAGTGTGACAGTCTGTGAATTCCACAAACAACAGAACAGAGGTCATTCGGCATGGCAGTCTGCCTACAGCTCCTTGGTACGATGGCCTTCACCTGTCTCAAAAGTAAGGGTTTTGTAGCGAATTGGAGCATTAAATTTAAAATGCCTCCACTTGTTTCCGCCCAGTATTGAACTGAGGACCTTTCGCGTGTCAGAATCAGAATCAGAATCAGAAAGAGCTTTATTGCCAAGTGTGCTTGCACACACAAGGAATTTGTTTTGGTACTGAGGCTTCCAGTGGACATATACAATTTTCAGATTTACAGATTATTAACCTATTTACAGTGTTTTGAATATTATAAATAAATAAATCTACATATAAGTATCACCTGAGTTGTAGGATATTGCACTAAACAGTGGGAGCATTGCACTTACAGGCATATGCCTTGGAAGGAGTGTTAACTGTTCAGGAGGGAAATGGCCTGTGGGAAGAAACTGTTCCTGTGCCGAGATGTTCTTGTGGCCAGTGATCTGAGTCTCCGTCTTGACGGTAACAGTTCAAACAGGTGGTGTCCAGGGTGAGTGGAGTCTGTGATGATTTTACCTGCTCTCTTCCTCACTCTGGAAGAGTACAGGTCCTGGAGGTTTGGCAGGGGGGCACCAATAATCCTCTCCGCAGTCCGGACTGTCCGTTGTAGTCTCCTGATGTCTGATTTGGTAGCTGAACCAAACCAGACAGTGATGGAAGCGCACAAGACAGACTCAATGACGGCTGAGTAGAACTGAATCAGCAGATCCTGTGGCAGGTTGAACTTCCTCAGCTGGCGAAGGAAGTACAGTCTCTGCTGGGCCTTTTTCACAGTGGAGTCAATGTGATTGTCCCACTTCAGGTCCTGAGAGATGATAGTGCCCAGGAACCTGAATGACTCCACTGCTTCCACAGTGCTGTTCATGATGGTGAGTGGGGGGAGTGCTGGGCTGTTCCTCCTGAAGTCCACGATCATCTCCACTGTTTTGAGCGTGTTCAGCTCAAGGTTGTTATAACTGCACCAGGCAGCCAGCTGTTCAACCTCCAGTCTGTAAGCAGACTCGTCACCGTTTCGGATGAGACCGATGACAGTGGTGTCGTCTGCAAATTTCAGGAGCTTGACAGTGGGGTCTTTAGAAGTGCAGTCATTAGTGTACAGGGAGAAGAGCAGTGGGGAGAGAACGCACCCTTGGGGAGCACCAGTGCTGATTGTGAGTGTCTTGGATGTGTGTTTCCCCAGTCTCACTCGCTGCTGCCGGTCCGTCAGGAAGCTGGTGATCCACTGACAGATCGAGGATGGTATGGAGAGCTGGGTCAAAGCGAACGCTATGTAAAGCGAACGTGATAACCACTACACTACGGAAACTTGATTTGGACGGTACCCACCTAGTGTCATTCGGCATGGCAGTCTGCCTACAGCTCCTTGGTACGATGGCCTTCACCTGTCTCAAAAGCAAGGGTTTTGTAGCGAATTGGAGCATTACATTTAAAATGCCTCCACTTGTTTCCACCCAGTTTTGAACTGAGGACCTTTCGCGTGTAAAGCAAACGTGATAACCACTACACTACGGAAACTTGATTTGGATCTCATTCCCACCTCTTCTAGCGTACGCTTGTTCAAAAGCGACTGAAACTATAGACTGCCCAGTGTTTTTAACATGGCAAAAAGCTGCTAATTTTGTTGGCCGAACATTTTATATTACTGTACAGGAAACCTCAATGGTCATTTGTTTTATTTTTGTCCTTTTCTAAAGAGATTAAACAACAAACATCCCTGCAAGTGTACTGACCTGCTCAACAGAAAATCGCATACGAAATTTTTGCAAAAATCACCCACAGTTTCCGCCCAGTTTCAAACTGGGGACTTTTAGCGTGTGAGGCGAACGTGATAACCACTACACTACAAACACGTCTTCAGGTTGCAGACATAAATCTTTAGGTGCACGCTTATTAAAAAGCATATAAAGGAAATGAGCGCTGCACCCACCTAACGTGCCAAAGAGTTTAAATTTTCTGTCAGAATCCAACCACTGTTTCTGCTCGGTTTCGAACCGAGGACCTTTCGCGTGTTAGGCGAATGTGATGACCACTACACTACAGAAACCTATTGTTGAGAGGGATGTGCTTTTTAGAAGATGGCTCCTTCCCATAATCTGCCCTGCAAGCAGTGTGAAAGTCTGTAAATTCCACAAACAACAGAACAGAGGTCATTCGGCACCCACCTAGTGTCATTCGGCATGGCAGTCTGCCTACAGCTCCTTGATACGATGGCCTTCACCTGTCTTAAAAGTAAGGGTTTTGTAACGAATTGCAGCATTTATATTTAACATGCCTCCACTTGTTTCCACCCAATTTTGAACTGAGGACCTTTCGCGT
Organism: Siphateles boraxobius; assembly: GCF_051911475.1. NCBI lineage: Eukaryota > Metazoa > Chordata > Actinopteri > Cypriniformes > Leuciscidae > Siphateles > Siphateles boraxobius. The sequence goes on along the minus strand of NW_027509186.1, from coordinate 2,894,566 downwards.
GTAAAGCGAACGTGATAACCACTACACTACGGAAACTTGATTTGGACGGCACCCACCTAGTGTCTTTCGGCATGGCAGTCTGCCTACAGCTCCTTGGTACGATGGCCTTCACCTGTCTCAAAAGTAAGGGTTTTGTAGCATTTATATTTAAAATGCATCCACTTGTTTCCGCCCAGTTTTGAACTGAGGACCTTTTGCGTGTAAAGCAAACGTGATAACCACTACACTACGGAAACTTGATTTGGACAGCACCCACCTAGTGTCATTCGGCATGGCAGTCTGCCTACAGCTCCTTGGTACGATGGCCTTCACCTGTCTTAAATGTAAGGGTTTTGTAGCGAATTGCAGCATTTATATTTAACATGCCTCCACTTGTTTCCACCCAATTTTGAACTGAGGACCTTTCGCGTGTAAAGCGAACGTGATAACCACTACACTACGGAAACTTGATTTGGACGGCACCCACCTAGTGTCTTTCGGCATGGCAGTCTGCCTACAGCTCCTTGGTACGATGGCCTTCACCTGTCTCAAAAGTAAGGGTTTTGTAGCATTTATATTTAAAATGAATCCACTTGTTTCCGCCCAGTTTTGAACTGAGGACCTTTTGCGTGTAAAGCAAACGTGATAACCACTACACTACGGAAACTTGATTTGGACGGCACCCACCTAGTGTCATTCGGCATGGCAGTCTGCCTACAGCTCCTTGGTGCGATGGCCTTCACCTGTCTTAAAAGTAAGGGTTTTGTAGCGAATTGCAGCATTTATATTTAACATGCCTCCACTTGTTTCCACCCAATTTTTAACTGAGGACTTTTCGCGTGTTAAGCGAACGTGATAACCACTACACTACGGAAACTTGGTTTGGATCTCATTCCCACCTCTTCTAGCGTACGCTTGTTCAAAAGCGACTGAAACTATAGACTGCCCAGTGTTTTTAACATGGCAAAAAGCTGCTAATTTTGTTGGCAGACCGAACATTTTATATTACTGTACAGGAAACCTCAATGGTCATTTGTTTTATTTTTGTCCTTTTCTAAAGAGATTAAACAACAAACATCCCTGCAAGTGTACTGACCTGCTCAACAGAAAATCGCATACGAAATTTTTGCAAAAATCACCCACAGTTTCCGCCCAGTTATGAACTGGGGACTTTTCGCGTGTGAGGCGAACGTGATAACCACTACACTACAAACACGTCTTCAGGTTGCAGACATAAATCTTTAGGTGCACGCTTATTAAAAAGCATATAAAGGAAATGAGCGCTGCACCCACCTAGCGTGCCAAAGAGTTTACATTTTCTGTCAGAATCCAACCACTGTTTCTGCTCGGTTTCAAACCGAGGACCTTTCACGTGTTAGGCGAATGTGATGACCACTACACTACAGAAACCTATTATTGAGACGGATGTGCTTTTTAGAAGATGGCTCCTTCCCATAATCTGCCCTGCAGGCAGTGTGACAGTCTGTAAATTCCACAAACAACAGAACAGAGGTCATTCGGCACCCACCTAGTGTCATTCGGCATGGCAGTCTGCCTACAGCTCCTTGGTACGATGGCCTTCACCTGTCTCAAAAGTAAGGGTTTTGTAGCGAATTGCAGCATTTATATTTAAAATGCATCCACTTGTTTCCGCCCAGTTTTGAACTGAGGACCTTTCGCGTGTAAAGCAAACGTGATAACCACTACACTTCCTAAACTTGATTTGGACGTCAGTCCCACCGCTTCTAGGGTACGCTTGTTCAAAAGCGACTGAAACTATAGACTGCCCAGTGTTTTTAACATGGCAAAAAGCTGCTAATTTTGTTGGCAGACCGAACATTTTATATTACTGTACAGGAAACCTCAATGGTCATTTGTTTTATATTTTTAAAATCATAGTTTATGATACTTAATATCTGTACCCAGATATTTTTAAAAATCATACTTTATTAATATAATTTTACATATTTAAAAATTCACATCTATTGTTTCACACCCTATGTGAAAAAACAATCTTTAAAACACCATAGCATAAAAGAATTACAAAGAGAAAATACTCACTGTTTTGCATGTTGATGAGTTGAGCTGTGCAGTCTTGAAGTTTGGACAAGATATGGTTTGCCAGGGTTCGAGCCGTCATCTATATATATATATATACATTCTGAGATGCAGTGAAAATGTATGGGAAAGATATAACTATGTGTGTCCGCTAGATGGCGCGCGTGTTCTATGAATGGTACAGGCGAGTTCACAGAGAGGTCGTTCTCAGAGATCTATCCAACATTTGTCGCCGTATTTCACGGATAGAAGGTCAAAACTGTCACAAAAGAGACACTCCTCTCTTGAGATACGATTTTTTTTAATTGGAAAGCGTATCGGTAGGGTGAAGTGGCATGTACAGCGGTACCGGCTCCTTTGAGTCTTTTCTATACAGTTGTTGTTTTTCAGGATATGCTCGCGACCATAAATTAGTATGAATCGTGAAAACAACAGGTGCTAAAGACGGTCCATGGATACATCTCCCAGTGTTGCAAGCACACACACACTTAGCGCTTTGAGTGTCAACTTTAATCCAATTCTTCAGTACTCTGAAACGGTAAGCTGATTTTTATTTTTGTCATCGGTTCGTAAACTGCATGAAATACGTTATGATTTTATTTCTGATCATCCGTTCATACTGTATAGCTTCTTCAACAGTCTAAATGGAAGATGATTTTTATTTTTGGACTGCTATAATTGGAATATTATTTATTTACAATGAATGATGCAAGCATTTTATTTATATACTTTTAAATGAACAATGTTGTTCAACTTTAGTTACTGGGAGATATTTTCTCACTTTCACCCCCCAGCAGGGGGTGCAGGAATAGGGTGGTGTCTCACTCACAGACAGACGCACACACTTAGCGCGGAGACCATTGCTGTCATGCGCTGGTGTTTGAGAGACTGAGGGGAGGGAGGGTGTCATGAAACACACACACACACACACACACACACACACACACACACACACACACACACACACACACACACACACACACACACACACACACATTCCTCCACCACTCTGAATCACAGAGTGTCAAAACACAGAGTGTTTAAAAACTTTAAACTTATTTAATCTGAAATGACTGCTTCAGTAGATTTTTAGTAAGATATTTATTTTTGTTTTGAAAAGATTTTTTATAATCATTTATATACTTTTTAAAAGATCAATGTGTTCAACTTTAGTTAGTGTGAAAATTGTAAATGACTAAATGTAAATTTTATAAATATTTCATTCATATACTTTTAAAGGAGCAGCATGCTTTTCAACTTTAGTGTGAGAGTATTAGAAAAACCTTTTCTCACTATCCCCATTTATATAGCGTGCTCAGGAATGCCAGGATATCGGATGACACGCACACACTCACAGACAGACGCACACACACACAGTGCGGAGACTGTCAACTTTAATCCAATTCTTCACCATAGTGAAACGGTAAGATGATTTTACTTTTGTAATTCTAATCTATTCTAATCTATATGCGACATTAGAAAAATTATTTTCTCACCCCGACACGGAGGGGATTTCCCACACCAAGAAGTTATTTCCCCCCGGGGTTAATAGGTCAAAATCAATGGGGCAAAGACAACTGGCAAAGACAACTGGCAACTTCATATATCATACAAAGGTCAATAGGGTAAAGACAACTGTCAACTTGATCGATCGATAGGTCAAAGGTTAATCCCTAAATTAAGCGACCTCCGGAACAACCCCTCCGGAAGGTCAAAGGTTAATCCCTACATCAAAGGACCTCCGGAAATCCCTCCTGAAGGTCAAAGGTTAGCCCCGCCCACCTGTCAATCATAGGGTCATAAATCATTTTGACATAAGCCGAATGGTTATAACTACTAGTGTGACAGTCTGTAAATTCCACAAACAACAGAACAGAGGTCATTCGGCATGGCAGTCTGCCTACAGCTCCTTGGTACGATGGCCTTCACCTGTCTCAAAAGTAAGGGTTTTGTATCGAATTGCAGCATTTATATTTAACATGCCTCCACTTGTTTCCACCCAGTTTTGAACTGAAGACCTTTGCGTGTAAAGCGAACGTGATATCATGGCATGTGCTTTTTAGAAGATGGCTCCTTCCCATAATCTGCTCTGCAAGCAGTGTGACAGTCTGTGAATTCCACAAACAACAGAACAGAGGTCATTCGGCATGGCAGTCTGCCTACAGCTCCTTGGTACGATGGCCTTCACCTGTCTCAAAAGTAAGGGTTTTGTAGCATTTATATTTAAAATGCATCTACTTGTTTCCGCCCAGTTTTGAACTGAGGACCTTTTGCGTGTAAAGCAAACGTGATAACCACTACACTACGGAAACTTGATTTGGACGGCACCCACCTAGTGTCATTCGGCATGGCAGTCTGCCTACAGCTCCTTGGTACGATGGCCTTCACCTGTCTTAAATGTAAGGGTTTTGTAGCGAATTGCAGCATTTATATTTAACATGCCTCCACTTGTTTCCACCCAATTTTGAACTGAGGACCTTTCGCGTGTAAAGCGAACGTGATAACCACTACACTACTGAAACTTGGTTTGGATCTCATTCCCACCTCTTCTAGCGTACGCTTGTTCAAAAGCGACTGAAACTATAGACTGCCCAGTGTTTTTAACATGGCAAAAAGCTGCTAATTTTGTTGGCAGACCGAACATTTTATATTACTGTACAGGAAACCTCAATGTTCATTTGTTTTATTTTTGTCCTTTTCTAAAGAGATTAAACAACAAACATCCCTTCAAGTGTACTGACCTGCTCAACAGAAAATCGCATACGAAATATTTGCAAAAATCACCCACAGTTTCCGCCCAGTTTCGAACTGGGGACTTTTCGCGTGTGAGGCGAACGTGATAACCACTACATAACAAACACGTCTTCAGGTTGCAGACATAAATCTTTAGGTGCACGCTTATTAAAAAGCATATAAAGGAAATAAGCGCTGCACCCACCTAGCGTGCCAAAGAGTTTACATTTTATGTCAGAATCCAACCACTGTTTCTACTCTGTTTCGAACCAAGGACCTTTCGCGTGTTAGGCGAATGTGATGACCACTACACTACAGAAACCTATTGTTGCGAGGGATGTGCTTTTTAGAAGATGGCTCCTTCCCATAATCTGCCCTGCAAGCAGTGTGAAAGTCTGTAAATTCCACAAACAACAGAACAGAGGTCATTCGGCACCCACCTAGTGTCATTCGGCATGGCAGTCTGCCTACAGCTCCTTGATACGATGGCCTTCACCTGTCTTAAAAGTAAGGGTTTTGTAACGAATTGCAGCATTTATATTTAACATGCCTCCACTTGTTTCCACCCAATTTTGAACTGAGGACCTTTCGCGTGTAAAGCGAACGTGATAACCACTACACTACGGAAACTTGATTTGGACGGCACCCACCTAGTGTCTTTCGGCATGGCAGTCTGCCTACAGCTCCTTGGTACGATGGCCTTCACCTGTCTCAAAAGTAAGGGTTTTGTAGCATTTATATTTAAAATGCATCCACTTGTTTCCGCCCAGTTTTGAACTGAGGACCTTTTGCGTGTAAAGCAAACGTGATAACCACTACACTACGGAAACTTGATTTGGACGGCACCCACCTAGTGTCATTCGGCATGGCAGTCTGCCTACAGCTCCTTGGTACGATGGCCTTCACCTGTCTCAAAAGTAAGGGTTTTGTAGCATTTATATTTAAAATGAATCCACTTGTTTCCGCCCAGTTTTGAACTGAGGACCTTTTGCGTGTAAAGCAAACGTGATAACCACTACACTACGGAAACTTGATTTGGACGGCACCCACCTAGTGTCATTCGGCATGGCAGTCTGCCTACAGCTCCTTGGTACGATGGCCTTCACCTGTCTTAAAAGTAAGGGTTTTGTAGCGAATTGCAGCATTTATATTTAACATGCCTCCACTTGTTTCCACCCAATTTTGAACTGAGGACCTTTCGCGTGTAAAGCGAACGTGATAACCACTATACTACGGAAACTTGGTTTGGATCTCATTCCCACCTCTTCTAGCGTACGCTTGTTCAAAAGCGACTGAAACTATAGACTGCCCAGTGTTTTTAAAATGGCAAAAAGCTGCTAATTTTGTTGGCAGACCGAACATTTTATATTACTGTACAGGAAACCTCAATGGTCATTTGTTTTATTTTTTGTCATTTTCTAAGAGATTAAACCACAAACATCCCTGCAAGTGTACTGACCTGCTCAACAGAAAATCGCATAGGAAATTTTTGCAAAAATCACCCACAGTTTCCACCCAGTTTCGAACTGGGGACCTTTCGCGTGTGAGGCAAACGTGATAACCACTACACTACGGAAACAAGTCTTCAAGTTGCAGACATAAATCTTTAGGTGCACGCTTATTAAAAAACATATAAAGGAAATGAGCGCTGCACCCACCTAGTGTGGCAAACAGTTAAAATTTTCTGTCAGAATCCAACCACTGTTTCTGCTCGATTTCGAACCGAGGACCTTTCGCGTGTTAGGCGAACGTGATGACCACTACACTCCAGAAACCTATTGATGAGGTGCATGTGATTTTTAGAAGATGGCTCCTTCCCATAATCTGCTCTGCAAGCAGTGTGACAGTCTGTGAATTCCACAAACAACAGAACAGAGGTCATTCGGCATGGCAGTCTGCCTACAGCTCCTTGGTACGATGGCCTTCACCTGTCTCAAAAGTAAGGGTTTTGTAGCGAATTGGAGCATTAAATTTAAAATGCCTCCACTTGTTTCCGCCCAGTATTGAACTGAGGACCTTTTGCGTGTCAGAATCAGAATCAGAATCAGAAAGAGCTTTATTGCCAAGTGTGCTTGCACACACAAGGAATTTGTTTTGGTACTGAGGCTTCCAGTGGACATATACAATTTTCAGATTTACAGATTATTAACCTATTTACAGTGTTTTGAATATTATAAATAAATAAATCTACATATAAGTATCACCTGAGTTGTAGGATATTGCACTAAACAGTGGGAGCATTGCACTTACAGGCATATGCCTTGGAAGGAGTGTTAACTGTTCAGGAGGGAAATGGCCTGTGGGAAGAAACTGTTCCTGTGCCGAGATGTTCTTGTGGCCAGTGATCTGAGTCTCCGTCTTGACGGTAACAGTTCAAACAGGTGGTGTCCAGGGTGAGTGGAGTCTGTGATGATTTTACCTGCTCTCTTCCTCACTCTGGAAGAGTACAGGTCCTGGAGGTTTGGCAGGGGGGCACCAATAATCCTCTCCGCAGTCCGGACTGTCCGTTGTAGTCTCCTGATGTCTGATTTGGTAGCTGAACCAAACCAGACAGACTCAATGACGGCTGAGTAGAACTGAATCAGCAGATCCTGTGGCAGGTTGAACTTCCTCAGCTGGCGAAGGAAGTACAGTCTCTGCTGGGCCTTTTTCACAGTGGAGTCAATGTGATTGTCCCACTTCAGGTCCTGAGAGATGATAGTGCCCAGGAACCTGAATGACTCCACTGCTTCCACAGTGCTGTTCATGATGGTGAGTGGGGGGAGTGCTGGGCTGTTCCTCCTGAAGTCCACGATCATCTCCACTGTTTTGAGCGTGTTCAGCTCAAGGTTGTTATAACTGCACCAGGCAGCCAGCTGTTCAACCTCCAGTCTGTAAGCAGACTCGTCACCGTTTCGGATGAGACCGATGACAGTGGTGTCGTCTGCAAATTTCAGGAGCTTGACAGTGGGGTCTTTAGAAGTGCAGTCATTAGTGTACAGGGAGAAGAGCAGTGGGGAGAGAACGCACCCTTGGGGAGCACCAGTGCTGATTGTGAGTGTCTTGGATGTGTGTTTCCCCAGTCTCACTCGCTGCTGCCGGTCCGTCAGGAAGCTGGTGATCCACTGACAGATCGAGGATGGTATGGAGAGCTGGGTCAAAGCGAACGCTATGTAAAGCGAACGTGATAACCACTACACTACGGAAACTTGATTTGGACGGTACCCACCTAGTGTCATTCGGCATGGCAGTCTGCCTACAGCTCCTTGGTACGATGGCCTTCACCTGTCTTAAAAGTAAGGGTTTTGTAGCGAATTGCAGCATTTATATTTAACATGCCTCTACTTGTTTCCACCCAATTTTGAACTGAGGACCTTTCGCGTGTAAAGCGAACATGATAACCACTACACTACGGAAACTTGATTTGGATCTCATTCCCACCTCTTCTAGCGTACGCTTGTTCAAAAGCGACTGAAACTATAGACTGCCCAGTGTTTTTAACATGGCAAAAAGCTGCTAATTTTGTTGGCCGAACATTTTATATTACTGTACAGGAAACCTCAATGGTCATTTGTTTTATTTTTGTCCTTTTCTAAAGAGATTAAACAACAAACATCCCTGCAAGTGTACTGACCTGCTCAACAGAAAATCGCATACGAAATTTTTGCAAAAATCACCCACAGTTTCCGCCCAGTTTCAAACTGGGGACTTTTAGCGTGTGAGGCGAACGTGATAACCACTACACTACAAACACGTCTTCAGGTTGCAGACATAAATCTTTAGGTGCACGCTTATTAACCTGTTAACCTTCAAGGCCAGTTTTGAAAAATCCCCAGAAATGGCATACCCAAACTTAAACAGATACAGTTCATGAACCCTTTGAACTAAAAGCACAAGTATGATCTCATTTGAAAGCTGACACCTAGTAGTTTATTGTAAATGTAGAAATAATTATTGTCATAATGAAAAAAAAATGTTTAAATAGCTTCGAAGTTTTGTAAAGTTATTAGAAATTTACTTTTATGAAACATCTTCATAAAAATAAAATTGAAGTTGGCCCTGGAGGAATCTAGAAATGCACTGCAGCTAAAGCCATATGTGTGACCATTTTATATTTAAAATCTGAAAATGATAAGTCTAAAACTCTGTATTTAGTTAAATGTTTTTCAAGATCATGTCAAATTACTTTATTTTGATTAGACTCTAAAATGCAAACTGATGTTTAGTCATCTTCTGAGTCATCTATTCAGTCTATTGTCTCTATTATTTTGTGGTGCAAACGAGCCCCATTCAGTGTGAGTCTCTCCCTGCACACATTTACACCTCTCCAGACTGGTTATGGCTCTAAATATGCATTTCTTTTGTCTGCATTAGCTACTAACGACTGGCTATTCACAGGCTATTCATAGGGTTTCAAACCCTAATTTCTTTTATCAAAGTTCTCACTAAATATTTGAAACTGGTATCAAATGCACTGAAACATTTCAGTAAGCATTCCTATTTAGAAAAAAATCATAAAACAATAACTGCTGGTGGCAGGTGCACCTGGGCTAGCTAGCATGTTAGCTTAGCACACCATCAATACACGACCATTTATGAGATTAAAACCATGTTTGTGCTCCAAACTTACTTTATAACGCAAGTCGAGTGTTTTAAATAATCTTCTGTGATCTAATTAGGCTTCAGATAAAAAAAAATCCGACAGAAAATGTATTATTTATAGTGTTCTGCACGATGATGAAATCTATATCGATTAGCATTACATTATAAATATAATCTATTATTATGAAATACCTGGCATGGCTTGAAGAACACAGGTAACTCAAATATCATTGCAATCATGTTTATTGTCTTCAAAACATCTTTATCTGCATGTTACAGCGATCTCTGTCAGCTACTTTCTGTATCAGTGACGTCCTGGAATGTCACATGACTATGGGTCTTCTTCGTGGTCCATATATGGGCTGTTATTGTGCATATAGCGCCCTCAGGCTATTGGTATGAATTGAAAACACAGCACATCTCAGTAAGAAGCGATCATAATGATTACATCGACGCATTTGGGTATAAATTCAACAAATATTATTCCTGTCTATAGAAATATGATGTGAATCTATGAGAATATATCAATATTTCTCCAAGTCTGCACATTTTTGAGCTGAAGCCCTGAGGGACGATGTTTTGTGAATCACTGTCATGACGACAGCTTGGAGTGTTTTTTATGAATGGACCAGCTGACGCTCATAATTCATATAAAAGGTATCGACTCATTTTTTCATTTCATAACTCCTGACACAAATTAAGACATAACTGTCACTATAAGTTTCTCAGAATACAATAGTGGTCAAATACTGAATCTTGAGTCTTATATCTTTTTAATGATGTATAGTTTGTCAAGGTATAACATTAAATCTGATAGTAAATTTGAACTAAATAAAAAAAAACCCGCTTCAGTGCGCCGACGCTCTGGAAACGGTTAACAGGTTAAAAAGCATATAAAGGAAATGAGCGCTGCACCCACCTAACGTGCCAAAGAGTTTAAATTTTCTGTCAGAATCCAACCACTGTTTCTGCTTGGTTTCGAACAGAGGACCTTTCGCGTGTTAGGCGAACATGATGAACACTACACTACAGAAACCTATTGATGAGGCACATGTGCTTTTTAGAAGATGGCTCCTTCCCACAATCTACTCTGCAAGCAGTGTGACAGTCTGTGAATTCCACAAACAACAGAACAGAGGTCATTCGGCATGGCAGTCTGCCTACAGCTCCTGGGTACGATGGCCTTCACCTGTCTTAAAAGTAAGGGTTTTGTATCGAATTGCAGCATTTATATTTAACATGCCTCCACTTGTTTCCGCCCAGTTTTGAACTGAAGACCTTTGCGTGTAAAGCGAACGTGATATCATGGCATATGCTTTTTAGAAGATGGCTCCTTCCCATAATCTGCTCTGCAAGCAGTGTGACAGTCTGTGTATTCCACAAACAACAGAACAGAGGTCATTCGGCATGGCAGTCTGCCTACAGCTCCTTGGTACGATGGCCTTCACCTGTCTCAAAAGCAAGGGTTTTGTAGCGAATTGGAGCATTACATTTAAAATGCCTCCACTTGTTTCCACCCAGTTTTGAACTGAGGACCTTTCGCGTGTAAAGCAAACGTGATAACCACTACACTACGGAAACTTGATTTGGACGTCAGTCCCACCGCTTCTAGGGTACGCTTGTTCAAAAGCGACTGAAACTATAGACTGCCCAGTGTTTTTAACATGGCAAAATGCTGCTAATTTTGTTGGCAGACCGAACATTTTATATTACTGAACAGGAAACCTCAATGGTCATTTGTTTTCTTTTTGTCCTTTTCTAAAGAGATTAAACCACAAACATCCCTGCAAGTGTACTGACCTGCTCAACAGAAAATCGCATACGGAATTTTTGCAAATACCACCCTTAGTTTCCGCCCAGTTTCGAACTGGGGACCTTTCGCGTGTGAGGCGAACGTGATAACCACTACACTACAGAAACACGTCTTCAGGTTGCAGACATAAATCTTTAGGTGCACGCTTATTAAAAAGCATATAAAGGAAATGAGCGCTGCTACCACCTAGCGTGGCAAACAGTTTAAATATTCTGTCAGAATCCAACCACTGTTTCTGCTTGGTTTCGAACAGAGGACTTTTCGCGTGTTAGGCGAACATGATGAACACTACACTACAGAAACCTATTGATGAGGCACATGTGCTTTTTAGAAGATGGCTCCTTCCCACAATCTACTCTGCAAGCAGTGTGACAGTCTGTGAATTCCACAAACAACAGAACAGAGGTCATTCGGCATGGCAGTCTGCCTACAGCTCCTGGGTACGATGGCCTTCACCTGTCTTAAAAGTAAGGGTTTTGTATCGAATTGCAGCATTTATATTTAACATGCCTCCACTTGTTTCCGCCCAGTTTTGAACTGAAGACCTTTGCGTGTAAAGCGAACGTGATATCATGGCATATGCTTTTTAGAAGATGGCTCCTTCCCATAATCTGCTCTGCAAGCAGTGTGACAGTCTGTGTATTCCACAAACAACAGAACAGAGGTCATTCGGCATGGCAGTCTGCCTACAGCTCCTTGGTACGATGGCCTTCACCTGTCTCAAAAGCAAGGGTTTTGTAGCGAATTGGAGCATTACATTTAAAATGCCTCCACTTGTTTCCACCCAGTTTTGAACTGAGGACCTTTCGCGTGTAAAGCAAACGTGATAACCACTACACTACGGAAACTTGATTTGGACTTCAGTCCCACCGCTTCTAGGGTACGCTTGTTCAAAAGCGACTGAAACTATAGACTGCCCAGTGTTTTTAACATGGCAAAATGCTGCTAATTTTGTTGGCAGACCGAACATTTTATATTACTGTACAGGAAACCTCAATGGTCATTTGTTTTATTTTTGTCCTTTTCTAAAGAGATTAAACAACAAACATCCCTGCAAGTGCACTGACCTGCTCAACAGAAAATCGCATACGAAATTTTTGCAAAAATCACCCACAGTTTCCGCCCAGTTTCGAACTGGGGACTTTTCGCGTGTGAGGCGAACGTGATAACCACTACATAACAAACACGTCTTCAGGTTGCAGACATAAATCTTTAGGTGCACGCTTATTAAAAAGCATATAAAGGAAATAAGCGCTGCACCCACCTAGCGTGCCAAAGGGTTTACATTTTCTGTCAGAATCCAACCACTGTTTCTGCTCGGTTTCGAACCGAGGACCTTTCGCGTGTTAGGCGAATGTGATGACCACTACACTACAGAAACCTATTGTTGAGAGGGATGTGCTTTTTAGAAGATGGCTCCTTCCCATAATCTGCCCTGCAAGCAGTGTGACAGTCTGTAAATTCCACAAACAACAGAACAGAGGTCATTCGGCACCCACCTAGTGGGTGCTTCTCATTTCTTATTTGTGCATCCTCGTTTCCTTTCCTCGCTTCCTTTCCTAGCGTCTCAGCTCCACCCCCTGTAGGTTTTGAGGGAAGGACGCAAGGAAAGAAAATGAGGACGGAGGAATCGAATGAAAGCTTTTTTTATTCATTGGAATACTTGATCACTCGCGCGTCACTTCATAGCGTCATCAGCAGCGCTCAAAGGATCTGCCCTTATGTTGTTGAAGTTTGTTTATTTAAGAAATTCATAATAAATGATAATAAAGCAAGATACCCTGTTGAAATATGTGTAATGTGTGGTTTATATAAACTGCAAAGGTAAAGTATACATTAAAACAGATTGTGATCGATGTGAAGGGGGAGGAGAATGTATACGCGCGTCACGTTTAGTCGATAAATCTCTTCCGCATAGGATACACCTGTGTATCCTCGCTCATGACTCCTCTGGAAGCCTCCTCACTCCTCGATCCTCGCCTCCTCGCGGTGCAATTAGAGAATTGAGATGTCCTTCAAGATGGCTGCGCTCGATCGGTTTCCGGGTCATAGGATGGAGGACAGAGGAACGAGGAGACGAGGAGGGATATTGCGAAGCACCCAGTGTCATTCGGCATGGCAGTCTGCCTACAGCTCCTTGATACGATGGCCTTCACCTGTCTTAAAAGTAAGGGTTTTGTAGCGAATTGCAGCATTTATATTTAACATGCCTCCACTTGTTTCCACCCAATTTTGAACTGAGGACCTTTCGCGTGTAAAGCGAACGTTATAACCACTACACTACGGAAACTTGGTCTGGATCTCATTCCCACCTCTTCTAGCGTACGCTTGTTCAAAAGCGACTGAAACTATAGACTGCCCAGTGTTTTTAACATGGCAAAAAGCTGCTAATTTTGTTGGCAGACCGAACATTTTATATTACTGTACAGGAAACCTCAATGGTCATTTGTTTTATTTTTGTCCTTTTCTAAAGAGATTAAACAACAAACATCCCTGCAAGTGTACTGACCTGCTCAACAGAAAATCGCATACGAAATTTTTGCAAAAATCACCCACAGTTTCCGCCCAGTTTCAAACTGGGGACTTTTCGCGTGGGAGGCAAACGTGATAACCACTACACTACAAACACGTCTTCAGGTTGCAGACCTAAATCCTTAGGCGCACGCTTATTAAAAAGCATATAAAGGAAATGAGCGCTGCACCCACCTAGTGTGGCAAAGAGTTTACATTTTCTGTCAGAATCAAACCACTGTTTCTGCTCGGTTTCGAACAGAGGACCTTTCGCGTGTTAGGCGAATGTGATGACCACTAAACTACAGAAACCTATTTGTGCTTTTTAGAAGATGGCTCGTTCCCATAATCTGCCCTGCAAGCAGTGTGACAGTCTGTAAATTCCACAAACAACAGAACAGAGGTCATTCGGCACCCACCTAGTGTCATTCGGCATGGCAGTCTGCCTACAGCTCCTTGTTACGATGGCCTTCACCTGTCTTAAAAGTAAGGGTTTTGAAGTGAATTGCAGCATTTATATTTAACATGCCTCCACTTGTTTCCACCCAATTTTGAACTGAGGACCTTTCGCTTGTAAAGCGAACGTGATAACCACTACACTACGGAAACTTGGTTTGGATCTCATTCCCACCTCTTCTAGCGCACGCTTGTTCAAAAGCGACTGAAACTATAGACTGCCCAGTGTTTTTAACATGGCAAAAAGCTGCTAATTTTGTTGGCAGACCGAACATTTTATATTACTTCACAGGAAACCTCAATGGTCATTTGTTTTATTTTTGTCCTTTTCTAAAGAGATTAAACCACAAACATCCCTGCAAGTGTACTGACCTGCTCAACAGAAAATCGCATACGAAATTTTTGCAAAAAACACTCACAGTTTCAGAACTTTTTTTTTTTTCAGAACAGAACAGTTAAAATTTTCTGTCAGAATCCAACCACTGTTTCTGCTCGGTTTCGAACCGAGGTCCTTTCGCGTGTTAGGCGAACGTGATGACCACTACACTACAGAAACCTATTGATGAGGTGCATGTGATTTTTAGAAGACGGCTCCTTCCCATAATCTGCTCTGCAAGCAGTGTGACAGTCTGTGAATTCCACAAACAACAGAACAGAGGTCATTCGGCATGGCAGTCTGCCTACAGCTCCTTGGTACGATGGCCTTCACCTGTCTCAAAAGTAAGGGTTTTGTAGCGAATTGGAGCATTAAATTTAAAATGCCTCCACTTGTTTCCGCCCAGTATTGAACTGAGGACCTTTCGCGTGTAAAGCGAACGTGATAACCACTACACTACGGAAACTTGATTTGGACGGTACCCACCTAGTGTCATTCGGCATGGCAGTCTGCCTACAGCTCCTTGGTACGATGGCCTTCACCTGTCTTAAAAGTAAGGGTTTTGTAGCGAATTGCAGCATTTATATTTAACATGCCTCCACTTGTTTCCACCCAATTTTGAACTGAGGACCTTTCGCGTGTAAAGCGAACGTGATAACCACTAAACTACAGAAACCTATTTGTGCTTTTTAGAAGATGGCTCGTTCCCATAATCTGCCCTGCAAGCAGTGTGACAGTCTGTAAATTCCACAAACAACAGAACAGAGGTCATTCGGCACCCACCTAGTGTCATTCGGCATGGCAGTCTGCCTACAGCTCCTTGTTACGATGGCCTTCACCTGTCTTAAAAGTAAGGGTTTTGAAGTGAATTGCAGCATTTATATTTAACATGCCTCCACTTGTTTCCACCCAATTTTGAACTGAGGACCTTTCGCTTGTAAAGCGAACGTGATAACCACTACACTACGGAAACTTGGTTTGGATCTCATTCCCACCTCTTCTAGCGCACGCTTGTTCAAAAGCGACTGAAACTATAGACTGCCCAGTGTTTTTAACATGGCAAAAAGCTGCTAATTTTGTTGGCAGACCGAACATTTTATATTACTTCACAGGAAACCTCAATGGTCATTTGTTTTATTTTTGTCCTTTTCTAAAGAGATTAAACCACAAACATCCCTGCAAGTGTACTGACCTGCTCAACAGAAAATCGCATACGAAATTTTTGCAAAAAACACTCACAGTTTCAGAACTTTTTTTTTTTTCAGAACAGAACAGTTAAAATTTTCTGTCAGAATCCAACCACTGTTTCTGCTCGGTTTCGAACCGAGGTCCTTTCGCGTGTTAGGCGAACGTGACTACACTACAGAAACCTATTGATGAGGTGCATGTGATTTTTAGAAGACGGCTCCTTCCCATAATCTGCTCTGCAAGCAGTGTGACAGTCTGTGAATTCCACAAACAACAGAACAGAGGTCATTCGGCATGGCAGTCTGCCTACAGCTCCTTGGTACGATGGCCTTCACCTGTCTCAAAAGTAAGGGTTTTGTAGCGAATTGGAGCATTAAATTTAAAATGCCTCCACTTGTTTCCGCCCAGTATTGAACTGAGGACCTTTCGCGTGTAAAGCGAACGTGATAACCACTACACTACGGAAACTTGATTTGGACGGTACCCACCTAGTGTCATTCGGCATGGCAGTCTGCCTACAGCTCCTTGGTACGATGGCCTTCACCTGTCTTAAAAGTAAGGGTTTTGTAGCGAATTGCAGCATTTATATTTAACATGCCTCCACTTGTTTCCACCCAATTTTGAACTGAGGACCTTTCGCGTGTAAAGCGAACGTGATAACCAATACACTACGGAAACTTGGTTTGGATCTCATTCCCACCTCTTCTAGCGTACGCTTGTTCAAAAGCGACTGAAACTATAGACTGCCCAGTGTTTTTAACATGGCAAAAAGCTGCTAATTTTGTTGGCCGAACATTTTATATTACTGTACAGGAAACCTCAATGGTCATTTGTTTTATTTTTGTCCTTTTCTAAAGAGATTAAACAACAAACATCCCTGCAAGTGTACTGACCTGCTCAACAGAAAATCGCATACGAAATTTTTGCAAAAATCACCCACAGTTTCCGCCCAGTTTCAAAATGGGGACTTTTCGCGTGTGAGGCGAACGTGATAACCACTACACTACAAACACGTCTTCAGGTTGCAGACATAAATCTTTAGGTGCACGCTTATTAAAAAGCATATAAAGGAAATGAGCGCTGCACCCACCTAACGTGCCAAAGAGTTTAAATTTTCTGTCAGAATCCAACCACTGTTTCTGCTCGGTTTTGAACCTTTCGCGTGTTAGGCGAATGTGATGACCACTACACTACAGAAACCTATTGTTGAGAGGGATGTGCTTTTTAGAAGATGGCTCCTTCCCATTATCTGCCCTGCAAGCAGTGTGACAGTCTGTAAATTCCACAAACAACAGAACAAAGGTCATTCGGCACCCACCTAGTGTCATTCGGCATGGCAGTCTGCCTACAGCTCCTTGGTACGATGGCCTTCACCTGTCTCAAAAGTAAGGGTTTTGTAGCATTTATATTTAAAATGAATCCACTTGTTTCCGCCCAGTTTTGAACTGAGGACCTTTTGCGTGTAAAGCAAACGTGATAACCACTACACTACGGAAACTTGATTTGGACGGCACCCACCTAGTGTCATTCGGCATGGCAGTCTGCCTACAGCTCCTTGGTACGATGGCCTTCACCTGTCTTAAAAGTAAGGGTTTTGTAGCGAATTGCAGCATTTATATTTAACATGCCTCCACTTGTTTCCACCCAATTTTGAACTGAGGACTTTTCGCGTGTAAAGCGAACGTGATAACCACTACACTACAGAAACTTGATTTGGACGGCACCCACCTAGTGTCATTCGGCATGGCAGTCTGCATACAGCTCCTTGGTACGATGGCCTTCACCTGTCTCAAAAGTAAGGGTTTTGTAGCATTGATATTTAAAATGAATCCACTTGTTTCCGCCCAGTTTTGAACTGAGGACCTTTTGCGTGTAAAGCAAACGTGATAACCACTACACTACGGAAACTTGATTTGGACGGCACCCACCTAGTGTCATTCGGCATGGCAGTCTGCATACAGCTCCTTGGTACGATGGCCTTCACCTGTCTTAAAAGTAAGGGTTTTGTAGCGAATTGCAGCATTTATATTTAACATGCCTCCACTTGTTTCCACCCAATTTTGAACTGAGGACTTTTCGCGTGTAAAGCGAACGTGATAACCACTACACTACAGAAACTTGGTTTGGATCTCATTCCCACCTCTTCTAGCGTACGCTTGTTCAAAAGCGACTGAAACTATAGACTGCCCAGTGTTTTTAACATGGCAAAAAGCTGCTAATTTCGTTGGCAGACCGAACATTTTATATTACTGTACAGGAAACCTCAAAGGTCATTTGTTTTATTTTTGTCCTTTTCTAAAGAGATTAAACAACAAACATCCCTGCAAGTGCACTGACCTGCTCAACAGAAAATCGCATACGAAATTTTTGCAAAAATCACCCACAGTTTCCGCCCAGTTTCGAACTGGGGACTTTTCGCGTGTGAGGCGAACGTGATAACCACTACATAACAAACACGTCTTCAGGTTGCAGACATAAATCTTTAGGTGCACGCTTATTAAAAAGCATATAAAGGAAATAAGCGCTGCACCCACCTAGCGTGCCAAAGAGTTTACATTTTCTGTCAGAATCCAACCACTGTTTCTGCTCGGTTTCGAACCGAGGACCTTTCGCGTGTTAGGCGAATGTGATGACCACTACACTACAGAAACCTATTGTTGAGAGGGATGTGCTTTTTAGAAGATGGCTCCTTCCCATAATCTGCCCTGCAAGCAGTGTGACAGTCTGTAAATTCCACAAACAACAGAACAGAGGTCATTCGGCACCCACCTAGTGGGTGCTTCTCATTTCTTATTTGTGCATCCTCGTTTCCTTTCCTCGCTTCCTTTCCTAGCGTCTCAGCTCCACCCCCTGTAGGTTTTGAGGGAAGGACGCAAGGAAAGAAAATGAGGACGGAGGAATCGAATGAAAGCTTTTTTTATTCATTGGAATACTTGATCACTCGCGCGTCACTTCATAGCGTCATCAGCAGCGCTCAAAGGATCTGCCCTTATGTTGTTGAAGTTTGTTTATTTAAGAAATTCATAATAAATGATAATAAAGCAAGATACCCTGTTGAAATATGTGTAATGTGTGGTTTATATAAACTGCAAAGGTAAAGTATACATTAAAACAGATTGTGATCGATGTGAAGGGGGAGGAGAATGTATACGCGCGTCACGTTTAGTCGATAAATCTCTTCCGCATAGGATACACCTGTGTATCCTCGCTCATGACTCCTCTGGAAGCCTCCTCACTCCTCGATCCTCGCCTCCTCGCGGTGCAATTAGAGAATTGAGATGTCCTTCAAGATGGCTGCGCTCGATCGGTTTCCGGGTCATAGGATGGAGGACAGAGGAACGAGGAGACGAGGAGGGATATTGCGAAGCACCCAGTGTCATTCGGCATGGCAGTCTGCCTACAGCTCCTTGATACGATGGCCTTCACCTGTCTTAAAAGTAAGGGTTTTGTAGCGAATTGCAGCATTTATATTTAACATGCCTCCACTTGTTTCCACCCAATTTTGAACTGAGGACCTTTCGCGTGTAAAGCGAACGTTATAACCACTACACTACGGAAACTTGGTCTGGATCTCATTCCCACCTCTTCTAGCGTACGCTTGTTCAAAAGCGACTGAAACTATAGACTGCCCAGTGTTTTTAACATGGCAAAAAGCTGCTAATTTTGTTGGCAGACCGAACATTTTATATTACTGTACAGGAAACCTCAATGGTCATTTGTTTTATTTTTGTCCTTTTCTAAAGAGATTAAACAACAAACATCCCTGCAAGTGTACTGACCTGCTCAACAGAAAATCGCATACGAAATATTTGCAAAAATCACCCACAGTTTCCGCCCAGTTTCAAACTGGGGACTTTTCGCGTGGGAGGCAAACGTGATAACCACTACACTACAAACACGTCTTCAGGTTGCAGACCTAAATCTTTAGGCGCACGCTTATTAAAAAGCATATAAAGGAAATGAGCGCTGCACCCACCTAGTGTGGCAAAGAGTTTACATTTTCTGTCAGAATCAAACCACTGTTTCTGCTCGGTTTCGAACAGAGGACCTTTCGCGTGTTAGGCGAATGTGATGACCACTAAACTACAGAAACCTATTTGTGCTTTTTAGAAGATGGCTCGTTCCCATAATCTGCCCTGCAAGCAGTGTGACAGTCTGTAAATTCCACAAACAACAGAACAGAGGTCATTCGGCACCCACCTAGTGTCATTCGGCATGGCAGTCTGCGTACAGCTCCTTGTTACGATGGCCTTCACCTGTCTTAAAAGTAAGGGTTTTGAAGTGAATTGCAGCATTTATATTTAACATGCCTCCACTTGTTTCCACCCAATTTTGAACTGAGGACCTTTCGCTTGTAAAGCGAACGTGATAACCACTACACTACGGAAACTTGGTTTGGATCTCATTCCCACCTATTCTAGCGCACGCTTGTTCAAAAGCGACTGAAACTATAGACTGCCCAGTGTTTTTAACATGGCAAAAAGCTGCTAATTTTGTTGGCAGACCGAACATTTTATATTACTTCACAGGAAACCTCAATGGTCATTTGTTTTATTTTTGTCCTTTTCTAAAGAGATTAAACCACAAACATCCCTGCAAGTGTACTGACCTGCTCAACAGAAAATCGCATACGAAATTTTTGCAAAAAACACTCACAGTTTCAGAACTTTTTTTTTTTTCAGAACAGAACAGTTAAAATTTTCTGTCAGAATCCAACCACTGTTTCTGCTCGGTTTCGAACCGAGGACCTTTCGCGTGTTAGGCGAACGTGATGACCACTACACTACAGAAACCTATTGATGAGGTGCATGTGATTTTTAGAAGACGGCTCCTTCCCATAATCTGCTCTGCAAGCAGTGTGACAGTCTGTGAATTCCACAAACAACAGAACAGAGGTCATTCGGCATGGCAGTCTGCCTACAGCTCCTTGGTACGATGGCCTTCACCTGTCTCAAAAGTAAGGGTTTTTTAGCGAATTGGAGCATTAAATTTAAAATGCCTCCACTTGTTTCCGCCCAGTATTGAACTGAGGACCTTTCGCGTGTAAAGCGAACGTGATAACCACTACACTACGGAAACTTGATTTGGACGGTACCCACCTAGTGTCATTCGGCATGGCAGTCTGCCTACAGCTCCTTGGTACGATGGCCTTCACCTGTCTTAAAAGTAAGGGTTTTGTAGCGAATTGCAGCATTTATATTTAACATGCCTCTACTTGTTTCCACCCAATTTTGAACTGAGGACCTTTCGCGTGTAAAGCGAACGTGATAACCACTACACTACGGAAACTCTGTTTGGATCTCATTCCCACCTCTTCTAGCGTACGCTTGTTCAAAAGCGACTGAAACTATAGACTGCCCAGTGTTTTTAACATGGCAAAAAGCTGCTAATTTTGTTGGCCGAACATTTTATATTACTGTACAGGAAACCTCAATGGTCATTTGTTTTATTTTTGTCCTTTTCTAAAGAGATTAAACAACAAACATCCCTGCAAGTGTACTGACCTGCTCAACAGAAAATCGCATACGAAATTTTTGCAAAAATCACCCACAGTTTCCGCCCAGTTTCAAAATGGGGACTTTTCGCGTGTGAGGCGAACGTGACAACCACTACACTACAAACACGTCTTCAGGTTGCAGACATAAATCTTTAGGTGCACGCTTATTAAAAAGCATATAAAGGAAATGAGCGCTGCACCCACCTAACGTGCCAAAGAGTTTAAATTTTCTGTCAGAATCCAACCACTGTTTCTGCTCGGTTTTGAACCTTTCGCGTGTTAGGCGAATGTGATGACCACTACACTACAGAAACCTATTGTTGAGAGGGATGTGCTTTTTAGAAGATGGCTCCTTCCCATTATCTGCCCTGCAAGCAGTGTGACAGTCTGTAAATTCCACAAACAACAGAACAAAGGTCATTCGGCACCCACCTAGTGTCATTCGGCATGGCAGTCTGCCTACAGCTCCTTGATACGATGGCCTTCACCTGTCTTAAAAGTAAGGGTTTTGTAGCGAATTGCAGCATTTGTATTTAACATGCCTCCACTTGTTTCCACCCAATTTTGTACTGAGGACCTTTCACGTGTAAAGCAAACGTGATAACCACTACACTACGGAAACTTGGTTTGGATCTCATTCCAACCTCTTCTAGCGTACGCTTGTTCAAAAGCGACTGAAACTATAGACTGCCCAGTGTTTTTAACATGGCAAAAAGCTGCTAATTTTGTTGGCAGACCGAACATTTTATATTACTGTACAGGAAACCTCAATGGTCATTTGTTTTATTTTTGTCCTTTTCTAAAGAGATTAAACAACAAACATCCCTGCAAGTGTACTGACCTGCTCAACAGAAAATCGCATACGAAATTTTTGCAAAAATCACCCACAGTTTCCGCCCAGTTATGAACTGGGGACTTTTCGCGTGTGAGGCGAACGTGATAACCACTACACTACAAACACGTCTTCAGGTTGCAGACATAAATCTTTAGGTGCACGCTTATTAAAAAGCATATAAAGGAAATGAGCACTGCACCCACCTAGCGTGCCAAAGAGTTTACATTTTCTGTCAGAATCCAACCACTGTTTCTGCTCGGTTTCGAACAGAGGACCTTTCGCGTGTTAGGCGAATCTGATGACCACTACACTACAGAAACCTATTATTGAGACGGATGTGCTTTTTAGAAGATGGCTCCTTCCCATAATCTGCCCTGCAGGCAGTGTGACAGTCTGTAAATTCCACAAACAACAGAACAGAGGTCATTCGGCACCCACCTAGTGTCATTCGGCATGGCAGTCTGCCTACAGCTCCTTGGTACGATGGCCTTCACCTGTCTCAAAAGTAAGGGTTTTGTAGCGAATTGCAGCATTTATATTTAAAATGCATCCACTTGTTTCCGCCCAGTTTTGAACTGAGGACCTTTCGCGTGTAAAGCAAACGTGATAACCACTACACTTCCGAAACTTGATTTGGACGTCAGTCCCACCGCTTCTAGGGTACGCTTGTTCAAAAGCGACTGAAACTATAGACTGCCCAGTGTTTTTAACATGGCAAAAAGCTGCTAATTTTGTTGGCAGACCGAACATTTTATATTACTGTACAGGAAACCTCAATGGTCATTTGTTTTATTTTTGTCCTTTTCTAAGAGATTAAACCACAAACATCCCTGCAAGTGTACTGACCTGCTCAACAGAAAATCGCATACGAAATTTTTGCAAAAATCACCCACAGTTTCCGCCCAGTTTCGAACTGGGGACCTTTCGCGTGTGAGGCAAACGTGATAACCACTACACTACGGAAACAAGTCTTCAGGTTGCACACATAAATCTTTAGGTGCACGCTTATTAAAAAGCATATAAAGGAAATGAGCGCTGCACCCACCTAGTGTGGCAAACAGTTTAAATTTTCTGTCAGAATCCAACCACTGTTTCTGCTCGTTTTCGAACCGAGGACCTTTCGCGTGTTAGGCGAACGTGATGACCACTAAACTACAGAAACCTATTGATGAGGTGCATGTGCTTTTTAGAAGATGGCTCCTTCCCATAATCTGCTCTGCAAGCAGTGTGACAGTCTGTAAATTCCACAAACAACAGAACAGAGGTCATTCGGCATTGCAGTCTGCCTACAGCTCCTTGGTACGATGGCCTTCACCTGTCTCAAAAGTAAGGGTTTTGTAGCGAATTGCAGCATTTATATTTAACATGCCTCCACTTGTTTCCGCCCAGTTTTGAACTGAGCACCTTTCCCGTGTAAAGCGAACGTGATAACCACTACACTACGGAAACTTGGTTTGGATCTCATTCCCACCTCTTCTAGCGTACGCTTGTTCAAAAGCGACTGAAACTATAGACTGCCCAGTGTTTTTAACATGGCAAAAAGCTGCTAATTTTGTTGGCCGAACATTTTATATTACTGTACAGGAAACCTCAATGGTCATTTGTTTTATTTTTGTCCTTTTCTAAAGAGATTAAACAACAAACATCCCTGCAAGTGTACTGACCTGCTCAACAGAAAATCGCATACGAAATTTTTGCAAAAATCACCCACAGTTTCCGCCCAGTTTCAAACTGGGGACTTTTCGCGTGTGGGGGGTCGAACGTGATAACCACTACACTACAAACACGTCTTCAGGTTGCAGACATAAATCTTTAGGTGGACGCTTATTAAAAAGCATATAAAGGAAATGAGCGCTGCACCCACCTAACGTGCCAAAGAGTTTAAATTTTCTGTCAGAATCCAACCACTGTTTCTGCTCGGTTTTGAACCTTTCGCGTGTTAGGCGAATGTGATGACCACTACACTACAGAAACCTATTGTTGAGAGGGATGTGCTTTTTAGAAGATGGCTCCTTCCCATTATCTGCCCTGCAAGCAGTGTGACAGTCTGTAAATTCCACAAACAACAGAACAAAGGTCATTCGGCACCCACCTAGTGTCATTCGGCATGGCAGTCTGCCTACAGCTCCTTGATACGATGGCCTTCACCTGTCTTAAAAGTAAGGGTTTTGTAGCGAATTGCAGCATTTGTATTTAACATGCCTCCACTTGTTTCCACCCAATTTTGTACTGAGGACCTTTCACGTGTAAAGCAAACGTGATAACCACTACACTACGGAAACTTGGTTTGGATCTCATTCCAACCTCTTCTAGCGTACGCTTGTTCAAAAGCGACTGAAACTATAGACTGCCCAGTGTTTTTAACATGGCAAAAAGCTGCTAATTTTGTTGGCAGACCGAACATTTTATATTACTGTACAGGAAACCTCAATGGTCATTTGTTTTCTTTTTGTCCTTTTCTAAAGAGATTAAACCACAAACATCCCTGCAAGTGTACTGACCTGCTCAACAGAAAATCGCATACGAAATTTTTGCAAAAACCACCCTTAGTTTCCGCCCAGTTTCGAACTGGGGACCTTTCGCGTGTGAGGCGAACGTGATAACCACTACACTACGGAAACACGTCTTCATGTTGCAGACATAAATCTTTAGGTGCACGCTTATTAAAAAGCATATAAAGGAAAAGAGCGCTGCTACCACCTAGCGTGGCAAACAGTTTAAATAATCTGTCAGAATCCAACCACTGTTTCTGCTCGGTTTCGAACAGAGGACCTTTCGCGTGTTAGGCAAACATGATGAACACTACACTACAGAAACCTATTGATGAGGCACATGTGCTTTTTAGAAGATGGGTCTGTTATGGAATTTTCCATCTATTACCCTTCTTTCAGTGATTCCTAATTATGGTCTCATCTGTTTTCTCACTTGTAGTGAGAGGGGGGCTTGTGTGATAATTTACTGTGGTTGGTGGTCAGTGGAGGTAAGGAAAAGCAGATGGTCAAGGGGTCATCTTGAGTGCATTTGTACTTTATAGCCTAAAGGGTTAAGGGGGCATTTACCTCTCAGGGCCAGGGAGGAATAGAAAAGACAAAGTATACCTCTCTCCCTGAGGGGAGGGCAGGAATAAGGCCTTGGAGAACATGAGATATAAAAAAGACAGACACTGCTTCTCCTTATCGCTCCTCACTGACTCACAAATGTGTATTGGTGACGAGGATCTCTCTTTCAAGAGAATAAATACTTTATAAACTATCAATTTGGACTCAGAGTGTCTCTTACTCAGTGATGATGTTTGTTTGAAGATAAAAAAGCCACAACAGTTTTGGTGTCAGAATAGTGGGATCCTTGGACGTGATTCCGGGACTGACGGACGGACGGAGGCTGATCACCTAGGAACTGACAAAGTTCCAACCCTACCTCGAGAAAAACATTAAGAGACGAGGGACCGTTTCCGCCGTTAGGACCGGATCCGGCCACTGGAATCAAAAGAACTCAAGGTGGCACAGAACAACATCTCTGGGTAAGCGAATTAAATTCAGTTTAAAGGGGGGAAGAGTGAAATTGAACCATATTGGCTGAGGGCTGTTTCTGTGGTACGTAATCTGAGATTAATTGAGATCTATATATAGATCAAGAGGTTTCATACAGATACGAGAGGAGATTAATTGAGATCTGTAACAGATCAAGAGATTTCATACAGATAGGTAACCTGAAAATCAGTTGTTCCACCACGGAGCAAATTGTTTTTAGGTGCTGAGGCTAATTGGGGGGAACCAGAAAAGATTTTTTGGTGAACCATAATTAGGAGGGCACTAATAGTGCAACCCGACCGATTTGGGTTAAAAGAAAAAATCGGGTCTGTTGGGGACGCCTAACAGATCAAGAAAACGCGCGTTGAAGAGAAATCCACAGAGAACAGAAAAGCGGCCAATATGGGGAAATCTCAGAGCAAGATTATGAAATATGATACACCGGTGTACTACCAAATGAGAAAACAGTATGGTCAGAAATGTATGTTAGATATTGAGAAATTAATCAAGCATCATGATTTTCCCGAAGGGGGAACATTGAGCCGCACGAGGCTGAAAGTGGTGAGAGACTCAGTGGAAAAGCGTAGTGAGAAACAATTATCTTGTTGCTGCAAGTGTGTTAAACATGTATGCAAAAAATGTGAAGACACAGTCGATTGCTGGCTTGAGGAAGCAGATAAAAGAGAAAGAAGGCAACTGCAAAAAGAATTAGCAGGAAGGAAAAATGAAAAGTGTGAAAGTCTGCCTGTATGTGTGTCTGCACCACCAGAACCGACTAACCCACAGTATGTTTGTGTTTCCCCACATGAAATTGCGGTGAGACCGGCACCGCCGGAGTACAAAACACACTTCCCAGGAGCCGGATTGACTGCACTGAAGTTTCGACCCCGACCTTGACTGTTCTCCATCGAGACCGACCCAGCCGCGAGCACAAGCCGAACCGCAACCCGAGGCACAAGCAGCAGCGAGAGAGGCACAAGCACAAGCAGAGCGTGAAGCAGCGCATGAAGCGCAAGAAGAGCAAAATGACCGGGCAGCAAGAGCTGAAGCGCTGGCCGCGCGGGAGGAACAAGAGGCGAGAGAGGCCGCACGAGCAGAAGCGCAAAAACAGCAAACAGCGCAGATGGCGTTGGCATTCCAGCAACTAGCGATGCAAACAGCGCAGGCAATGCAACAAGTGCAAGCAGAGGGACAAGCGTCCAGTCACGTGACCCAGGGCGAGAAGGAAGAAATCACAGAAAACACGGACGAGCAACGCGGAGCCAAGCCGAAGAAAATCTTCACAAGATCACAGATCCGAGATGAAACAGCTAACATCACAGCTCCCATGATTGAGGTGGCGGGGCCGGATGGACCGGTGATGGTCTATAGACCGTGGACGGTGACAGACATGAAAGAAGCAATGGCCCATTTGCCAAACCCGGACGATGCAGGTGACAGATTTTCAAACGAACTAGTCACTTTCTGTCAAGAGTTCAGCCCAACCACACAAGAACTGAAGCGACTGCTAGCCGTGAAACTGGGAGCCACGAGCTGGCACAAAGTGAGCAGCCACATGCCGAAAGAAGACCGACGAAGAGCGCACGGGGAGTGGATGAATGATGCCAACGAACCGTATCGAACAACAGTGAGCAAACTCGCCGAAGAAATAAAGAAGGCTTTCCCACCACGAGTGGACACAGAAAAAATCAACAGTTGTTGCCAGGTGAGAGAAGAGCCTGTTCGTGACTATTATGCAAGACTTTTTGAAACATTTCAGAAACACAGCGGCATGTCTGAGCCGGAGGAGAGAGGAGAGCAGCCAGGCACATGGGAGTGTCATTTGCAGAGCCGTTTACTGAATGGACTGAGACCTGAAATCGCACAAGCGGTGAGAGCAAGTTACATCGAGTGGCAGAACGGGCGGCTAACAACCACCCTAGCGCACGCTGTGCACGCCGAGGAACAGCTGCTGACAAAGAAGGACAAAGCCGCGAAAGTAAAGGTGGACAGAGAGCTGCAGCTGGCTGCTGTACAGATCAAAGCTAGCACGAGCGCACCACCAGCGCGGCAGAACTGGGCCAACAAGAAGAAGAAAGTGTATCAGGGAAAGTGGAAATGTGGACTGTGCGAAAGCAACGAACATGACTTTATCAGATGCACGAAGTGCAGAGTGTGCAAGGGCGATGGACACTGGGCAAAGGATTGTCCGGAGGCGCGGAAGGCGGATTGACTACAGAAGAACGGAGAACAGGAGAGGGGAGGGCGAGCGACAGGCATTCAACCGACTGCGAGAAAGGGAAGTGAAAATTTTTTAACACACACACACAACACGCACACATACACTGATGTACATAATGCTTCTTGCAACGAAGAAAATGCTAGCAAACCTTTATGTATGAGTGATGAAAATTTGAATAACGTTGTTTCTGCTGAATGTCTGAGAATGTATAAAGGTTCAGGATTTTTAAGACTACCGAGATATCCACTGTTAGTTGACGGTACAATGATAGAGTTTCTCGTGGACTCGGGTGCAGCCCGGTCCACAATAAGGCCATTTGACTTGCCATGCAAACCAAGATTGACGAATGTGGTGTTTGAAAGCACGTCAGCGTCAGGGCATGAAATTTCAGAAAATTTCACTGTGCCGTTACAATGCGAGACGGAGGGGGGCAAAGCATTGAAACATGCGTTTTTGTGCTCTGCAACCTGTCCGGCTCCATTGTTGGCAAGAGATTTAATGTGTGAATTAAATTTGAAACTGACTGCGGGCCCGATGGGTATTGTTATTGAGGAAGAACAGCAAATGTGTTGTGCTAAATTTGAGCCACAATGGGCATACGAGTGGCAGGTAAAAGATTCTGATTGGGCAAAAATGATTTTGAACATGGCAAAAGATCGAACAGTATCAGATAACACAGAAAATATGATGCCTGACAAATTGCATTGCACGTCACATGTTGTCTTTGAGCGTGAACCTCAGTTTGAGGAAGAGTGGTTTAACGAGACAGAAGATGAGAAAATGAAGTTTGATAAAATGTTCTGGAATGAGAATGTGTGTGCGCTTTCAGCTTGCCTGTCAGAAAAACAAATGAAGTTGTATTTGATAACAGGAATGTCGGAGCCTCACTTATCAGTAACCAAGGGCAAAGCGCAGCAGTGGGCAGATTTGGGTCCTTTTGTGAGACAGTGCATGACAGCCACAGATTGGGCTGAAAAGGGAGACGGGGTGCAGAAGAGTGACAGTATAGGGGCATTCATGCTGCCATGTGATTTTGAGGTTGAGGTACACAGAGCTGTGACTGCTATTGTTCAGAGTGTAATGGAGAAGCATGATAACGGAGCTATTCCTGCCACAGATATTCATCCTATCCTGGCAGAAATACCTTCAGCATTGTGGGCGAAACACAAGTATGATGTTGGATTGATTAAAAATTGTGAACCAGTGGTAATCACCCCAAAGTCTGATTACAGGCCGTGTCAACCGCAATATCCCCTGAAAAAGGAGGCATTGCGAGGGATCCGGCCAGTTTTTGAATCTCTCCTGAAAGAGAAAGTCATCATCCCGTGTCATGATTCTCCAGTACGAACACCCATTTTCCC
This sequence comes from Siphateles boraxobius, assembly GCF_051911475.1. Lineage (NCBI taxonomy): Eukaryota > Metazoa > Chordata > Actinopteri > Cypriniformes > Leuciscidae > Siphateles > Siphateles boraxobius. Next base: position 2,865,427 of record NW_027509186.1, on the reverse strand, counting down.
AGTAAAAAAGGCAACAGCTAATCAGAATGACGTGGTTCAGTGGCGGTTTGTGCAGGATTTGATTTCAGTTAATGAAGCTGTTATCGCGAGAGCGGCACGAGTACCGAACCCGTACACGATCTTGTCACAGATTCCGCAAGATGCAACATACTTCACTGTGGTTGATTTGGCCAACGCGTTTTTTAGCGTCCCAGTGGCAAAAGAAAGTCAGTTCTGGTTTGCGTTTGATTTTGATAACAAACCGTATACTTTCACCCGTTTGTGCCAAGGTTTTTCTGAGTCCCCAACTATTTATAATGAGGCGCTCAAACGAAGCCTCGAACCATTAATTTTGTCAAACGGAACAGCGCTGTTGCAATATGTGGACGATCTGTTGATTTGTGCACGAGATGAGGCTGTATGTGTGGCTGACAGTGTGTCTCTCTTGAAGCATTTGGAAAGGGAGGGGCACAAGGTCAGTCTGGCTAAGCTGCAGTTTGTGAAGCAGAAAATAACTTTTTTGGGTCACATGATCACACCAAACAGTAAAGCTCTCTCTGAAAAACGAGTTAAAGCGATCAAAGATGTACCAAGACCAGTAACAAAGAAACAATTGTTGTCATTTTTGGGAATGTGTGCATATTGTCGAACGTTTATTCCAAATTATGCACTGTTGGAAAAGCCCTTGAGAGCCCTGACAGCAGGGAAAGGGCTGAGGTCATGTGACAAGATTGATTGGCCAGCAGAAGCACAGGAAGCTTTTGAAACTTTGAAAATGCAACTGGCTCAGGCTCCAGCGTTGGGCCTCCCAGCAGTTGACAAGCCATTTATACAGATGGTAGATGAAAAATACGGCTTTATGAGTTCAGTGCTCTTGCAAACCCATGGTGACAGACTAAGACCAGTAGCATATTTTTCAACGAAACTTGATGCAGTTGCAGCAGGTCTGCCACTCTGCCTGAGAGCTGTGGCAGCTGCTGAGCTGGCTGTGCTGGCTTCAAGAGAATTTGTGGGGTATTCTGATTTGACTTTGATGGTCCCACACGCAGTTACCATGATTTTGCAAGAACAGAAAACATCACACTTATCTTCAGCCAGATGGTTGAGATACCACACAATTTTGCTCGATATGCCGAACATAACTGTGAAGAGATGTACAACTTTGAATCCTGCCACACTTCTGCCAACAGAAGATGATGGGGAGGAACATCACTGTTGTCTTTCTGTTTTGGAGCAGGTGTGTACTCCACGTCCAGACCTGTTGGACACACCTTTGGAGAATTGTGATAATGTCCTCTTTGTGGATGGATCAGCATCCAAAGATCCACAAACAGGCCTGAATAAGGTTGGTTTTGCGGTGACTACTGAATTTGAAGTTGTAAAATCTGGCAAATTGCCGTCAACTTATTCAGCTCAGGCAGCTGAATTGGTTGCACTGACAGAAGCGTGTAAATTAATGGCAGACAAATGTGTGACGATTTACACAGACTCGCGTTATGCTTTCGGGATTACACATGATTTCGGAGCAATTTGGAAGCACAGGAATTTTTTGAAGTCGGATGGACATCCGATATTGAACGCTTCACTGGTCTCTAAGCTTTTGGAGGCCATTCTTTTGCCAGACAAGGTTGCAGTCTGTAAATGCGCAGCGCACTCTAACGATTAAAGCTTTATTTCCACAGGAAACGCGAGAGCCGACGCGGCAGCGAAGGCCGCGGCAGCGCAGGAGACAAAAGAAACGACGTGTACTTTGGTATCTGTGGCTAACCCTGACATTTCTCCTTGTTTAGAAAGCATGCAGACTTTTTCCACAGGAGCAGAAAAACAGAAATGGAGGTCGTCTGGATGCAGCCTCCAGGGGGGTGTATGGATGAGTGATGGCATTCCTTGTTTACCCAAACACTTCTTTCAGCATTACGCTAAGTTAACACATGGGTTAGACCACGTGTCGAAGGGAAGTATGGTAATGCAGATGAAAGATTTATGGTATACTAAAGGATTTACAACCTTTGCTGAAAATTTTTGCAAAAGGTGTGTCACTTGTAACACACACAATGTGGCAAGAGGGATAAAAACACCCTTAGCATCCCAACCAGCCCCAGCAGGTCCGTTTGAGTATCTGATGATGGATTTCATCGAATTAACCCCTTGTGGGAAACAGAAACACTGTCTGGTAATGGTAGACATGTGGTCAAATTGGGTGGAGGCTTTCCCGACATCACAGCAAGATTCGGCAGCAGTGGCAAAGGCCCTGCTAACCGAAATCGTGCCAAGATGGGGGATACCAAGAAAAATCAGCTCTGACAATGGCAGACATTTTGTAAATGCTGCAATAAAGCAGGTGGGAGAGTTCTTGGGCATTGATATGAGAACACATTGTAGTTACGCTCCCTCGTCAGCAGGGGTGGTAGAGAGATCAAATCAAACAATCAAGAACAAATTGGCAAAATGTTCCGAAGAGACGGGTCTGTCTTGGGTTAAGGCCCTACCAATCGTACTGATGTACATGAGAATGAGGAAAAGAGTGAAAACAAACCTGAGCCCATTCGAAATTTTGTTTGGCAGGCCGCCATTCATGGGCATAGAAGGGGGTAAACAAAGGCTGCCATCCACGAATGTGTGTGAGAATGACATGTTGAATTACTGCAAAGAAATGTCTTGTCTGTTATCACAAATTTCTGTGCAGGTGAAAGCTGCCCAGGGGAAAGTTGCTGAGACGTTTCTGCACAAGGTCAGGCCAGGTGATTTCGTGGTGATTCGTGATCACAGGAGAAAGAGCTGGAAGGCGAAAAGGTGGCTTGGGCCTTTCCAGGTGCTTCTGGTGACGTACACGGCAGTGAAGGTCGCAGAGAGGGCCACGTGGGTGCACGCGAACCATTGCAGGAAGGTGCCGCCCATTGCGGAGGCGGAGCAATCGCAGGAGGGGGTTCAACGAGCATAATCGTCAAGGTCCAGTTATTGACAAGCAAGAAAGGTACCGTTATCTGTGCAAGAGCAAGGCCATGCAAAAGACATAACAGAGCCTGCAGATACAGACCTTTGCATTGAAGCAGCAGGGAGGAGACAGGAGGAAGCAAACAACTTTGATTTTGCCAAGCGGTATCCAGCTGGAAACCGTGTGGCCAACGGAACAGATAAGACTTTCTTGGTAGTGCTTTCAAGAACTGAACTGTCTTAACACTTTCTGGTCATACAGCAGATCAGAGTAACCGAGAACATGGAGCGTACCAGACCCTGGCACCCATTCAGAGTGCCAGGAATGTGTGGCCTGGTTAAGACTACAGGCATAATGACTGTGTTGTCAGTGACAATTTGCTTGATAATAATGCATTTTACAGCAGGCCTGAAAATATTACCAACAGGAGAACAGACCAACAGGACTGAGACAACGGAGCGGAACGACACCGCTCGACAACGTGCTAGGAGAGGCGCATTCAAAGAGGTGGAGCCAGTGAGAGGCCTCGAGGGGGGCACGGTGACAGTTCACGAAGGATCAAATGTGAGTTTCGGGTGCAACCCCTATCAAACAAACTGTCCAGGCTGTCAGGGGCGCAGCGAAGACTATGCAGGCTTCTACTTCTGCGAACACCCATGTAAGTGGAGCGACGTGAAAGCATATGCCTCCAACTACAAGGGAGGAACAGATAAAAGATTTCAAGTATTTGCAAAACACAGACTAAGCAACAACAGGTATGGGATGACAGTCGAGCTAGCACAAGTAAGACTGACAGATCAAGGCAAGTACTATTGTGGATTAGATTTAGAGGGAAAGGATTGGTACGAAGAAGTTGACATTATTGTAAACGAGGCAGTTCCAACTTTAAAACCTTTTGTAGCACCTGAGGTCGAACGAGAAGCGAGGGACGAACTGGCGTGGATGGGGAACGGAGAAGTGACACGAGATCAGGGGAACCCTGAAGTGCAGAAAGCCATGATGAAGTGTCAAGGTAACAAAGCCTGTGCTCTGGCTATGCTGCAGAAAGAAGAGTTAGAAATATCAACGAGCTGCTGGCTGTGTCTGCAGATGTCACACGCTTGGAAGGTCGTCCCACTGACTATAGCAACAGCTAATGAAACAAAGTGTCTAATTCCAAAACAAATGACTGATGTGCTTTTAGCAGCAGCTGAACTGGAGAAAGGAGAGACATCGACGAAACGACCTAAGGACAGCTGTGACAACGTTCGACGATATAACAACACTGATATAGCAATTCCTCCACTGAGAGTAACACACGAGAAAGGTGATGTGTGCGTTTGTTCAGACACGCAGAAACTTTTCACGACAGGCTGGTCTGACTGCAGGGTCAGAATCAACACAAAGGGCGGAACAGTGAACAATTGCACAGCGACACTCGACGGCAAGGAGATTAGTTTCACATGTCCATTTGGTGAGCTGCATGAGACTTCACCAGCAGCTGTGTGGGTATGTGGGGACAGGGCGTTTCACAGAATGCCTAAACACGGGTGGTCAGGGTGCTGTTATCCAGCGTTGATAAATGTGGGAACATCTGTGTATTTGCCAAACAAAACACCAAGGGCGAGGGAAAAAAGAAATGTTAAGATTTTGCCTGGGGTTCTGCCAAAACATTATTCGGGGTATACATTATCTGATCCATGGACAACACCTGGGGCAAATGTGGGGTGGTCTCTTTTCCTGGGGGTGGGAACAACGGTAACGATTAATAAGGTTAATGGTTTAGCATGGTCTGTATTAGCAATAGCAAATGCCACTGAAAATGCTATAAACATGATAAATGATGAAATGAGACATTTACGAGAGGCAGTTATTCAAAATCGATTAGCTTTGGATTTAATTACTGCAGAACGGGGGGGCATTTGTAAGATGTTAGGCGTGTCTTGTTGTTTCAATATTCCAGATTACAGTGACAACATAACAAATGTGATCGAGCACATGAGAAAGGCGGTGCAGGAGCCTGAACCAGTGGAAGAGAACTGGCTGACCTGGATAATGAATTTTAAAGGGGGCTGGGGATTTTGATTAGCTCAGACTGTGATGCCAATATTAGTCATAGTAGTACTGATTCTGTTATGTATACCATGTATTATACAATGTGTGTCTAGCTTAGTGCAGAGACTGGTTAAAGGTGGAATGTCTGTTCAATTGGTGAAAATGACAGCCTATCCGAATGATGATGTTGATGAACAACAATATGATGACACAAGTAGCGGAAGTTACAGTGAAACGTGCTAATTGAGTAAAGAAAATGTGTTTCCTTTTCATCACAAGATGGCGTAAAAGGACAGGGTTTGAAACTGAGTGATTTTTATTATAGTTTTTCTGTTTTGTTTTCTTACTGTATTATAACTATTTCTTGTTTATACTAAGGTGACTGAGGGTCCGATCTAGGTCGGGAGTGCAATAACAGTGCTTATTCACTCAGCCCGGCCTTGGATAAACTGTTTACTTGCTTGCTAGAATATTACGGGGCCTTTCCCCCACAAAAACAGCCTTATGCTTCTTCATTCTAAAACTTTCTTCACAGGTTCAAGGAGAGTGATTTTATGTGACTTGAATTTGCATTTATTATTACTATTATTGCAATGTTTGATTAATCAGTTATCATAGTATGATAAACAGAGAGGAGTTGTTATGGAATTTTCCATCTATTACCCTTCTTTCAGTGATTCCTAATTATGGTCTCATCTGTTTTCTCACTTGTAGTGAGAGGGGGGCTTGTGTGATAATTTACTGTGGTTGGTGGTCAGTGGAGGTAAGGAAAAGCAGATGGTCAAGGGGTCATCTTGAGTGCATTTGTACTTTATAGCCTAAAGGGTTAAGGGGGCATTTACCTCTCAGGGCCAGGGAGGAATAGAAAAGACAAAGTATACCTCTCTCCCTGAGGGGAGGGCAGGAATAAGGCCTTGGAGAACATGAGATATAAAAAAGACAGACACTGCTTCTCCTTATCGCTCCTCACTGACTCACAAATGTGTATTGGTGACGAGGATCTCTCTTGCAAGAGAATAAATACTTTATAAACTATCAATTTGGACTCAGAGTGTCTCTTACTCAGTGATGATGTTTGTTTGAAGATAAAAAAGCCACAACAGGTCCTTCCCATAATCTACTCTGCAAGCAGTGTGACAGTCTGTGAATTCCACAAACAACAGAACAGAGGTCATTCGGCATGGCAGTCTGCCTACAGCTCCTGGGCACGATGGCCTTCACCTGTCTTAAAAGTAAGGGTTTTGTATCGAATTGCAGCATTTATATTTAACATGCCTCCACTTGTTTCCGCCCAGTTTTGAACTGAAGACCTTTGCGTGTAAAGCGAACGTGATATCATGGCATGTGCTTTTTAGAAGATGGCTCCTTCCCATAATCTGCTCTGCAAGCAGTGTGACAGTCTGTGAATTCCACAAACAACAGAACAGAGGTCATTCGGCATGGCAGTCTGCCTACAGCTCCTTGGTACGATGGCCCTTCACCTGTCTCAAAAGCAAGGGTTTTGTAGCGAATTGGAGCATTACATTTAAAATGCCTCCACTTGTTTCCGCCCAGTTTTGAACTGAGGACCTTTCGCGTGTAAAGCAAACGTGATAACCACTACACTACGGAAACTTGATTTGGACGTCAGTCCCACCGCTTCTAGGGTACGCTTGTTCAAAAGCGACTGAAACTATAGACTGCCCAGTGTTTTTAACATGGCAAAATGCTGCTAATTTTGTTGGCTGACCGAACATTTTATATTACTGTACAGGAAACCTCAATGGTCATTTGTTTTATTTTTGTCCTTTTCTAAAGAGATTAAACCACAAACATCCCTGCAAGTGTACTGACCTGCTCAACAGAAAATCGCATACGAAATTTTTGCAAAAACCACCCTTAGTTTCCGCCCAGTTTCGAACTGGGGACCTTTCGCGTGTGAGGCGAACGTGATAACCACTACACTACGGAAACACGTCTTCAGGTTGCAGACATAAATCTTTAGGTGCACGCTTATTAAAAAGCATATAAAGGAAATGAGCGCTGCTACCACCTAGCGTGGCAAACAGTTTAAATATTCTGTCAGAATGCAACCACTGTTTCTGCTTGGTTTCGAACAGAGGACCTTTCGCGTGTTAGGCGAACATGATGAACACTACACTACAGAAACCTATTGATGAGGCACATGTGCTTTTTAGAAGATGGCTCCTTCCCATAATCTACTCTGCAAGCAGTGTGACAGTCTGTGAATTCCACAAACAACAGAACAGAGGTCATTCGGCATAGCAGTCTGCCTACAGCTCCTGGGTACGATGGCCTTCACCTGTCTTAAAAGTAAGGGTTTTGTATCGAATTGCAGCATTTATATTTAACATGCCTCCACTTGTTTCCGCCCAGTTTTGAACTGAAGACCTTTGCGTGTAAAGCGAACGTGATATCATGGCATGTGCTTTTTAGAAGATGGCTCCTTCCCATAATCTGCTCTGCAAGCAGTGTGACAGTCTGTGAATTCCACAAACAACAGAACAGAGGTCATTCGGCATGGCAGTCTGCCTACAGCTCCTTGGTACGATGGCCTTCACCTGTCTCAAAAGTAAGGGTTTTGTAGCGAATTGGAGCATTACATTTAAAATGCCTCCACTTGTTTCCACCCAGTTTTGAACTGAGGACCTTTCACGTGTAAAGCAAACGTGATAACCACTACACTACGGAAACTTGATTTGGACGTCAGTCCCACCGCTTCTAGGGTACGCTTGTTCAAAAGCGACTGAAACTATGGACTGCCCAGTGTTTTTAACATGGCAAAATGCTGCTAATTTTGTTGGCAGACCGAACATTTTATATTACTGTACAGGAAACCTCAATGGTCATTTGTTTTATTTTTGTCCTTTTCTAAAGAGATTAAACCATAAACATCCTTGCAAGTGTACTGACCTGCTCAACAGAAAATCGCATACGAAATTTTTGCAAAAACCACCCACAGTTTCCACCTGGGGACCTTTCGCGTGTGAGGCGAACGTGATGACCACTACACTACAGAAACCTATTGATAGCGCATGTGCTTTTTAGAAGATCCCTCCTTCCCATAATCTGCTCTGCAAGCAGTGTGACAGTTTGTAAATTCCACAAACAACAGAACAGAGGTTATTCGGCATGGCAATCTGCCTACAGCTCCTTTGTACGATGGCCTTCACAAGGGTTTTGTAGCGATTTGCAGCATTTATATTTAACATGCCTCCACTTGTTTCCACCCAGTTTTGAACTGAGGACCTTTGCGTGTAAAGCGAACGTGATATCATGGCATGTGCTTTTTAGAAGATGGCTCCTTCCCATAATCTGCTCTGCAAGCAGTGTGACAGTCTGTGAATTCCACAAACAACAGAACAGAGGTCATTCGGCATGGCAGTCTGCCTACAGCTCCTTGGTACGATGGCCTTCACCTGTCTCAAAAGTAAGGGTTTTGTAGCGAATTGGAGCATTACATTTAAAATGCCTCCACTTGTTTCCACCCAGTTTTGAACTGAGGACCTTTCACGTGTAAAGCAAACGTGATAACCACTACACTACGGAAACTTGATTTGGATGTCAGTCCCACCTCCTCTAGGGTACGCTTGTTCAAAAACGACTGAAACTATAGACTGCCCAGTGTTTTAAACATGGCAAAAAGCTGCTAATTTTGTTGGCAGACCAAACATTTTTTATTACTGTACAGGAAACCTCAACGGTCATTTGTTTTATTTTTGACAGAAAATGTGCCTGCATCCCTGCAAGTGTACTGACCTGCTCAACAGAAAATCGCATAAGAAAATTTTGCGAAAACCACCCACAGTTTCCACCCAGTTTCGAACTGGGGACCTTTCGCGTGTGAGGCGAACGTGATAACCACTACACTACGGAAACACGTCTTCAGGTGGCAGACATAAATCTTTAGCTGCACGCTTATTAAAAAGCATATAAAGGAAATGAGCGCTGCTACCACCTAGCGTGGCAAACAGTTTAAATTTTCTGTCAGAATCCAACCACTGTTTCTGCTCGGTTTTGAACAGAGGACCTTTCGCGTGTTAGGCGAACGTGATGAACACTACACTACAGAAACCTATTGATGACGCACATGTGCTTTTTAGAAGATGGCTCCTTCCCATAATCTACTCTGCAAGCAGTGTGACAGTCTGTGAATTCAACAAACAACAGAACAGAGGTCATTCGGCATGGCAGTCTGCCTACAGCTCCTGGGTACGATGGCCTTCACCTGTCTTAAAAGTAAGGGTTTTGTATCGAATTGCAGCATTTATATTTAACATGCCTCCACTTGTTTCCACCCAGTTTTGAACTGAAGACCTTTGCGTGTAAAGCGAACGTGATATCATGGCATGTGCTTTTTAGAAGATGGCTCCTTCCCATAATCTACTCTGCAAGCAGTGTGACAGTCTGTGAATTCCACAAACAACAGAACAGAGGTCATTCGGCATGGCAGTCTGCCTACAGCTCCTTGGTACGATGGCCTTCACCTGTCTCAAAAGCAAGGGTTTTGTAGCGAATTGGAGCATTACATTTAAAATGCCTCCACTTGTTTCCGCCCAGTTTTGAACTGAGGGCCTTTCGCGTGTAAAGCAAACGTGATAACCACTACACTACGGAAACTTGATTTGGACGTCAGTCCCACCGCTTCTAGGGTACGCTTGTTCAAAAGCGACTGAAACTATAGATTGCCCAGTGTTTTTAACATGGCAAAATGCTGCTAATTTTGTTGGCAGACCGAACATTTTATATTACTGTACAGGAAACCTCAATGGTCATTTGTTTTATTTTTGTCCTTTTCTAAAGAGATTAAACCACAAACATCCCTGCAAGTGTACTGACCTGCTCAACAGAAAATCGCATACGAAATTTTTGCAAAAACCACCCACAGTTTCCGCCCAGTTTCGAACTGGGGACCTTTCGCGTGTGAGGCGAACGTGATAACCACTACACTACGGAAACACGTCTTCAGGTTGCAGACATAAATCTTTAGGTGCACGCATATATTAAAAAGCATATAAAAGAAATGAGTGCTGCACCCACCTAGTGTGCCAAACAGTTTAAATTTTCTGTCAGAATCCAACCACTGTTTCTGCTCGGTTTCGAACCGAGGACCTTTCGCGTGTTGGGCGAACGTGATGACCACTACACTACAGAAACCTATTGATGAGACACATGTGCTTTTTAGAAGATGGCTCCTTCCCATAATCTGCTCTGCAGGCAGTGTGACAGTCTGTAAATTCCACAAACAACAGAACAGAGGTCATTCTGCATGGCAGTCTGCCTACAGCTCCTTGGTACGATGGCCTTCACCTGTCTCAAAAGTCATACCGATCTTTATGGGAGCTCCCTGGGCACAGCGCTATGGAGGGCCAGGATCGGAGTTGGGCTTGCACGATTGGAAGGCGCAGACGGAATATCTGGCCGGATTACAGGGACTGAGTGCATCACAGAAAGTACAGTTTGTGTTGGGGTCTTTGGAAGGAGAAGCCAAAAGAGAAGTTCTTGCTGCATCAGAAGCCACACGGGCTACCGCGAAAACTATCTTCGATTTCCTGTCCGGATTATATGGAGACTCTACCCCGGTGGCCACTCTTCGTGCCCAGTTCTTTAACTATCAACAGGGGCCTAAGCAGACTCTACGGGCATACTCCTTGAAATTGTGGGAGCAGTTTGGCCGGCTGTTGGGTGAACTTCGTCGGGGTCGAGTCGAGGGCGGATCGATGGTGAGAGAGAGGTCGTATTCGGAGAAGGGGCGAGCTCCTGTGCGCCGCCCCCTACGTCCTGTGGGCCCCCGGTTCCAGTGGGATGACCAGGGAAGGCCCATCTGTATTAATTGTGGAGACCCGGGATACATCAGTCGTCAGTGTGGGCTCCGTCGGGGTTCTCAAGGGGGTTTTTAGTCCCACCGGCTACTGTGGGTCAAGTGGCCGGGACCCCTTTGTGTGACCCTCCTTCTGTTCCTGTTTTACGAGACGACAGGGTTGGGCGCTGTCCCACCGTGGAGGTTCAAGCTAACGGAGTCACGATAGATTGTCTGGTCGATACAGGTTCTCAAGTTACGTTATTTTCGGAGAGCCTGGCCCAGGAGTTGGTTGCAGATCATCGGCTCCAAGCAGTGGACGCTTCTAGTCTGACTTTACGGGGGCAAATGGTCTGGACATCCCTTACACTGGGTACATCGTGTTAGACTTTCTGGTCCAAGGGGTTCCCGTCCAACAGAAAGGGGTCGTTATCGTCCGAGATCATTGCTTGGGCATTCATCGAGCACTCCTAGGGATGAACGTTATACTGGATTGCTCGGAGGAATTGTTTCTGGGACGGCCAACTCGGACTTCTCTGTCATCGGCGAAGCAGGACAGGGACCGGATTCTGGCCGATTGCCGAAGAGTGCACGTGGCTAGTCAAGTGAAGGAGAGAGAAGGCATCGGTCGAGTAGCCTGTCGGTACGCTTTGTCTGTCCCAGCCCAGAGCGAGACCGTGCTTTGGGTCCGAGTACCTGCAGGACCCTGTGGGACGGGTACCTGTGTCCTGGTAGAGCCCCATGAGGACTGTCAACCCATTGAAGTGGCTCACGGGCTGACGGCCATCCACCGTGGGCGAGTCTCAGTAAAGGTGCGGAATGCCAATCCCTACTCCGTGCTCCTTCGTCGACACCAACGTCTGGTTCGAGTTTCCTCGGTACGCTCTGCCCAGGTTCACAAGCATCAGTACGTCTGCTTCAGGCAGGTGAGCTCTGCGGTGGTGGAAGTCGCCGTCCGCCCAGTTGAGGCAGAACCAGGCTCTGTGGGAGGAGGGGTGCCGACCCATTTGATGGGAGAGTCCCTGAAGGGTGAAAATCTGGAGGAGGAACAGATGTTACAGCTCCAGGAGCTCTTGAGAAAATGGCAACATGTGTTCTCGACCCACGAAGAAGACTATGGCTGCACAGGGGTAGTGAGGCATCAAATACCTACCGGTGAGGCGATGCCTAGCCAAGAGCGGTATCGTCCGGTGCCACCCACCCTCTATGCCGAGGTCCGCGCCCTGTTGAAAGGGATGCTGGAGGGAGGAATTGTTCGAGAGAGCAGTAGTCCGTGGGCGGCGCCAATTGTTCTGGTTCAGAAGAAACTTGAGCTTGGAGGTTCTGCGTTGACTACCGCAAACTCAACAGTGTAACGAAGAAAGATACATTCCCGTTGCCACGGATTGAAGACTCACTCACCTGTCTCACACAAGCGGCGTGGTACTCCACATTGGACCTGGCGAGTGGATACTGGCAGGTGCAGGTAGACGACCGAGATAGAGAGAAGACAGCCTTCACCACCCCGTTTGGGTTATTTGAATGGGACCGGATGCGGTTCGGCCTGTGCAATGCTCCTGCGACCTTTCAGCGCTTGATGCAGCGCTGTCTAGGGGGACAACTGGTCGACTCAACGCCGGTATACCTGGACGATGTGATCGTCTTCTCCCCTGACTTCCGCACTCACCTGCACCATCTAGGTGGGAGGAGGACCACCTAGGGAGGAGGAGGAACACAGGAAGTGTTCAGGGCCATGGAGAAATATGGGCTAAAGCTTAGGCCAGACAAATGCCAGTTATTGCGGAAGGAGGTACAGTTCTTGGGACATCGTGTCAGTGCTGCAGGGATATCCCCCGACCCGGAGAAGGTGGCGGCTGTCCAAGGGTGGGAGCCACCCCGGGCAGTGAGACAGGTGCGGTCGTTCCTGGGGTTCGTGGGATTTTGTCGACGCTTTATAAAAGGATTATCTGGGCTTGCTTGGCCATTGAACCAACTCCTTGCTGGTTCCGGACGTGCCCGTGGCAAAGGCTCCCCGTCAGTGCATTGGGATTCCACCTGTGAGACCACCTTCCAGAACCTCAAGCAGGAACTTCTGAGGGCCCCTATCTTGGCCTACGCAGACTTCACCCAGCCGTTCCTTCTGTACACTGACGCCAGCAATGCAGGTTTGGGAGCCGTGTTGGCCCAAGAGCACCAAGGAGTGGAGAGAGTGATTGCATACGCAAGTCAAAGTTTACATCCCGCAGAGCGGAACGCGGCAAATTACAGTTCCTTCAAAATCGAACTACTGGCAATGAAGTGGGCCATGACGGAGAAGTTCAAAGATTACCTGTTGGGAGCCAAGGTGACGGTGATTACGGATAATAATCCATTAGTACACTTGCAGACCGCCAAGTTGGGGGCAGTAGAACAGCGTTGGGTGGCACAACTAGCAAATTATGATTAACAGCTTAAATACCGACCCGGCAGAGAACACGTAAATGCGGACGCCCTGTCCAGACTCCCAGTCATCCGGAGGGACAACCAAACACCCCTTTGTACCCCTGGCCCTGAAGACGAGTTGCTGATGGCAATGGTGGAAGCTCCCGGGACCCTGAGGGCTGTTCCGTCTAGTTGGGGGTGGGACCCCAGGCGGTGGAGAAGGCTGCAGCTGGGAGATGCAGACCTGTGTCAGGTTACGTTGTACCTTAGACAGGGATACATGCCGAGAGCAGAGGAAAGCGGGCTCAGACAGTGGGAGTACAACATCTCCTAAGGCAGTGGAAGAGGCTGCGACTTAGAGAAGGGGTAATCTGCCGTTCGATGCAAGATCCCCGAACACAGGAGACAGTACACCAGGTGGTGGTACCGGAGGGCCAAGTCTCGGAGCTATTGACTGCATTCCACACCCATACTGGCCATCAGGGCCAAGAGAAGACGCTGTCTCTGCTGAGGAGGTATTTCTACTGGCCTAGGATGGAAAAGAAAGTTGAGGAGTTCGTTCAGAGTTGTCCACTGTGTACGTTGTTCAAACGCAGGAAGGAAGTCCGAGCCCCATTGGTCCCCCTGTGGCCCAAAGCACCTCTGCACATCATAGGAATCGATTTCCTGACTTTAGGTCGGCCGACGGATCGATTTCAAAATATCCTGGTGATGACTGACCTATTAACTAAATACGCCTAGGCCATCCCCACTGTAGATCAGACGACAGTTACCACAGCCAGCGCCCTTTGGAGGGCAGTGATACAACCTTTTGGCTCCCCAGAGACCCTACACTCAGACCAAGGTTCAAATTTTGAGTCCCGAGTGATCCAAGAGCTGAGCCACCTTTATGGGTGCCGGAAGACCCATACGACCTCATACCATCCTCAGGGTAACGGGGGTGCGAAAGGTTGAACCAGACCCTGTTGGGGTTATTGGGGACCCTAGAGAGTGAACAACAGGGCCAATGGGCCGAGAGTCTCCCCTCTCTGTTGCAAGCCTATAACAATAGTGTGCACAGTATCACCGGGTATGCTCCTTCCTACCTTATGTTTGGGCGCCATCTCCGCTTACCTGTGGACTTGCTCCTGGGGACCGAGGCTGCAGAAAGAGGGTATAGTACCACTGACTGGGTGAATCGGCACCACCACCAACTGATCGATGCCTACCGACGAGTCTCAGATCATCTGAGTGCAGCAGCCGCCAAGAACAAGCGGTTATACGACCGGACTGCCCGAGAGGCCCCTTTGTTACCAGGGGAGCGAGTGCTGGTAAGGGACAACCGGCGCTCAGGGAAGGGGAAGCTCCGCGATCGCTGGGAGTCGACGCCATATGTGGTGGAACGACGACAAGGGCCTGATGCTCCAGTTTACTCGGTACGACCCGAGGGGAAACCAGGACCGATACGGGTGCTCCATCGAAACTTGCTCCGTCCATGTCCGAACTATTCGCAGCTAGCGGCCGAGGCCCCAAGTGCGCCACCCGCCCCAGAGGTACTCATGGTAGGGTGCTCTGTGGTCCCGAGGGACCCTGAAGTTGAAGCAAGAGTGGCTCCGCCCTCGCCACCCCGACGGTCTCAGCGGGACACCCGAGGACAGCCTCCTGAGAGGTATGGCGAATGGAATTGAAGAACACCGGTTCTCGGGACTAGAACCGATTGGCGGGGGGGATGTCACGGGTGACAAAAAAGCGTAGTGAGCGGAACCCTCTTGGTGAGTCACGAGTTTCTCGAGGGAACGATTTGTTTGCGACACATCCCACTCCAGTTCCAGGTGTGGCAGAAACATTGCCCGGCCTGATTAGCGCTAATGCACTGCAGGTGCAAGAGAGAGAGGAGCGGCGTTCACACAGGTGTCCGGCTTCACAAGCCAAAGATAAAAGGGCTATCCAGAGAGGTTTCGGGGAACGGGACGTGGATGTGGTCTGTTTTGTTTTTGGAGCAGTTTGGGGCTCAAGCTTTACTCGGGGAAGTTGTCTGGATGTGGGGAAGAGAGAAAGATAAGTGAATTGATTTCATCTTATGAACATTCGAAAAGCTTGAAGAGGATGCAGTGAATGTAAATCTGACTGTTGGGGAAGCTATGTGTTTCAGAGTGTGTTGAGGAGGAACTGAGGATTAAATATCCCCCACGGGAGTGTAACGAATGGATTGAGGCCTCTGATCAACCCTATCGTGTGAGTGAATTGCAGTGTTTTTGCCTTATTTATATACATTGATTCATGGCTGTGGATTTGAAGTGAACACGAGTGCGGTGTGCTTTTACTGAGAAGCGGCCCCAACCCCTGCTTACACGTTTGTGAAAAGTTATTATATCTGCTCTCCATCAGAAGCCCAGAGTGATACAGCTGAGTTTGGAAGTATGCAGTATCGCTGGTGAAGTAAGCTTTTAAATCACTGTCTCACTACTTTGCACTGACGAACAGTATCCTATGTTGAGAAGAATCCTTTACCTTCCTACTTATCATCTGAGTCTGGAAGTATGCAGTATCGCTCGTGAAGTAATTTTTTTAAATCATTGTTTCACTACTGTGTACTGACGAAAGTATTCTATACTGAGAAGAATCCTTACCTTCCTACTTAACGTCTGAGTCTGGAAGTATGCAGCATCGCTGGTGAAGTAAGCTTTTAAACCACTGTCTCACTACTGTGCACCGACGAAAGTGTTCTATACTTTGAAAAATCCTTATCTTCCTACTTACGGTCTGAGTCTAGAAGTATGCAGCATCGCTGGTGAAGAAAGCTTTTAAGTCACTGTTTCACTACTGTGCACTGCTGAAAGTATCTTATACTGAGAAGAATCCTTACCTTCCTACTTACTGTCTGAGTCTAGAAGTATGCAGCATGGCTGGTGAAGTAAGCTTTTAAACCACCGTCTCCCACTACTGTGCACTGACGAAAGTTTCATGTACTGAGAAGAATTCTTATCTTCCTACTTACCGTCTGAGTCTAGAAGTATGCAGCATTGCTGGTGAAGTAAGCTTTTAAATCACTGTCTCACTACTGTGCACTGACGACAGTATCCTATACTGAGAAGAATCCTTACCTTCCTACTTACCGCCTGAGTCTAGAAGTATGCAGCATTGCTGGTGAAGTAAGCTTTTAAATCACTGTCTCACTACTGTGCACTGACGACAGTATCCTATACTGAGAAGAATCCTTACCTTCCTACTTACCGCCTGAGTCTAGAAGTATGCAGCATCGCTGGTGAAGTAAGCTTTTAAAATCATTGTTTCACTACTGTGCACTGACGAAAGTATTCTATACTGAGAAAAATCCTTATCTTCCTACTTACTGTCTGAGTCTAGAAGTATGCAGCATTGCTGGTGAAGTAAGCTTTTAAACCACCGTCTCCGACTACTGCGCACTGACGAAAGTATCTTGTACTGAGAAGAATTCTTACCTTCCTACTTACCGTCTGAGTCTAGAAGTATGCAGTATTGCTGGTGAAGTAAGCTTTTAAATCACTGTCTCACTACTGTGCACTGACAAAAGTATCCTATACTGAGAAGAATTCTTACCTTCCTACTTACCGCCTGAGTCTAGAAGTATGCAGCATCGCTGGTGAAGTAAGCTTTTCAATCACTGTCTCACTACTGTGCACTGACGAAAGTATCCTATACTGAGAAGAATCCTTACCTTCCTACTTACCGTCTGAGTCTGGAAGTATGCAGCATCGCTGGTGAAGTAAGCCTTTGAATCATTGTCCCACTACTGTGCACTGACGAAAGGATTCTGTATTGAGAAGAACTCTTACCTTCTTACTTACCGTTTGAGTCCTGAAGTGAGCCGTATCCTTGGTGAAGTTGTCACAAGGTGACGAACTAGAGACGGAACTACACAGCCCACGGGGGGATGTTTCCGCCCGGAGGGGTTTCAACTGAACACCAAGCCGGCCTCAGATGCGTCGCTACCATAGGAACAGCAGCCGCTGATGGCAAAGTGACAGAAGGTGCGGCGCATTAAGTGACTGTGTGACGATTGGGACATGTCGCTTTTAGGAACAGACAAAAGCAAAACTTTGAGAGACTGAGTGGGTTGGGTGGGATTGCTGCGGCGTTCAAACTTTTCTTCTTGCTGAGAGAGAGTGAGAGATTTCTGTGGGACAAATCGGCTGGCGAGATCGATCCGTGGGAAGGGAATCCGCTACGAAGAACTGGGTGACGGAGAACAGAGAGGCAGAGGGCGAAGTCATCTATGAAGTATTATCGAGTCCACTTACTGGGGTGAAGATAAGTACCAACCTTCTACTGGCTGTATTATATGTGGGTTATACACGAAAAGATTATATATGAGGAGAAATGACATAAAAAACAGAGTCCAGATGTCTGAATGAGAAGACAGCTGTTAGGATTTGTGATTGCAGTCGCTGAATTCTTCCGTCTAATTACCCCCGCTGTCCAGAGCGAGGAGGTTGGCCGTGACCTTAAATTTCACGGAGTGGATGAGAGTGACGTGAGTTAATGCTGTGTCCCACTGTGTGTGGTTGAAGTGGAGTTATTGAATGCTTACTGTACAGAATTCTGTCACATGTCAGTCGGTCTTGCCTTGTGTTACAGTCGGGAGTTTTCTGAGGAAGAGATTAAGTGAAAACGGACTTTAAGCCTGCTGTATTCTGATTCATCATTGATGCTGTTCTGGAGAACGGGGAAAATCCAGTTACCTGCTGTTCTGAGTGTTGAATATCCAAAGCCTGTTGTATTCTGATTCATCATTGTTGCTGTTCTGGAGAACGGGGAAAATCCAGTTACCTGCTGTTCTGAGTGTTGAATATCCAAAGCTTGTTGTATTCTGATTCATCATTGATGCTGTTCTGGAGGACGGGGAAAATCCAGTTACCTGCTGTTCTGAGTGCGTCCCATCTGAAGCCCGCTGCATTTGTCTCATCGTTGCTGTTGTGGAGAACGGAGGAAACCTCAGGTACCCGTTGTTCTGAGTGTTGTGTATCTAAATCCTGTTGTACTCTGCTTCATTATTGATGCTGTTCTGGGGGACGGAGAAAATCCAGTTACCTGCTGTTCGGAGTGTGTTCCATCTGAGGCCGGTGCATTCTCGTCTCATCCTCGCTGTTCTTGGGAGTGGGAATAAACCCAGTTACCTGCTGCCCAGTCGACGCCCTTCACAGCCCCAAGCCTTCTGCACCGACGTATTGGAAAGAGCAAACGTACGTGGAGTACCTACTTGCTGTCCAGTCGATGCTCCTTCACAGCCGTAAGCTTTCTGCACCTGTTGAATTAAGAAGAACCAACTGTATTGAGAGGATTTACCTGCTGCCCAGTCGACGCTCCTTCACAGCCCTAAGCCTACTGCACCGACGTATTGGGAAGACCAAACGTACGTGGAGTAGCTACTTGCTGTCCAGTCGACGCTCCTTCACAGCCGTAAGCTTCCTACACGTGTTGTACTGAGAAGAACCAACCGTACTGAGAGTAAGCCTTTGGCACCTGAGAGACTGAGAAGAGTCAACCGTACTGAGAGTAAGCCTTTGGCACCTGAGAGACTGAGAAGAGTCAACCGTACTGAGAGTAAGCCTTTGGCACCTGAGAGAATCAGAAGAGTCAACCGTACTGAGAGTAAGCCTTTGGCACCTGAGAGACTGAGAAGAGTTCACCGTACGGAGAATAAGCCTTTGGCACCTGAGAGACTGAGAAGAGTCAACCGTACTGAGAGTAAGCCTTTGGCACCTGAGAAACTGAGAAGAGTCAACCGTACTGAGAGTAAGCCTTTGGCACCTGAGAGACTGAGAAGAGTCAACCGTACTGAGAGTAAGCCTTTGGCACCTGAGAGACTGAGAAGAGTCAACCGTACTGAGAGTAAGCCTTTGGCACCTGAATGTATCGAATAGAATCGAATGTAGTTCTTTAATGAGAACTAGTAATGTAGCTAGTTTTATTTAAGTTACTTATAAGCCATAAGCAATCGTCGATTAAAAGAGTATTTGGGGATTGCAGTTTGCTGTTTGACTTATCAATTTGTGTCGATAAAGTATAATAGGGTGAATCATGTATATAGTGCTTGCATAGTGCATATACTTGTAGCTGTTATGTATCTTTGGAAGTCCTTGAAATTAATAGGTTTCAAAGCGCAGCGCAGCGTTCCGCGTCCTGTCTAAAAGGTGCTTCAGTCCTAGGCGCGCGCAAGTACACGAACCCCAACCCCCCCTGTTTGTAGATAGATAGATAGCCTATATATACACACACACAAACATATACACAAAAAAAGTGTACATGCAGACCCGCTAACAACATGTCTATAATTAACTAAGAATGTGAATTATAAAAAACATGAATTATAGAAAGCATCAAAGGCCCAGTTCCTCATTAAGGCCATTTGGTTCTACTGTGTTAAGAGTGAAAATCCAGAAAGCGTCCCATTGTAGTAGGGACTTCACTATGTCACCTCCTCGCTGGGAGGGTAGAATTTTTTCAATACCCAAAAATTTTAAGGACGCACTGGAACGATGATTAGCTTGTACATAATGCCTCGCAATTTCATAGTCCATATTTCTGTTACGAATTGCTGCTTTGTGTTCTGCAGCCAGTAGCACCTAAATGCAGTACATGAGATCCACGGGGAGGAGTCGGATCAAGATCCAAGGGGTGGAGATGGGTAGGATTAGGGTTGGGTTTAGGGATTAGGGGTGTGTTTAGGGATCAGGGGGCGGAGTTGGCTAGGTTTAGGTGTATGTAAGGTGGGAGGAGTGGATCCGACTCCTCCCCGTGGATTTCATGTTCCGCAGTGAGAACCATCTCCCGGCAGCCCTGAAACACACACACACATCCCTCAGAGCACTGACCCGTGGTGTTGGTCATGTCATGTCAGATACCTGAGTGTAGAGACCTGCACTTCTGCGAGACTACCCCGGGACCCAGCGCAACCGAGTGCGGCGCGGGACAATATTTGATGGGTGAATGCGGGTGCGGGCGGCAAGATATTATTGTGTGCGGGTTGCGGGAAAATAAAATTATTTGTGGGAAATATAGAACAAAATAAAATAACTAGAAACAAATAAACCGTTATTTATCTAATGCACAACCAACAAGGATAACTAAAATAAAAACGATTTACAGGCACATGGTCGGAAGCTAACTCTCGCGTGGTTCATAGGCGCAGAACAGCCAAGCCTACCACACAGAGGCAAAATGTCTGCACCGCATGACACACGCCATGTACTTTGCATTCCAGCTTCCAGCGCACCATCGGAGAGGGCTTTCAGTATTTGCGGTCGCATACTGGAGCAGAGACGGATTAATCTGAAGCCCTCATCAGTGAACGACATGCTATTCCTGCATGGGCACATTAAGTAGTCATACAGTTTTTTTTTAATTGTTTTAGTTAATTCAGTTTTTTATTTTATTTAGCTAAATATTTAAAATTGGTATATTTTGTTATTGAGGAATAAGGATAGTTTTTGTTTAATGTTTGAAGGAATTGCTAAAAGCAAAGGCGGCATTCTTAAGCAGTATTAGGCCCTATATATAGGCTACTTTTGAACATGAAAGAAATCCAGGTTATTATTATTATATAATTTATTAGGCTATACTATAATCATTATGGTATATTTTTATTTATGTACATTTCTTACTTTTTTACTGTATTTATTTGTTCTAAGTTCCTTGTTCATGTTCATCCATTGAATTAAACGCAAATAAAACGAAACATTTGTTTATTTTACGTTTATTTTTTATTTTATTTTTTATATTCAACAGGGGAGCAAGTGAAAAAAATCACAGAGTAGCAGGCAGAATATGCAATGTATTTTTTTAAAAAAGTACTTATACGTTTACCCGCGGGATTTTGCGGGCGGGAGCGGGACGAAACTTGATTGTTGGGGGCAGCAGCGGGAGAAAACAACATATATTTTTGCAGGAACGGGATAAAATCCGTCCCGCGCAGGTCTCTACCATGTCAGATAAATGAGTGAGTGTGTGTGTGAGTGAGCATTGACCCGTGGTGTTGGTCATGTCATGTCAGATATATGAGCGTGTGTGTGAGTGAGCACTGACCCGTGGTGTTGGCGTGTGTCTGTACGAACAACGCGTTCTTGCTCAGCCCCCCGCACAGGAAGAGGGTTGTGATGTCATATCCTGCCTCTTTCATGGCATCTAGGATGTGTCTGGTGCCAAGCTTCATACAACAGAGACACACAATCACATTAACACTGTAATACTGAACACTTAGTTAGTGTGTGAGTGAGAGTGTGTTTGTGTGTTTGTATGTGAGAGAGAGTGTGTGTGTGTGTGGTGTGTGTCTTACAGCGATGGCCTGAAGAGTTGCTAGATACAGCAGAGCTAAATCATCCAGTGTCTGTGATAAAGTGAGTCCCACAACCTGCACACACCAGCAGTGACATCATCAATCAACTCTCCACCACTGCAAACATTAGTTATAAAAGCTAAAACTATCTGATGTGTCTTTTTTCTTAATGGTTAAAAATAAGAAATTATATTAAACGTAAAGAAAATCTTTCTTTCTAGAACGTAAAGAAAAAAGTACTTTCTAGGGCTATTAACATTATTTTCATGACATTAAGCAAATGTCCCTGTTAAATCCACATTTATGTCCTCTGAAATAAAGGAAAAAAGCCCAAAAATATAATAAAAAAAAAAGATTGTCATTACTATAAATGTTAATTTGGAGTTCATTCTCAATATTCTCATTCTAGCAGCACCAACAACCCTAGCAACCACCCACAACATCCGAACAACTGCCTGGTGCCAAATTTTGCCGCAGTAAGCACCACTCACATATTCTGCAGAAAATGTACGTCCAGTTATCAGTTTTATTAATAAATAATAAAAAATTAAATTAAATTAAAGGCAGTACAATGAAAACTATTATATTTTTTCATCAGCACTGTAACAAGCACAGCGTTCCTCACCGATCCCCGTGATGTCTAGTCGGCCAGAGGAGAGCGGTTGCCGTGGAAATCAGGCCAGATGTGCAGGCCGGCCGTCAGCTGCTCCGGCTGTGCTGCGTCTCCAGACATGTGCTCCAGATGGAGCTTCAGGCAGGAGAAAAGCTCAGCGATCAGACTGAGTGAGAACAGAAACGCATCAGAGTGACTGATGCTCACCTCTTCTCCGCCTGCTCTTTCAGCTGCCTCGAAGCGGCGTGTCCGTTCACCACATGGTCCACCTGAAAGCACATGACATCGCTCTAATTAAGATATTCATATATTTCCATGTAAACCATCTGTATATATAGCGTATTATGTGTTTATTGTAACGTTTGTCACAATGTCCTGTAGTACAGTGATGACTGTCTGGAACCAAGCAGCCAAACTACCAACCAACCAATAAACTAAAAAAACAACAGCCAACCAATCAACTACACCAATCAATCAGACCAAACAACCAATTTAAAATATCAACCAAACAACCAACCTAACGACCAACAAAACCAACCAATCAATCAAACTACCAAGGAAACAACCAACCAAAAACCAAGAAAATAACCAAACAAACAACCAACCAACCAAGAAACCAACTAATAAACCAAACAACCAAGAAAACCACCAACCAAGTAAAAAAACGACCAATCAACCAACAAACCAATAAAGACAACAACCAATCAACCAACCACCCACCAACCAAGAAAACAACCAACCAACTAATAAACCAAACCAAGAAAATAACCACCCAACTAATCAACCAATCAACTAAACCAACCAATAAAACAATCCATCAATCAACCAAACCAAGTAGAAAACTAACCAATCATCCAAGAACAATACAACCAATCAACCAAAAAACCAATCGAATCAATCAACCGATCAATAAACCGAGAAAAAAAAACAACCAACCAACCAAATCAACCAACCAACCAACCCAAGAAAAACAACAAAAACCAAACAACCACTCCTTTCAAGAACAAAACAACCAATCAATCAACCAATAAACCAAGAAAAAAACCCAACCAACCAATCAAATTAATCAACCAACCCAAGAAAAAACCAACAACCAATCGAATCAATAATCCAAGAAAAAACAACAACCAACCAATCAAATCAATCAACCAACCAACAAACCCAAGAAAAAAACTAACGAATCAATCAACCAAACAAACAATCAACCAAGAAAAAAACCCAACCAACTAATCAAAATCTACCAACCAACCAATAAACCAAGAAAATAACAAAACAACCAACCAATCGAATCAATTAACCAACCAATAAAAAAACAACCAACTACCCAACCAATCAAATCAATTAAATTTAAAGTGTACTAAATACAAAACACAACAAATTTTCATAATAAATTCACAATAAAACCCAAGCCACCTAACCCAACTACAATAATTTAACACTAAATAGCAGTTACATTTCTATTAACAGCAAAGTAGTGTGTATTCTTGGTGTGCTACAAACTAGCTTCTCTTTTGCAGAAATATTAACACATTTCTTGTCTTCTCTGGCCAAATATGACACCTCTCCTGACTCCTGACTAATTTATTAGATGTATGTAGGTCTGTTATTGTAGGGACATCAACTTTACATTTTCACACTAAACATGTTGCGGAACAAAACGTGATAGTGATTGGTTGCGTGACGGGCGAGTCAGTCCTTGGCTGATATTTTTTATTCTTAAATACATGTAAGTGAATGTGTTTAATCTTTTAAGAAACCTTTATAATGGTCATGACTCATGTTAGTTGATCTAACGCATAATGTTCGCCATGTTAGTACGCACCGCAGTTCAGAGAATTGCATCTGTCAGATTTAGGCCTATAGCGCGTCAATTCATCCACTTCTCCCAAAATACATGAAAGTGGCCAGTGAAGTGTGAGAAGAATAGAGTAAATTTTATAGTTACCTACACAATATGCATCTAAACACGTCTTCAATTTATAATTGAAAGGATTGTTATTGCTGCTTCCATGGACATCGTTGTGTATTTTACAAACAATAAATGTATTGTTTGCTAGTAGGTAGTCTACTTATGTGTCTAATCACACCGGCGTGAACGATCGTACGTGTTAAAGGGTTAACTAGCGATCACGTGCGGTGATGATGCTTCTTACGTCCGTTTCGGAGAACCAGAGGGAAGTATTTCAACCGACAGCTGAGGCATAAGTGTCACCGAAATCTGCGTTTTGATTCGGTCCGAGTACATGTCGGTAACTTATGGCTCGTTTCCGAGCGGTGCGGTACGGTACAGTACAGTATGGTACGCAATTATTTCCGTTTCCACTGTCAAAAGCCATACCACTTTTTCAGTACCCTTCCGTTGGGGTACTTAGCACAGTGGTACGGTACCTAAAGGGTGGAGCTAGACTCACTGCAGAATGTTGATTGGTTGACAGAGAATAGTCACTTGCACGTGCTAGAAGGGGAATGACAACATAAGAAGCACCATTTTTTAATATACAGTTTTAATATATTACTGTCATTGTGTCTCAAAATGTCGTTTTAAGAGTTTTTCAGGTGAGAATGTAGTTGTTTAAAGCTCAAATCTGTGGTTTATTTATAAAGATTTATGAAAATTTGATCTAGGTTGTGAGATCCATTCCAGGCGATCACAGGGCGTTCGGCGCTCATGTACCCCGCCTGGAACAGCCTTTCCTCGGCTAGTCGTTCTGACGTTTGCTGCTGACGTCTCTGTAGTGGTTTAATATGAGATATAATTTGTCTTGTGTAGACCTAACGGGCGATCTTTGGTCTCGTGAATCTATAATTTGTTCCCTGGCCAATGGTTGAGGGCTAAGTGAAGTTTCAAAACTTTATATATTTAGGCTATTTAACTTTACTGTTGTAACGTTAGACTAGAGCGCTGACTTTTGACTGAATTGTTTGCTTTATTTCTTATTGTATAGCTTCTTGTACCTTTTACTTATACTTTTATAATGGCTATTATTGATAAAACTGAAGTTTAACAAAAAGAGACAGGGTTGAGTTTTGTCATTTTTAATTTTATTACAGTGAAGATGAGCACTGTAATGTTGATTACTGCAACATTTGTTGTTTAGTACAAATGCACATATTGCCTGGACCATATTAATAATTGTAATATTTTTAAAATTTAAATGAAAAGAGGCAGGGTTCTTTTATATTTCGTTTTGTTATGAATAGGCTAACGTTATGCATGCAGTGAATATAACCAATACGCATTGCCTGAACCCCATTTGTGTGGCTATGATGTTTAAGATTTCTTTAACCCTCTGGGGTCGACAAACGCGCCGGCGCGTTTTGCTCGATTTTTTTCACATAGCAGGAAAATAGACTTAAAATACTCTGTCATTTTTGGTCAAACACACTTAAGAAATATAAAAAAATAAACTGTTGAATGTCTATTTTTTTATGTGTCCACTTACAATCGAAATAAAACATTGTGCTTTTGTAAAATAAAGAAAATAAACAGGGTGTGCTTTCTGTCTCTCCATCTCCGTTAACCTTTTTTCTGGAGCACGTCTCTAAACTTAAACAAAACTCAGCGAATACTATTCACACAAGCATGAGCAATATATCTTTATAATCATTTAAGTTTGTACTTTTAAAATATCTAATTCAAAACTAAAATAAATATTCTCTGTTTATGTAATCTATAAAAAAGAGAGAGGTGTCAGCCGATCTCATTATCGTTCTCTCAGCTCATTAGTCTGCTAATGTGACACGCCCACGGAGAGTGTGCGATATTCAAAAACAAATGATCTGAAGCGACACATGCAAACGTGTCAACGTCCCTCATAAACGCGATAACACAAATTTAATCATCAGATTAATGTACCTTTTCGGCTTGTGAGGCTGTGACTGTGAGGAGTAATCCTGGGAGATTTACCTCAGAACATGTACTGGTTTATTTTCATTTTGAGGAGCGACCGATCTAGCCGAGAATTGTGAGTAGCTACCCTAACATTTTTATTCTTGTACTTTGTTCTAATGTCTGTGAATGCAAAAAGACTTTAAATTTGAATCACGTTTCTGTGTGTGAATGAATTAACGGCACAGATGGGCGCTGTTGTATGTTTAGCCTAATATGTTGCAGATGAAATATGAAAGATAACTATGGGATCAAATTCCCGCCAAATGTATTGCGGCCACGGATCAAAATATAATAAGCGTGAATAAAAAAATAACAAGCATGAATAAAAACTTTAAACACATTAAAAAATATTTTTCACAAAACTTTAACAAGAGTTTATTTTAAATTTTACAAGGACTTTTAAGCAGTAAAGCTATCTGAACTCTGGACATATACAAATAATTAAATTCCTCTTTTTTGAGGTAGCCTACATTTTAATGCGCACACTGGTAATTGGTGTTAAACAATGGCTCATGATTATGCTAAAGCAGCTCTAAAACATCATGCAGTTTTGAAACACTACATTTCTTTGCTAAAATTAAGTTAAAAACGACCATTTTACCCGTCTGAAGAATTTAGGACTTTGACCTTTCAACGCTACACACAGCCTTTATATTATTTAGTTCCATTACAGACAAGGCATACAGTGCAAAAAGTACAAGACGAATACAAAGGCATTTGTGGTACAGTTCAGAGTATGTAAAACAAAGAACAACAACTAAAATTTAAAATAAACCTGTAGCCTTTGTAAAAGGGAAAAAAAATGCACAGCCTACCTGGTGATCCGTTACAGTTAAATACGCCATCCTGAAATATTTTCTTAATTTTTGTTGTTAAGCGATCATATAGCCTAGGTAGCATGGTAAATGAATTCTAGACTAGATAGATGTACCATTTGACTAAAGATTAATGAAAATGATAGTGTACAGAGGAGATTACAGAAACCAGGTGGATTTGATATGCAGTGATTTATTATAATTATTGTGTTCATTTGCATAGCTACATAATTGCATATTACTCTAGGATTAATGTTTTAAATATAGCTTAAATTTTTAATACATTAACATGAAAATTATTGAAAAGATCAGGGATAGGTAACGTTTCTGGAGTGCCACTGTCCTGCAGAGTTTAGCGTCAACTCCGATAAAAACCTAGCTAGCAGTATTAATAATCCTAAAGATGATGATTAGCTGGTTCAGGTGTGTTTGATTAGGGTTGGAGGAGCTAAACTCTGCATCCAGGAGGACCGACATTGCCCTTCCATGTCATAGATTAAATATGAAAGTAAAACGGCCAGTAGGTGGTGGCAAGTTACTGTCTTTATAAGTGAGTCATTCATTCAAACTTCTCGTTCAAATCAGGAATTCTTTAATGAAACACTGTTGTGTGGCTCGCAGGTGATCGACGCTCACAGTGCAAATTCCAGAAGTAAGGCCAGGGCTTTAAAGATGAACTGAACTGAAATTTGAAAAAAATGTGATATAACAGATGTATTTTATTTATTCTCATTGGTACAATTATTTAAAGGGCAGAATTTGTTAAAAGGGATAAAATGGTACGTTGAAAATGTTGTTGTTGTTACACGGGCGCGCCATGTTGGATTTCAACATTCGACTACTTCATTGGAATGGTAGGCTACTCCGTTGCTAACCAACACTAGGAGAGCTAGCTTCTCTCTACCCCATGCCTTGTCAACAAAATTATTCTAGTCGTGATTTCTAGTGTTTAATCCTAGGTACGAGAGACAGATGTGTTGAAAACATCAATGAGTACATGAAGCGTCTGACATCAAATGTTTTATTTAGCTACAAGTCCAACGCATACTAGAATCCTTGATGTTCAGCTGAGGGGAAAATACGTAACGTTAACGTTAGTTCACTGCACAGGATGGGAACGGAATCTTATTCCTCCTTCCCAAATGCCCCCTCGCCCAAAGAGTGAACTGCCGGTACACTGTTAAGCTTAACAGTCTGAGAAAAGGATATAAGTTAGCCTAGCCTAGCGCAGTCGCCAATTCGTAAAATACACTCTTACATAGCAGCTACTTATGGGGCGCTCCAGCGTCTCAGCTCGGACATCCCTTAGAGATAGCATAGCCTCCTCCAACATGTCTCTCTCACCGCAACAGCATCCGAAATGAACGGTGCATGGTGATGCATTTTCGCCGATCAATAAATGTTCCAGGTTGACCTCTCTTCAACAGATCGACTCCGGTGCAGTGTCCATGCTCCGGCAGCGCCCGCGCCCACACACTTCCCCCCAAACGATCCTGTACTGTATGTGGAGCCTGAAACTGGTCGTCCTCCATGTGGTGGTAGTCAGATACAACTGGCATGTCCCTCACATGCTCAAATGCGTAACTCATGCCATTAAAATTACTCATTTTCGTGTGTGTATATAGGACTTGCAGCTGTTGCATATATACCTTCGCGGGTCCTACCATGCCAGTGACGTCATCGAAATTGCCAGCGTAACAAACGCAATTTTTGTGCTGCTTAAAAAAAGCTATATTGATATTTTTAGTTACAATTTTAAATGTAAATTACTTTTAATTGTCATAAACAACATGTTATCAACGTTGATTTTTTTCAGTTCAGTTCATCTTTAAAGGTTAATATGATGGATCGTCAGACAGGCACAACTGTCAACTAACGACACAACAGGTCGTCGTCGTTAAAGTGACGAATTTAACGATAATGGATCGCCAGGTAGACGTAACAGGTCGAGTTGCAGGCACACATACAGTTTAACGGTGTCCTGCCACGGAAAGATTTTTGCCAGCTGAGCTGATGGTTATCTTCACCTGTAGCTACGAGAGAACATCAGTACAGTAGCGCGAGTCGCATTGGAGTGACGTCAACTCCCCTCTTCGTTTGATTGGCTAGAGGAGGAGCTGTCAATCTAGAACTAGTGGACCAATGGTGACGCTTAAGCCTGCCCTAATTTACATGAAACTCGAACTGCAACATTTGGAAGAGCAAGCGCAGAACATGGAAAGATGAGCGAAGAGGAAAACAGCACAAGCGTACAAAAAAATAAATTATGAGCAGAAAATGAAAGAGAACGCAAAGTACAGAGTAATAAAACCAAGGAAAACATAATTTTAAAGAAAGCATGAACACAAGTTTAAGTTTTGTAAAAAATATTTTTTAATGTGTTTACATTTTTTTTTTCCATGCTTGTCATTTTTTGATTCACGCTTATTATATTTTGATCCGTGGCCGCAATACATTTGGCGGTAATTTGATCCCATAGATAACATTTCGTAGTTTTGGATAGATTATAAAGTTTTTATTCTAAAATATCAAATAAGCTTTTGTCACCCAGTTTCTGCTCATATTTTAAATATATAGTAGGCTATGTTCTGTCAAAAATAAACTCATCAACTAAGTTGTTATTATAGTGTTTGTTCCAATGTAAGCTATATAAAAACTAATGAATCCTTAACTTTAAAATATGTATGATAATACTGTAGGATAATACTGAGGAATACTGTAGGTTTTTTTTCATTCTCAAGTGAATCGCGTTTCTGTTTGTGAATGAATGAACAGCAGAGATGCGCTGTTTACCACAACTCGCAAAAAGACAGTTTAAATTTGAATCGCGTTTCTGTGTGTGAATGAATGATCCGCTTTTAGCAAACTATATTGCTATACTGCGATGAGTAAAAATCGACTGAAATATGTTGAAATAAAATGTATTTGTATAAGCAACGTATTAAACTGCAAATTAACATTTATATGTCTTATATAAACGAAAGACCTATGTTACAGACATATGAAAGACAACATTTCGTTGACTAGTTTTGGATGGATTATACATTTTTACTGTAAAATCTTTGCCATCTCAAATAAGCTTTTGTTTGCCAATTTTGCTGATATGTTAAATAGCCTATAGCAGGGGTTCTTAACCTTTTTGATGTCGGGGCCCAAATTTTACAGTACAAAGTGGCCCAGGGCCCATTCAAATATTAGCACTGTATTGGTTTATTGATCTCACCATTGGTTTGATTTGTATTCAATAACTAAATGAAATCCACTTGCAGTTTAACAGGTTATTGTGTATGTAAACCTGCACATAGGCTACAACAAGATGCAAAACACACAACAATTCATGGAACAAATCAATCTGCATCAAGAACAAATTTAAAGGCTCAAGTCAGGCATATTAGCCTAACTAGTGCTGCACGATTATGTCACCTCACTTTCTAGTCTGTATCTGCCTGTTTCTTGTTTTTGTCTTGTGTTTTGGATTGCCTTATTGGATTTTGACACCTGCCTGGATGACTACGAGTTTGGATTGCCCTTTAAGTAAAAACTACTGCTCTTGGATTTTCTGCCTCCTGTGTGTGTTCCGTGACAGAAGGACTCCGTCACACCTAATCCAGCGGTATGTTTCATAACATCCCTTCCCCAGCCACCGAGCGGGAGAGAAGGGAATTTTTTAAAGGGACCCGATTGGTCAAGTTTCGCGGGACCCGTGGAGGTCGCAGTGGAGGAGGTGGTCGAGAGACTGTTCAGGTTCCGTCTGCCCAGTCAGAGACTGTTCACGTCACGTCTGCTCAGCCAGAGACTGTCCACGCTATGTCTACCCGGTCAGAGACGGATCAGGAGATGCCCATTCGCGTGGCCGCGAGGGCACGGATGGACTATTTGGAGCATCTGATTCGGATCCTAGACATGCCTGTGCTCGCTGTTCCAGAGCTGGAGCCAGTGTCCGTTCCAGAGCCTGAGCCAGTGTCCGCTGTTCCTGAGCCGGTGTCCGCTATTCCTGAGCCGGAGCTGGTGTCTGCTGTTCCAGAGCTGAAGCCAGTGTCTGTTCCAGAGCCAGAGACAGATCAGGAGATAACCATTCTCGCAGCTGGGGGAATACCGAGCAACTATCTGGAGCGTCTGGCACGGATCCTGGAAGGACCCTGCAGACCTTTTGTGTCCCTGGTTCCAGAGCCGGAACCAGTTTCTGTTCCTGAGCCGGAGCTCGTATCTGCTGTTCCTGAGCAAGAGCTCGTGTCTGCTGTTCCTGAGCAAGAGCCCGTGTCTGCTGTTCCTGAGCCGGAGCCAGTGTCTGTTCCTGAGCCGGAGCCAGTGTCTGTTCCTGAGCCGGAGCCAGTGTCTGTTCCTGAGCCGGAGCCAGTGTCTGTTCCTGAGCCGGAGCCAGTGTCTGTTCCTGTGTTTGTGTCTGTCCTTGTGGTTGTTACTGTTCTGGTGTCTGTTCCTGAGCCGGTGTCTGTTCCTGAGCCGGTGTCTGTTCCTGAGCCGATGTCTGTTCCTGTGCCGTGGCCGCCCGAGGGTTCTTCACCGCCCTGGCCTCCCGAGGGTTCTTCACCGCCCTGGCAGCCCGAGGGTTCTTCACCGCCCTGGCAGCCCGAGGGTTCTTCACCGCCCTGGCCGCCCGAGGGGTCTTCACCGCCCTGGTTCTTCACCGCCCTGGCCGCCCGAGGGTTCTTCACCGCCCTGGCAGCCCGAGGGTTCTTCACCGCCCTGGCCGCCCGAGGGTTCTTCACCGCCCTGGCCGCCCGAGGGGTCTTCACCGCCCTGGCCGCCCGAGGGTTCTTCACCGCCCTGGCAGCCCGAGGGTTCTTCACCGCCCTGGCAGCCCGAGGGTTCTTCCCCGCCCTGGCCGCCCGAGGGTTCTTCACCGCCCTGGCAGCCCGAGGGTTCTTCACCGCCCTGGCAGCCCGAGGGTTCTTCACCGCCCTGGCCGCCCGAGGGGTCTTCACCGCCCTGGCCGCCCGAGGGTTCTTCACCGCCCTGGCAGCCCGAGGGTTCTTCACCGCCCTGGCCGCCCGAGGGTTCTTCACCGCCCTGGCAGCCCGAGGGTTCTTCACCGCCCTGGCAGCCCGAGGGTTCTTCACCGCCCTGGCCGCCCGAGGGTTCTTCACCGCCCTGGCCGCCCGAGGGTTCTTCACCGCCCTGGCCGCCCGAGGGGTCTTCACCGCCCTGGCCGCCCGAGGGTTCTTCACCGCCCTGGCAGCCCGAGGGTTCTTCACCGCCCTGGCAGCCCGAGGGTTCTTCACCGCCCTGGCCGCCCGAGGGTTCTTCACCGACCTGGCAGCCCGAGGGTTCTTCACCGCCCTGGCAGCCCGAGGGTTCTTCACCGCCCTGGCAGCCCGAGGGTTCTTCACCGCCCTGGCAGCCCGAGGGTTCTTCACCGCCCTGGCCGCCCGAGGGGTCTTCACCGCCCTGGCCGCCCGAGGGTTCTTCATCGCCGCCCTGGCCACCCGAAGGACTGTCTGCTTCGCCCTGGCCGCCCGATGGGTCGTCTGCTTCGCCCTGGCCGCCCGATGGGTCGTCTGCTTCGCCCTGGCCGCCCGATGGGTCATCTGCTTCGCCCTGGCCGCCCGATGGACAGTCTGCTTCGCCCTGGCCGCCCGATGGACAGTCTGCTTCGCCCTGGCCGCCCGATGGACTGTCTGCTTCGCCCTGGCCGCCCGATGGACTGTCTGCTTCGCCCTGGTCGCCGGCTGAGCCATCACCCCCTGTTCTTGTTCCCCTTCATGGTCCTGGCCCTCCCATCCCTCCCTTGGATTTCCCACCTTCCTCTTGGACTCTTGTGTTGTCTTGTGTACTGTCATGGAGCGTCTGGTAGCCGCTCCGTAGAGGGGAGGTTCTGTCACAGTGTCTGGTTGTGTTTCCCTGGGTTATCACTAGAGGTCCTCGTTCTCACGGTGTCATTCACATTAGACTACAATTCCCAGCATTCTGTTCTGTCACTTATCTGAATATTGCACTCAGCTGTTTCCCATCACCTTGTTAGTTCTGTGTGTATATATTCCCTGTCTGTGTTAGTGTTTGTTACGGAGTCCTTGGTTTATGTCACCTCACTTTCTAGTCTGTATCTGCCTGTTTCTTGTTTTTGTCTTGTGTTTTGGATTGCCTTATTGGATTTTGACACCTGCCTGGATGACTACGAGTTTGGATTGCCCTTTAAGTAAAAACTACTGCTCTTGGATTTTCTGCCTCCTGTGTGTGTTCCGTGACAGTTGTAAATTAAAATTTAAATAAAAATATATCTTTATAATCTGCAAAATAATTTGATAATTGTTTCAGCAGTCTACATTTTTGCATGGTAGAACCTGAAGTTGCTCTTCATATCTGTTATAAATGAACAATAACAATCACAACAGTCTAATTTGAACAAGCTACAACTCCCGATTTATGTTCCCCTCTTAATGAGACACTTGGGCCTGCTTCACAGATATGATCAGATCCAGCCTGGGTGGAATGGGGGAAAGGCTCACTCTCAGAGTAGCCTCCAGTGTTGGCATTACTGCCACTAGTGGTGGGATGGTGCATTGTAACGGCTGTTTCACACCGCAAGCGTGAGCGGCGCTTGAGCAGTGCGTCAGCGTAACTACATCGTCACTGCAGCTGCAGACACGCGAGAGTATTCACACTGGAAGCGTTTGTACAGTGTCACAGTAGCGGCTCCAAAGCTACATATAAGCGAACAATTATTTACAAAGACAACTATACATTTGATTTTAGAAGTTGGTAAACCATATAAATGTCAGTAAACAACAAAACAACCAAGAAAACAGCTCCAATCTTGTCGTTTCATTCATAGCATATTTTCAATAGGTTTACAAGAATGCAAACTCCGCAGATAAAGCACACACACACACACAAAACCGCACACTCGGGTTTGATTTGGGTTGTGCTAGCCTATGTAGCTGTCTGTGTATTTCATAAACTAAAAGAAAGTTTTTATATAATATTTTCTGGCTATTTTACTTTAGTTTTTTTAGTTTTTTATAATACACCATACTTTCACCCAAACTGAATTTGCCTATATTCCTTGCCTTTTTTGCCTACTCTAGTTCTTGTTAAAACTCACTAGACATGCTTATTCTGTGCATTTTGGGCACTTTTTGTGTGAAATAAAATTTATTTTGTCCATCTAAAGTGTGCTTTCACTTTAATGGAGCGTGAGCATCGCAGCAAATATAGACTCGGCGCCGAATCCCCCGCTTCACTGCTGCTCACGCGACGCTCCTGCTTGACGCTCACGCGCTGCTCCTGCTCGCAGTGTGAATGCACTCATTGATTAACATGCAAGAAAAAAATATGCGCTGCTCACGTGCCGCTGACGCTTGCGGTGTGAAGCGGCCGTAACTGTCTCATGGATAACAGTGGTCATTCTGGTGTCTTCAATTGATAACTAGTTTGGTCCCGCGGCCCACAGGTGAAAAACTTAAAGTTTTTTGCGGCCCTCCAGGTGGCGCTCGCGGCCCAAAAATAAAGTAATCAAATAATATGTTATTATGTGTTTGTTCCAATGTAGCCTAGGCTATATCCAAAGTAATGAATCCTTAACTTTGAAATATGTATGATAAAATGTATACTTTAGTTTTTACAAAGAAAGATTTCACTTGAATTGTTGTTGTAATTGTAACATTTTTAATAAAAAAATATATTTACAAGGTAGATGTAAACAAACTATTAAAAGGTAAATATAAGCCTTTTCTTTAAATATTTTTTATTGAGTTTTATTTGTGACAAATTTGGGGAGAGGATACTGTTGTAAACCTTGTTCTTCTTAAGTGTAGAAAAACTCAGAAGCGAAGACCAGGAAACTTGGCTTATCTTTTAAGCAGGATTCTTTATTTGCTTTAGTCTGCTTCGTCCAAAATCTTACCCAAGTCTAACTAAGGCAGTATACATTTTAGTTCATATACCCTTTCAGGGGGAGGAATTACATAAAGGTGGAGACACTCTGAAACAAAAGCATGTAAATGAGGCTAACAAGTTTAGGAACTTGCCCTAGACTGAGAGTGTTACCCATCCTAATCCAATCAGCATAACAGTGTAATGTAAATATCCTAATCCAATCAGCCAGACTCTTCACCGATACCTTCACATTATCATAGAGCTTAATGGCCAGGCAGTGCATAAAGACAAAAGGTGATAGTCTCAGTGCTCTGATCAATTTAACTTACAATAGAGAGAGCAGGACAGACAGGAACAGGCAGGTCTGTGACATCAGATGAGAAGTAACAAAACGGTTAATGTCCTATGCCTCAAAATGGTAACTTCCTCAGTTAAAATACTGTTGATCCTAAATTGAAACATTTTAATAAATTTGTAACACTACAACGCCTATCAAGTAAGGGTACTGTTGGCGGTGGAAATGCAAGCCAGATCAGGGTTTACCATCCCAAATCGTACTGTACTGTACCGTACCGTAACGTACCGCTCCGTGGAAACGAGCCATTAGGTACCGGTTCCATATTGGTACCAGGTTTCGGTACACAACCCTTGTTTTCACTATGAAAATCTTCACACCCTGTTAGAAATATATTTTCTCCCTCAGCATAAATCTATAACATAAGAAGGATTCTTTGTTCAGCCTAAAACTGACACGTTTGCACATTCTTTTCTATGTATGTAAAGTTAAACATCTGGTATTCATTAATGAGGAAGGGAGCCCCCTTCTCCTTTCTCTTCCTTTTCTTTCTTTGTGTTTCTATGTTATACATTGAAGAGCTTCCTCTGAGCTCCAGGCTTGCAAGGAGATTCTAGCGGATACTGCCCATATAAAGAAGTTGTTATATAAAGTCTATATGATATGCCAATGATGTAATGTTTGGTTCTATTTGTTAGACTTATACTCCTCCCTGTAATACTTTGCCCATATAATGTATAATTTAGACATTATGAGCTGAGCGTTTTGTCTCCCTCCGGCGCTGGAGTTGTGAATTGTTTATTCATAATAAAAAAACAAGAATTTTGGCACTTCTCGTTTGGACCATTTCATTTCGATTCTAACACTTGGGGGCGTCGTCAGGGATTTCTCCAGACAGGTAAGAATTTTTTTTTTTTACAAAAGAGAAAGTTGATTCTTACTGTCTGCTGAGAAAACGTATTTGTAGTGCCGTGATTTTTACCATATTTGGTGAAATCAGCCTCGTGTTTTAATTAATGCGGGAAGAGCAGAAAAAAGGGAACTGATCTCTCTCTCTCTTTTTGTTATTTGTCCTTGTATAAAACGATACAGGACGGTAGCCTCGTATTTTTAATAAAAAATGTGAGAAGAACAAGCAAAAGAGACTTGTGCTCCCTCTTTTGATGTTATTTGTCATTGTTTAAAACGATACGGGACCGGTTATCCTCCTGTTTTCGATAAATGCGGGAAGAACGTAAGGAAAATTGATCACTTTCCTCCGTTTTTTGCAAGAAAAAAATAGATTTGCTACACAGATAATTTGTTTTCTTTTGCAAAGTCTATTTTAATTTCCCTTTGGTCTAGGGCTATGAATAAATAAATCACTATTTTTTTTCTCTTCACTTTCTCTTCTCTTTTCTTCTCTCTTATTTCTCTCTCTATTTGCCAATTTACTAACACAATTAATTTGAAATTGTATACTTTTCTTTGAGTTCTGTAAGGAACCTAGCTATATGAAATATTAATAATCAATAATAACTTGTTATGATTAATTATGAATATTTGGGTCAGTTAATTGGATTAACTTGACATGGCTAAATTAATATTACAATCAATTAATCAGTTCGTCCAACGAACTCTTTTGATTATTCATTAATTCTAAGAAAAGGGTATCTTCCCTGGACACAGAAGAATAATTATTTCTTAATATGTACAGCGTTTTAAGCATGTAGCAAGAACAAAAACCATAAAGGGACTTCGTATTGCAAGCAAATCAGAACCAAATACATAAAGTGCATAAGTTTTATTAACTAAATCATAAACATGAATAAATTAAAAACACATATATACAGAATTACAGAAATAGGTTAGTGATAGGATTAAATTGGCAACCGGAGAAAGGGACTAGTGAAGTGCAGTGTGAAGTGGAAGTTGGTTGAGAGTTCTCTTTCTCCAGGAACGCAGGTTTGGTCAGGGCCTGGGGCCCTGTTGAGGCCACGCTGAGCACTCAGGAGAAGTGAGGAAGTCGGAAGAGTGAGTGATTGGAGTCGTTGTTGGTTGGAGTCTTTGTTCCAAAACTCCTGAGATTGTCCTTGGTTCTTTGTGAGAGTCTTCTCTCTCCTGCCTGAACCCATATCTGGTTGGATCGAGGGCTGCTGGGCCCTGGGGCCCCTGTGGAGGGGGAGGGGGTTCCCCAGGATCACCAGAGCAGTGTTGCGGCTGGATGAAAGAACTAAGAGAGGGAGGTCACATGTGGGCTGTCTCTAATAAAGCCTGGAAAAGATCCTCCCCTAAGGGTTGAACTCGACCAATCAGAAAGGTGACATGTCTGAGAGGGAAAGTGGCTCTTAATTGATTTACGGGTCTTTGTCCCTAGCGTGGTTATACCTTCATTAATGCTCAGATAGCTATAACACATCCACACTGCATTCTTGAAGAAGGTGATGTACATCAAAGTGTGAGTCATTAAATGAGCATTAATTAGGTAAGAGGCATGATACAGGTGAGGTTACATTGATCGTTAGTTGGTTGTATACCAGGATACATACCATAACATATACCTAATAGTACACGAGACAGTAAACCATTTACACTGTTTCTTTCACAGTTTTATGCATGTTCATTTATAGATCAGTTAGTCTATGATTAATGCAGCAAAGTCTGTTTTAAAGAGGGTTTCTGTTTCATAGTCTCTCTCTTGTGCATGTGGCCACGTTCCTCGGAGGTCGTAAAATCTCCTTATCATGCCCTGTAACATGACACTGTTTCTGCCCTTGTGTTCGTTCATTTGGGCTGTTAGTTTTGGAGTTTCATAAACCTTTGTATATAATGAATAATTAGTGTCTGATTGGTCCATACCCTACAGTTCCATTTGGCTATATTGCAATTTATTTAAGTTGCATGAAGGAGAAATTTTTGTGTGTTTACAATGGGAAATAAAATTAGTCCACCGTTAGAAAATGAATCTCCGAAAGATTTTATGATTAGAAATAATCAAGCATTTTTTACGGAGCCATATGTGTAAAATTTAGCTGGCTGGTCAACTGGCAAAACACAATTAGATGCCTCGTGACGGCTCATTTAAAGACACATATATGCGTGAAGCAAAATACATGATTTTTGGAAATTGGGGCGATCCCGATTGGGATTATTCGTATATGAAACGTTCCTATAAGATCTGGAAAGACATGCAATCTTATTGGAATCGTGGTCCAAAAGTGGATAACAACAAAAATCTTTCTCCCCCTCAAGCTTAACAGCCTGAGAAGGAGAAAGTTATTTCACATCCTGCTGAAGTCAGAGCGCCCCTCCCTCCCAGATATGAGAGCATTCAAACTTCTCCTGTCTCGGAACCTATAAAAAATAAATCCTACCCTGTTGATGAAAATTATTTACTGTTTGTGAACACATTTTTGAATAACATGCACAACGAGACTGCACAAATGATTCGAATAACTATAACCAACATTAGTAACATTTCTGTTGATGAATTGGGTAGACGCTTGCGTGAACTGTCGTCTGCTGGGGCATTTGAAAACTCCAGAGGAAAAGTTCCCGCAATGTTCCAAGTTAATTCCACTGTCCAAAATCGCCCGCCACCCAATGTCAGGAATGACATAAAGTGTTTTTTATGTCACACACAGCGGACACACACAGCGATTTTGCAGAAAAAAAGCTGAGAGATTTCAGCAAACTAATGAGAAACCGATGTTTAGGCGCTCTGATGGCCTCCCTTTCTTTCTCCCTCTGAAAGACAGAGACCTGCGTATCCGCCTGAATGGGGAAAGGAATAACAGACATTAAATTCTATAGGAATAGATAATATTCCAGTGGTCTGTAATTTGACACCACCTTTACCGGTTACTTCTAATGATATACCATCATTGTTCAAAATGCATGATTTTTGCAATTATACCTGACTCTTTATTCTGCTTGTTAGGTAGAGATTTAATGCATAAGTTGGGTGTTAAATTAGAATTTGATTCTGACTCTTTGCAACTCATGTTTCCAGCAGCCTTTTCTCTTACGAACCAACACAGGAAGTGCTCTCTTCGAGGATGTGTCTGCAACTGAGCTCGGACAGGAAGTAGCTGATGTAAACCCGAAATTGTGGGCGGCCCATAAGGATGACTTGGGACTTCTTGATATCCAACCTTATGTTGCCAATTTGACAATGAATAGGCCTGTGTTTATTTTTTAAAAAACAATATCCGCTTTCAAAGGAAAAAGAGGATGGAATTCGACCCCTCATTGATCAGTTTCTGGCTCAAGGCATTCTGGTTCGCACTCATTCACCTTACAACACACCAATTAATCCAATCAAGAAAGCAAATGGTTCTTGGCGCTTAACGCAAGACTTGAGAAAAATGAATGATTTGATAAAACCACATGCTCCTATTGTGCCAGATGTACAAACTATTATTAATTCTATTCCTTTAGAACATGCATTTTATTCTTTCATTGATTTATGCTCCGCCTTCCTCAGCATTCCTGTTGACCAACAAACTCAGCCACTTTTGCTTTCTGTTTTCAGAATTGCCAGTACATGTGGACAAGACTCCCTCAAGGGTTCAGAGATTCTCCGGCTGTTTTCTGCGCTGTAGTGCACGCAACGCTGAAGGATGTCAGACTCCCTCCTGACACCTGCCTGCTCCAATACGCTGATGACATTCTCGTCACTGGTGCCTCTGCTCCATGTATGACAAAATCCTGCGAGACGCTACGCTGGATGATAAAGAGGACATTACATGGACAAGTGAGATGGACCAAGCGTTAAGACATTTGAAATCCTCTCTGTTAAGGCCTCCCGCCCTCGGCCTTCCTTGCTACAAGCGAGATTTCAACCTGTACGTGCACGAAGGTGGCAGGAATCCTGGCCCAAGAGCATGGGGGCACTTTTGGTCCAGTAGCTTATTTGTCTAAAACTCTTGATTCAGTGGCTCGGGGACTCCCGGCCTGTTTACGTGCAGTGGCTGCTGCAGCGATCATGGTACAGGATGCTGAAAGGGTTGTTTTATCATATCCACTCACAGTTCACACATCACATCAGGTAGGAGCAATTATGCATAACATTTCTACTCAACACATGACTGCTCAACGTCGTTCAGGCTATGAGGCTATATTATTAGCAACTGCTAATTTAACGTTGAAAGTAACTTCTGTTATTCATGGTCCTACTGTACATCTGAACAGGTTGTTGACGGATGGTGAATTTGAGAGTGACGACCACGACTGCCTGATGTAAAGACTCTGGGGCGGATCTAATCCGTGGGGAATTTGCATATCATAATTAATAATTGGCAATTAATAATTATTACATTAGACCTTACATTATGACACAAAGACAGGCGAAGTAACAGAGCGAGCGGAGGGGGGAAGCGTCATTTATCACCTTGGAGAAATCCGGCCTCTTCCTGTTGACTTGGCCAATTAGAGGGTTGGAATTTCACAGGCGGGACTTTGGTTTTTATTGCTCTTTGTCTAGGAGAGAGACATTTGAAACCCTAATTTCGTCGGTGTTTAAGAGCAGAATCTTCACAATTCTTATAATACTAATGTGTCACAAGTTTAGCAAAATGTAATGTCAATTAACAAATGGGGAATGAAGATTGGAGTTTATCGAGACCAAACTTGCCACAAATGGATTTGGTTAAACATTAGTTGGCAAAGTTTAAAACATTATCGCATTAGAGTTGTCGAGAAACATAGACCAAACCACAAAAAGGCAACTCATGAAATAGGGAACTTAGATACATTGTTCATACAATTCTCAAGTGGATATATAATAGCATATATATATGAATACAGGATTCATTTCTCCTCCTTGGTTAGAATTCAGAGAGAGCCACAGTTCTGTGAACATTCCTTTGGGTCGTAAACGCTGTTATCTAAGAACACCAGCGATGTTAGTTTTGGTCTCTTTTCACTCCAAACATGGAAAACATAGTAAACTATATTTTACTGGATATTACTGTACGTATTCTGATTGATCACACCGAAAGCATTCTGGAGGTGTCCAGAACTATGTGTACAAGTTATGGGAATAGACAGTTATATTTAAAATGCATAATGAAGGTATTTATAATTCACCTTAAGCTACGATAAAATCATAGTCATTCCAATGTGACATGGGCAAATGGACACACAAAAAAAAACACATAGAATATATCTGGTTAAATGTCTTTTAAAGAAAAGAAGTTCCTTTTCGCTTTGGAATCCACTTCCTTTGGGACATTCCGATCAGTCATAAAATGTCTTGTAAGCGGACACCACGCTCTGTCCTGAGTGTGGTCTTCACTGGTGGGGGAATGTGTGTGTGTGTGTGTGTGTGTGTGTGTGTGTTTGGGTTAATTTACATTCAGAGATTTTTGGTCTTTAGCAGAATGTATTTAGTAATTCAGATTCACCCACTTAGCCCAGTCCTTACAGTCCCCCTTTTTGTCTGATGAAGTCCCTGTGTGGACTTAATCGGACAACACTCATCACAATGGACGGATGACAGGTGAATCATGATGATCGGGTAGCAGGTGCTCT
This sequence comes from Siphateles boraxobius, assembly GCF_051911475.1. Lineage (NCBI taxonomy): Eukaryota > Metazoa > Chordata > Actinopteri > Cypriniformes > Leuciscidae > Siphateles > Siphateles boraxobius. Next base: position 2,824,025 of record NW_027509186.1, on the reverse strand, counting down.
CAGGCTGAGGCTGAGGGCTCAGCTTGATTAAGTTCGACGCAGCCCCCAGCGTGGTACCCTCTTCCTGAGGGTCCCGTGGGCTTGGCTGTAGATATTCGCACCTCGTTGAGCCTCTTGCGCAGGATGACTGTCGAGCGTCTGGGTGTGGTTGATAGAGGTAACAGCGTAGGGTCGGCCGCAATCCAGGATTGGACAGCAGGTGTGGTGGTTAAGTAGGGCAGTTGAGACAAAGCTTGGAGGGCTGTGTCGATAGGATAAATGTCAATTCGCTGGGACCCCCCCCTTTCGCAAACCACAACTCCCGTTCTGGAGTTAGGGTGAAAGTGTGGTTACTGGAGAAGGATGGGATTTCCAGTTCTAATTTGTGCTCTTTGCTTGGAAGATGGTACCATGCCAGGTCGTCAAGGTGAAGGATGGCGCCTTTCGGTACTTGGATTCACATGCTCTGGTGGAGCGAGGTGACACAGGTGTCAGTGTCATTCTGGTCGTAATTGAGTGCAGCTGTGCGCACAGGAGTGTTAACGAGCCCTGTCACCTACAATCTCTGCTTGGGTCTCGATGATTTGAGTGCGAGGCTTAGCTTTGGCAGGGCAGCGGGTGTCGCTGATCTGCAGCCTGCAGATTCCGTCAGTGTTGTCTCCGAGGAAGGGTTTGTTAGGGCAGAGATAGTGAGTGTCTTTGGTCAATGTGCACACGTACGGGTTCGGAGCTAAGGACAGCTTTGTGTAGCTGTCGTTGAAGTCAACCACGTCCGGCGTGCGGATCTTGATGTGAGTGTTACTTTTCAAAATCTGACATTGACAATGTTCTTGAGCCGGTAGATTCGGCTTGGCTCTATGATGGGTAAGTTCCGGAGCAAAACCCACTTCTCTCTGCTTGGGGTCGACGCAGAGTGGGCTGGCACTACCCAGCGAGTAGGCAAGGTGTATTTGTAGAGAGACAGCTGGCGTGGTGATGGCGGAAGCCAGCACGGTTTGCACAAGGCTTAAGGGTATCCGGTGCGGTGGAATTCTACCCATGGCTAGGCTGTCAATGGAGGAGTTCACCTCCAGCAGCGTGTCTATTATCAGGGCTGTTACCAGCTGAGTTTGAGCAAAGTCATTCTGGAAGACAGTAAACAGCTGTTTCATGGAGTTCACTCTCTGGGTCAGCAGAACGCTGTGAGTGTTGAAAATTACCACAATCCCCTTTAGTGTCTTGTCGATGGTCTGCAGGGATGCACTCTGTGTTGCGAGTTGCTCTTTTATCTGTGGAATCTCTGTCTGGATTTCGGCTGCATGCCGCCTCACGGTGGCTAGGTTCACTGTATTCAAACTGGACATACAAGTGTTAAACAGAGTGGCGGCGGCTCTGGGCAAAGCTCCCCGGAACTGTTTGGAGCTGTGGTTGTGTCCACCTAACTCCGCTTGTGTGATAGTCATTTTCTCAAGTTCGTTGAGCATGTGCTCGACATCGGCCTCAGCGTGAGTGAGGGTGTCTTCTGTGCATCGGCCCCTGCCCAGCTGTATTGTGTTCTATAGGCGTTGCGAGGATCAGGTGGCACATACACTTTCTGAGTGCGGGTCCGGCAGAAAAGGAGTCCTGGTTGTTCCCTTAGGACGATGCCTGATGCCGGACCTGGTGAGATGTCCGATTGCGGCTGCCCTCTGGTTGGCTGGAGGCACAGCAGCATCCTGGTAAAAGTGAAAGGGAGAGAGAAAGAGAAAGGGAGGAAAAAATTCAGCGAGTGTCGTCCTTGGTTGGCTAGGACAGTCTTTCCGCTTTTGAGGACGCCGGTATGCCACTTGGTTCGGTGTCTTGCAAGTGTCTCTGGTGCTGCGGTGTGCAGCACATGGTGCGTCATGGGCATACATTGGCATGACCCCCCTTTTGCACTGTGGCACCACAAGCTGTGGCGCAGAGATGGCATCAGGTGCAGAACGCTGAATGTTGTCTTGTGCACGCAGCATGTGCCGGTTGATGTCGGTTGTCTGGGGCATTGGTTGTCGGTGGGTGCAGACGGCGTTCGTGGGTGGTTGGAGGGGTATGAAAGGTGGTTTCTCATAGTGTCCATTGTTTGTCATAGTCTTTGGTAAGCTGGAACGTTAAGGTCAGGTTAAGCAGAGGCTCTGTGACATTTTGTCGCACTTGTGGTGAGACTAATGCATGACCCTAAAAGTTCAGAACCAAGGTTTAATGGGTTCGCTAGGAATGTAGCATAAAGCTATGCGTTTCACGTGTATCTAGCTAGTGAAGTGTGTCTTGTATCCTTATCTTAGCTGTGGATGTTAGGAGGCTAAGACTTATGTTGGTTCCGATAGTATTTCCTGGAAAGGGCCTATCCGAGATTAAATAAATGACTTAAGATGGTTCTTATGACTAAATTATTTCTCTGGACTTTTGTAGTGGTTCACTACGGCTTGACAAAGTGAATGATAGGGGGAAAAAGGACAGCTTTCCTATTCAAATTATGCTTATTATCAATCCTCAGGACTATAGTTATGCCCTAGTAATCGTTGAAATTACTTGTGTTGCAGGGTCATAAAAATGAGTGCACTTGTTGAAAATAAACAAAATCACAAATAAAGGTGTCTCTGTTTCCTTTCTGGGCCCTATGGGAAATGGAACCACATTCCAACAAGAGAGGAAATGGAATTGGATCATGTAGATGACCGAAAAGACAAGGTAATAGCTGACTGCTATTATTATTAAAGTAAAAATAAAAATAAAACGTAGGTGAGTGGTCAAAACAGCGGGAATGATCTGAATGTGAGAATAGTCAGTAGCACTAGTGACTAAACTTTGAATTCGCTTGGACCAACACTCCATGGTGGGTTACAGCGGTTGCGTGTTCACGACAGCTCTGTGTGTCCCTTCAAAGGTTTAGTCAACATGCTGATGAAAATTCTCATTACTATACAGATTCTTCTTTAGCTACACATTTTACATGTACTTAAGCTTAAGTTTAATTGGCGATTTAGCCTACAGTGCTCAGCAAGGACTATGCCTAAAATAGTGAAGGTGAACTTTAGCTGAGCAGAATTGAAAGTACGGAAAGTGAAGAATTACAAACCCTAACTGGGGTTAAAGAAAGTATTCTAGAATACTTTGGGCTGTATAAACAGCAGCTGTAATTAAGGCTTCAAGTAAATGATGCTAACTGCTAACTGTAGAAGTTATTATTTAGCTTAGCCTAAGCTGGATGGATGTTAGGTTAGGTTAGCCTAGCCTAAGCTGGATGGATGTTAGGTTAGGTTAGCCTAGCCTAAGCTAGATGGATGCTAGGTTAGGTTAGCTTAGCCTAAGCTGGGTGGATGGATGCTAGGTTAGGTTAGCTTAGCCTAAGCTGGATGGACGCTAGGTTAGGTTAGCTTAGCCACCTAGGCTGGATTGTTTACAAAGTGACATCACGAGTTAGCACTTCCTGTGACAAGTCGCTGTCATGGGAACCAGAGCATGTCAGAACAATTCGACAGTACCTGAAGAATGTCCTGGTACTGAACATTCAGTACCAGGAATGGTACTGAATTCCTTTTAATGAGTTAAAATGCACCTTTTTAATGAGTTATGCATGTTTAAAAGGGGGCGCCTATACTTTAAGTCTTTCAAGAACTTGATGTTACATTTAGTAAACTGCGACTGTGTTTTGGCATTTGCTAGTTTTACTCATGTAACTCTTCTCTTTACTTTACCCAACTTATTCTATTTGTTTACCGAGTAAGGAAATGGATTTGCTGTAAGTCAAAGGTTGTCTAAGCATCTATAGTTACGTCCCTCTCATGCACAAATGCTGGTTTTTCCGCGAGTAAACAGTTTTGATCGCTAGGTAGCTCTCTGCTTGTAGCTAGAATTTAGTTGAATTACATCAATCTAACAATAATTTGTAAGGCCTTTACATTGTAGAAAGGGGAGCATCACCCAGGTCTACATATATATAACTCTGTCCTGAGCTTTCTATGTCAGGAACAGGTTTAGCAATACTGCAATTTGGGTTTCTTTAACCAAAGCAGAATAGATATCGGTACAGTTTACAGGCTGCTGATATGAGATTTCTTTGTCAAACAGACTTACGCTTTACTGCTGAACTTACTGATATTAGTTGGAAATCTAAGACTCTTTCACTTACAGTAGGGATGTCAATTTCAGCTATTATTTTATCTGCATTTAGACAAGCCAGCAACCAGTGATCAAAATGCGTATCGCATGTTGTGTTCCGTTTGGATCGCACTGAGCACATGCACACCTGTAGGTTAAAAGTAGTTTAAAACTCAGGTGGTTTTCCTACCCTATGGCGTAAAGGTGACGTATGCCTTATTGGGAGCTAGTGTTTCCTGTAACCCTTTATTGTCATGGAAACTAATGTTTAGCAGTGTCATTTCAACCAGCATGTAGCAAATGTTTGTTTCGAAAAAGTTGTGCATAGTGTGTTGGCAGGTGAGGCTTACACGTCCATTCAAGATTTTCTTTAAATCAGTTGAATTCTAAATTGTGTAATGCAGAGCCTTGCTTCTCTTCGAGCACACATTTTCATCTACTTTAAAAGTTTTATGTTTTATGCTGACCAGGGACCCTTTTACAGAGTCTTGCATTGTGTTCATTCTGTGTGCCTTCTGGTTTTGCAGTTCGGAAACAATGGGATCTTAGGGGACCCTTTCTGAGGAGGCCTTATGTGTTAGAGGCCTTCTGTATCAGTTCACGCATCGTTGAGCAGCATTTCTTGGTCTCTGGCGAGCTGGAAGGTGTAGGGTAGCGAACTTGAATCTTGACTTGGTGCTGAGGCTGTGTACCCATGGATGGCTGCTGGAGTTCCTGGGAACTCTGTGACCTTGGAGTCTGGCTGTACGACTGCACGTTCAGCTGTCACGTTTGGGGTATAAGAGTTCGATCTTTGCTCTTAGCTTTAGTGCCGAGTCTTTCAAAGGGCTGAGCTGACATTAAAGTGAGGTCTGAGCCGGTGTCTACCAGGGCTTCCAGGCTCACCTCATTTTCCAAAGTGATGGCTAGGTAGAGTTTCCGGGCCACCCCCCCTTTTCGATCAGGTTCCCCAGGAGTCTTAGCGTAGGGGTTGGTGTGGTGATCGATGGGCGGTTAGGGCCGGTCTCATGTGGTTTGCTGCGGAGGCAGGTAGCCAAAACATGGGAACTTGTGCCGTCCTGCTCAGGCTGGGCAGCTGTCAGCTGTGGTGACTGGGTGATGCTGTCATTTTGTGATGTGACAGTTAGCTCTGTGCTGTGAGGCTGACGAGCAGTGTTCTGGTTGCCTGGTTCAGGTCTTACGCTTAGACATAGGATGTCCGTCTCGTCCCTCTTGTCTCCTTTGGAAAGTCTTTTGTGAAGAAGCTCTTTCAGCGACTTCAGGGTCTCAGCTGTCTCAGATGTGGCGGCACTTTTTTTTTCTGATGTGGGTTCAGACTTGTGCTTACAAGTGGCATGTCAAGAGGGGTTCCGCTCTGGGCTGTCTGGGCTTGATGGTCTGGTCGATGGGGCTCGGCTCTTTCTGGGCCATTGGTCGGCTTCCCATGTGGCTCCACCTTTTGGGTGGTCGGGTGGTTGTTGCAGGTCCCAGAATCTGTCAAAGCCCTCGCTCTGGTGTCTTGGACGAGCACCATCGCAGTAGTGCTGCCCTCTGTTGGCCTGGAACGGTCTTGACTCTCTGTAAACAGGGCTATGGTGTTGTGGGGCGCCCTCTAGAGGCAGCTCTGAGTAGGGCTCAGAGACAGAGTAGATTGTGGGGTTTTTCAAAGTCTTTTCGGACACAGTCTTTTGCTTTGTGTAAGCTTCTTTTAGCTGTTGAGTAGTCATGCTATGTGGTCAGGCCAGGATGTCTAGATGATGACTCACTGCACTCAAAAAAATGATTCAAGCCCTTCTTAGAGGTGACACATTTAAATCTAATTTGCTTTATTTAAATAAATCTATTTAAGATCATATGTGTAAATATATTTAATTGGTTTAACTAAAAAATTATTAATAGCTCCACTCAAAAAAAATATTCATTGGATGAACTCAATTAAGTTGTGGGCAGGATTTCCATCCAATAAATAAATGTAGCCCCAACTCAATCTGAGTACATCCATTCAACAGAATGTAAATCAGTTAGCCTAACTCATTTGTAATAAATAGATGCAAAAGAATATAAACGAGAGAGGCTAGCTTATTTTTAACAAATACTTATCACTAACCAGAATGACTTTATTTCTGTCAGGCGTCTACAAATGTTTTATTGAGAATTAACAGGGGTTTAACTCTATGTTTTCCATTTGAAGTCACCATAACAGTGATCAATGATTCCATTAGTTGGGCTCTTAACTCTTATTATATCTTTTGTCTTTTTTTGCTGCTGTGACAGTGTGTTTGCTAAACACATTTGGAGCAGCAAAGAAAGCTAAAGTGAAATGAGATCAGCTGATGATGGTTAATGGTTGATGGTTTTATAATCATCATGAACCAGACTGATTCACTGAGGTATTTTAATCTAACAATTATGTTTTTTTCACAACAAACCTTGTTACTGCAGCATGAGATCAAGCATTATTATAACAATAAGTTTGAAAACTTTAACGAACATGAGCACAAAAAATCAGTTTCTGATGACACACACAGACATCAAAAATCAGCGTATGAATCTCAACAATGGTAACAATCACAAATATTTAGATAAACAGATTAATTCAGAACATCACTGAAAAGCTACTAATTCACAACAAACACAACAGCAAAAAATAAAAGCAAATATTTAGAATCAAACAAAATTATAGGACAGTTCAGCTGCATAATTTATTCATGTTGCAATGCATGCTGGGAGTTTTGTACTATGGTGGTACCCAGCATGCATTGCAGCAAAGTACTTTTGATTGTCACCATTGTTGAGATTCATACGCTGATTGTTGATGTCTGTGTGTGTCATCAGAAACAGACTTTTTGTGCTCATGTTCGTTAAACTCTTCAAACTTAGTGTTATAATATTCCTTGATCTCATGCTGCAGTAACACAAGGTATGTGTTGTGAAAAAAAAACGTGAAAACATAATGGTTAGATTATAAAAACCTCAGTAAATCATTCTGTTTCATAATGATTATAAAACCATCAACAGGTAACCATCATCAGCTGATCTCATTTCACTTTAGCTTACTTTGCTGCTCCAAATGTGTTTAACAAACACACTGTCACAGCAGCCTAAAAAGACAATAGATATAATAAGAGTTAAGAGCCCAACTAATGGAAACACTAATCACTATTATGGTAACTTTAAATGGAAAACATAGTTATAAACCCCTGTTAATTTTCAATAAAACTTTTGTAGACATCTGACAGAAATAAAGTCAGTCTGGTTAGTAATAAGTATTTGATAGAAATAAGTTAATCAAGTCACTCATTTATATTCTTTTGCATCTATTTGATACAAATGAGTTAGGTTAACTAATTTACATTCTGTTGAATGGATGTACTCAGTTTGAGTTGGGGCTACAAATATTTATTGGATGGAAATCCTGCCCACAACTTAATTGAGTTCATCCAATGAATTATTTTTTTGAGTGTGTGGGGTGCAGATTTCGGAGAGACAAAGTTCTGAAGTTGAAATCATCCTCCATGCCGGACTGATTGAGGTCCATGGGTGTGATTAGTCTTTGGTCTGATTCTGGATCAGAGAATTCTTTAGTGAAGGCCTGCCGCAGCGGCTGGTAGTCCGACTTGACTGTCTCTGGTTGACGGTCGAGGAAGCTGCGCTCATCACGACTGGACGTGATTCTGAGCAGGTACAATCTGTCCCACGCGGTGACGTTGGTAACAGTTTGTAAGTGAAAGTCAATGTCCTGCGGATGGCGTGCACGTTGTGGCCTCCTGCATGGTTCGGAGTGAACATAGGGATGTTTCTGGCCAGCTTGTTAAGTCTTTTGGGAGCCATGCCGTGGTTAGTGGCCGGGGCTCTCCTGGAAAGGCTCTTCCCCCCTCGCTGCTGACGGGGGTTCTTGTGGGCTTGCTGGTGATGTTTTGAACAGTGGGCTTTCACCCCCCTGTACAGCTCTGGGTTCTTGGCTGAAAGGTGCGGACTGGCTGGTCAGGGAAACTTTGTGGTGTGCGTTTCCCCTTCCCGGTCCTTCTGCAGTCTATAAGAGGGTTTCAACTCTGTGTGAACGGTGTCAAGTTCGTGTTCGAGATCTTGTCTCTGCTGAACGAGCTTGTGGATGGTAGCACGGGCCTCTTGCGAGTTTCTTTCGCAGGCCGTGGCTTTCGAGTCTCTTTAAGTTCAGTCTCTGCTCTTTGCAAGGGGCTTCACTTTTGTCGGAGTTTCTCGTTGAGTTCCTCTCTGGTTCTTTTCTCTGACTGCACTCTTTGGTCTATGTGCAGATGAAGATCAGATAGGGCAGTTTGAAGTCTTTCCACTTCCTTCTGTAGCTCGGGGTCGTTGTCATCCTCGGCTTGCATCCTTAGCGTTGCGACTTCGTGCTCCAGGGCGATGCGGCTCCTTTCGTGGAGACGTGCTTGTGCGATGAGCTGGCAAGTGAGGTTGACGTGTCTGACCGGTCTTTGTCGTGGGAGCTTTGGCTTGGTTTGTGCGCCATCAGCCTGTCCACGTCTGCGATGCTCTTGGCTCGGGGCTCTGAGTCACTGGCGACCTTGGTCAGGAATGGAGGTGTCATGAATCTCAGCCATGTCTCCAGGTTGTCCCAGCGGGTTGTGGGACTGTAGGACCGGAACATACTGGCTTCACTGTGGGACAGAGGAACACAACACACACAGAGAGAGACCAATGGAACTGAATTGCCCCTTGGGGATTAATAAAGCTATCTGTATCTGTATCTGTATGCAGGTTCGTTCTACGTTTAACAAGCTATAAAACGGGCTATGCCGCGTATGAAAATTTTGGTTAACTGATGCCGACAGTTAAATCATTTGGTGGGACAATTTGGGTAGGTCAGCATGGGCCTGAATAAAGATTTTTAACTGGGCGGTAGCTTAGGGGTCACCTGTTGATGCTAACGGCTTGGTTGTCAAACTATTATTCAGCATTCCTTGTTGTCTCAGATAGGTTCTGTCTCTAGGTGAACTGAAAGGAACAGAGCACAACAGAAAACAGCAATGGCAAGATAGCAAAGTTTGAAGTAACATGCAACCATCCAAGATGGAAAGGTCTGTAATGAAATGGCGTTAATAGTACACAGGAAGTGTTACAGGGGAAGAGGAGGCCTAAGCCTGCGATTTGTGGCTCGGAGAGGAGTAGGGAGCCAAACACTTCAATGACCGGGGGAATCCCTAGATTCTGTGGCCAATACTAAGTGGATGGATTTAATACCTTTTCTAGTTTCCCTGGGGTGAAATGAGGTCATTCAGGTTGGAGTCAGCATCGTGGTTGGTCTTTCTGTAGTCCCCAAACACTTGACAGCAGTCTCTCGGGCCCTTCCGTATATCTGTACCGATGTGTGCCCTCACGCAACTTGACTTTGAACACAACCGGCAGTGCCAAATTGGTGATGTCGTGTTGCGGGCCGCACCAACGGAGAAATACAGGAAAGTCCGAGACTCGTGCTCAGTCAGCGCTGGTGACGCAGGTCAGACGAACCAGCTTGCTGGACCCCAAGTAGAGATGACTGTCAAATCACCACAGCACGAGAGAAATTTCTACCTACAAACACAAAACAGGATGAAGGACAAGTGAACCTCAACGTGAATTAAAGCTCTCTCTATCTAAATCAAGTTGAGTGTCTATTTTTTTTTTGTAGAAAAGTCATCAAAGGCAACGGCTTTACTAAAATTATGGTACAAACAAAAAGGGAATTATGACAATGTTAATTATCAGAACAACCTAGCCTCCATTCAGAGAAGAGATTAAGTGCAGCAGGAAGAGCACAGGAGGAAGCAAGCTGTAGTGGCGCGTTTGGGCCACTAAGGGTTTGGGCCACTTCCTCCTAGTGGTCAACCTGGCTGACAGAGAACTTGATTTAAAATTGCATTCAAACTGGTTTAAATACAATTCAAATCAAGCGTATGCATAGATGTTAAGTAACTTCTAGAATAGTAAGGATACAGTTGTCATAACGTATCAAATACATAACGTGACGTATCAAATCAAAATTATTAAAAATAATTTGAAAAGGGAAATATAGAAATAAAGCCATAAAACCATTCCCAACTTGAAAGGAGACTTAATTCAAATTGATCTTGAAATTTGTTTGTTTCAAACCAAATTTGATTAAGTGTAGGAAATTAAAGGTTTGCATTGTATTTGATGATGATCACGACTACGGTGAGGTATCAATGATAATAACCAAAATAAAACCAACTGGGAGAAAGCCACTTCAGAAAAGAATGATGTTAGGAACTAAGTGATGAGCTGACGTAGAGGGGGAGGCCACAAGGGGCGCATTCCTCCTAAGTGGTCATCAGAAACTGCTACTGCTTACTTTTACATTTTAAATTCAACTGTGGTTTGAACCAAATTCAAAATAAGTGTACACAGTCAGGAGTGAAATCATGTTAGTAAAACTGGAACTTGCACATGCATTGAAAGTTAGAAACACAATTTCAGAAATTCACTGGAAAAATCTGAAATTGTGATGAGAGAGATTGTTTAGGAAAGGACGACCTCGTTACTAGTGTCCACGAGATGGCGCTATTTCGCTCATGGAGGGTAAAGTCAGGGGGCGGTGCGTAATTCGAGAACTGTCAAGCACTTAGGCCTCAGTGCTGCCCTCTAGTGTTTGTCAGCGGAATAACAACCAGCCTGCTTCCATGTGTGATTCAAATTTGAGCGTGCAGACGCTTTGTTTTCTGTAAGATCACACTTATCCAAAATAAAATCTCAGCGGGTTTTTTTTCTTTTTCTTCGGCATATTTCACAAAACGGCGTGGCAGGAATTTTTTCTACACACACACATAGGGACAACAGGAATTAGGCATCGGTTTTTCGATTCCCACATACAACAATTAGCGCTATGATTCACACGTGTTCGCTTATGAACTAAATGAACTTATGAACTTATAATAAACCTCGGCGGGTTTTTTCTCTTCGACACACATGTGCCCGGAAGGATTTCTTCGCTTCCACACACTAATATGGACAACAGGAATTATACGTCTGTCGTTCGGATCCAAATAACATTTATCAAATAGCACTTATGATTAAAAATGTTTTTAGGTTTTGGATTTTTTTGGTGCTATATTTTAACAAACACGTCTGGCGGGATTGCTTCGCTGCGTCGTGCAAAATAAAACAGGAAATATTCGTCTGTTTTTTCGACTCCCATGACATATTATCAAATAGCACTTATGATTAAATATGCTTTAGGTTTTTTACAATTGAGTAGCTACGTCAATGTTTAACCAGGAGTTTATCGTTAATCTAACGATTATAATATCAGGCCTTTCTTAAGAATAGTGAAAGAGCATCGTTTCACTAAATCTAGTCTTCACCCTGACAGAAGAATCTCGTTCGGACAGGGGAGTTTAACATTAAAATGTCACAATTCAAAAGAGGTTTCTTCGTCTTTTGTTGGACAAATTTAATACTATGAAACTGTAGTTTTACTTTTAGTTATTAACAATGGCAAAAGGAATGTTAGACATTATTTTGCAGCTGTTAATGTGCTGAAATGGACTCGGCTTTGTGCCTTTAATCAGTCAGCCAGTGAGTTCGCGTTGCGTTCGCTCACTCGAGGCGCGCGTACAATATTAAATCACAATATAGACATCGATTGAAACTGAATTGCTCAAAAACAAGTTTAAAATGTGCCCGCATTCTCCACCAATTATGTAAAGACTCTGGGGCGGATCTAATCCGTGGGGAATTTGCATATCATAATTAATAATTGGTAATTAATAATTATTCATACATGTTTGGATTAGATCAGTCTTACATGTTAATTAAACTCCCGATAAGGGGTGATATGTCATTTTACCTGCATGCATGTCTGTGTATCCTTGCACTTAACCACAAGTTGATTGCAATTAACTACACGGACCAGGTCTTACAAAACAGGCTAAATTAATTAGCTCAATTGTCAGACTAATATTTGTGGGACTCCACAATATCATCTTACTTTATAGGATTTCAGGAAAAGCAATTCTGTGGCCACAAGAATTGGGTTTCCTGCCCTATAAACACATACTCTTTAAAGTATCTTTAATTTGTAAGCTTGTTGCTATAAGATCTTTTGGCACTTAAGGGACTTGAAAATGAGCCAAAAGGCAGTACATCAATCAGATGAATATAATGAATTTAATAAGGCAGAACTACTTATGTATTTACTACGGTTACATGGGATATATGTATTTACAAACATAATAAACAACAATACACGATAAGGCATCGATGAACGAGAAATGCATAGAGTGTGGACAATGGAAACACGTGTGAGAGGGGAAGAGGAAGAGAGAGAGAGAGCATTGGCAACATTCCCCCTGACAGTCCCCTGTCTGTAACAACACGAAAACATCATCTTAATGCTTCTTAGAAGCTCTATAAAGAGATATACTTAAGTTTCTGGGTCTCTCTGTGTCGCGGCATTCCTGCGCGTGCGTCAGAGGAGTCCTTTAGGAAGCGTCACTGGGTGCTGCTTGGCGCGCGTGTTGAATGGAGTTTCCAAGTCTTTGGGGTAACATTACCAAAGGAAATTAGTTCGGCTAAGTTCGTTTCACTTTGTGGAAATGAACAGAGTCGACTACGGAAAACAAAACTTTGACTAACAAAGAAAAGAAATAAAGATCTCTACGGGGAAATCACGCGGAGTTAACGTCACATCTTCGCATGGCTGGTGAAGAAGCGTGTGTGCGTCTCTCGCCACGTGGTCACGTGCGCGTGTTTCTCCTTCAAAACGAGCGCCCGCTCGTTTAAAGGTCCCTTGTAGATGGATTTGCTGAAGAGATATGTCACGCGGTGTTCTTTTCACTCGTCGATTGGAATTAAACACGGAGACTTATCTAAGACTGAAAAACACAAATTAAACTAGAAACAAATAAAAGAAAGGCGAAGAGCTCGCCCGGAGGCGAGACCTTACATTATGACACAAAGACAGGCAAAGTAACAGAGCGAGCGGAGGGGGGAAGCGTCATTTATCACCTTGGAGAAATCCGGCCTCTTCCTGTTGACTTGGCCAATTAGAGGGTTGGAATTTCACAGGCGGGACTTTGGTTTTTATTGCTCTTTGTCTAGGAGAGAGACATTTGAAACCCTAATTTCGTCGGTGTTTAAGAGCAGAATCTTCACAATTCTTATAATACTAATGTGTCACAAGTTTAGCAAAATGTAATGTCAATTAACAAATGGGGAATGAAGATTGGAGTTTATCGAGACCAAACTTGCCACAAATGGATTTGGTTAAACATTAGTTGGCAAAGTTTAAAACATTATCGCATTAGAGTTGTCGAGAAACATAGACCAAACCACAAAAAGGCAACTCATGAAATAGGGAACTTAGATACATTGTTCATACAATTCTCAAGTGGATATATAATAGCATATATATATGAATACAGGATTCATTTCTCCTCCTTGGTTAGAATTCAGAGAGAGCCACAGTTCTGTGAACATTCCTTTGGGTCGTAAACGCTGTTATCTAAGAACACCAGTGATGTTAGTTTTGGTCTCTTTTCACTCCAAAGATGGAAAACATAGTAAACTATATTTTACTGGATATTACTGTACGTATTCTGATTGATCACACCGAAAGCATTCTGGAGGTGTCCAGAACTATGTGTACAAGTTATGGGAATAGACAGTTATATTTAAAATGCATAATGAAGGTATTTATAATTCACCTTAAGCTACGATAAAATCATAGTCATTCCAATGTGACATGGGCAAATGGACACACAAAAAAAAAACACATCGAATATATCTGGTTAAATGTCTTTTATAGAAAAGAAGTTCCTTTTCGCTTTGGAATCCACTTCCTTTGGGACATTCCGATCAGTCATAAAATGTCTTGTAAGCGGACACCACGCTCTGTCCTGAGTGTGGTCTTCACTGGTGGGGGAATGTGTGTGTGTGTGTGTGTGTGTGTGTGTGTGTGTGTGTGTGTGTGTGTGTGTGTGTGTGTGTGTGTGTGTGTGTGTGTGTGTGTGTGTGTGTTGGTTAATTTACATTCAGAGATTTTTGGTCTTTAGCAGAATGTATTTAGTTATTCAGATTCACCCACTTAGCCCAGTCCTTACACTGACCAGAATCCAAACTTCGACTGCCTGCAGGCCAGATGTGTCGACATCTGTCCTGGAGGAGGGAGATAATTGGTATATAGACGGATCCTGTTTCAAGCCAAATGACAATTTATACTTGTGTGGATTTGCTATTGTCAAATTACCTGATCGTGTAATTGAGGCATATTCATTGCCATATAAATCAGCTCAAGTAGCAGAATTAATTGCTCTAACAAGAGCTTGTCAGTTGGCAAAAGTTCAGTGAATCAATATATACACTGATTCCAAATACGCGTACGCCGTTGTCCACGTTCCGTCAGCCTGTAAAGGCCTCGGGACCTGACGCCACCCTGGTGATTTTTGTATGCCACCAATGACATGTTGTCCGACCGGACTAAGACATGGCGGCCTTTTATCTGGGGACAAAAACGCCATAGCGCGTTGTCAATGGCCAGCATTTCTAGACAGTTTATGCGTAGGAGCTTTTCCCGCTCTGACCACTGGCCGAAGAACAGTCTGCCCTCGAGCAGCGCTCCCCATCCCGAGGTGGAGGCGTCCGTAGACTCCACCGTCACACTCGAGGGAGTCCCCAGACTCACGCCTGACTGATACCAGTCGGCTATTTTCCAAGGTTCCAGAGCCGAAACGCATTTCCTGTCCACCCTGAGGTGAAACAGACCAGAGGTCCATACCCGGGGTGGAACTCGCACTTTCAGCCATAACTGCAGTGGGCGTATGCGAAGCAGGCCCAGCTGGAGTACTGAAGATGCCGAGGCCATGAGGCCCAGCATTTTCTGAAACCTTTTGAGCAGGACTATAGAGCCGCGGCGAAAGGATTTCACGGTGCGCTGAATGTCCAGTTCTCACTCTGGCGACAGACGTGCTGTCATAGACAGCGAGTCCCGCACTGTTCCCGAAAAATAGATTTTCTGGCTGGGAAACAGCGAACTCTTCACCAAATTGACTGTGAGACCCAGATTCTCGAGATGCTCGAGTAATGTGGTTCTGTGTTCTATGAGCTCTGAATGTGATCGAACTAGAATCAGCCAATCGTCCAAGTAGTTCAAAACTCGCATGCCCTGAAGTCTCAGGGGTGCGAGGGCCGCATCCATGCACTTCGTAAATGTACGGGGTGCTAGGGATATGCCGAACGGTAGGACTGTGTATTGATATGCCTAGCCCTCGAAGGTGAATCTCAAGAATCGCCTGTGACGTGACGCTATTTGTATTTGGAAATAGGCATTTTTCAGATCTATTGACATAAACCAGTCTCCCTGGCGGATTTTCCTGGTTGTCAGCATTCTGAACTGGCGCTTCATAAGCACTCTGTTCAGCTGTCGCAGATCTAGAATGGGTCTGAGACCCCCGTCTTTTTTCGGTACCAGAAAATATCTGCTGTATAGCCCCCCTTCGCTCTGAGCCTGAGATAAAGGTTCTATGTCCCCTTTGCTCAGCAGTTTCGCTATTTCGGCTCGAAGTAGATGAAATACTTCGTTGTTTACCGTGGTTTCGACTCACGCCGTGTTACGGCAGGGACGTCGAGCGAACTGTAGCGAATAGCCTCTTTTTATAGTGTTCAACACCCATTCTGATACCCCGGGAAGCTTTGCCCACGCATCTGCGTGAATAGCTAGGGGTAGAATGAAATCCAGGCTCTGGCTGCGGCATAGCGGCAGCTGCAGAGCTTCGGTGTGCTGAGACATAAACACTGTGTTTATAGTGTGTGAGGCGGGAGGCGCGCCGATCACGGCGGGCAGCCTGGTCGCACTCGAATTCTCTGTGACAGGTTGTGGAGAGAGAGCGAGCGGGACAAACCCTGTGGGGTTGAGCGTGTCTGTGAAGGAATGTGGGCGCGGGACTGCGGGCACATTCACTGCACTGAGAACACCGTCGGCTTGTGCTGACCGAATGTTTGTCGGTTTCGTTTTTACAGAAAACGAGGGACACGCATCGTGTAGTGTTTGTTGGCACTGTGTCATGGGCACATTCACTACATTTTTGCACAATCGACATGAGTCGATTTTATTTGTTCTAGCCCTGAACTGTGGCGGGCTGTGTCTGTGTGTGGGAATGGGCACTGAGACGTGGGCATTCTTACAACACTCATAACACCATCGGCCGTGACCGGAATACCAGAAAATACACTCTTTTGGGATTTATCTGGGTCGCCGTAAAAATGGCATTTGTGTGCAGGCAAGCGGGCTGTGGTGCCGGCTTGTTTACTGCGAAATACACTGGAACAGTCACATTGTTTGGAACTGAACGAGCGAGAAGTTTCGGTGTAGTCTGGCCGCGGCGAGACTTAAACACCGTGGGTCTTAGCTGACTGTATGTGTGTTGGTTTCGGTTTACCGAAAACGTGGCACATGCAGTGTGTAGTGTTTGTGGGCACTGGGTTGTGGGCACATTCACTACATTTAATGCACAATGACATGAGTCGATCTCATTTGTGCGAGCCCTGCACTGTGGCGGGCTGTGTTTGTGTGTAGAAATGAACACTGGGCTGTGGGCATTTTTATTACACTCATAACACCATCGGCTGTGGCCGGAATACCAGAAAATACACTGCTTATATGATTATTCTGGGTCGCCGTGGAAACGGCATTTTGTGCAGGCAAGCGGGCCATGGTACCGGCTTGTTTACTGCAAAATACACTAGAACAGTCGCATTTTCTTGGAACTGAACGAGCGAAAAGTTTCGGTGCAAGTCTGGCCGCGGCGAGACTAAATTTTATCTACTGCGAGACCTGGGATCGAACACGGGTCTCCCGTGCAAAGGCTTTGGGTTTTGCCTCTGAGCCACAGGGGGAAACTACAAAAGTGTAAAATAGCTCGAGCATATAATAGAGCGTCATCACAGTTTGTATGTGTTGGCATTTGTTTGCAGGCGTGCGTGTTATACAACAGGCTCATTGCTGCAATATTGAACTTTTTCAGCCGCTCGAACTAAGAGGAGCTGAGAAATTTTTGAGAAATGGAGAATGGCCACTGGATTGTGACCAAAACACACCCTTTCCTCATTTCGCCGGTGACGCATGTCCACGGGGGGCGGGATAGCTTTCTTGTAACGTAAAGAGAGCTAGCCGCGCAGCGGTTTTGATAGTGGCCCGTTTCCCTGACGACTAGCGGGCAGAGGGGGGAGGTCCACAGAGCTCGCCCAGTCCTCACTGTCCGATGCCAGGATAGAGCAGCTGGCCTTCTCTACAGATGCAGCTATCACGTCGTCATTAACGGCGGAAGCGGCGGCGCGCGACGGCCGTTGTCCGTCAGCGAGCGACTCGAGTGAAGCTGGTGAAGCTGACGGGCGAACCGGCGAGCTATCACGGGCTGGAGAAGGCTCGGGGCTGTTTCGTCGACCTCAATGGCGGAAACGGCGGCAGACGGCGGCTGCTGTCCATCTGTGAGGGACTCGAGCGATGCCGGCGAAGCTGGCGGGCGAACCGGCGAGCTTTGGCGGGTAGGAGAAGGCTCGGGGCCGCGCTGGCACGGCGCTTTTACGGCGCGGCGCTACAGCTGGCTGAAGTGCAGGCTCTGAGAATGATGCCAGGCAAGTCCTCAGAGTCACCATCGGCAGTAGCTCACAGTGAGGGCATCCGCCGTGGACGAGAGCGAGAGCAGCATGATCCTCACCCAGGCAGGAAACGCAGATGACATGGCGATCCTCTTCACTGAGTGTGGCTCGGCACGAGCCGCAGGATCTATGCATCTTGAAAAAGACGCAGCTCTTTTAGGAGAGGGAGAGAGACAGTGAAAAAATGTGTGTCGCAGCGGCGAACACACACACACACTTGAAGAAAAGGATATAACGCCGGAAAGCGTAGCAGGTACGGCGGCTAAAGGCGGCGATGCCAGCGACTTCAGACTCAAGGCTCGTCCCGCTGTGTGCTTTTTCTCAGACGGCGTGGCTTCTCACTCCGGATCCAGCGATGCGGTGATGCTTCGCTGAAGAGATCAGAAATCAGTTGTACCAGCCTAATCGAGCTATGTTTATAGGGCGTGACCACGCCCTTTCTGGCGGGACGTGATGAAATGGGCGCGAAATGCCCCCATTGGATATGTGTCACGCAGAGCCTCTCTCGATAGGCTGCTGCTGTTGCCGCAGGGGAGCCAATAGGCGCGCAAGCCGTCTTAACCTATGTCTGCATGCTGCTGCACAGCGTTTTACATTAATTCAAAATTAAGGATAATTTTTGGCTTCAATATCTTGTGGAAAAGAGGTTTTCCCCATAGCGTAAGATATTACGCAGTACGAGAGATACTCTCGTAAGAGAACTACTCTTACCACTCACTTATAATAACACAATTAACACATATTGCATCTCAAACATTTGTGGCATTTGAATGCAATTTACTCTGCCTCTGCTTATTTAAACATCTAAAAATATGTGAACTGTGAAGATGAGCTAATTGATAAAAACAAAAAGTCCTTTATCTCCAAGAGAAAATATGTATTTAAACAGCCCATAAATCACAGAGCAAATATATAAGTCACAGCTTGTTCTTGCGTTATAGCTAGCTACTTAAATCTAGACTGTCACACTATATTTCACACACTGGTTAGCCAAAAAAATATAACATTAGCTCTATTGAACACACACATCTGCAAAAATCACTCTCAGTCTTCAGTCCAGAATATAGCGTTTCATATTTCATGGTGGTATCCAAATAACAATTAAAAAAACAAAATGCTAACGTTCAATGCTTAACTTGGTTCGGACGGAACGACGTCCACGCGATGAAACCGGGGGTTCGGCGGCTGTGACTGGAGGAGGAGGGATGATCCTAGTGGCGCCAGATTGCGGCAGAGGATCAGGGGAGAGAAAGGATTCGTCATCAGACGGCTAGAGTTCGATTTCAGACATGTTGCAATTGGGCGGGGGCCAAATGCTGGAAAGCTGTCATAGAACAGCTGTAAAATCTGCTGTATACCTCCTGATGTTAGCTAATTGAGTTGACTGGATGAGCTCCTCCCATGACAATTAGGTTAATTATCTGAACGTGCCTCTCCCGAACTTTGTTAATAAAATATTAGCGAGTGAAAATCAGGGCTAAAATCAGGGCTGAAAACTTGTGTAATCGTGCATAAGACCTTGTCCATACTAATACGTTTTCGTTTGAAAACACTTTTTTTCCCTCCATTTTGGCCTTCAGTCCACACTGAGACGGTGTTTTTATTAATGAAAACTAAGCTTTTTGAAAAACGCTCTCCAAAGTGGATAAATTTGAAAACGCCATTTTGGCATTGTAGTGTGGACTGTCAAAACGGAGGTATTTGAAAACGATGACGCATGTTTAGTCATGTGACACATATTGTACCGGTATATATTCATGTTTATACCGGTATTGTGCATCTTATGTGCCATTCACTTTCACACTGTTCCTAAAATGTTACTTTCATATCACAGTTCTGCAAAGACCAAACATATGGTGACTGAGTGCAACCTGGTGAACTCAGTGAAAGCTGATATATTTTGCTAAATAGCATTATCCTGCCAGAGGAATTGCGCGATAACTTTATCATTTATTTTTCCATTTGTATCATCTCATTGAGCTTTTGTGAGAATTCCATTTCCTGTACACAACACAAAATGAACGAATCACTCTCTGAGACAACTCAGTGCTCCTGAGTCATATTAAAGATTCGTTTACAGTGAAAAAAATCACTCATGACCGACCCATCACTAACACTAGTGTGGAGGAGAAGCTTTTGGAAAACGTTAATGTGGATGGACAGCGTTTTTATACGAAAACGCCGTTTTCAAATGTATCCGGATTAATGTAGACGTAGCCTTAGAGATGTATTGTGCATTGTTGGCGGCTTCATTGCACTTTGTGAGATCGTGATGAAATGACAGAGCGACAGCATTAGTGATTGTAAAGGGAGCAGTCTTGACTCGCATTCGAGGCTTCAGCCTATATAATCCATTGAATAACACTATTATTTTTCATGCTGCTAAGAGAACCGACGCCAATTGCATGCTGTAAAGTTTCAGAAGTGACCTGGATTCACGCAGCACGGGATAGAAATATGACGCTAAAATAGTAACGCATTGAAGCAATGTAAAGGCACACTAAATTAATAGAAAAATATTTGTAGTATATATATTTTTTAAATTCTATTCCAAATATTGGTAAAAGTTATGACTTGTAAATAATAGGAATGTAACGACAAAATCTCACGATACGATAATACCTTGGTGTAAAGACCACGGTACGATCATTATTGCGATATTTAAAAAAAAAAGAAAGAAAGAGTGACAAATGAAGACTTGGAAAAAGGTGCCATATGTGTTTATTAAACAATGATTAAACATTACAATGATGTACAAATTAACCATGTAATTTCCTGACTCTTTTTTTTATCCTCATAACTTCTGCTTAGAAGGTATATACACACACACACACACACACACATACAGAGAGAGAGAGAGAGAGGGAGAGACAAACACACAGAGAGAGAGACAGACAGACACACAGACACACACACACACACAGAGAGAGAGAGAGAGAGAGTGAGAGAGAGAGAGAGCGAGAGAGAGAGAGTGAGAGAGAGAGAGAGAAACACACACCGAGAGAGAGAGAGAGAGAGACAGACAAACAAACAAACAAACAAACACACACACACAGCGACAGACTGACGGACACACACGGGTTAATATTTGGGTGAACTCCCCTCATTACTGTCATAACGTTAGTTTACTCTCATTCGCTTCTGCAGGACTTCAGTCAGAGTTTCAGCGACTGAAGAGAAAAACATTCACAATGTACTTTGTACGACCAAAAAGTACGACCGCGCGAGACTCAATAGCATTCGTGCCGAGGTCATTATGGGATAGTTAGAATAAAACCCTTTCAAACCCTGCACTCACTGTGCGGGGTTAATGCAGGAATCCTGCAAGACAGAATGAAAATCCTACAGAACAGGATATTGCTGAGCAGGGGCGTTGCTAGGGTCTTGATACATTGGGGGCTTAGCCCAGTCCGCACCACCCACCCCCGCTTTTGGTAACTACTACTTCTACTCAGAGGCACATAATAATAAGCAATAATATCATCAATGGAGGGTCTGGGGGACCTCCCCCAGGGAACGTTGGGCATTAAACACTTCATTTCCTGCATTCTGTGCATTTTTTGTAGCATTTTAAATGATATGTAAAAAGATAGAATGCTTTATTTGTAGAACTGTAACAGCAATTCACAGAAACACAAATAAATAATACATGAATATGAAATATTTTAAAAAATGAATATAAAACTATATATATATATATACTGTGTATATAGATATTTATCTATCTATATTTATCTATATCTATTTATACACACACACACACACACACACACACACACACACACACACACACACACACAGCAACCCATATATAGAGTCGTCAATGCTGAAATAGCCTACTGTCACAGTTTTACATTCTTACTCGCGTGCCAAGCGCGCGCAACCTGCCAGCTGTCATATAAACTGGGGTCTAATGACTACAGCGCGCAGAGCCAGTTTTCTTGTGACTGCACAACTGGACATCCCATACTGCTAGTTTTTCAGAGGTAAAGTACTTTTTTTTTTTTTTAGGTACATTACTTTTAAAACGTATGATCCCATTAGGTAAATGGTATTTAACATTGAAGAAAGTCAGAAATTCGGCGGGCGGGGGCGGGAGCGGGATGAAGAAAACAGTCCCGCGCAGGACTCTAAAATGTACCACTATTGGTCACATAATGATTTTCCATTTTTTTTCTACCGTTCACTTGTTAGCACCTTTAAATACTGTTACGTTTGATTTTTTGAATCAAGCTGCTGAGCTCACTGCCATCAGTTGCGCGGATACAATGTCCTCAATCCTTCAATCTATAGCTTAAGCCTTATAGATGAACTGAACTGAAATTTGAAAAAATGTGATATAACAGATGTATTTTATTTATTCTCATTGGTACAATTATTAAAATGGCAGAATTTGTTAAAAGGGATAAAATGGTACGTTGAAAATGTTGTTGTTGTTACACGGGCGCCGCCATGTTGGATTTCAACATTCGACTACGTCACTGGAATGGTAGGCTACTCCGTTGCCAACCAACACTATCAGAGCTAGCTTCTCTCTAACCCCTGCCTTGTCAACAAAATTATTCTAGTCGTGATTTCTAGTGTCCAGTTGTGCAGTCACAAGAAAACTGGCTCTGCGCGCTGTAGTCATTAGACCCCAGTTTATATGACAGCTGGCAGGTTGCGCGCGCTTGGCACGCGAGTAAGAATGTAAAACTGTGACAGTAGGCTATTTCAGCATTGACGACTCTATATATGGGTTGCTGTGTGTGTGTGTGTGTGTGTGTGTGTGTGTGTGTGTGTGTGTGTGTGTGTGTGTGTGTGTGTGTGTGTGTGTGTGTGTGTACATTTTATAATGAGCTTGCGTTACCTTGTAAAATATTGATAGATACCGAAATGATTTTTTAAAAAGTTAAGCGAAATTATGTATCAACAGTGGTGGAAAGAGTACTGAAAAAACATACTCAAGTAAAAGTAGCATTACATTCCAAAAAATGTAGTGTGAGTAGAGTAAAAAGTACTTGTCCAAAAAACTACTTGAGTAAGAGTAAAAAAGTAGCTTATTTAAAAGTACTCATGAGTAGTGAGTAGTGAATACTGAGCTGCGGATTCTACCCCTCACAATAAACACTGTGCACTACAATTTATACATTTAAAAAAATTGTACATACTGTAATTCACATTATATTTTGTTCTTTGTTAGAAAGATTGAAGAATATCTATCATCCATCTTTTTAAAATGCATCAAATAGAGAGATTAAAAAATACCCAATTTCTCTCCAAAACGGTATCAATGTTAGTGTTTTGATAAATGAGAATCACTAATATTATCAATTACCTCACATAATGCACTGAAAAAGGCTAAGATAGTGAGCTAACACTAATTACACACTTTAATTCCATGATATTAAATATGTTACAATTTAAATGTAAATGCACATTGTTCTAGAAGGGTGGCATCATCCCTTACATTTTACACGGCTACATTTACTCACATTGTAATGCTGATAATATAATTTGTAAGGAAATTTTTGCATTAAATAGGGAAGTTATATCCAGGAAACTTTTACAAAAGAAACAAACACACACACACACACACACACACACAAATGCATGTCTCTTTGTAGTCTCGGTGAAGGGGTTTTATCAGCAGCATCCACACACACACACAAAAAAAAGTTCAACATGAAAAATGTTTTTGCGCAAGTGCACTTGCCAAATGAATACGGATTGTAATGGATCAATCAAAAAAGGTTGTTTATTAACGAGCTGTAGTCACGCACTGACAGAAATGCAGTACAAGTTAACGCCATGGTTCACACTGATTCTGAATCTGGCGGCATGGCGAGCGCGAGACGCGGCAGTGCACAGATCGTGACGCGCGTGTCTCTATAATGTGATTTTGAAGTAAATGGGAGCGGGAATTCACCGCATTATGAACTCGTCACGCAATACCCCCAACCTCAGACCAAATGTTAGGCCCTGTAGACAGGCCAGCCTATATAAATATCATATTAAGCAGAAATGTGAAATGTACCTTATTAGAGGATTGATATCTGGATTGATGCGTGAAGAATGCACTTCCACAGCAGTCACGAGTAACAGCAGGAATAGGCGGTTAAAGTTGTCTATGCTTAATTTGATTTGATGACAGTCACGAGACCGCTTACTACAGGGGTCTCCAACCTTTTTTCTTTTGAGAGCTACTTTTTAAAAAACATAGTGGCCGAGAGCTACTCATGTAATACAATACTTTAATCTCTTAAATAATGTCTCATAACTCTCATATTAACAACTATTTAAACTGTTTTAGACCTAAAAGAGTTTTTGTAGGCTCATATGTCACCCTTAAATGTCAGAGAAAAGAACAGAATCAGAGATACATTTTTTTAAAGAAAATTGTACTTTGCATATTATACTGTAAAAACAAAACGTAATTATAGTTGATTTTATAGTGCATCTTAACTAGAGATGAAATGGCATGGAAATTTCATTTCATGATTATAGTGACCAAAATGATCACGGTTATCACAGAATCCTGTTCAAAAAGTACTAATACTAGCTACACAATAAAATCAATTCACCAAGTTTTACGTCGAAAACCAGCAAATAACAAATATAGTTAGCATTAATATGCACTTTTTGTTACATAAACATTAAAATAATAACATTAAAAATGATGGCCAGATTTTAAAGGAGTACTGGACATGTTATCTACTAGTATGTAGCCTACAAGTTCAAACTTTTTTTGACAAAAAAGATTTATAAAAAGAAACCTTGCATATTTCAGCCTTTTAATCATTTTTATAAAAAGAATGAGTCAAAAAAGATAAATTACTGACGTTTACAATGCACATTAGCTTATCTTTTATTATTAATAGTAAAATTCGGTCGTTGCTATGCAACCATCCACTGCGCTCTCCACAATGACAAAGAAGTTTTAGAAGTTAATGCATTTTTTCATCTCACTGCGCCTGGAAAAAATTAGTGCGTCGCTTCAATTATGAGCTTCCTACATTCGAAATAACGAACTCGAGCGTGCAAAAGACGCTATATGTGAACGGCCCCTTGGCGAGCTACCTCCAATCAGGCCACGAGCTACTGGTAGCTCGCGAGCGACGTGTTGGAGACCCCTGGCTTACTCAATCCAATCACGTTGATGGATAAAAATAAAATACATTTAAAACAAGCATGTAACGAGTAACGACCACAAACAGAAGGAAAATAGCGGAGAAAAAGTACCGATACATCACTTAAAATGTACTCAAGTAAAAGTAAAATTACAAAAATTTTAAACTACTCAAAAAAGTACAATTTCTGAAAAAAACTACTTAATTACAGTAACGTGAGTATTTGTAATTCGTTACTTCACACCCCTGTGTATCAATTCAAATTAATTAACATTTGAGCATTGTTGTGGGTACCTGGGAGATGATGGAGAGAAAAATAAATAGTATATACAGTGTTGGGCAAGCTACTTAGAAAATGTAGTGAGCTAAGCTAGCAGTTACTCTATATTAAATGTAACTTCACTACACTGAAGCTACCACCCTGGGAAATGTAGCAAGCTAAGCTACAGCAATATGGCAAAAGTAGTTTACTACATCTAAGCTACTTTTTCAAATTTAATTTTTATATTGAACCAACTTAATTCCAAGTCAATGCTATCTCAGTGATCAATAAAATTGTCAATCAAACATATAGGCATGCATAATTTGTCAGTTCAATTGTTTATTCAACTGTTCCAAACCAATTTGGCCAAAAAAACAAAACAAAAAAACATAACTATATAAAACCATATAACTATATAAAACTATAACAAAACCAGGTGTCAAGAGTGTGTGCATCTTTTTCCATTTCTCACGTGTCAGCCCAAGGATTGATATTGGTACGTGATGTCACACCATACGGAGCAGAAGGTGGTGGTAATGCACCAAAAATCTGGTTTGTAGGGCCCTATGAAATCCGTTTTATTTTTTCCCACATTCCAAATTCAGGTTTCTTACGAGAGGTTCTCTCGTATTGCGTAAGTTATCTTACGCTACGGGAAAGATTCATCTTCTCGAGATATTGAAGCCAAAAAATGATCCTTAATTTTGATCCTTCATTGTCAACGCTGTGCAGCAGCTAGCAGACCTAGAGCAGGCTGTCTAGCGTGATCATAGGCTGCCCTGCGGGAACTGCAGCAGCCTACCACTGAGCCCGACGTGACGTCACGTCCAATGAAGGGCGCTCGCGCCTTCACAGTGTCAAAGCCCGCCAGAATGGGCGTGGCTTAGCGTATATAAGGAGAGCTCGTAGGCTGTATTCTCTGATTTTCATCTCTTCAGAGAGGCTCTTCGCATCGCTGGATCTAGAGAAAAGCCGCCGCCGTCGAGGAAGCGACTAGCCAGCTTAGGACAGCGCCTGAAGAAGCTGGCCGTCTTCGCCACCTTCCGTGCGAGCTACGTTATCCGGCGACGTATCCTTTTTACCTCACTAAGCATAACTCTAAATAGCAGTGAGCGTCTTTTTCAAGATGCCTCGCATTTCCTGCGGTTCGTGCACACGGAGAGTGCCACGAGATCTGCGCTCTCTGCCTGGGCCAGCAACACGCAGCCCGCGCCCTCTCGTCTGGGGTATGCGAGTTCTGCGACGCGCTTCCGATGTCGACCCTGCGGCCGGACCCGGGCTGGAGTGGACGCTGAGCTGTTGCGCCTCCTCTCTAAGGCTGTCGATCGACTCGGGCTCGAGTGGTCGCCGCCCAAGGAGCCCGCACCTAACAGACTCGACGGCTGCTTTCTTCTGAGTCGCCACCGTCAAGCGCCTGCAGCCGGGGCCGCCCCGTTTCTGCCTGAACTTCACGCAGAACTGGCTAAGTCGTGGAATGCACCTTTCTCCACGAGGCTCCAATCCCACTTCTCCGCATCGCTCTCCCAAGTGGACGGCGCCGCCGAGAAAGGATACTCCGCCATTCCTCCTGTGGAAGAGACGGTCGCAGCGCACCTTTGCCCGCCCTCCGCGAGATGGCACTCAAGGTCTGCCCTCCTGTCCAAGGCCTGCAGAGGCACGTCCGCCCTTGTCGGCCGCGCATACACCGCCGCCGGACAGGCCGCTTCCGCTCTGCACTCGATGGCTGTGCTACAGATTCTACAGGCCGACCTCCTCCGTGAATGGGATGAGAAGGGCCGGGACCCAGCTGCCGTTTCTGACTTAAGAAGCGCGACGGATCTATCGCTCCGCACTACCAAGACCGCAGCTCAAGCCATCGGAAGGTCTATGGCCGCGTTGACCTTCAAAGAGAGGCACCTCTGGTTGACGCTCGCCGACATGAGGGAATCCGACCGCGCCACCTTCCTCAACGCGCCTCTTTCGCCTACCGGTCTCTTCGGCCCAGCGGTGAGCGGGCTCGTCGACCGCTTCTCGGAGGTTCAAAAGACCACGCAGGCCATGAATCATTTCCTGCCTCGGCGCTCGAGTTCCGCTACAGGCCGCTCACGTGACCCGCCGCCTACACAAACTACCACTCAGCGCCCATCTTAGCCTAGCCAGCATTCGCAGTGACGCCAGGGCGGCCGCCCTAGGTCGCGCTCGGACAGCCGTCACAGACCGCCGCCCACCAGAGGGCCTCGGCAAAGGATCGCACTGAAGCCTGAGCATGCGAAGCCTTCCTAGCATCCACAGGAAGGAAAAGGCGGCCAAGTCCCGATGCGGCCGGACTGCCGTCAAAGCTTTTCTCACTGTCAGTCCCCTTCAAACAGGCTACTGCAGTGGTTCATTTAGCAGACAACGAGCCGGTAGAAAAACCCTCTCGCCTGCACACAAACGCCGTTTTAACGGCGACCCAGAGAAATCTAATAAAGAGTATAATTCCTGGTTATCCGGCTCACGCCGAGGGTGTTTTGAGTGTAGAAAAAGTGTCCACTTCCCAGTGTTCACCCCTACACACAAGCACAACACTTCCCGTGTCATTCACAGAGCCCACTCTCATAAAGCAGGCAAAAGCTGCTCGAGTGTTGAATGTAAGAAGTGTATTCAGTCAGGTTATGAACGTAAGTCACGTGCCTGCCGGTGAGTGCTCACGCTTATTAACACAAGCCTCTCCCCGAGCACGGCCCGTGCATTTAAGCGTTGTCACAAAATGCAGGGCGATCAAAACGCTCCCCGTCCAAAGCGATCGGGACTTCAAATTTATGTGTAAGTCTCGTGCCCGCAAAAAAGCGCTCACGCTTACTAACATACACTCCGCCCAAGGCTCCGCTCGCACATCACGAAGTGATAAAAGGGCGCTCCCCATTCACGGCAATCGGGACGCCTCTTATGTATCAGCCTGTCACGGAGGTCAGCGAGCTGCCGCTTGCAAGCACCGAGGGCGCGCGCGCTGCGCCACCTCCGGTTCAGTTTCTCAACCCCGCGGTATGCAGCGGTCAGAACCCGGAGACCATTCGCCCACTAGCTACATATACAAAAGCATGGGAAGTCATTCCAGGGGTTTCAGAATGGGTGCTGAGCACAATAAGGCACGGCTATTCGCTACAGTTCACTTGCCGTCCCCCGCGCTTACAAGCGCGGACCGCGACAACTGTGAATCCAGAAGTAGCACATCTACTTCTTGCAGAAATAGCGAAGCGGCTGTGCAAAGGGGCCATAGAACTGCTACCGCCTTCTCTGAGCGAGTCAGGCTTCTACAGCCGTTATTTTCTCGTACCCAAAAAGGACGGAGCCCTCAGACCCATCTTAGATCTGAGACGTTTGAACAAGGTGCTTATGAAAAGACCATTCAAAATGCTTACAACCAGGAAAATCCTCGTGCACGTTCGCCCGAGGGACTGGTTTATTTCTCTCGATCTGAAAGATGCCTATTTCCAGATTCAGATAATACCCCGTCACAGGCCATTCTTGAGATTTGCCTTCGACGGTCAGGTTTATCAATACACCGTCCTGCCGTTCGGCTTGTCCCTGGCACCCAGTACATTTACGAAGTGCATGGCTCTCGCCCCCTTGAGGAATCAGGGGTTGCGAATTATGAACTTTCTGGACTTCTGGCTGATTTCGGCACAGTCAGAGGCAGAACTGCTATCTCACAGAACTGTGCTTCTCAGTCACGTGGAGATCTTGGGTCTCACGGTCAACTGGACCAAGAGCTCATTAGTGCCCAGTCAGTCAATTTCCTTTCTAGGAATAGAACTAGACTCTGTGGCCATGACGGCTCGTTTATCGACACAGCGTGCGCCGTGTTCGACACCTAGCCGCGTCTTTCCGGAAGGGCAGCATCATCCCTCTGAAGACATTCCAGAGGATGCTGGGCTGTATGGCCTCAGCTGCAGCAGTGCTTCAACTGGGCTTACTGTGCATGCTCCCGCTCCAACGCTGGCTCAATACTCGTGTGTCTCGCCGAGCTTGGGCTGCTGGCTGCGAACAAATCAGAGTGACTCAGACCTGTATTACGGCTCTGCAGCCCTGGTTAACAGCCGACTGGTATCAGCGGGGTGTTATGATTGGAGCGGTCTCGTACCGAAAGGTCATCTCGACAGATGCGTCCAACACAGGTTGGGGTGCGCTCTTCGAGGGCAGACTGGTCTTTGGCCTGTGGTCAGACCAGGAGAAGCTCCTTCACATAAACTGTCTGGAATTGATGGCAGATGGCAATGAGTACTAGCCAATCAGAGGCAGAGCAGGGCAATCGTTTTTTTTTCTGGTTAGGAAAACGTTAGTGAGTGACGTTTAAATGAAAATACGTGCGAGTCGCGACCGTTGCGACTGATGGTGACTGGACTGTAGGAGAATTTTTATATATTAATTATATTTTAGATATTCTAGATATAGTTTAATATCGTTTAACCCTTTAACTGTCACTCCTCCTTTTTTCGCATAGACATGAAAATCACTATTCAAACTTAAATGGTTGTAATTCAAGAATGCTTTGGAATGTAGACCTATGGTTCGTCTTGTTTTAGAGAAGACATTTGCCATATTATTGCTGAAGTGAAGTATTATGAAATTATGAAAGTTAAACAGAAAAAAAGTTATACAAGTTTGAGTTTATGAAAATGAACAATGTAAAAATATAATTATTTATATTTTATAAAAAATATATATATATTACAAAATATATTTTACTCTAAAACTGCAAGAAAATGTAAGCCAAAAATCTGAAGAAGTTGTGTTCCAAATATTAGGTTGAAAATATTAGGCTCAAAAAATGAGCTTTCAGTAAGATTTTATTTGGCCGCAGTACCAACATTTTTCACTAGATGGACAGCCAAGCTTCATTACAGAAGAAAAATAAACTGTACCGTGTGCAGTTTTACAAAACTGGGCACAGTTTACCAATCTGTCCAGATGGATGTAAATTGACAATCTGTACCCACAGTTTCAAACTATCCATCCTCAAAGATTGTAAAACCGTGCACACAGTTTATTTATTTTTCTCTTCCCGGAACCTTGGGGTGCTCCGTAGAAAAAGCTCTTTTACTGTCTAAAAAGGTGCTTGTTTTGGGCTTGTTTTCACGGGCCTGGTTGCTTATTTGTCTCGAGAGATCTGGCAACACTGGTCACGCCAGCAGGGCAGCCTGGACAGTGCCTCGGAGATGAGACTCTGATAAGCAGTGAGTTGAGAGGTAAGTTTGACACCAAGTCGAAAAAGTTCATAGCAGACAGTTAACCCTGCAACAACCACATTGTTACGTTATTTACATCCGCAATACTTTGTTGTCTCATCGAATTTTTCTATGATCGTCAGGTCAGATTGGGTCTACCTTACAGTAGCCCAGTAGTGCACAACACAACGAAATTCAAAAAGCAAACATAAGTTCACAACACAACGGAAACAAGCCGCAACACAACGGAAACAAGCCACAACACAACGAAATAGCCACAACACAACGGAAATGCTCCCGACCACCAGGGGGGCAGGTGGTCTCCGGAAACGGTACATTGCTCTCAATCTCCCATGCGTTATCGCTGGGGGTCTGGATGATTTTCACTCGCACAGACACACACGAAGAATGTGAATGTAAGTAAAAGCAAGTAAATATTAAAATGTATTGTGGCGAGGGGGGCGTGGTTCAGCGAAGTCGGTAGCGGGAGAGCGAGGGCGGAGCCGAGCGGTGAGTAAGTGGGTCAAGTTCAAATAACAAACACCTGTTTGTGATTTCAGTAATTGGCGTGAGGAGACCGCATATAAGCGGGCCGTGCTGACAGCATTTTGAGAGAGGCTGGGAGCTCGTGCACGTCGCGTGAGAAGCTGTGATCAGTGATCGGAGTGTTGCTGAAACTTTGACACGTGAAGCTGTATCCAGCGGGAAGGGTGTTATTGGAATCGTGTCCAGTGAAGCTGTATCCAGCGGGAAGAGAATTATTGTCTACTGTTTATTTTGCCTTTTTGATATTTCTGAGTTAACTTTGTTTGAGCGTGATTACGCACCTTAAAGGGGGAAAAAGCCCATAAATAAAAGTGCATGAGTCCCAGTATTTGCCGACCCCGTGTCTCCTTCCATCATCCATACACAAACGAACCTATTATCCATCACACTGGTGCCGAAACCCAGGATGGAAGGAGAGGCCGCCGCCAGGCCACCTCTGGCATCGCCGTTTGCGGACATTATCAACGCGCTCGCGGGCCTCCATCAACAACATCAAGAGGCTCTGCTGAAGATGGAGGAGCATCAACAACATCGTTTCGAGGCCCTCCTCCAGACTCAGCACGAGGACCGCGAGCAGTTCCGGAGCTGGATAGACCGGGAGGCTCGGGCGTCTACATCGTCGGTCCCGACCACGGCCCTTCCCCTCCACAAGATGGGTCCCCAGGATGACCCGGAGGCGTTCCTGGACCTCTTTGAGAGGTCGGCCGAGGCCGGGGGCTGGCCGCCCGCGGACTGGCCCATGCGTCTGATCCCGCTGCTCTCGGGAGAAGCACAGATCGCCGCTCAGCAGTTGCCAGTCCGCAACCTCCTGGTCTATGAAGACCTTAAACGCGCCATTCTTCAGCGGGTCGGCCGGTCCCCGGAGCAGAGTCGTCAACAGTTCCGCTCCATGGAATTCGGGGAATCCGGCCGACCCTTCATCTTCGCGCAACAGCTCCGGGACGCGTGCCGCAGATGGCGGGTGGCCGAGGACCGCGACGTCGATGGAGTCATCGAGTTGGTGGTACTGGAGCAGTTCATCGCCCGGCTGCCAAAGAAGACTGCGCAGTGGGTCCAGTGCCACCGCCCGACGTCGCTGGACCAGGCCATCCAATTGGCAGATGACCAGCTGGTGGCGTGCCCAGGGGTTGGCGATCCCCTCCCGACATCTCTCTCTCTCCCTTCCTCTCTCTCTCTCTCTCGCCCTGTCCCCGCTCCCAGGTCCCGAGGCGGCTTCCCACCGCGCCCGGCGCCCCGCTGGAGGACCGGGCCCGCAGCTGAACCGGTCCATGCACCTCGTGCGCAGCCCCGGGGAACCCCATCGATGGTTGGCAGCTCGCCAACCCCGACCCCTGCACTCTCCTCATGCCAATCACATGACCCACTTCCCGCCACTGGGATTTGGGAGGCCTGGGCCGGCCTGCTGGCGTTGCGGGGACCCTGGACACTTTGTGGATAGGTGCCCGGTGATGGAGGTCGGAACGGTGATCAGGGTCCCCGACGCGCCTCAGGTTGCCCCCGATCAAGCTGGGTTGTACCAAATTCCAGTAAGTCTAAAGGGGGGTACCTATCAGGCTTTGGTGGATTCAGGTTGTAACCAGACCTCCATCCATCAAAGCTTGATTCATCCAGTGGCATTGGATAAGAGCCGCATGGTTAAGGTTCGGTGTGTGCACGGTGAGGTGGTGGGATACCCCTTAGTGCCAGTCATTATTCAATTTCGGGGACAAAAGCATAGTGTGGAGGTGGCAGTTAAGCAGCACCTCCAGCACCCGCTAATTTTGGGGACCAATTGGCCGGGGTTCAAAACGTTATTGGCTCATTTATGTACGGGTGCTTCTGGGTTAAGAAAGAGGCAGGAGAAGAGAGCGGTGGTTCAGGTTGGAGAGGCTGTACCGGGACCCTCGGGCCCTGTCTCAGAGGAACGGAGTGCGTCAGAAAGGGAAATCTTTTCTGACCGCGATGATTTTCCTCTGGAACAGTCCCGAGATGAATCGTTTAAAAATGCGTTTGATCAGGTCTGCATGATCGACGGACAGCCTGTCCACCCAGACCAGCCGCTCTCATATCCTTATTTTGCCGTGATAAAAGACAAGTTGTATCGGGTGACCCAGGACACCCAGACAAAGCAAGATACAACTCAGTTGTTAGTTCCAAAGAGCCGCCGGGAAATGCTTTTTCAGGCGGCTCACTGTAATCCAATGGCTGGGCATTTAGGGCAAGCAGCTACACTAAATCGCCTAATGACCCAATTTTTTTGGCCGGGCATTCACGAGAATGTGCGCAGGTGGTGTGCGTCTTGTCGTGAATGTCAGTTGGTGAATCCACCGGCCAACCGAAAAGCACCTTTGTGCCCCCTTCCATTAATAGAGGTCCCCTTCGAGAGAATTGGCATGGACCTCATCGGGCCATTGGAACGATCCGCACGGGGGCATCGCTTTGCATTAGTTCTGGTGGATTATGCAACGCGATACCCCGAAGCAGTGCCGCTTCGCAACATTTCGGCTAAAAGTGTTGCGAGCGCACTGTTTCAATTAATCTCCCGGGTGGGAATCCCGAAAGAGATTCTCACCGATCAGGGCACGGCGTTTATGTCACGCACAATTCGCGAGCTGTACGAATTGCTGGGCATTAAATCGGTTCGGACCAGCGTCTATCACCCACAAACAGACGGCTTGGTGGAACGATTTAATCGCACGTTGAAATCCATGATTCGTAAGTTCGTGCAGGAAGACGCCAAAAATTGGGATAAGTGGTTAGAACCCCTCTTGTTCGCTGTACGCGAGGTCCCCCAAGCCTCCACGGGGTTTTCCCCCTTCGAGCTGCTCTATGGACGCCAGCCCCGCGGGGTGCTGGACGTGCTTAGGGAAGCTTGGGAGGACGGACCTTCGAACAGTAGAAATGAAATTCAATATGTCCTGGACCTGAGAACAAAACTCCACACTTTGGGGCGGCTCTCTATGGAGAATTTGTTTACAGGCCCAGGACAAACAACGTCGGCTGTACAACGGGGCTAAACTACGTACATTCGCACCGGGAGATAAAGTGCTCCTATTGCTTCCCACATCCAGCTCTAAATTACTCGCCAAGTGGCAAGGACCGTTTGTGGTCACACGGCGAATCGGGGATCTCAACTATGAGATTCTTCGATCAGATAGGGACGGGGCACATCAGATTTACCACCTCAACCTGTTAAAAAAGTGGAATGAGGCGGAGTCAGCGATGCTGGCGACGGTAGTGAGTGGGGAGGAGGATCTCGGGCCAGAGGCGAACTTAAAATCTCAATCCTCTGCTCTGGCCATTTGCGGAGACCACCTCTCACCGTCCCAGATCACTGACATTCGAGGGTTACAAACGGAGTTTGCCGATGTGTTCTCGCCCCTCCCTGGTCGGACAAACCTCATACAGCACCATGTTGAGACCGAACCGGGTGTGGTAGTGCGCAGCCGGCCATATAGATTACCTGAGCATAAAAAGAAAGTAGTTCAGGATGAATTAGAGGCTATGCTGGATATGGGAGTCATAGAAGAATCCAACAGTGACTGGGCGAGCCCGATAGTTTTAGTGCCTAAAACTGACGGCTCAATTCGGTTCTGTGTGGATTATCGAAAAGTGAACGCTGTATCGAAGTTTGATGCGTATCCAATGCCACGGGTGGACGAATTACTTGATCGGCTCGGCACGGCTCGATTTTATTCGACACTGGATTTAACAAAGGGTTATTGGCAGATCCCCTTATCTCCAATGACTAAAGAAAAGACCGCTTTCACAACGCCGTTTGGATTACACCAATTTGTTACCCTTCCTTTCGGCTTGTTCGGGGCACCTGCTACCTTTCAGCGCCTGATGGATAGAATCCTCCGGCCGCATGCTGCATATGCCGCGGCATACTTGGATGATATTATCATCTATAGTAATGACTGGCAGCGGCATATGCAGCATTTGCGAGCTATCCTCAGGACGCTGCGAGGGGCAGGGCTCACGGCCAGCCCAAAGAAGTGTGCGATTGGGCGCGTGGAAGTCAGGTATCTGGGCTTTCACTTGGGTCATGGGCAGGTGCGTCCCCAAATTGATAAGACGGCAGCAGTTGCGACCTGTCCAAGACCTAGGACCAAAAAGGAGGTTAGACAGTTCCTGGGGCTAGCAGGATATTACAGACGGTCTGTACCTAATTATTCGGACCTTGCTAGCCCGCTGACTGATCTAACTAAAAAGGAGGCACCAGATACCGTCCAGTGGACGGAGCAGTGTCAGCAGGCTTTCACCCAGATAAAGGCTGTCCTATGTGGCGGGCCGCTATTACAGGCTCCTAACTTTTCTCTCCCTTTTTCCCTACAGACAGACGCGTCGGACAGGGGGCTGGGCGCCGTCTTGTCCCAGGAGATGGAGGGTGAGGAACGGCCGGTGCTGTACATCAGTCGAAAGCTCTCAAAGAGAGAGACTATGTACAGCACCATTGAGAAAGAAGCCCTTGCCATCAAATGGGCCGTCCTCACTCTCCGCTATTATCTCCTGGGGCGAGAGTTCACCCTCTGTTCGGACCACGCTCCCCTGCAGTGGCTCCACCGCATGAAAGATACCAACGCGCGGATCACCCGTTGGTATCTAGCTTTACAGCCTTTTAAATTCAAGGTGATCCACAGGCCGGGTGCACAGATGGCTGTGGCAGACTTCCTCTCCCGGAGGGGAGGGGGGGGGGGGGGGGGGGAGGCTGCAGGCCGGACGGCTCGCCGGCCTGAGATGGGCGGTGGGGGTATGTGGCGAGGGGGGCGTGGTTCAGCGAAGTCGGTAGCGGGAGAGCGAGGGCGGAGCCGAGCGGTGAGTAAGTGGGTCAAGTTCAAATAACAAACACCTGTTTGTGATTTCAGTAATTGGCGTGAGGAGACCGCATATAAGCGGGCCGTGCTGACAGCATTTTGAGAGAGGCTGGGAGCTCGTGCACGTCGCGTGAGAAGCTGTGACCAGTGATCGGAGTGTTGCTGAAACTTTGACACGTGAAGCTGTATCCAGCGGGAAGGGTGTTATTGGAATCGTGTCCAGTGAAGCTGTATCCAGCGGGAAGAGAATTATTGTCTACTGTTTATTTTGCCTTTTTGATATTTCTGAGTTAACTTTGTTTGAGCGTGATTACGCACCTTAAAGGGGGAAAAAGCCCATAAATAAAAGTGCATGAGTCCCAGTATTCGCCGACCCCGTGTCTCCTTCCATCATCCATACACAAACGAACCTGTTATCCATCACATGTATGTTTAATTTTAGTGTTGTTAAACACTTTAAGACAATATTTGTCTAGTGCAGAAGATAGATAATTACTGTGTACTTGCCAAGAAGTTAGTCACTGTGATTTTGAGTTGACATTTTATTTCAAAATATTATTGTTAGTCTCAACGCCCTTTTAACAGGCTGCTTCTTCCCTGAAGTTAGTAATTTTTTTACAGATCACAATGTATTGTCCATTTTGTGGCGCTACACTGGAAAACTGTCCTGCTTTTTGCAGTGCATGTCAGAAAAAACATTTCTGAAAGATAAAGTTCCTGGTGAAAATGAGGCAAGCACGAGTGCAGGTAGGCAACAATATCTGCTTGGTGAACTGTCGAGTATAATTTGAGAGATTTTTATATGACAATGTGTTTGAAGCAGGGAAATCAGAGAGAAGTACAGTGGATTCCTTCATGAAGTTCAGGGCTTTGAAGGAGAAGGAGAGGAAAACCTTTACTAAGAAAAGTCAGGAATCTAAAAAGGATAAAAAAACAGTGAAGGTATCTTTTATATGCCACAATAGGGATGAAGACTATTGCACCTTACATTTCATAATTACTTTAAAGGATAG
Organism: Siphateles boraxobius; assembly: GCF_051911475.1. Lineage (NCBI taxonomy): Eukaryota > Metazoa > Chordata > Actinopteri > Cypriniformes > Leuciscidae > Siphateles > Siphateles boraxobius. The sequence continues at coordinate 2,787,431 of NW_027509186.1, read as the reverse complement.
TTAGAATCACGATTACCCCTAACCCATATCTGTTTCCTATGGAATTCAGTCCATTTGCGGAATTGAGAAAATAAAGATAAACTATTTTCAAAAACATGATTATCTTTTAATCTATCAGTTTTATTTTCAGTGACAAAATAGTTTTTATAAATATTTTATAAAATGCCCCAAGTTAAAGCTAATTTTAGATTTCAGTTTGTGACACTTAACATTATTATTTATTCTTTTCATGTGTAGATTTATGTTGGAGTTATGTGGAGACATGGTGGTGTTCTAAAGCCTATCAGAGGGAAGACCCTGCCTCTTGATGTTCAACCTAATTGGTCATCTGAGCAACTTTTAATTGCTGCTGAAAAGAAAGTAAGAGACTTTAATCAGGATATGGAAGAGGGTCCGGTCCCTATGTATTGCTGTACCCAGATGGTTCAGAGGTGAAAAAACATTCCAGGAACAAACACCCCTTTCAAACTACACCTGTACAAAGAGGCAATTGGAAAGGCTTATCAAAGCATAACACTGTTTATAAGCAAATTTCAAGACTTTTTAGCTAATGGTAAGCATATTTAATTTAATGAAAATCTTACCAAGACATAATGTATAAAACACTATTTACACGAATGGGTTTAAATAAAAGTGAATTTATTACTTTCATTGTTGTTTGAAGACTGCTCTGGGGATTCTTCTAGCGAAGACAGTGAAGTGCAAGTAAAGTCTACCTCTCACAGTCCACATTATGAGAGTGACACTTTGGTGGGTGCATTTAATTGCATGTCTCCTTACATAAATATAACATTTAATTGTAACTCATTTTAACAAGTGGCTTGTTTTTTTTTACAGATATGGGATGGTCCAGATGAAGCAAGCACACCAAATGCAGGAAGCACATCAAACAGGTATTTTTGATTATTATCAAAGTTAACAAGACATTATTTGGAGGTTAGGAGTGGAGTTGTTCAAATTAATTCACAGTAGTGAATTTTTCAGACCCCCTGATCTCTCTCTGCCTTTTTTGGACCAAGTAAGTTCATAATTGTTCATACCTTGCAAAGTTACTTTGTTACAACAAATGAAAAAAATGTATTCTGTCTTTATAATGGTCAGTTATAATGTTTTTTTAATAATTATTATATTTCTGGCAAATCTAGGAAGCAGGAAAAAATGGAACAAATATCCAAGAACACACACATGGCCAACAAGTGCTACACGTAAGCTCCTTGTATTACCTCAAAAAGAGTTTCAAAACATAAATGAATTGGTTTACAAGTAGCCTACAATTACTTTTGTTTGTCAATGGATGTAAATTATTGTTATTCTGTCTTTTTACAGCAATTACACACGTCTCTATGCCCCAATAATAATCGAAAGTGACTCGGAAGGGTCCGATGAGAGCAGACAACATGTTCAAGAAGAAAGGTACTTAATTTATTAATTACTCAATGTCATGTTCCTAAATTTATTGACTATTTTTTTATATCATTATTATTTTGCTTAACTTAATCAAAACCTCTCTATTTATTAAAGCAAAGATGTATTAACTTCTGCAGACATTGTGTCAGATCTCTCATTGAAGATAATAAAAACATCTTGCGGCAGATTCAACATAAATAGAGCCGATGTTTGGGATTGAGCAATTCGTGGATTCAGACGTGCATCATACAACCCATTACACGACATGCTTGTTAAATTCACAGATGACGAAGGCACAACTGAAGATGCAGTGGACACAGGTGGTCCCAAACGTGAGTTTCTAACCCTCCTAATGGACTGTTTAAGGACACGGAGAATCTTTGATGGTCCAGAAAATAGGAGATTTCTCACCTTTAACAGTGCAGGTAAATTATTTACTTAAATCTACTTTTTATCTGCCCTGTTCATAATTGTCTTGTTTTATACTAACTGGACAAAAACAATTTACTGCAGCTGCCAGAGAAGATGAATACTTCCTTGCGGGGCAGATGATTGTGGTTTCTATTGTTCACGGTGGTCCGGGTACTTGCTTCCTCTCAGATAGGCTATACAATCACCTCACTGGGAGGGCTGACATTAATGGAACAGTTGAAGATATAACAGATGAGACCATGAAGGCAGCTTTACTTGAGGTGCATTCAATTTTTATTTAAGCTCATTTTAAGATTTTTGTGTGTGTGTGTGTGTGTGTGTGTGTGTGTGTGTGTGTGTGTGCGTGTGTGTGTGTGTGTGTGTGTGTGTGTGTGTGTGTGTGTGTGTGTGTGTGTAATAATGGTTTAAGGATTAACAGTTACAATATTTTTTTGGTATTTGCTGTAAGAGAAATGTATTAGAATTTAATTGCTCCTTTTGAATGTGTCCGATTTACCAGATATCTAGTGCATCATCTTTGGATGAATTACACATGGTCACGGATAAGTATACCAGCTTGCTGCAGACTGCTGGATGTTTCGATTACCCACAAAGTGTAGAAGGCACAGAAAACATTGTGAAGGATTTCATACAGTGGTACATAATTTACAGAAACCAATACTCAGTACAAAGGTAAGTTGGTTCCTAATTTAAGAGCATATTATCATTATTCATATCATCATCATTATTATCATTACTTTGTTTTGCTTCTAGATTTAGCGACGGTCTTTCCACCCTGGATGTCATCCATGCCCTGGAACAACATCCAAGTGTATTCAGACCCTACGTGTGCTACAGTGTTGAGAAACTAACACCTGAATTACTGGAGGCTGTCTTCAAGGCTCAGCTCAGTGAAGTTGGTAGCAGCAGACGACAAGAAGAAACAAGGATTTTAGGATTCTGGAGAGACTATCTGCTTGACACTGGAGGTAAAGGATTGGACATCATATTTTATTGTTGTTTTGTACATATTTCATAAAATTCCATTGTTTTCTTTTGTTCTATTTTTTCAGAACAGCCTCAGCCCCAAATGACTTTTGAGAGGACTTCTAAATTTCCCATTGCCAGCACATGTGCCAATACAATAAAATTGCCAATGTCAAAAAGCTATGAAGAGTTCAAAAATGCAATGGACTTTGGTATCCAAGACTCACCTGGTTTTGGATTGCAGTAGAGGAGTAGAACAATGTAAAATGTTAGTAAGACCTTCGTTCATCTTCGGAACACGAATTAAAATATTTTTGATTAAATCTGAGAGCTGGATCACTCCTCCATAGGCTTCTAAGGGATTGAAACTTGCCGGCCCAGAAACATTATTAAATACATCGTTGAAGTAGTCCAAGTGACTACAGTGGTTCAAACTTAAGTTTATCAAGCGTCGAGAATACTTTTTGTGCGCAAAAAAATAAACAAAAATAACGACTTTATTCAACTATTCATTTCCTTATCTGTGGGCCTTGAGTCAGTTCACTAGTGTTATAGCGCAGCGCTTCTGTGTTGTACGTCACACATAGGCTCACTATTGGCCGACGCTGGTCATGTGTGTGATGCGTGTGACGTACAACAGTAGCTTACGGTGTTTTACTACATGAACTCACTTGAGGCCCAAAGAGAAGGAAATGAATAGTTAAATAAAGTTGTTGTTTTTGCGCAAAGTGTTCTCGTCACTTGATAAACTTAAGATTGAGTCACTGTAGTCACTTGGACTATTTCAACGATGTCTTTATTAACCTTTCGGGGCCGGAAAGTTTCAATCCCTTAGAAGCCTATGGAGGAGTGATCCAGCTCTCAGATTTAATCAAAAATATTTTAATTGGCACACTGTAGGTAATAAGCATCTATAATGTCTGGGTTGTTATTCCCAGGGTTCCCACGGGTCATGGAATTTCTGGAATATCATGGAATTTTAAAAGGTCTATTCCAGACATTGAAAGTCAGGAATTTTATATATTTTTTTATTTTTTATTTTTTATTCCATGACTTATTATATAAGTCATGGAATATCAGGGAATTTAGTTTGTTGCTTTAAATTTTAGTTTCCATTTATCAAAATGTAATTTTTCTATACCGATTCTCACCAGCAGGGGGTACAACCGCGTGTTGTTGACGAAGACCAGAGCAACAGTTAGAGCAAGCCATTCATTCATAAAAACTCACATACATGATCTATAGTATAAGATACATGTTAATATTCCTACATACATGATTAATCTGGGAAGGGTCATAGCACTTTCATATTGTTGTCCTATATTGTTAGTTTAACTGTAACTTATGTCGCTTTGGATAAAAGCGTCTGCTAAAAGACTAAATGTAAAATTGGCTTGACATTCGCACATTTAGGGACCGTCTCTAAAGTAACATTGGTAGTCCTATAGGCCTAAACGTTTCTAACTTCAATAGCAAACTTAAATTTATCTGAATAAATTGCGCATTATGCCTGACACCTACATGAACACTTTACAGTTGGTTTTATGACTGCAAGTCGTTCTCTTCAAATGCTATTGAAGTTAGAAACGTGTATACCAATGTCGTATGTAACTTTAGAGATGGTCCCTAAATGTGCGAATGTCCAATGTCAAGCCAATTTATGCCAGTATCACTGAGAAACGCTCAGCTTTAAACTTTAGGCGTTAAGTTCATATTCTGAGTGCTTCTGCTTGCCTGCGAGTTTGGTCTTTTATATCACTGTATGAGTCCATTAAGCTACGTTAAGCGTTTTATATGTCCAGCAGGGGAATGCTGACATATTGAGGGAAACCCTAGTAGCTACTGCATGCAGCACAATCACCGCAATATAAGGTTGAGGCAACTAAACAACCAATAGATATGTCAAACTCAAATGTAACATTGGATCTGTATACATCCGCATAGGGGGAATAACATTATAATCTCGTTCACGGTAGAGATGCATGTAGGCTACACAGGAAAAGTAATCGTGAAGACACTGAATTTCACATAAAACATAATAATCATTCACAGATACACTTACATTGTTGTAAATGAGTTTTTATGAATGAATGGCTTGCTCTAACAGTTGCTCTGGTCTTCGTCAACAACACGCGCTTGCACCCCCTGCTGGTGAGGTGGACTAACAGCAGATGGAGATTATGCTCGGTAATCTACTGCTTTTCCTGCAGTTCCTGGACGTCAACGTTGAATTTACTGTCGAATTTGAACCACTGAATTTGTGGAAGCGAATTTGCAAAGCGAAATAAAATGGACCGAAAACCGCCTGTTGAATATTATAGGTTGTATTTTTAATCAGTTTGAATATTGTGGAAGTGAAATATGAAAGGTGAATATGGATTATTGAAATTTTACTAATGAAAATGTGTTTGAAATGTTTTGAATTTAAATATTCACAGCTTAAATATTCAACCATGCTAAATTTCAGCCCATAAAAATGCAAGCCCTAAAAATACAATGCATTAAAGCTACACTGTGTAACTTTTTTAGTTTATTCTTAGCTAAAAACACTTAGTTCTTTCAAAAATATATGTGCTCATTAATGTATATTTACTTCGTTCAAGTAATAAAGTATTCTCGTGAGTGTATAATATGCCATTGAAAATACATACGGGTGGGGGGTTCTAATGTCGGTTGCCATGTTGCCCCTCCATCTTGAAAGTACATTAGCCAAAGAGGGACATACCCGTTAATTCAAGCTTCGCCTTTCGCGTTTTAACACTCGATGGCACCGTGTCGAATCTCAAGAGGGGGATTGCTTGAGACTGATATATAAAAACCTGAAAGCCTTTTTGAAAGTCTGTTGCTGATGGAGGATCACTCTTACTCTCGAGGATACGTATCAGAGTCGCCAAGGAAGCGAAAAAGAGAATTAAGACGGCAACGCAACAGGCAAATCAACAAGACAAAAGTAAATATTTGAGTGGCCTTTCCAAGATGGAAAGAGCTCATGACGAGCAACGATTTTAAAAAGGATGCCGACGTTGCCTGCTTTCTTCTCGACAGGTAACGTTAATTAAGCCTGTTTGTGTATATTGGAAGTTGCTTGGCTAATTATATCATGGTGTGCTGTGCATAACGCTAGAACGACATCTAGGATAGGTTTCCTCGCGTCAATGATGAAAATTATTGTTTACCTTGTAACATAAATCCGTGTTCTATGACGGATAACATGTGATTAATATTTTAATGGCGCTATAATTTGTAGGCTATAAGTTATATGTAGGCACTTTAAATTTTAGTTATTTTTCATTTATTTTACTTTATACACAATTAACGTAGCCTAATGTGATAATGCAGTTGTAATGCTGCATTCCAATCTTGGACTACATTGGCCACCGTAGGAGTTAAAACGAAATCGGAATTGAGAGGAACAGAAACTAATATTCACTGGATGGTCATATACCTTTTCACCGCTAGATGGGGGTAAAAATCACACAGTGTAGCTTTAAGAATAGACATTCCCATGATTCTGAATGCAAAACATTAGACAACCAAACAAAATATTATGTGATTTACTTGAGGTTCTGACAAAATGTTCTATTTAATGTTAAAAATTAGTCTATTTATTAATGTCTAAAATGTTATAAATGAGTCTATTAAAAATATTTATTAATTTCAATGAATTCATTATGTAAAAAATCGTTTGAAATGAATGAATGAATGAATAATGGTGACTTGTTTCGTGCAGAGCGAATCTCTTGAATGATGAATAATTCAGTGATGCATCAGATACATTTTTACAGTCGCTGGTCGCCACCAACGGCATCATGTAACGTATACAATCTTTATTTGAAGCGTAACATAAGTTTCAAAGATCAGTTACTTATTTTGATCGCGTCTGCCACAACATCAGAGTCTATATCCGGCTTATGAACTTTTATCCCAATACTTCCGTTATCATTTAATGTTTGCGACACAGAAAGTTAGCCTATTGTGTAGTATGTCACTTCCGTGATCCCTGATCTGAGGAATCAGTCTGGAGCTCAAACGCTGCAGGACGAGTAACACACCAAAGTTATTCAGGTTGTTTAAATCACTGAGGCTTAAGTATGAGCAACAGAACTGACGTTGCCAACACCACTTCAGACCAAATGTCTTTATTTTACCCTCTGAAACTTGTTTGCTGTGATGACGCTGGTAACTGCACTGCTGAAATACTAGACTGCAGACTCTCTACAAAGCTCTGCTGTGTTTGCGTGTCGATCTCTGACTGTAATGCTTCATGAGGCTTGTTCAAACCCAAAACCTACATATTGCAAAACACACAACCCACTCATATTTACACAATCACTAACTCAAAGGCTCTTGGGAATCGCTCATTGGAGTGCTGAAATCAAATTGTTGGCTGCTGATCCAGTCTGTTAAAACAATGTGTTTTATTCTTGGTCGTCATGTAGAAGACTAATATCTGACTAATATCTCAGTGTGTACAGGTTTCCAGAAGTTTGTTAGGAAAGTTGTTTGTACGACAAACACTTGTGAGGAAAAGTCTCTGTAGTTGGTGAGGTTTGCAAAAGACACTTGAAGTTACGACAGCATTTAATTTTGTTGTATTATGTGCATAAGCTGTAAAATGGAGGTTGTTGAAAAAAAAAATGTATGTAGCTTTAAAATACAAGCAGGGTTAATGCAATGCATATTTTTTTCAAGTAGTACAATTTATTTATTTTCGGATTTTTTTGAAAAAACAAAAGGGGCAATACATATTGATGAACATTTTCACAAATGTAAATATGTCAGATTATAGCCTTAGGCTAATTTCCATCTGCAATTCAACAGGCTTTTTGTTTCAAAAACATTTGGCGTTATTTTACTTCCATATTATAGGTCATGGAAATTCATCTTTTTAGTCAGGCGAAAGTCAGGGAATTTGACATTTGGTTTAGAGTGGGAACCCTGTAGCTCCACAGTTTAACCACATCACTTTGCGTGAGTAACCATCAATGCAGCCACTTATAGCCAAACCCTATGGTTTTAATTTGTCATAGCCATCAATGTGCCAGACATGATTTGGCCCCAAAGAATGGTAAACCCTTCTCACAAATCTTCTTCTTGAGCATTGTTCAATGCCTAATGGATCAAGGTCTGCCATCATAAACATTACATCTTGCCTTCACACTGTAAGATTGTGTTTTTGACGCAGGGTCTGGCACATTGTGCGGTAACCATAATGCTGTCCAGAACCATTCAACTCTCCAACAATAGCTGTCCGGACAGTGTCCAAAGGCGAGTAGCTTCTTCGTTTGTACAAGGACAGTCTGTTCAATTTTTTTTTTCAGGGTACGAAGGCTCATTTTAATGTTTACTTCGATGCCAAGAAATTCACAATGACACTGTAACTGTGTCCATCTCTGAAGTACTTTCGAAGAAGATCATCCTCACAAACATGGACTGATGACTCTAACCATCAACAAATGATACAATATATAATAGAAATGGCATTATTAAGTAACAACTTTAATTTGTAGAAACATCTGACTCAGAATTAAGTTAATAAACTTAAACAGTGTGCTCAAATAACAGTAACTTAAGGTTTAGACTTACACTTAAGGTTCTAAGGCAAACTTAACGCATACATGCCACGTTCAACTTCTTCAGACAAAAACTGGACATTGGAGCCACACGAGCTGCAAAAGGCTGTAATGGTTCTCAGATCATTTCCCCAAAATGCTTTTCACTCAGAGTAGGCTACTAGTCTAGACATTTGAAGCTGATGTCAGCACATCACATGCTTAGTGCATGAGATGTAATTGCTTAGATTCCAGTTAAATATTTCATTGGGTTTGCTGGTAGATGAACCAACATAAAACTGAGGCCAGCACAGCATCTGATGCATGAATAACCACATTTTTCTTAGTAGCTTATGCAATTTGAAATGTATCTCTGTACAATTACTTCAACTTACTGAAGTGAGTGCATTTTTGTTAAAAACAAAAATTCCACTACATTCCACATCTGAACACCACCAAAGTCTTCAACCAGCAGAAATTTGGCAGACTTGGTACAAGACTGTCGGTTTATTGAAGACTGGTATTTCATACAATGTATCAGTGCCATGACCAAACTTGCAAAAATCATGATCAACTAGAGAGAACATAAACAGTAACATTGTTCACAGCTGTTCATGGCTCTGCAGCATTGTTAGTTAAAAAAAAAACTTCTCATGGGAATACACAATCGTAGGTATGTAGTCAAAGTATTTACATTTTACTAAGGATTAAGATTCAATGGACATGGATAGATGAATTGGAATTGTACGACATGGTTTTAACCAACATGCTATTTTTACGATTGACAAACTGCAGGTCAGATTAGGATGCAAAATGAAAAGGTTTGGCATAGCCAAGTTCTTTCAACCCAAGAAAAAAAGGGGGAAACTGGACACAGGTGGAGAAGACAGGGAGAGAAGAAGGGAGACTGGAGAGAAGTTAGACAAAGATGAGCAGCACAATAGACTGGAGCAGACCGAGGGCCAGAAGCAGACCAAGGTTCAGGAGCAGCAGGAGACACTAAGGCGGACTGAGGGCAAGAAGCAGTGCGAGGGGCAGGAGTGGCATGAGAGGCATGAGAAACTGGAGCAGACCGAGGGCCAGAAGCAGACCAAGGTTCAGGAGCAGCAGGAGACACTAAGGCAGACTGAGGGGCACGAGGAGCACGAGGGGCAGGATCAGTATGAGGGTCATAAGCAGCACGAGGGGCTGGAGCAGCCCACTGAAGAAGAGGGAAATGTAGGACGATAGAGAGGGCAAATCAGTGAAGAGTTGGAAAGTGAAAACTGGAGAGATGGCTAGGAGCAGCGAATGTCAAGCTGGCCCTTATGGTACGTTGAATCACATCTGTAATAAAGACATGTCCAACTCTAGGCGGCAAAATTAAAACTGATCTTGTTTAGATAAATGCAACAAAAATTGTAACATGTTGTCAGTGCTGTGATTGTGTTTTTTTGTTTTCTCTTCTCAGATATATCAAAGCTGAAGGCAGATGATCCGACACAACATGTGTTAAAGGTATTTCCTAAAACCGTGCAGGGAGCCGCAAGGAGGAGCTTCCAAGGACAGTGGTATGAGGAATATCCTTGGTTTTGCTTTGCATGCCAGCATTTTTCGTCTAGCAAAACTGTTTATACCTCTTCTGAGGGATACAAAAACTGGCGCAAGGCCACTTTTAAAGATGGAGGCTTTAGTGTACATTCCAAATCTGAGGCGCATTTGAATGCAATGATCACATGGCGAGATCATCAAAAGATGATGAAACGCAACATATCAGTATTAGGCATGATGAATGATGAGAATCGCAAACAGATAAAAGAGAATCAACAATACATAAAGACTATAGGTCAGGTATTGCGTCTTACTGCAATACAAAATACAGCTCAGCGTGGACATAATGCAAATGATGAGTCTAGGAACAGAGGCAATTTCCTTGAGATTTTGCACCTAGTAGGAGATCATGATTCTTTTATTCAAAAAAGACTATCAGAAGGCCCCCACAATGCGATGTATACTTCCAAAAATATCCAAAACGAAATATTACAAATCCTGGCAGAGATGGTCCATGAGGACATACTAAAAGAAGTCAAATCTAGTCAGTACTTCTCTGTTACATCTGACGAAACAAAAGATCTCAGCAAAAGGGTGCAATTGTCCATAGTCTTAAGGTATTATTATGAGGTAGCCATACGGGAGGGGTTCTTAGGCTTTTGGGAAGCCGAACATTTGGATCCCAGCTCCTTAGCTAACAAAATCATCTCTTCTTTGGAGCAGTATGGCCTTGAATACAAGGAGAATTTAGTGGGCCAAGGGTACGACGGCGCTGCAGTTATGAATGGCCGGTGCTCAGGGGTGCAGAAAAGAGTTAAACAGGTTGCCAAATATGCTTTTTATGTCCACTGCAATGCTCATTGCTTAAATTTGGGTCATTGTCGATTGCGTCAAAAAGGTCCCTGAGGCTGGCGAGTTTTTTACTTTGCTCCAGCAATTGTATGTGTTTCTTTCCAGCTCTTATGTCCATCAAAATTGAATGGAAGTACAAGCGGAGATGTTTAGTGGCCCCCCTAGAGAACTTCAAAGCCTTAGCGACACCAGATGTGCCTGTCGCAGCATTGCCTGTAGGAACCTTTTTGATAGATTGTCTGCAGTACTCAAAGTGTTGGATGACATATCATACAAAGGGATTGATCCTGAAAGATCTACGAAGGCCCGAGGGTTAATGTCTCAAATTGACCTGAACTTCATTGGGCTACTCGCTATATTTAGACAGGTGTTTGGTAACGCAAAGTTTTTGTCTGAGCTGCTACAGTCCCCAAACTTGGATCTCCTCAGAGCTGTAGACTTAATTGAGACCCTCAGGGAGACCTTTCAAGAGCATCGCAATGAGGAGGAGTACTTTAATGAGCTGTGGAACACAGTAATCCACACATGTGAAACCTGCAACATCCCCATAACTGTTAGGCCCTGTCACATTTCTCCCCCCTTAAAACTTCCACTTGGTTTTGAGTGCCCTCGAAAGTAAAGTCCCCTCAACGAGGGAAGTGGAGTTGAAGATCTTTCCCTATGAAATGGGACACTACTATATGGAAATTAGCGCGGCAAACCTCACTACGTCACGCGCAGCATCAACGTGTCTACTACTACTACTATTTTCATTCAGAAAATGCCGGTTCCAGCTGTTGTGTGGCCTGTGTTCGTTTATCTACGTCTGATGAATCAACAGAGAAGACATGTGGAATATCGAAGACGCATTCGCCATATTTTTGTCTGTATTTAATCATTTACACGCGCTCATGAAACCCAAAATATAGTTTGCTTGTCTAGTTGCAGTCCGTTTCCGAGCGCGCGCCGCCATGGGAACAGGGTCAACGTCTCTTGTGCAGATCATTGTGCTTATAATAGTACTTTTTTACAATCAAACACCTCCTGCAATTTAGAATCAGCAATTTTACAACAATCACTGATTGTGCTCAGTGCAGTTTGGGTTTGACGTTAGGGAGAAGTGACAGCGCACTGTGAAGAAAAAGATGAAGCACTAACATTAGACGAACGCGGCTAGTTTTTAATAGTTTTACCTCACATCTTCTTTTTATAATATTTGGAAGCCAAAATCGAAAATAAAATTAGATGAACCAGATCAGATGTATATTTGATGGGCAGACTCTCTCGAAGCACTCGGCAGATATCATGAACATCGTCGTATAGATAGCTTTGTGAAATATTTTCTAACAGTAGTGTTCAAAACATAAGAGTCCATTGAATGTGCATCAAACTAGCATATTCCAGCATATTTAGACATTTTAACATGCTTATTTGCGAAAATATACTTCAATTGTTCCTTTCCAGTGATGTCCGCCATCTTGTTTAAAAACATTTGGCTTGCTGAGTCCGCAAGGTATCCTGGGTAATTTCATCTTCCACTTAGTTTTAAGCCTGCATCGGACCGCACTATGTTTTGAGGGTTGATTTTAAGGGGAGAATAGCACTCCCCCTTGCACTTTGGAGTATTGGGACACCCCTACACAAGAACGCGCAAAAACAAGGGTTAGGGCAGAAATCTAGGGTAAGTGGAGGTATTGGGACAGGCCCTTAGACTAAAAAGAGCCAAACAGACACCCAGAGCACTAAATGACAGTTATGTCACCTCCACACTTGGTCACAGAAGCCAAGATAATGGCAAGGATGCCTTTAGAACAAACATATTCCTGCCCATAATCGACTCCATTATTGGGGAAATGCAGAAGCGTTTTTCAATGCCCAGTTGCAACATAATGAAAGGCTTACAGGGGCTAAACCCAGTTAGCAATCACTTCCTAAATGAGGATATTGTCTTGCTGCTTGCTGAAGCATATATGGCTCAAATATTGAGGATCTGAAAAATGAACTCACTCAGGTTGAGAGGCTTTTTGCAAGGAGTAAAAGAGATGGAAAAAATTGCCCTTCATCTTTGATTGAACTGCTAGGTTATTTGGACCCTTTTAAAGAGGTGTTTTATGAGATGCATCGTTTATGCAAGATTGCAGCTGTTTTACCAGTTACCACATCTGGATGTGAGTGCAGTTTTTCCACTCTAAAACTGGTAAAAAAATCAACTGCGCTCAACTATGGTACCAGAGAGATTGTCCCATTTAGCTGTGCTCAGCATTGAGAGTGACCGTGCAAAAGCAGTTGACTTAAACAAGTTTGTTTAACACTTTGCTAGCATTCAGGGAAACCGCCGTCTGCAATTGATTTAACCTGTACAGTTTAATAGTCATGTGCAATAAAATAACAGCATCTTGCAAATAAGAAAATTGCTTTAGGTTATAATTTTATCAAGTTAGTGTTTTTCATTTCAAGATGTTCTTTTTCGTATGTTTTCTGCATACAGTATGGAGCCTCACAAATGCCTGGTGTAGGATTACAAATTTATTTAAATGTTTAATTTAGATTTCCAATACAATAGTATTTTATATTGAGAAAGTTTAGAAATGATGAGACCAGGAAATCTCTGCAAACGGTAGGGGTTCCCAGCGGGATATTCCTGACTGTCCCATCTCAGTACTAGAAGGCTAGGCTTTTCCTGTTCTCGTTATTTACCGGCTGAAGAGTCATGCTGAGCAAGTTTGAACACCTGTTATTTTATTACTGAGACCATTTGTCTCATCTCAGTACGAGAAGTCTATGCCTTTCCTGTTCTCATGTCTCAGCAGTTTACAACAGATGGTGCCCTGTGACCCGGATGGAGAAACTGAAACTCAACAAAGAATGAACTTTTGAAACTTCAAAGCTCAAAGATCTCAACAAAGATCTGACTTTCCAGTTCCAGACTGAATCTTTTGAATCAAGAAAGATCTCAACAAAGCTGCCTGAGTTCGCGAACTGAATCTCAACAAAGATCTCAACAAAGCTGACTGTGTTCCAGAACTGAATCTCAACAAAGCTCTCAACAAAGCTAACTGAGTTCCAGAACCAAGCTCAACAAAGATCTCTGACTGAGTTTCCAGACGGAATTTTTCCATACAACAAAAATTTGGTGAGTTTCACTCCATTCAAAGAACCGTTGAAAAACCAGTAAAAATTATCCTCTGTGCCATCAGAGAAGTTAACAGACAGCTGTAGGGTTTGTTAACTAAAGTTATCCTCTAAAGTTGCTTTAGAGATGAAATGTATCCTCTATAAAATTAGGGAAGATTAGCATCAAGTGCTAATATATTGTACCCTCTGTTTTCAGGCAGGGAAGGTTAACATTACGTGTTAATATTGGTGAACCTCTGTTCAAACAGGGATGTGTTTATCCTCTAAAAGTTAGGAAGGTGAAAGATCCTATGCATTTCCTTTTAGAGTAGATTAGTGTAACGTGCTAATATTTTGTGTGTTACCCTTTGCTCTGGGCAAGGAAGGTTAACTGTGTTATCGAGTGTAGCCTCTTTTGATCAGAGAAGATTTAGTGTTTTTGTTTGTTTTATCCTTTAAAAGTTAAGAAGGTGAAAGATCCTTTTGCATTTTTCTTTTAGGGAAGATTAGTATAACGTACTAATAGTTTGTGATCTGTTGGTAACAAGGAAGTTTAACAATAGTTGATTTGTGTTAACAAGCGTACCCTCTGTAATCAGAGAAGTTTAGTGTTTGTTTGTGTGGTAACAAAGAAATCCACAAAATGATTAAGAAAAGTGCTAGACTAATCTCCACAACTAAAAAAGGTGGTCTTGCGACCCCTTTGTGGTCAGATAGTGAATTTAAAACACTGTTAGGAGAACAAATGAACCTAATAGTCACAGAAAAAGTTAGACAAGAACTAACAAAGAAATGTGAGATTCATCCAGACAAGATTTGGTCGGTAGATGAGTGTAAAAAGGTGCTTGGAGCAAGTATCCGCAAAAAAAATGTGAAAGGGATATTATGCTGCCATAGAGAATTTGGTTTAGCAGTAGCTACACAACAGTCTCAGCATAACCCAGAACTAGAAAAAGAGAACAAAGAGCTACGTGCTAGAATTTCTTCTTTGACTAAGAAATTGAACCGCAACAAACCTATAGAAAAAAATGATGTAGAAGAAGTTAGTCAGCCGGATAACATTTACCCTGATTTACGAGCGTTCTTTGAAACAGATGCGGCTCTCCACCCAGTAACTGATGTGCCTGTAAATTCATTAAATGTGTGTGGTGCTACACTCAAAAAAATAATTCATTGGATGAACTCAATTAAGTTGTGGGCAGGATTTCCATCCAATAAATATTTGTAGCCCCAACTCAAACTGAGTACATCCATTCAACAGAATGTAAATTAGTTAACCTAACTCATTTGTATCAAATAGATGCAAAAGAATATAAATGAGTGACTTGATTAACTTATTTCTATCAAATACTTATTACTAACCAGACTGACTTTATTTCTGTCAGATGTCTACAAAAGTTTTATTGAAAATTAACAGGGGTTTATAACTATGTTTTCCATTTAAAGTTACCATAATAGTGATTAGTGTTTCCATTAGTTGGGCTCTTAACTCTTATTATATCTATTGTCTTTTTAGGCTGCTGTGACAGTGTGTTTGTTAAACACATTTGGAGCAGCAAAGTAAGCTAAAGTGAAATGAGATCAGCTGATGATGGTTACCTGTTGATGGTTTTATAATCATTATGAAACAGAATGATTTACTGAGGTTTTTATAATCTAACCATTATGTTTTCACGTTTTTTTTTCACAACACATACCTTGTGTTACTGCAGCATGAGATCAAGGAATATTATAACACTAAGTTTGAAGAGTTTAACGAACATGAGCACAAAAAGTCTGTTTCTGATGACACACACAGACATCAACAATCAGCGTATGAATCTCAACAATGGTGACAATCAAAAGTACTTTGCTGCAATGCATGCTGGGTACCACCATAGTACAAAACTCCCAGCATGCATTGCAACATGAATAAATTATGCAGCTGAACTGTCCTATAATTTTGTTTGATTCTAAATATTTGCTTTTATTTTTTGCTGTTGTGTTTGTTGTGAATTAGTAGCTTTTCAGTGATGTTCTGAATTAATCTGTTTATCTAAATATTTGTGATTGTTACCATTGTTGAGATTCATACGCTGATTTTTGATGTCTGTGTGTGTCATCAGAAACTGATTTTTTGTGCTCATGTTCGTTAAAGTTTTCAAACTTATTGTTATAATAATGCTTGATCTCATGCTGCAGTAACAAGGTTTGTTGTGAAAAAAACATAATTGTTAGATTAAAATACCTCAGTGAATCAGTCTGGTTCATGATGATTATAAAACCATCAACCATTAACCATCATCAGCTGATCTCATTTCACTTTAGCTTTCTTTGCTGCTCCAAATGTGTTTAGCAAACACACTGTCACAGCAGCAAAAAAAGACAAAAGATATAATAAGAGTTAAGAGCCCAACTAATGGAATCATTGATCACTGTTATGGTGACTTCAAATGGAAAACATAGAGTTAAACCCCTGTTAATTCTCAATAAAACATTTGTAGACGCCTGACAGAAATAAAGTCATTCTGGTTAGTGATAAGTATTTGTTAAAAATAAGCTAGCCTCTCTCGTTTATATTCTTTTGCATCTATTTATTACAAATGAGTTAGGCTAACTGATTTACATTCTGTTGAATGGATGTACTCAGATTGAGTTGGGGCTACATTTATTTATTGGATGGAAATCCTGCCCACAACTTAATTGAGTTCATCCAATGAATATTTTTTTTGAGTGGAGCTATTAATAATTTTTTAGTTAAACCAATTAAATATATTTACACATATGATCTTAAATAGATTTATTTAAATAAAGCAAATTAGATTTAAATGTGTCACCTCTAAGAAGGGCTTGAATCATTTTTTTGAGTGTAGAAAGAGATCGGAGGGAATTGAGGGAACTGAAAGTGTTCCTCCCAACTCTTCTGTTGTCCAAATCCAAACGGTTGCAAAAGCACTTGGACCTAAAGCCATAGAGCGACTGTCCCAGAGCCTACCTTCAGCACGTAAACAGTTTTCTGAATTTAGAAGAACATTAATCAGCAAAATGCGTCTATATGACATGTCGTTAACAGAGGTCACACAGTTAATGTCACAAATTTTAAATGAAACTGAATTCAACAGTTTTGAATCTGCCGTGACTTCTGAACTACAGAATGCCAGAAAAGATGAATTGAGAGAGGGAGTTCTGAAGGCATTGAAGAACATTGTTGGACCTAAAATTGACTAGTTAAAGATCACTAGTTGTTTACAGAAGAAGGGTGAAACTGTTAGTGAGTACACTCAAAGATTTTGTCACTCAGCAGCAGCATACAGTGGTATAGCTGACACTTCAGAGAAGGTGGTAGAAGATAATGGTCCCCTAGTTCGCACATGGTTTGATGGTCTGTTGTCAGAACATAGAAAAGCATTGCCTTTCTTAGACTTAACATGGTCCACTAGAACCATACAAAACAACTTAGACAGTTTGGCTGCATGGGAAAGAGACTCTGATGTCAAGGAAAGAGTAAAAATTGCAGCAGCATCCTTTAAGGTCAACGCAGAGAAGCAACAGAAACGCAAATGTCCTAAGAGAGAGGGCAGTAGTTGTTATTATTGTGGTAAACATGGACATTGGGGAAAAGAGTGTAGAAAAAACAAAAAGAATGTTAGAGAAACTAACAATGTAACTCAGCGTCTGCTCAGCCTGCTGGCTGCTCTGAAGCAGCCCCTCCCCTCGTCATTAAGCTCGTTGGGCAGCTGTTTTAGTTGTTAACCAGTTGGGCTGTGATTGCTTATTTTCCTCACTAACTTACAACAGAGATAAAAGACTTCTGTTTTTGTTTAATAGAACAAAAGGAAAATGACTATCTCAGCCTTCCTTTGGGGAACACTGGTTAAGTAAACTCACAGCCTTAAATGTTATGCTACAGAATAGGCCCTTTATCAGTAATGGTGTTAGGTCAGACTGTAAATGTAAAATGCCTTCATGCAGTGTCCACACCTGATGAATGAAACAAAAGAAACTTCTGTCACCTCCTCCCATTGGGGAAATTGGTTAACTACCCCCACAGCCCCGAACATTATTTTACAGCGTGCACCAGTCAAGAACCCATCCTCATGTATGATGTCTGCAATGACTGAATTTTTGTTAGAGGATGAAGGAGAAATGACACACGATTGTGTTACGCTTACATATACACCTATGAGTGAAGTAAAAGAAACTCCCACAGAGAATTCAGAATTTGAGTTGTTTGTTGACGGTTCAGCTCAAGTAATTGAAGGTAACAGACGAGCAGGTTATGCAGTAACGTCCATCACGGAAGTGTTAGCTTCAGGACGTCTTCCAAATCATTTTTCAGCTCAAGCTGCAGAACTAGTAGCCCTAACGAGAGCATGCACGCTAGCTTCAGGATCAGTTGCTAATATCTACACAGATTCCAGATATGCTTTTGGGGTAATTCATGATTTTGGTGTCATTTGGCAAACCAGACAGTTTCTAACTTCTGCTGGATCCACCATTAAGCATGCTGAATTAGTGAAAGATCTAATGTTTTCCATGAAACTTCCAAAGAAATTAGCAGTGATCAAAGTGAAAGCACATCTCACAACTAATACTACGGAAGCTAAAGGTAATGCTCTTACTGATATGGCAGCTAAACCGGCTTGTTTCTATGCAACTGTACAAGTTTGTTCAGGTAGTGCAGCACAGAAGAAAATTATGCCTCCTGAATCAATAATTGATCTGTACAAAGACGTTTTCCTCCATTAGAACCAAAGTGGCATGGGCCACATCAAGTGATGTTGATTACAGCAGCTGCAGTATTGTGTCAGGGAAGGAAAACCTGGACTCATTGTACACACTGTAAAGTGTTCTCCCACCTACAGGGATAGGATAGGACACGAACCAGTGAGGAGACGAGGGAAGAACCGATTGCAACAGGCGGTCGGGGGCCAACCCTTCGGTGAAGAATCCCTCATAGGCCTTCCAATCCATTAATCCATCCTCACCTCACTGCATCTTTAGGTGTCAAAGGAATTAAGAAATAGGGAAAGATGGAACAATAGCAGACTCAGAAAAAGTTTACAAGCCTAGTGTTTGAACAAATACTGCTCTACTGTTTAGCAGACTCTGAAAAGTTTACAACCCTTTTGTTTTCTTTCTTACTCTGTGCAGATACCACTGATGACTTCCCGAGACCCATACGCACTGACCTCGTCATCTGCGTATGAAGCCACAAGAAAACCTCAAGAAAACGACTAGACCCACTTCCGAGCCAACAATCACAAAAGGATAAAGAAAATAAAAATAAAAAAATACACAACGCAGAGACTCACATACGAAACCTTCAGTCATCCATCAACATGATCAAGATTGTCGTACCAGTAACATCACAGACACTCTCGCTTCGCACAAGATAATGATCTTACAGAACAGAGTGGCCTTAGATTACATTCTAGCAACGCAAGGAGGAGTCTGCACCATCATCGGACCTGAGTGCTGCATCGGGTTTTAATGGATCCAACAGAGAACTTGAACAAAATCCAACAAGACATTCTTGATCTTTCAGCAAAATTACACCAGATGACTGAAGATAATTCTTCATGGTTCGGAAACTTGTTAGGTAAACTGTGGATATGATTAAAGGAAATAGCAATTCTGCTGTTATTTCTTCTACTAGCGTACTATCTATGCGTCCACAGTATCAAGTGTTTCATTCAACAAATGACTCACGCCCCCCACAAAGAAATGACAGTTCCAAACAGAAAAGACTATTACCCTTAAGAACTTCACAGACCCTAAATTTGCATGTTTGTTTCTGTGTCAGCATGCAATTGCAGAAACAGCAACACAGAAGCCTGTGCCTGTAACAATCACAAGTTACAAGAATTAACTTTTAAGTGTCTAAATTTGTATTTACCATTTGTCTCATCTCAGTACGAGAAGTCTATGCCTTTCCTGTCCTCATGTCTCAGCTCATTTACATGCTTTGTTCATCACAATGTAATCCCTCCCCCTTGAAATGTATATAAACTACAATGTAAAGACTAGATTAGACTAGACTTGACTTGACTTGGGTACGAAGCAGACTACAGCAAATAAAGAATCCTGCTTAAATAAGTCTCCTGGTTTTCGCTTCTGAGTTTTTCTACACTGAAGAAGGAAGAAGTTTACAACACTGGCATCCATAAATTTTTATCTTGGGCTGAAATGCCCAAACTATAGTGAATATGAGAGAGTGAGAAAGTGAGAGAGAGTGTGTGTGTGTGTGTGTGTGTGTGTGTGTGTGTGTGTGTGTGTGTGTGTGTGTGTGTGTGTGTGTGTGTGTGTGTGTGTGTGTGTGTGTGTGTGTGTGTGTGTGTGTGTGTGTGAGATTATGAATGACATTTTTATGTGCATTTTAAATTGTTGTATGTTATACTGTAATAAATCCAAAAATAATGTTTGACTAAAAAGTTACTTCACTGAGTCTTTATTGAATCAGAGGGAAATGTTTTGACAGTTGTGGTTATAATTGCAACAATCCTGCATTATAATCTTGTTTCAATCAAGATAACCTAAATCTATTGATGGCTTTTATTCCATGGCTTGGTAGAATTCCAAAGTAGAATGTGGTCTGTTATTTCTTGATGCCATGAAAAACAGAGCGTTGCCATGGACGCAGTTCAGAGACGGAACTGACTATTTTCTTTAGTGGAAGCAATACAATCGTTTTTAAATCAATAAACTCCTTTTTAAATCAATATTTTGTGTCAAATTACTTATTTATTTGGTAGGTAGCCATGTAATAAGCGGGATAACAACTATATTATAGCGAATAACAACTACCTCGCTATACATTATCCCTTACGTGTTGTATGACTAAATCTCTCCATATTTCCTCAAAACTCACCAGAAGACATCATTTGAGGGGTCTTTTTTTGTTTTTAAATCTCCTGGGGAGCATACCCCCAAACCCCCCAATAATTGCTTTTTCACAAAGTACAATTTAAAGGGCACCTATTATGCCCCTTTTTACAAGATACAATATTGGTCTCGGGTGTCCCCAGAATGTATTTGTGAAGTTTCAGCACAAAATACCCCACAGTTAAATTATCATAACCATTTGAAAATGTCATTTTTGGGGCCTGTTTTAAAAAGAGGTGTTTTGGTGTGTACCACCTTAAATGTAAATGAGCTGCATATCCCCGCCCTGCCTTTGGATGAGGGATAAGCGGGATAATGTATAGCGAGGCAGTTGTTATAGCGAATAACAACTGCCTCGCTATACATTATCCCTTACGTGTTGTATGACTAAATCTCTCCATATTTCCTCAAAACTCACCAGAAGACATCATTTGAGGGGTCTTTTTTTGTTTTTAAATCTCCTGGGGAGCATACCCCCAAACCCCCCAATAATTGCTTTTTCACAAAGTACAATTTAAAGGGCACCTATTATGCCCCTTTTTACAAGATGTAATATAGGTCTCGGGTGTCCCCAGAATGTATTTGTGAAGTTTCAGCACAAAATACCCCACAGTTAATTGATCATAACCATTTGAAAATGTCATTTTTGGGGCCTGTTTTAAAAAGAGGTGTTTTGGTGTGTACCACCTTAAATGTAAATGAGCTGCATATCCCCCCCCTGCCTTTGGATGAGGGTGTAACTTGCATACCTATGGCAATAATCAGTCGGTAGAAGCAGAATAGATGAGGTTGAGAGACGAGACCCGCTGTTTTGTATGGCATTCAGCCGTACATGTTTGAACCGTAATCAGACCCAGATGATGAAGAGACTCCGGCAGAAGAAACACAAATGAGAATGGACCAGGATGTCTCTGAATGGTTATTTGATACATTTATGTGCTTATAGAGTTGTAATCGCGTCCCCTTTGCAATTATGGATGTGCAACACACACACAGACACACACAAACTGTGATAACGTTGGCGCAATTTTTTTAATCTACAAACACAAATACTGTGATAACGTTTGCTACGTACAAACGAAATTACATTTATGCGAGGGACCTGTTGCGTCATGTTTACATTACTTGTCGTACAGGTGCTTATGTGGCAAATGTGAGAAGATGGCTACAGAACAAGAAAATATATGCTGCAGGGAGATAGAACAGGTATTAATTTATTTACATTTGTAATTGTTGCAAAAAATAATACGTGACATAAAACTGTCTGACGCTATTTGTTGTATCGAAGGTTACAAGACGGATGATAGCAATTTTGATGTCTTGTCTTTACAGAAAACATGCACAGTTTTTAATACAATATCTTTAAAAAATATATTTATAAACGTGTGGTTACACACTATACAAACAAGGTTTAAATTATTACACAGACATCCTATGACGACGACAACAACTTTAGACGCATTTGTTGTTGAATTGGCTGACATCGACTTTAATGAGTATTTGCTCAAAAATCATAAAATACACTTACTTCTACTGGAGGTGACGTTGGATCGCGAACAGTATAGGCAACGATCCACACTTGAGGATTAAATTTGAAGCAAGACCTGCTTTGAATTGACCCTCGTTCACAAAACAGTCTGTCAGAAAATGATTTGCGCAAACATAAACGTATTTTGGAAGTTTAAGTGGCGCCTTTCCTTCCTAAATAAAATCTATCCACTGCGTTTTCAGTGTTCAGTGTTCAACCACTTTGTGTAATGTAGTGTAGAGAACAAAACACATTCAATGAAAACCGTAGCATTTTAAATTATGAATAATATCCATGGCCCCCCTCCTGAAACCTCATGCCACCCCTTTGTCACCCCAGGAAAAAATCTCTAGATCCGCCACTGCCCCCAACAAGGGCAAGCAGGATCTTTGGTTACCATGGCTACGATCAGATAAGTTGGTTTATTACTGTTAAGAATGTGGTCAGGGCCCCTGCCATTAGAACCTACAGACATAAAAACAGACTTCCCTGCATGTATTTGTCGATAAACGGATCTATAAATGAGCATGCATCCCAGAACATTTTTGTGAATGATTTACTGTATTGTGTTTTATGTATATTATGTATTTGATACTACGGTATGTATTTTATTATACAACTAACTGTAGTGTCACAAATGTATTAAAATGTTTTAATTTATGTTCAAAAGTATTTTAAACTGTTTGCCACGCTAGGTGGGTGTAGCGCTCATTACCTTTATACACTTTTTAACAAGCGTGCACCTAAAGATGTATGTCTGCAACCTGAAGACGTGTTTCCGTAGTGTAGTGGTTATCACGTTCGCCTCACACGGGAGGGCCAGCCGCACGTACGTGTAGACTTCCTTGACCCATGCTTGTTTGCTTAAAGGTGAAGACCCAACTTTATGTATGTTTTGTAAAATTCCCTTATCTGTCAAACATATTTTATTAGATTGTCCTGGACTTAACACAAGCAGAATGCTCAGGAAGTCTACGTGTGGCCAAAGGTATATTGCATCCGTATTGTTAAGCACTACCATAGAGAATGAATGGGAAAAGTTAAGGGAAGTTAAGCTTAACCATTTTCGGCTCCCGCACGAGGGCCAGCCGCACGTAGGTGTAGACTTCCTTGACCCATGCTTTTTTGCTTAAAGGTGAAGACCCAACTTTATGTATGTTTTGTAAAATTCCCTTATCTGTCAAACATATTTTATTAGATTGTCCTGGACTTAACACAAGCAGAATGTTCAGGAAGTCTACGTGTGGCCAAAAGGTATATTGCATCCGTATTGTTAAGCACTACCATAGATAATGAATGGGAAAAGTTAAGGGAAGTTAAGCTTAACCATTTTCGGCTCCCGCACCAGTTGACCTGGGTTCGATTCTCGGCCAACGCATTTCATTTTGCTCAAGCTGTCGTTAAAACAGTTTTCTGGGGACCCTGGCCAGCTCCTCCTCTAACTCGTTTGCTGCAGCAAAACTTTTGTACCGGTCTTTTGGCAGCAGTGTGGACTGGATCTCCCCGTCGGGGAATCGAACCCCAGTCTTCCGCGTGACAGGCGGAGATAATTTCCACTATACTAACAAGGAGTTGCAGAGACAGGTAGTTGTCCCCGATCAGCGCGACTTCCAGGAACAGTGACATGCGTCAAATGTGAAGTGTCTGTATAAAACGTGTTACATTTATAAACTAGAAACCTTGTTTTTTAATATGGAGCCTGGTAGGTCAGGTCAATAAGTTCATGCAATTTTTTTAAGTGCCAGGTCCAAACAAAAAGAGTTTCAGTTTATCTGCACATGCCAGCTGCTAATGTATTTCGAGAATTCTTGCTGACCGCACAACAGGGCTTCCAGCCTACATCCAACGGTCTTGCGTTGGTGGTATAGTGCTGAGCAAAACTTTTGTTAAGGTCTCTTGGCAGCAGTAAAGGACTGGATCTCCCCGTCAGGGAATCGAACCTTGGTCTTCCGCGTGACAGGCAGAAATACTTTCCTAACGAGGAGTTGCAGACACACGTAGTTGTCCCCGATCAGTCTGACTTAGGATATTTACATTACACTGTTATGCTGATTGGATTAGGATGGGTAACACTCTCAGTCTAGGGCAAGTTCCTAAACTTGTATGCCTCATTTACATGCTTTTGTTTCAGAGTGTCTCCACCATTATGTAACGCCTCCCCCTGAAAGGGTATATGAACTATATGTATACTGCCTTAGTTAGACTTGACTTTTGATTTTGGACGAAGCAGACTACAGCAAATAAACAATCCTGCTTAAAAGATACAATCCCAAGTCTCCTGGTCTTCGCTTCTGAGTTGTTCTACACTTAAGAAGAACAAGGTTTACAACAATTCATTGGGCTATCATGCAATCAAACTAATCAAGAGTTGTAGACTTTGATGGGTTGTTGTTGTGTATTTTCATTTAGCTGTTCTCATGATTGCTGTATTTATAGACAACTGTGCCTATGATCTTTAAGTTTAATCACACCACATGTAGCCATTTACACGTATTCCTACTTGGCATATGTAACTCTTTAGGTATTTACAGCACCGCTGGTCACTGTATGATAAAAATGTGAAAACATCATAAGTAGAAGTTTATTTTAGCTCAAGTTTGCTCTGTGTGAATGTATTGTTCTGTTTCAGTGGTGTTCTGTGACTCAACCTTGAAGGGAAAAGATATTGCCTTTGAGGTCAAACCCTGTTCCCCAACGGCATCTGCTGAAGAAAGGGAGTGGACACACTTGTTGATGGCCCCAGAGTACAAGCATAAAAAAAAAGATTTGGCAGGAAAACTGAGAGTGCGCTATAGACATTGGAGATATTGCCTTTGTGGTCAAACCATGTTCCTCAACGGCATCTGCTGAAGAAAGGGAGTGGACACACTCGTCGATGACCCCAGAGTACAAGCATTAAAAAAAAGAGTTGGCAGGAAAACTGAGAGTGCGCTATAGACATTGGAGATGCACCAGTCCTTGACACAAGAGAACAAGAAAGAAAACAAAGAGTGGCAGGAGGGGATGAATCAAGTCCAGTGAAGCAGGCTTTGATCACAGCTGCAAAAATATGGAGCGCTTCACGGATTTGCGTGTAATCCTTGCGCTCTGTGCCCAGCAATGCTCTCTGGATGCCGGCCAATCAGCAGCTCGGATTGTCGAGCCTTTGTCGAGCGTTTTCGGTTTTGGGCCAATCAGCAGCTCGTATTGTCGAGCGTTTTTTGAGCGTTTTCGGTTTTGAGCCAATCAGCAGCTCGTATTGTCGAGCGTTTGTCGAGCGTTTTGGGCCAATCAACGGTTAGTATACTCAAGCGTTTGTCGAGCGTTTTGGGCCAATCAACGGGTAGTTTAATCAAGCGTTTGTCATAGCAACCACCATAGCAACTGACAACGAGTCAATTACCCCAGTGAGTCAGTGAGTAAAACAAAAATAAATAGAATATTACGAATGTACTGACATAACATTGTCTTCCCAGAGTACTTTTACAATGTACTGACATGGAATTTGTCGAATGCATTATGCTGTCAATCGCTGGTTTTGATATTTAAAAGATACGTTAACGTTAGTTAATTAACGTGAACGTCAGGCGTCCTGTTTACACATTTAAACCATATTTACACTTTGAATTTCGACTCCAAACTGTAGTAACTACATCTAAGGAAGATAACCAGTTAGTCTGATCAAAGATTAAATACATTTTGAGAGATCGCTAGTATGTAATGTAATGTAATGTAATCCATTGCATTGGAAATTAACAGGACAACATGTGACGATCTCTGAAAACAAAATTAAATTATGAAAAGACCATACAGTTAGTATCTTTAGACCCTTAAGATTATAATATCACCACGTGAAAACAAAATATAAAGTTTAAGTGTATGTTTTATGCATTAACAATAAGCCTGTTTGTTTAATGGCTGCCAGTGCATAGGGGGCTGACCCTGGGGTCATTATTTACCTGTTGTGTCAAGTTATGTTAATTTGTTAACATTAATATTTCAATAGTGAATGTGTAGTACTAGTATATCATTAATCTTATGTATGATATTCCTGTTAATATGGCAATTAACATGTAGTTTAACCTGTAATGCTCGCTTAACGCTGTGCTGTGTCATTGTAGAGATGGTTTTTGCAAATTTTAAAGTGACGGCCTCGCAGCAGCTTGTCCTGCGGGCCTCTGATGAGGCGGCGGCCTTCATCGCCGGCAAGGGGCCACGCGGGACCGCCGCTGCTGCGAGGGCCAAGAAGCCAGAGGAGGTGGAGAAGGAGGCCCAAGCCCACGTCATCTCAAAGGGCGGTGACCCTGGTAACCCCATGCTGGTGCTGGGCTGCCACAGCATCCAGTTTGGCAAGTACCAGGGTCAAACTTTCCGTTGGCTCCTGGAGAACGACGTGGGCTACACCACGCAGTTGGTTGCCAGCCACCAGCGGGAGCGGGAGAAAAGTGCCTCCGACAGCCCCCTTATGGCCAACAAGGACGCACTCGCCCGGTACTCGTGCGCCCACCCTGCTTTTGCTGAGCAGCTGCGTTACCACCGGGTGCACGAGGAGGCCCGGGCTCGCGCCACTCAGCCCGGGTGTGAGGGCGAGGCGCTTGTTGGCTTTGTGGACTACAAGGAGGCCACCCTGAAGGACCTGTACGACTCCATGGAGAAGAAGCACCAGACGTAAGTCCTGTTGTGGTGAAGGGCAGTGTACTGTTGACAGGGTGCTGTGACTTGTTTATATGCGTATTAATCTTTGATCATTGTTTTGCATATTTGTCAAGTGGCTACGGCGGAAGACACCACAGCCTGGGACCTCGATGGACGCCGCCAGGAAGTACATCCTGGGCCGAGACAAGGAGCGGTCGGCAGAGGTGGCTGCTACCCCCCACCTCCCACCAGCAGCAGCAGCAGCAGCTACCCCACCACCAGCAGTGGCCCCAGCAAGGCCGCTGCTTCCACCGCGCTGCCGCCACGCAAGCCGATCGCTCCCATGTTCTCGGCCCTACTGGGAAGGCGTCCAATGGCCCCAGGTGAGCTGCAGGCCAAGGTCAGAAAGCTGATGACCACACCAGCACGGCCTGCAGTTCCAGGTAGATCTCTTTCTTTCTCTTTAACACAACAGTGGTTCAGTGTACAGGATTAACTAACCATTGCCCTCCCACCCCACAGCGGTGTCTACATCCGTCAGAGACCAGCGCCCCTCGGTCCCCCCCCCCCTCACTGGCATGCTGTACGTCATCTAATCACTTGCATTCTGCACGTCATCTAATCACTGGCATGCTGCACGTCATCAACGATCTGGTCCAGATGGCCACTGACTTAGAAACGGGTAACTGGCACCACACTGGACACGTCACACTGTAACATTTGCCCTCAATATATATTCTTCTGGCGGTATTTTTGTATTAACTGTAATGGTTTCATTTACTGGTCTCTACAGCTGATGCTTGAAGACCAAAGGTAGGTTTGGCAGGTAATGTAGCCATCTTTGTCGGTGGTAGATGTGTAGAACGTAGTGGCAATGTAGATTTGCTTAACCACCTTCACATGTCTACTTCCCTTGGCCCTGCTGGATCTCTTGACATTCACCTTGTAGCACTAAACCATCTGCCCTATCACTGGCATGCTGTACGTCATCTAATTACTTGCATTCTGCACGTCATCTAATCACTGGCATGCTGCACGTCATTAACACTCAGACTCACTTAGTCTTGCCTGCCTGTGTGTTGCCCCATGACTATCATTGTGCTGATGCCATTTTGTTGTGTGTGAATGTGTCTGAAGCTCACGTACAGGTCCTTCAGACTCTCCCGCTGGTGGTGAGGCCTCCATCTCCACCTCCTCCGGCATTGTCCTCCATCCCTCCCCCACCGCCACCACCTCGAGTTGCGGCTGCTCCACCTACGCTCGCGGTTCCGGCTCGGGCTCAGGCGTTGACCAGAGAGGAGCCCCGTCGCGTCTCCGTGGAGGAGACGCAATCTGGGGAGGCCACCCTGGCACCAGCGCCGGCGAAGAGGAAGAGGAAGGAGAGGAAAGTGGAGCAGGCAGCAACGCCCACTCCTGCTTCGGCTGAGGCCTTCTTCGCGTGTCGGCTGTTCCTCTGGACGCCCCTGCGTCTGTGGGGCGTCCGGCCAACATGCTGTAATAGGGCCCTCACCAAGTGTGGGCTCTACAGGACCATCCGGAGGGTCCTGGACATCGACGGCTGGTACTTGATGGCCACCGAGTACCTGGAGTGCCGTCGGTGTGAGAGGAAGGTAGCTGCCTGGTCGCAGGAGGTCGTGGGTCAGCTGGGAGAGGGGCATCGCGCCCTCTTCCCGGCAATCCTCACCTACAAGTAAGTAGCTGCCTGAACACTGTCACAGTATGTCTGTTTGTGGCGCCCTCTTCCCGGCAATCCTCACCTACAAGTAAGTAGCTGTCTGAACACTGTCACAGTGTGTCTGTGTGTGGCGCCCTCTTGCCGGCAATCCTCACCTACAAGTAAGTTCCTGTCTGAACACTGTCACAGTGTGTCTGTGTGTGGCTCTTCTGTAACACATGATGTGCTCCTCTCTGTAGGCTTGCCTGCGACCGGCGGGTAATCATTCAGCTGCGTGAGCGTACTCGGGGGAACAGCGCCACGCAGCTGTGCAAAAAACTCTGTGAGGCACACACAGAGGCCTGGATGCGGCGGTCCATACACTACCTCAGTGTCATGGAGCCCTTCACGTCGCGAGGTGTCGTGCGCATGTGCACCCCACCACCAAAACCGCCACCCGTGCCCCAGTACGCGTGGCTGTTAATGGTGTACTGCCACGACATCCTCTCCCGCCTGGAGGACGTGAAGGCCCGGGTCACCTCCGTCTTTGGAACGGTTTTGAAGATGGATTCGACCAAGAAGGTAAATGTGGTGCTATGTATTTATAAATATATATGTATATAAATGTGGTGCGGAGTATCACGCTCTGGCTATGTGCGTGCAGCCTTACTGAGATGATTTATTCTTTCAAACAGGTGACCCGGAAGCTCGCCAGTGCTGCCGCCCAGACCGCAGCGTGGGCAACGAACGTCGGCAACGAGCACGGACAGGTGCTCATGTCCGTGCTCACGGACGCCGAGGGTGCCGGCCTGTTGCCCATGGCTGCGGGGTTAATGCGGCGGTATCGGGACGCTGGGGTGGAGCCGCCTCAGCTCCTCTACGTCGACCGGGACTGTTGTTCGTCCCACGGGGGATCCAAGACAGCTGACATGTTCAGGAAGTGGGACAAGCTGGTGGTCCGGCTGGACATCTGGCACCTGATGCGGCGGTTCGCGTCAGGTGCGTTGTGGCAAAAACAATAATTAAACAAACAGCATCACAGTAAGAGACATCATGGTTCCATAACTTGATATAACATGCATTTTTCCATAACAGGTGTCACCACCGAGAGCCACCAGCTGTATAAACCCTTCCTGCAGCAGCTGTCTTCGTGCATCTTCCTGTGGGACCCAGAGGACGCAGCCCGGTTGCTCAAGGCGAAGAAGAGGATGCTTGAGGCGCAGGGGATGACCTTCTCGTCCGACGCCGGAGTGTGGAGGCACGTCAGCCGCAAGAATATGGCTCTCCATTGCCGTCGCCGCACGCGTGGAGCGGCGGAGACGGAGCGGCTGATCGGTGACCTCCTGGAAACCTTCGGCGGTGCCAACGGACGAGACACCATGGGGATTTCCCTGCTGGACCAAGACCGCATCCAGAAGATCTGGACGGAGCAGCGGCGCCACCTCCATTGCATCCAGGACCCGCCGGGCGTGGAGCTGTACACTGAGACCGGCAGGATGACCAAGGGGGGGATCAGCCTGCCGGTGTACCGTTGTGCACGAGGCTCCACGTCCCTGGAGTCGTTCCACCTGCATCTCAACCGCTTCATTCCAGGTATGTTTCACATTCTTCACTGTCATGTCAATCTTTCACTGTCATCGACTCGCTGTCATTCACATTGTGTGCACTGAATAAACTGCTAAACATCTGTGTTCCTCCTCAGGAGAAAGTGCCAATCCCTGGCACTTCCAGTCATTTCTCGTGGAGGGGTTGACGCGGTGGAACGCCGACAGGGCGGCGTCCGTGGCACAGGAGGGACGGCTGCTGCTCCGCTCCTACAATGGCCCCCTGCAGCACTCCCTTGACCAGCTCAGCCAAAGGGTGCTTGGCACGAGTATGGTCAAGGATTACACCAAGCCCAGGGAGTACACGGGTAAGAACACAATAGCCACCGCGCTTACACGTGTCCACACTGAATGATATTTGTACCAGACTGACTGATGCGATTTGTGTTGTTGTACTTCAGGGGAACTCATCGGCATCGAGTACCTGTACTCCCAGACGGGCAGAGTGCTGCAGGACGTCAGCTTGGACCCTGACATTCCGGACGCGGGGGGGGACGTTCCCCAACTCGTCGAGGATGACGAGCTCGCCGACGGCCCGCAGGAGGTGGAGGACCTCACCCTGCACGTGCCTGGCGAGTTCCCAGCTCCTCAGACGGACCCGCGGTCAGGGCGACCGGCTGACGCACCCGCGCCCGAGCCATCCAGTCCGACCGGTGCCCCCGAGCCCGCACCCCACTCCCCCGGCCGGTCCTCGCCAGAGCCTCAGCAGGCTGCTGAGGTAAGCACGCCACCTCTTTGTGGTCTGCGACTGCAGTGCATCTCGCATCACCAAAAACTGCGCTCGCTCTGTTCCATCCACCTGACTTATTGTTTTCCATCTCTTCTTGTGTGTCTGCAGGACTACAGAGGACCGGATGACCAGCCGGGGTACCTGGCCGTGGTCCAGTTGGCCACGGCCTTGGTGGGGTTGCGTCACGACCCGGCCTTGTCAGAGGGGAGGGTAGACGAGCTTATCAGGCTCTACGAGGCCCTGTCACCGTACGACAGGGCCCGAGTAGTTTACCCTCCCCGCTACAGGGACAGGCCAGCTCAGGGGCGCTTCATGGCAGCCAAGCCAAGCCGCACCAGTATACCTGGTGTGGAAAGCTTGAGACGGTAAGGCTACGCTTCCATCATACATTTCCCTGGTGTACAAACAAGCTGCTTTATGTAATGTTGCCCATTATCATGCTCATATCTGTCATTGTTTTTGTCCATTGTCCACAGCTGCCTGGTCGGAGAGACCTCTGGACCTGCCAGCAGTCCCAGCGCAAGCCGGCTGGTAGAGGCAGTATGCACCCAGCTCTGCCGCTTGATCCCCTCGGGCAGCCGTGCGCGCGGTGCCCGGAGGTCGCGGTGGGACAGCATACTGCTTCGGTACCAGCACATCCGGGACCTTGTGCTGGGCCACCAGAGGCTGATGGCTCGGGCGCCCATACAGCTCTTTGAGCTGAACGCCAGGACCCTCTCGCTGTGGTATGTTTGATGCTTTTGATGTTATGGTAATGACATGCTTGAATGGCATGCTCTCAAAATTGTACATGTAACTAAAACACTACGTTGAAATCCGTTTTCAGGTTCACCAGGATGCAGCGGGAGAAGGAGAGGACTGTGCTAGCTTCAGGCGTTGCAGCAGAGGGACGACCACCAGCGGCAGCGGCAGCGGGTTCGGCGCCGTGCCCAGCAACAGCGGTGGATCGTTCTCCGGCAGCAGCAACAGGCCAGGCGAGGACAGCAGCGCCAAGGGCGGCGGGACCTCTGGCAGCAGCACCGGCCGTGGCAGCACCGGTGCCTGTTCTGCCAGCGCCAGTGCGCCCACTGGCGCCTTTACCGCCTGCCCCCTCAGCTGTTGTCCTGGCCATACCACCGGCTGCTGCAGCTGCAACAGGACCTTTTCCGGCAACACAGCCTCTCTTTCTGGACCTCTCACTGCCCCAGCAGAGTGTGAGGGTGCTCCCCATCCCAACGCTCCCTCGGACAACGCCAGCCCCACACGTCCTCCCTCTGCCGCTGGCCGCCGCACATCACGCCGGCCCTCGGCTGCCTGCACCACCTCCTGCTCCCCCTCCTCAGCCTCGCTCTGCGTACAAAACTGAATGGCTGAGGAGGAAGAGGGCTGAGCAGAGGGCAGCGGCAGGAACAGTCGTCGCTGCCTGGGCCGGCGTGCCACAAGAACAAAAGTGCAGGAGATGCGGCCAGCCAAAGCGGAGGGAGACCGGACACACCCGCTACGGCAATGTACATTTTTGCTCTGCCGCCGCAGCGGGTAAGAGTGTGGAGGACTGGCTGAGGGAGATGAAGGACCAGGGTCGAGCCCCGGACTGATTTCGCATTCTCGCTGGGGCAGGTGTATATAGTTGTTTCAGTGTTTGTTTGTTTGTTTTTTAAAGACATTGACTTTACCCTCCACAAGGACCGGGACCTTGCCGCGGTGTGGAGGCTTCCTACAAACACCGGTCCACACCTGCCACAACTTTTCTACAGCAAAAAAAACATTGTGTATCCCATTCACACCTGTATAACATTGCCATGCCTTTGTACTATTCTGATTCTTTGCACTGACAAGTTATATAGGCCTATACTGTGTGTGTATGCTGCCTATCATATGGCTTAAGAAAAAGAAAAGAAAACATTGTCTGTCCCATTCACACCTGTATAACACATTCACACCTGTATAACACATTGTCATGCATTTGTGCTGTTCTGATTTTATGCGCTGACAAGTTATATAGGCCTTTTGGACATGTGGGTATGTTCAATAATGTGGTCACTGTCTTTGGAGTTACGTCCAGT
The DNA here is from genome assembly GCF_051911475.1 of Siphateles boraxobius. Classification (NCBI taxonomy): domain Eukaryota; kingdom Metazoa; phylum Chordata; class Actinopteri; order Cypriniformes; family Leuciscidae; genus Siphateles; species Siphateles boraxobius. Next base: position 2,754,563 of record NW_027509186.1, on the reverse strand, counting down.
TGCCACTGGCTCTGTTGCCGCCGCGTTGGTACTTCACACTGTATGCTGCTGCATTATTTATCCATGCATGTCTGTAATGAGCCCTTATACTATGCGTCTGTCTGCTGTGATTGATGTGGTTTAAAATAAGAGGAATGAAGCCTTGTGCCACTGTTCTGCATCAATACCACTGTTCTGCATCTCGCCCCAGAACATTTATGCCATGTGTCTGCTCTGATGCTCTATTTGTATTATTATTATTATCATCATCATCATCATCATCATCATCATCATCAAAATCATCATGTTTTATTGTATTGTAGTTTGAAATAAATAATCTATTTCACACTGTAGTCTACTGCTGCTGTGTTTGGTGTTTTCTGCATCTATACATCATCATCATCAACAACAACTACAACAACAACAACAACAACTACTGATATTTAATTGATATTTTTTTTACTGAAGAAAAAGGTGAAACGAATAATACACGGCATGTAACTTTTATTTATACATTGAAATAAAATTATTGACATAATATAAATGTAATATAATGTTTAACATAACAAATTTTTATATATATGCAGAAAAAGGTGAAACAATATAAATACAATATATCTATGCAGAAAAGGGTGAAACAATATAAAAAGGGGAAACAATATGAATACAGTATATTATTTAACATAAACAATATAAATACAATATAATGTTTAACACAACAGATTTTAATATCTATGCAGAAAAAGGTGAAACAAATAATGCACGGCATGTTACTTTTATGTATACACATGAAATAGGCATAATATGAATATAATAGTGTGTAATATAATGTTTAATATTTGTGCTTCGGTCGGGATTCGATCCTACGCTTTGATGGTGTCTCGTTTGTACCGCGTTTGTGCGACTGGGCATGCGCGAAGGCACTAATGCGCATGCGCGAAAACAGAGAAGAACGATGGCGAAGCTTTTCGTAGGGGCCATGCTAATCTTCTCTGTATCGATCCAATTTTAGTATATGTGCTGCCTTAGCAAGCACAGGTTTGGTGCCCAGCTCAAGGCATATCTACACCTTGGGTTCCAGCGAGCTATCACCAAGGTGGTAGGGCCCAGCGAGTCATCTCGCCTCTGCATACCTTTGCTTGACACAATAATTGATGCAAAAGCTCAATTAGTTTAGGAATAGGACATCTTAGAGCTTTAGGGTTCACAAATGGCCAATTCCACCATGATGTATGAGAGCATCTACTGAAAGAATGGGGTGGGCAGACTTATGGATGGTACCAAAATACAAGCTCTGAATGGGCTGTGTCCTCCAGATTTTTGAGAAAAAATCGAGTTGGCAGAAAAACGGAAAGTGCTTAGCCGTTTGCGCCACCGTTGCATGCACTCGATGTAACTGGACACGAACTGCAGCAGGAGGAATTAATCCTCTGGAGACTTTGAGGTAGAGGCCCTCTGACACACGTCGGAAACAAAAACTTAAAGGACTTCACAGATTTTTTTATTTGATTTATTCTTTGATTTTTTCTCTAAATCGGTCTCCTTTCAGCATAGGCGCTGCCTTAACAAGCAAAAAGGCTCAGCTATTTTGAGGCATATCCACACCTGGGGGCCCAGCAAGTCCTCACCAAGGTGGTAGAGCCCAGCGAGCCATTTCACCACTTTAAAAAAAACTTGTTTATTAGTGTAGCCTGCCTTCCAGAGGATACATATTCACACACTTTGTAATTCATTCACTGGGCTATCATGCATTCAAACTAATCAAGAGTTGTAAACTTTGATGGGTTGCTGTTGTGTATTTTCATTTAGCTGTTCTCATGATTGCTGCATTTATAGACAACTGTGCCTAGGGTCTTGAAGTTCAATCACACCACATGTATGTTTTTCCACATTTTTTTCCACTTGGCATATGTAACTCTTTAGGTATTTACAGCACCGCTGGTCACTGTATGATAAAAATGTGAAAACATCATAAGTAGAAGTTTATTTTAGCTCAAGTTTGCTCTGTGTGAATGTATTGTTCTGTTTCAGTGGTGTTCTGTGACTCAACCTTGAAGGGAAAAGATATTGCCTTTGTGGTCAAACCCTGTTCCCCAACGGCATCTGCTGAAGAAAGGGAGTGGACACACTTGTCGATGGCCCCAGAGTACAAGCATAAAAAAAAGAGTTGGCAGGAAAACTTAGAGTGCGCTATAGACATTGGAGATATTGCCTTTGTGGTCAAACCCTGTTCCTCAACGGCATCTGCTGAAGAAAGGGAGTGGACACACTCGTCGATGGCCCCAGAGTACAAGCATAAAAAAAAGAGTTGGCAGGAAAACTGAGAGTGCGCAATCAGTTTAGGAATAGGACATCTTAGAGCTTTAGGGTTCATAATTGGCCAATTCCACCATGATGTATGAGAGCATCTACTGAAAGAATGGGGTGGGCAGACTTATGGATGGTACCAAAATACAAGCTCTGAATGGGCTGTGTCCTCCAGGTTTTCGAGAAAAAATCGAGTTGGCAGAAAAACGGAAAGTGCTTAGCCGTTTGCGCCACCGTTGCATGCACTCGATGTAACTGGACACGAACTGCAGCAGGAGGAATTAATCCTCTGGAGACTTTGAGGTAGAGGCCCTCTGACACACGTCGGAAACAAAACCTTAAAGGACTTCACAGATTTTTTTATTTGATTTATTCTTTGATTTTTTCTCTAAATCGGTCTCCTTTCAGCATAGGCGCTGCCTTAACAAGCAGAAAGGCTCAGCTAATTTGAGGCATATGCAGACCTGGGGGCCCAGCAAGTCCTCACCAAGGTGGTAGAGCCCAGCGAGCCATTTCACCACTTTAAAAAAACCTTGTTTATTAGTGTAGCCTGCCTTCCAGAGGATACATATTCACACACTTTGTAATTCATTCACTGGGCTATCATGCATTCAAACTAATCAAGAGTTGTAAACTTTGATGGGTTGCTGTTGTGTATTTTCATTTAGCTGTTCTCATGATTGCTGCATTTATAGACAACTGTGCCTAGGGTCTTGAAGTTCAATCACACCACATGTATGTTTTTCCACATTTTTTTCCACTTGGCATATGTAACTCTTTAGGTATTTACAGCACCGCTGGTCACTGTATGATAAAAATGTGAAAACATCATAAGTAGAAGTTTATTTTAGCTCAAGTTTGCTCTGTGTGAATGTATTGTTCTGTTTCAGTGGTGTTCTGTGACTCAACCTTGAAGGGAAAAGATATTGCCTTTGTGGTCAAACCCTGTTCCCCAACGGCATCTGCTGAAGAAAGGGAGTGGACACACTTGTCGATGGCCCCAGAGTACAAGCATAAAAAGAAGAGTTGGCAGGAAAACTTAGAGTGCGCTATAGACATTGGAGATATTGCCTTTGTGGTCAAACCCTGTTCCTCAACGGCATCTGCTGAAGAAAGGGAGTGGACACACTCGTCGATGGCCCCAGAGTACAAGCATAAAAAAAAGAGTTGGCAGGAAAACTGAGAGTGCGCAATCAGTTTAGGAATAGGACATCTTAGAGCTTTAGGGTTCATAAATGGCCAATTCCACCATGATGTATGAGAGCATCTACTGAAAGAATGGGGTGGGCAGACTTATGGATGATACCAAAATACAAGCTCTGAATGGGCTGTGTCCTCCAGGTTTTCGAGAAAAAATCGAGTTGGCAGAAAAACGGAAAGTGCTTAGCCGTTTGCGCCACCGTTGCATGCACTCGATGTAACTGGACACGAACTGCAGCAGGAGGAATTAATCCTCTGGAGACTTTGAGGTAGAGGCCCTCTGACACACGTCGGAAACAAAACCTTAAAGGACTTCACAGATTTTTTTATTTGATTTATTCTTTGATTTTTTCTCTAAATCGGTCTCCTTTCAGCATAGGCGCTGCCTTAACAAGCAAAACGGCTCCGATAATTTGAGGCATATGCATACCTGGGGGCCCAGCAAGTCCTCACCAAGGTGGTAGAGCCCAGCGAGCCATTTCACCACTTTAAAAAAAACTTGTTTATTAGTGTAGCCTGCCTTCCAGAGGATACATATTCACACACTTTGTAATTCATTCACTGGGCTATCATGCATTCAAACTAATCAAGAGTTGTAAACTTTGATGGGTTGCTGTTGTGTATTTTCATTTAGCTGTTCTCATGATTGCTGCATTTATAGACAACTGTGCCTAGGGACTGAAGTTCAATCACACCACATGTATGTTTTTCCACATTTACACGTATTCCTACTTGGCATATATAACTCTTTAGGTATTTACAGCACCGCTGGTCACTGTATGATAAAAATGTGAAAACATCATAAGTAGAAGTTTATTTTAGCTCAAGTTTGCTCTGTGTGAATGTATTGTTCTGTTTCAGTGGTGTTCTGTGACTCACCTTGAAGGGAAAAGATATTGCCTTTGTGGTCAAACCCTGTTCCCCAACGGCATCTGCTGAAGAAAGTGAGTGGATACACTTGTCGATGGCCCCAGAGTACAAGCATAAAAAAAGAATTGGCAGGAAAACTGAGAGTGCGCTATAGACATTGGAGATGCACCAGTTCTTGACACAAGAGAACAAGAATGAAAACAAAGAGTGGCAGGAGGGGATGAATCAAGTCCAGTGAAGCAGGCTTTGATCACAGCTGCAAAAATATGGAACAAGAATGAAAACAAAGAGTGGCAGGAGGGGATGAATCAAGTCCAGTGAAGCAGGCTTTGATCACAGCTGCAAAAATATGGAGCGCTTCACGGATTTGCGTGTCATCCTTGCGCTCTGTGCCCAGCAATGTTCTCTGGATGACGGCCAATCAGCAGCTCGGATTGTCGAGCCTTTGTCGAGCGTTTTCGGTTTTGGGCCAATCAGCAGCTCGGATTGTCGAGCGTTTGTCGAGCGTTTTCGGTTTTTAGCCAATCAGCAGCTCGTATTGTCGAGCGTTTGTCGAGCGTTTTGGGCCAATCAACGGTTAGTATACTCAAGCGTTTGTCGAGCGTTTTGGGCCAATCAGCGGTTAGTATAATCAAGCGTTTGTCATAGCAACCACCAAAGCAACTGACAACGAGTCAACGAGTGAGTCAGTGAGTAAAACAAAAATAAATAGAATATTACGAATGTACTGACATAACATTGTCTTCCCAGAGTACTTTTACAATGTACTGACATGGAATTTGTCGATGTATTATGCTGTCAATCGCTGGTTTTGATAACGTTATTTAAAGATACGTTAACGTACGTCAGGCGTCCGGTTAACACATTTAAACCATATTTACACTTTGAATTTCGACTCCAAACTGTAGTAACTACATCTACGTGGTCTGATGAAGATAACCAGGTAGTCTGATCAAAGATTAAATACATTTTGAGAGATCGCTAGCATGTAATGTAATGTAATGTAATCCATTGCATTGGAAATGAACGGGACAACATGTGACGATCTCTGAAAACAAAATTAAATGATGAAAAGACCATACAGTTAGTATCTTTAGACCCTTAAGATTATAATATCACCACGTGAAATCAAAATATAAAGTTTAAGTGTATGTTTTATGCATTAACAATATGCCTGTTTGTTTACCTGTCATTATTTACCTGTTGTATCAAGTTATGTTCATTTTTTAACGTTAATATTTCAATAGTGAATGTGTAGTACTAGTATATCATTAATCTTATGTGTGATATTCCTGTTAATATGGCAATTAACATGTAGTTTAACCTGTAATGCTCCCTTAACGCTGTGCTATGTCATTGTAGAGATGGTTTTTGCAAATTTTAAATTGACGGCCTCGCAGCAGCATGTCCTGCGGGCCTCTGATGAGGCGGCGGCCTTCATCGCCGCCAAGGGGCCACGCGGGACCGCCGCTGCTGCGAGGGCCAAGAAGCCAGAGGAGGTGGAGAAGGAGGCCCAAGCCCACGTCGTCTCCAAGGGCGGTGACCCTGGTAACCCCATGCTGGTGCTGGGCTGCCACAGCATCCAGTTTGGCAAGTACCAGGGTCAAACTTTCCGTTGGCTCCTGGAGAACGACGTGGGCTACACCACGCAGTTGGTTGCCAGCCACCAGCGGGAGCGGGAGAAAAGTGCCTCCGACAGCCCCCTTACGGCCAACAAGGACGCACTCGCCCGGTACTCGTGCGCCCACCCTGCTTTTGCTGAGCAGCTGCGTTACCACCGGGTGCACGAGGAGGCCCGGGCTCGCGCCACTCAGCCCGGGTGTGAGGGCGAGGCGCTTGTTGGCTTTGGGGACTACAAGGAGGCCACCCTGAAGGACCTGTACGACTCCAAGGAGAAGCAGCACCAGAAGTAAGTCCTGTTGTGGTGAAGGGCAGTGAACTGTCGACAGGGTGCTGTGACTTGTTGATATGCGTGTTAATCTTTGATCATTGTCTTGCAGCTTTGTCAAGTGGCTACGGCGGAAGACACCGCAGCCTGGGACCTCGATGGACGCCGCCAGGAAGTACATCCTGGGCCGAGACAAGGAGCGGTCGGCAGAGGTGGCTGCTACCCCCCCAACTCCCACCAGCAGCAGCAGCAGCAGCAGCAGCAGCAGCAGCACCCCCACCACCAGCAGTGGCCCCAGCAAGGCCGCTGCTTCCACCGCGCTGCCGCCGCGCAAGCCGATCGCTCCCATGTTCTCGGCCCTACTGGTAAGGCGTCCAATGGCCCCAGGTGAGCTGCAGGCCAAGGTCAGGAAGCTGATGACCACACCAGCACGGCCTGCAGTTCCAGGTAGATCTCTTTCTTTCTCTTTAACACAACAGTGGTTCAGTGTACAGGATTAACTAACCATTGCCCTCCCACCCCACAGCGGTGTCTACATCCGTCAGAGACCAGTGCCCCTCGGTTCCGCCGCCGCCCCCCCCCCACAGAGGTGACGGACGAGGATCTGGTCCAGATGGCCACTGACTTAGAAACGGGTAACTGGCACCACACTGGACACGTCACACTGTAACATTTGCCCTCAATATATATTCTTCTGGCGGTATTTTTGTATTAACTGTAATGGTTTCATTTACTGGTCTCTACAGCTGATGCTTGAAGACCAAAGGTAGGTTTGGCAGGTAATGTAGCCGTCTTTGTCGGTGGTAGATGTGTAGAACGTAGTGGCAATGTAGATTTGCTTAACCACCTTCAGATGTCTACTTCCCTTGGCCCTGCTGCATCTCTTGACATTCACCTTGTAGCACTAAACCATCTGCCCCATCACTGGCATGCTGTACGTCATCTAATTACTTGCATTCTGCACGTCATCTAATCACTGGCATGCTGCACGTCATTAACACTCAGACTCACTTAGTCTTGCCTGCCTGTGTGTTGCCCCATGACTATCATTGTGCTGATGCCATTTTGTTGTGTGTGAATGTGTCTGAAGCTCACGTACAGGTCCTTCAGACTCTCCCGCTGGTGGTGAGGCCTCCATCTCCACCTCCTCCGGCGTTGTCCTCCATCCCTCCCCCACCGCCACCACCTCGAGTTGCGGCTGCTCCACCTACGCTCGCGGTTCCGGCTCGGGCTCCGGCGTTGACCAGGGAGGAGCCCCGTCGCGTCTCCGTGGAGGAGACGCCATCTGGGGAGGCCACCCTGGCACCAGCGCCGGCGAAGAGGAAGAGGAAGGAGAGGAAAGTGGAGCAGCCCGCAACGCCCACTCCTGCTTCGGCTGAGGTACAAACACAAACACAGACACACACACACACACACCGTGCCCGTACTCATGGACGGCACAACTCAGTGAAGTTGACTGTCAAACTGCATGTAGCACCTCCTCTCAGCCTCCTTACAGTGTGTTTGTTTGTGTTGTTTTTTTCCCTCACAGTCCCGGTTGCCTGAGAGCTGGCGGACAGCTCTCACCGTGGAAGAGCAGGAGTGGATCGGCCGGGAGCTGTTCAAGACAGACAGCGAGGGGAGGACCAAACTCACCACAGACCTCAAGCTGTGGTGGGACCCCCCTCAGCCCCGGCCGAGTTACACTCAGCCACCCGCCTCACCAGCTGCCTTCTTCGCATGTCGGCTGTTCCTCTGGACGCCCCTGCGTCTGTGGGGCGTCCGGCCGACATGCTGTAATAGGGCCCTCACCAAGTGTGGGCTCTACAGGACCATCCGGAGGGTCCTGTACATCGACGGCTGGTACTTGATGGCCACCGAGTACCTGGAGTGCCGTCGGTGTAAGAGGAAGGTAGCTGCCTGGTCGCAGGAGGTCGTGGGTCAGCTGGGAGAGGGGCATCGCGCCCTCTTCCCGGCAATCCTCACCTACAAGTAAGTAGCTGTCTGAACACTGTCACCGTATGTCTGTTTGTGGCGCCCTCTTCCCGGCAATCCTCACCTACAAGTAAGTAGCTGTCTGACCACTGTCACAGTGTGTCTGTGTGTTGCGCCCTCTTGCCGGCAATCCTCACCTACAAGTAAGTACCTGTCTGAACACTGTCACAGTGTGTCTGTGTGTGGCTCTTCTGTAACACATGATGTGCTCCTCTCTGTAGGCTCGCCTGCGACCGGCGGGTAATCATCCAGCTGCGTGAGCGTACTCGGGGGAACAGCGCCACGCAGCTGTACAAAAAACTCTGTGAGGCACACACAGAGGCCTGGATGCGGCGGTCCATACACTACCTCAGCGTCATGGAGCCCTTCACGTCGCGAGGTGTCGTGCGCATGTGCACCCCACCACCAAAACCGCCACCCGTGCCCCAGTACGCGTGGCTGTTAATGGTGTACTGCCACGACATCCTCTCCCGCCTGGAGGACGTGAAGGCCCGGGTCACCTCCGTCTTCGGAACGGTCTTGAAGATGGATTCGACCAAGAAGGTAAATGTGGTGCTATGTATGTATAAATATATATGTATATAAATGTGGTGCGGAGTATCACGCTCTGGCTATGTGCGTGCAGCCTTACTGAGATGCTTTATTCTTTCAAACAGGTGACCCGGAAGCTCGCCGGTGCTGCCGCCCAGACCGCAGCGTGGGCAACGAACGTCGGCAACGAGCACGGACAGGTGCTCATGTCCGTGCTCACGGACGCCGAGGGTGCCGGCCTGTTGTCCATGGCTGCGGGGTTAATGCGGCGGTATCGGGACGCTGGGGTGGAGCCGCCTCAGCTCCTCTACGTCGACCGGGACTGTTGTTCGTCCCACGGGGGATCCAAGACAGCTGACATGTTCGGGAAGTGGGACAAGCTGGTGGTCCGGCTGGACATCTGGCACCTGATGCGGCGGTTCGCGTCAGGTGCGTTGTGGCAAAAACAATAATTAAACAAACAGCATCACAGTAAGAGACATCATGGTTCCATAACTTGATGTAACATGCATTTTTCCATAACAGGTGTCACCACCGAGAGCCACCAGCTGTATAAACCCTTCCTGCAGCAGCTGTCTTCGTGCATCTTCCTGTGGGACCCAGAGGACGCAGCCCGGTTGCTCAAGGCGAAGAAGAGGATGCTTGAGGCGCAGGGGATGACCTTCTCGTCCGACGCCGGAGTGTGGAGGCACGTCAGCCGCAAGAATATGGCTCTCCATTGCCGTCGCCGCACGCGTGGAGCGGCGGAGACGGAGCGGCTGATCGGTGACCTCCTGGAAACCTTCGGCGGTGCCAACGGACGAGACACCATGGGGATTTCCCTGCTGGACCAAGACCGCATCCAGAAGATCTGGACGGAGCAGCGGCGCCACCTCCATTGCATCCAGGACCCGCCGGGCGTGGAGCTGTACACTGAGACCGGCAGGGTGACCAAGGGGGGGATCAGCCTGCCGGTGTACCGTTGTGCACGAGGCTCCACGTCCCTGGAGTCGTTCCACCTGCATCTCAACCGCTTCATTCCAGGTATGTTTCACATGCTTCACTGTCATGTCAATCTTTCACTGTCATCGACTCGCTGTCATTCACATTGTGTGCACTGAATAAACTGCTAAACAGATCTGTGTTCCTCCTCAGGAGAAAGTGCCAATCCCTGGCACTTCCAGGCATTTCTCCTGGAGGGGTTGACGCGGTGGAACGCCGACAGGGCGGCGTCCGTGGCACAGGAGGGACGGCCGCTGCTCCGCTCCTACAATGGCCCCCTGTAGCACTCCCTTGACCAGCTCAGCCAAAGGGTGCTTGGCACGAGTGTGGTCAAGGATTACACCAAGCCCAGGGAGTACACGGGTAAGAACACTCAAGCCACCGCGCTTACACGTGTCCACACTGAATGATATTTGTACCAGACTGACTGATGCGATTTGTGTTGTTGTACTTCAGGGGAACTCATCGGCATCGAGTACCTGTACTCCCAGACGGGCAGAGTGCTGCAGGACGTCAGCTTGGACCCTGACATTCCGGACGCGGGGGGGGACGTTCCCCAACTCGTCGAGGATGACGAGCTCGCCGACGGCCCGCAGGAGGTGGAGGACCTCACCCTGCACGTGCCTGGCGAGTTCCCAGCTCCTCAGACGGACCCGCGGTCAGGGCGACCGGCTGACGCACCCGCGCCCGAGCCATCCAGTCCGACCGGTGCCCCCGAGCCCGCACCCCACTCCCCCGGCCGGTCCTCGCCAGAGCCTCAGCAGGCTGCTGAGGTAAGCACGCCACCTCTTTGTGGTCTGCGACTGCAGTGCATCTCGCATCACCAAAAACTGCGCTCGCTCTGTTCCATCCACCTGACTTATTGTTTTCCATCTCTTCTTGTGTGTCTGCAGGACTACAGAGGACCGGATGACCAGCCGGGGTACCTGGCCGTGGTCCAGTTGGCCACGGCCTTGGTGGGGTTGCGTCACGACCCGGCCTTGTCAGAGGGGAGGGTAGACGAGCTTATCAGGCTCTACGAGGCCCTGTCACCGTACGACAGGGCCCGAGTAGTTTACCCTCCCCGCTACAGGGACAGGCCAGCTCAGGGGCGCTTCATGGCAGCCAAGCCAAGCCGCACCAGTATACCTGGTGTGGAAAGCTTGAGACGGTAAGGCTACGCTTCCATCATACATTTCCCTGGTGTACAAACAAGCTGCTTTATGTAATGTTGCCCATTATCATGCTCATATCTGTCATTGTTTTTGTCCATTGTCCACAGCTGCCTGGTCGGAGAGACCTCTGGACCTGCCAGCAGTCCCAGCGCAAGCCGGCTGGTAGAGGCAGTATGCACCCAGCTCTGCCGCTTGATCCCCTCGGGCAGCCGTGCGCGCGGTGCCCGGAGGTCGCGGTGGGACAGCATACTGCTTCGGTACCAGCACATCCGGGACCTTGTGCTGGGCCACCAGAGGCTGATGGCTCGGGCGCCCATACAGCTCTTTGAGCTGAACGCCAGGACCCTCTCGCTGTGGTATGTTTGATGCTTTTGATGTTATGGTAATGACATGCTTGAATGGCATGCTCTCAAAATTGTACATGTAACTAAAACACTACGTTGAAATCCGTTTTCAGGTTCACCAGGATGCAGCGGGAGAAGGAGAGGACTGTGCTAGCTTCAGGCGTTGCAGCAGAGGGACGACCACCAGCGGCAGCGGCAGCGGGTTCGGCGCCGTGCCCAGCAACAGCGGTGGATCGTTCTCCGGCAGCAGCAACAGGCCAGGCGAGGACAGCAGCGCCAAGGGCGGCGGGACCTCTGGCAGCAGCACCGGCCGTGGCAGCACCGGTGCCTGTTCTGCCAGCGCCAGTGCGCCCACTGGCGCCTTTACCGCCTGCCCCCTCAGCTGTTGTCCTGGCCATACCACCGGCTGCTGCAGCTGCAACAGGACCTTTTCCGGCAACACAGCCTCTCTTTCTGGACCTCTCACTGCCCCAGCAGAGTGTGAGGGTGCTCCCCATCCCAACGCTCCCTCGGACAACGCCAGCCCCACACGTCCTCCCTCTGCCGCTGGCCGCCGCACATCACGCCGGCCCTCGGCTGCCTGCACCACCTCCTGCTCCCCCTCCTCAGCCTCGCTCTGCGTACAAAACTGAATGGCTGAGGAGGAAGAGGGCTGAGCAGAGGGCAGCGGCAGGAACAGTCGTCGCTGCCCGGGCCGGCGTGCCACAAGAACAAAAGTGCAGGAGATGCGGCCAGCCAAAGCGGAGGGAGACCGGACACACCCGCTACGGCAATGTACATTTTTGCTCTGCCGCCGCAGCGGGTAAGAGTGTGGAGGACTGGCTGAGGGAGATGAAGGACCAGGGTCGAGCCCCGGACTGATTTCGCATTCTCGCTGGGGCAGGTGTATATAGTTGTTTCAGTGTTTGTTTGTTTGTTTTTTAAAGACATTGACTTTACCCTCCACAAGGACCGGGACCTTGCCGCGGTGTGGAGGCTTCCTACAAACACCGGTCCACACCTGCCACAACTTTTCTACAGCAAAAAAAACATTGTGTATCCCATTCACACCTGTACAACATTGCCATGCCTTTGTACTATTCTGATTCTTTGCACTGACAAGTTACATAGGCCTATACTGTGTGTGTATGCTGCCTATCATATGGCTTAAGAAAAAGAAAAGAAAACATTGTCTGTCCCATTCACACCTGTATAACACATTCACACCTGTATAACACATTGTCATGCATTTGTGCTGTTCTGATTTTATGCGCTGACAAGTTATATAGGCCTTTTGGACATGTGGGTATGTTCAATAATGTGGTCACTGTCTTTGGAGTTACGTCCAGTTGCCACTGGCTCTGTTGCCGCCGCGTTGGTACTTCACACTGTATGCTGCTGCATTATTTATCCATGCATGTCTGTAATGAGCCCTTATACTATGCGTCTGTCTGCTGTGATTGATGTGGTTTAAAATAAGAGGAATGAAGCCTTGTGCCACTGTTCTGCATCAATACCACTGTTCTGCATCTCGCCCCAGAACATTTATGCCATGTGTCTGCTCTGATGCTCTATTTGTATTTTTATTATCATCATCATCATCATCATCATCATCAAAATCATCATGTTTTATTGTATTGTAGTTTGAAATAAATAATCTATTTCACACTGTAGTCTACTGCTGCTGTGTTTGGTGTTTTCTGCATCTATACATCATCATCATCAACAACAACTACAACAACAACAACTACTGATATTTAATTGATATTTTTTTTACTGAAGAAAAAGGTGAAACGAATAATACACGGCATGTAACTTTTATTTATACATTGAAATAAAATTATTGACATAATATAAATGTAATATAATGTTTAACATAACAAATTTTTATATATATGCAGAAAAAGGTGAAACAATATAAATACAATATATCTATGCAGAAAAGGGTGAAACAATATAAAAAGGGGAAACAATATGAATACAGTATATTATTTAACATAAACAATATAAATACAATATAATGTTTAACACAACAGATTTTAATATCTATGCAGAAAAAGGTGAAACAAATAATGCACGGCATGTTACTTTTATGTATACACATGAAATAGGCATAATATGAATATAATAGTGTGTAATATAATGTTTAATATTTGTGCTTCGGTCGGGATTCGATCCTACGCTTTGATGGTGTCTCGTTTGTACCGCGTTTGTGCGACTGGGCATGCGCGAAGGCACTAATGCGCATGCGCGAAAACAGAGAAGAACGATGGCGAAGCTTTTCGCAGGGGCCATGCTAATCTTCTCTGTATCGATCCAATTTTAGTATATGTGCTGCCTTAGCAAGCACAGGTTTGGTGCCCAGCTCAAGGCATATCTACACCTTGGGTTCCAGCGAGCTATCACCAAGGTGGTAGGGCCCAGCGAGTCATCTCGCCTCTGCATACCTTTGCTTGACACAATGATTGATGCAAAAGCTCAATGAGTTTAGGAATAGGACATCTTAGAGCTTTAGGGTTCACAAATGGCCAATTCCACCATGATGTATGAGAGCATCTACTGAAAGAATGGGGTGGGCAGACTTATGGATGGTACCAAAATACAAGCTCTGAATGGGCTGTGTCCTCCAGATTTTCGAGAAAAAATCGAGTTGGCAGAAAAACGGAAAGTGCTTAGCCGTTTGCGCCACCGTTGCATGCACTCGATGTAACTGGACACGAACTGCAGCAGGAGGAATTAATCCTCTGGAGACTTTGAGGTAGAGGCCCTCTTACACACGTCGGAAACAAAACCTTAAAGGACTTCACAGATTTTTTTATTTGATTTATTCTTTGATTTTTTTCTCTAAATCGGTCTCCTTTCAGCATAGGCGCTGCCTTAACAAGCAAAAAGGCTCAGCTAATTTGAGGCATATGCACACCTGGGGGCCCAGCAAGTCCTCACCAAGGTGGTAGAGCCCAGCGAGCCATTTCACCACTTTAAAAAAACCTTGTTTATTAGTGTAGCCTGCCTTCCAGAGGATACATATTCACACACTTTGTAATTCATTCACTGGGCTATCATGCATTCAAACTAATCAAGAGTTGTAAACTTTGATGGGTTGCTGTTGTGTATTTTCATTTAGCTGTTCTCATGATTTCTGCATTTATAGACAACTGTGCCTAGGGTCTTGAAGTTCAATCACACCACATGTATGTTTTTCCACATTTTTTTCCACTTGGCATATGTAACTCTTTAGGTATTTACAGCACCGCTGGTCACTGTATGATAAAAATGTGAAAACATCATAAGTAGAAGTTTATTTTAGCTCAAGTTTGCTCTGTGTGAATGTATTGTTCTGTTTCAGTGGTGTTCTGTGACTCAACCTTGAAGGGAAAAGATATTGCCTTTGTGGTCTGTTCCCCAACGGCATCTGCTGAAGAAAGGGAGTGGACACACTTGTCGATGGCCCCAGAGTACAAGCATAAAAAAAAGAGTTGGCAAGAAAACTGAGAGTGCGCTATAGACATTGGAGATATTGCCTTTGTGGTCAAACCCTGTTCCTCAACGGCATCTGCTGAAGAAAGGGAGTGGACACACTCGTCGATGGCCCCAGAGTACAAGCAAAAAAAAAGAGTTGGCAGGAAAACTGAGAGTGCGCAATCAGTTTAGGAATAGGACATCTTAGAGCTTTAGGGTTCATAAATGGCCAATTCCACCATGATGTATGAGAGCATCTACTGAAAGAATGGGGTGAGCAGACTTATGGATGGTACCAAAATACAAGCTCTGAATGGGCTGTGTCCTCCAGGTTTTCGAGAAAAAATCGAGTTGGCAGAAAAACGGAAAGTGCTTAGCCGTTTGCGCCACCGTTGCATGCACTCGATGTAACTGGACACGAACTGCAGCAGGAGGAATTAATCCTCTGGAGACTTTGAGGTAGAGGCCCTCTGACACACGTCGGAAACAAAACCTTAAAGGACTTCACAGATTTTTTTATTTGATTTATTCTTTGATTTTTTCTCTAAATCGGTCTCCTTTCAGCATAGGCGCTGCCTTAACAAGCAAAAAGGCTCCGATAATTTGAGGCATATGCAGACCTGGGGGCCCAGCAAGTCCTCACCAAGGTGGTAGAGCCCAGCGAGCCATTTCACCACTTTAAAAAAAACTTGTTTATTAGTGTAGCCTGCCTTCCAGAGGATACATATTCACACACTTTGTAATTCATTCACTGGGCTATCATGCATTCAAACTAATCAAGAGTTGTAAACTTTGATGGGTTGCTGTTGTGTATTTTCATTTAGCTGTTCTCATGATTGCTGCATTTATAGACAACTGTGCCAAGGGTCTTGAAGTTCAATCACACCACATGTATGTTTTTCCACATTTTTTTCCACTTGGCATATGTAACTCTTTAGGTATTTACAGCACCGCTGGTCACTGTATGATAAAAATGTGAAAACATCATAAGTAGAAGTTTATTTTAGCTCAAGTTTGCTCTGTGTGAATGTATTGTTCTGTTTCAGTGGTGTTCTGTGACTCAACCTTGAAGGGAAAAGATATTGCCTTTGTGGTCTGTTCCCCAACGGCATCTGCTGAAGAAAGGGAGTGGACACACTTGTCGATGGCCCCAGAGTACAAGCATAAAAAAAAGAGTTGGCAAGAAAACTGAGAGTGCGCTATAGACATTGGAGATATTGCCTTTGTGGTCAAACCCTGTTCCTCAACGGCATCTGCTGAAGAAAGGGAGTGGACACACTCGTCGATGGCCCCAGAGTACAAGCAAAAAAAAAGAGTTGGCAGGAAAACTGAGAGTGCGCAATCAGTTTAGGAATAGGACATCTTAGAGCTTTAGGGTTCATAAATGGCCAATTCCACCATGATGTATGAGAGCATCTACTGAAAGAATGGGGTGGGCAGACTTATGGATGGTACCAAAATACAAGCTCTGAATGGGCTGTGTCCTCCAGGTTTTCGAGAAAAAATCGAGTTGGCAGAAAAACGGAAAGTGCTTAGCCGTTTGCGCCACCGTTGCATGCACTCGATGTAACTGGACACAAACTGCAGCAGGAGGAATTAATCCTCTGGAGACTTTGAGGTAGAGGCCCTCTGACACACGTCGGAAACAAAACCTTAAAGGACTTCACAGATTTTTTTATTTGATTTATTCTTTGATTTTTTCTCTAAATCGGTCTCCTTTCAGCATAGGCGCTGCCTTAACAAGCAAAAAGGCTCTGATAATTTGAGGCATATGCAGACCTGGGGGCCCAGCAAGTCCTCACCAAGGTGGTAGAGCCCAGCGAGCCATTTCACCACTTTAAAAAAAACTTGTTTATTAGTGTAGCCTGCCTTCCAGAGGATACATATTCACACACTTTGTAATTCATTCACTGGGCTATCATGCATTCAAACTAATCAAGAGTTGTAAACTTTGATGGGTTGCTGTTGTGTATTTTCATTTAGCTGTTCTCATGATTGCTGCATTTATAGACAACTGTGCCTAGGGTCTTGAAGTTCAATCACACCACATGTATGTTTTTCCACATTTACACGTATTCCTACTTGGCATATGTAACTCTTTAGGTATTTACAGCACCGCTGGTCACTGTATGATAAAAATGTGAAAACATCATAACTAGAAGCTTATTTTAGCTCAAGTTTGCTCTGTGTGAATGTATTGTTCTGTTTCAGTGGTGTTCTGTGACTCACCTTGAAGGGAAAAGATATTGCCTTTGTGGTCAAACCCTGTTCCCCAACGGCATCTGCTGAAGAAAGTGAGTGGATACACTTGTCGATGGCCCCAGAGTACAAGCATAAAAAAAAGAATTGGCAGGAAAACTGAGAGTGCGCTATAGACATTGGAGATGCACCAGTACTTGACACAAGAGAACAAGAATGAAAACAAAGAGTGGCAGGAGGGGATGAATCAAGTCCAGTGAAGCAGGCTTTGATCACAGCTGCAAAAATATGGAGCGCTTCACGGATTTGCGTGTCATCCTTTCGCAGGGGCCATGCTAATCTTCTCTGTATCGATCCAATTTTAGTATATGTGCTGCCTTAGCAAGCACAGGTTTGGTGCCCAGCTCAAGGCATATCTACACCTTGGGTTCCAGCGAGCTATCACCAAGGTGGTAGGGCCCAGCGAGTCATCTCGCCTCTGCATACCTTTGCTTGACACAATGATTGATGCAAAAGCTCAATGAGTTTAGGAATAGGACATCTTAGAGCTTTAGGGTTCACAAATGGCCAATTCCACCATGATGTATGAGAGCATCTACTGAAAGAATGGGGTGGGCAGACTTATGGATGGTACCAAAATACAAGCTCTGAATGGGCTGTGTCCTCCAGATTTTCGAGAAAAAATCGAGTTGGCAGAAAAACGGAAAGTGCTTAGCCGTTTGCGCCACCGTTGCATGCACTCGATGTAACTGGACACGAACTGCAGCAGGAGGAATTAATCCTCTGGAGACTTTGAGGTAGAGGCCCTCTGACACACGTCGGAAACAAAAACTTAAAGGACTTCACAGATTTTTTAATTTGATTTATTCTTTGATTTTTTCTCTAAATCGGTCTCCTTTCAGCATAGGCGCTGCCTTAACAAGCAAAAAGGCTCAGCTAATTTGAGGCATATGCACACCTGGGGGCCCAGCAAGTCCTCACCAAGGTGGTAGAGCCCAGCGAGCCATTTCACCACTTTAAAAAAACCTTGTTTATTAGTGTAGCCTGCCTTCCAGAGGATACATATTCACACACTTTGTAATTCATTCACTGGGCTATCATGCATTCAAACTAATCAAGAGTTGTAAACTTTGATGGGTTGCTGTTGTGTATTTTCATTTAGCTGTTCTCATGATTGCTGCATTTATAGACAACTGTGCCTAGGGTCTTGAAGTTCAATCACACCACATGTATGTTTTTCCACATTTTTTTCCACTTGGCATATGTAACTCTTTAGGTATTTACAGCACCGCTGGTCACTGTATGATAAAAATGTGAAAACATCATAAGTAGAAGTTTATTTTAGCTCAAGTTTGCTCTGTGTGAATGTATTGTTCTGTTTCAGTGGTGTTCTGTGACTCAACCTTGAAGGGAAAAGATATTGCCTTTGTGGTCAAACCCTGTTCCCCAACGGCATCTGCTGAAGAAAGGGAGTGGACACACTTGTCGATGGCCCCAGAGTACAAGCATAAAAAAAAGAGTTGGCAGGAAAACTTAGAGTGCGCTATAGACATTGGAGATATTGCCTTTGTGGTCAAACCCTGTTCCTCAACGGCATCTGCTGAAGAAAGGGAGTGGACACACTTGTCGATGGCCCCAGAGTACAAGCATAAAAAAAAGAGTTGGCAGGAAAACTGAGAGTGCGCAATCAGTTTAGGAATAGGACATCTTAGAGCTTTAGGGTTCATAAATGGCCAATTCCACCATGATGTATGAGAGCATCTACTGAAAGAATGGGGTGGGCAGACTTATGGATGGTACCAAAATACAAGCTCTGAATGGGCTGTGTCCTCCAGGTTTTCGAGAAAAAATCGAGTTGGCAGAAAAACGGAAAGTGCTTAGCCGTTTGCGCCACCGTTGCATGCACTCGATGTAACTGGACACAAACTGCAGCAGGAGGAATTAATCCTCTGGAGACTTTGAGGTAGAGGCCCTCTGACACACGTCGGAAACAAAACCTTAAAGGACTTCACAGATTTTTTTATTTGATTTATTCTTTGATTTTTTCTCTAAATCGGTCTCCTTTCAGCAAAGGCGCTGCCTTAACAAGCAAAAAGGCTCCGATAATTTGAGGCATATGCAGACCTGGGGGCCCAGCAAGTCCTCACCAAGGTGGTAGAGCCCAGCGAGCCATTTCACCACTTTAAAAAAAACTTGTTTATTAGTGTAGCCTGCCTTCCAGAGGATACATATTCACACACTTTGTAATTCATTCACTGGGCTATCATGCATTCAAACTAATCAAGAGTTGTAAACTTTGATGGGTTGCTGTTGTGTATTTTCATTTAGCTGTTCTCATGATTGCTGCATTTATAGACAACTGTGCCTAGGGTCTTGAAGTTCAATCACACCACATGTATGTTTTTCCACATTTACACGTATTCCTACTTGGCATATGTAACTCTTTAGGTATTTACAGCACCGCTGGTCACTGTATGATAAAAATGTGAAAACATCATAACTAGAAGCTTATTTTAGCTCAAGTTTGCTCTGTGTGAATGTATTGTTCTGTTTCAGTGGTGTTCTGTGACTCACCTTGAAGGGAAAAGATATTGCCTTTGTGGTCAAACCCTGTTCCCCAACGGCATCTGCTGAAGAAAGTGAGTGGATACACTTGTCGATGGCCCCAGAGTACAAGCATAAAAAAAAGAATTGGCAGGAAAACTGAGAGTGCGCTATAGACATTGGAGATGCACCAGTTCTTGACACAAGAGAACAAGAATGAAAACAAAGAGTGGCAGGAGGGGATGAATCAAGTCCAGTGAAGCAGGCTTTGATCACAGCTGCAAAAATATGGAGCGCTTCACGGATTTGCGTGTCATCCTTTCGCAGGGGCCATGCTAATCTTCTCTGTATCGATCCAATTTTAGTATATGTGCTGCCTTAGCAAGCACAGGTTTGGTGCCCAGCTCAAGGCATATCTACACCTTGGGTTCCAGCGAGCTATCACCAAGGTGGTAGGGCCCAGCGAGTCATCTCGCCTCTGCATACCTTTGCTTGACACAATGATTGATGCAAAAGCTCAATGAGTTTAGGAATAGGACATCTTAGAGCTTTAGGGTTCACAAATGGCCAATTCCACCATGATGTATGAGAGCATCTACTGAAAGAATGGGGTGGGCAGACTTATGGATGGTACCAAAATACAAGCTCTGAATGGGCTGTGTCCTCCAGATTTTCGAGAAAAAATCGAGTTGGCAGAAAAACGGAAAGTGCTTAGCCGTTTGCGCCACCGTTGCATGCACTCGATGTAACTGGACACGAACTGCAGCAGGAGGAATTAATCCTCTGGAGACTTTGAGGTAGAGGCCCTCTTACACACGTCGGAAACAAAACCTTAAAGGACTTCACAGATTTTTTTATTTGATTTATTCTTTGATTTTTTTCTCTAAATCGGTCTCCTTTCAGCATAGGCGCTGCCTTAACAAGCAAAAAGGCTCAGCTAATTTGAGGCATATGCACACCTGGGGGCCCAGCAAGTCCTCACCAAGGTGGTAGAGCCCAGCGAGCCATTTCACCACTTTAAAAAAACCTTGTTTATTAGTGTAGCCTGCCTTCCAGAGGATACATATTCACACACTTTGTAATTCATTCACTGGGCTATCATGCATTCAAACTAATCAAGAGTTGTAAACTTTGATGGGTTGCTGTTGTGTATTTTCATTTAGCTGTTCTCATGATTTCTGCATTTATAGACAACTGTGCCTAGGGTCTTGAAGTTCAATCACACCACATGTATGTTTTTCCACATTTTTTTCCACTTGGCATATGTAACTCTTTAGGTATTTACAGCACCGCTGGTCACTGTATGATAAAAATGTGAAAACATCATAAGTAGAAGTTTATTTTAGCTCAAGTTTGCTCTGTGTGAATGTATTGTTCTGTTTCAGTGGTGTTCTGTGACTCAACCTTGAAGGGAAAAGATATTGCCTTTGTGGTCTGTTCCCCAACGGCATCTGCTGAAGAAAGGGAGTGGACACACTTGTCGATGGCCCCAGAGTACAAGCATAAAAAAAAGAGTTGGCAAGAAAACTGAGAGTGCGCTATAGACATTGGAGATATTGCCTTTGTGGTCAAACCCTGTTCCTCAACGGCATCTGCTGAAGAAAGGGAGTGGACACACTCGTCGATGGCCCCAGAGTACAAGCAAAAAAAAAGAGTTGGCAGGAAAACTGAGAGTGCGCAATCAGTTTAGGAATAGGACATCTTAGAGCTTTAGGGTTCATAAATGGCCAATTCCACCATGATGTATGAGAGCATCTACTGAAAGAATGGGGTGAGCAGACTTATGGATGGTACCAAAATACAAGCTCTGAATGGGCTGTGTCCTCCAGGTTTTCGAGAAAAAATCGAGTTGGCAGAAAAACGGAAAGTGCTTAGCCGTTTGCGCCACCGTTGCATGCACTCGATGTAACTGGACACGAACTGCAGCAGGAGGAATTAATCCTCTGGAGACTTTGAGGTAGAGGCCCTCTGACACACGTCGGAAACAAAACCTTAAAGGACTTCACAGATTTTTTTATTTGATTTATTCTTTGATTTTTTCTCTAAATCGGTCTCCTTTCAGCATAGGCGCTGCCTTAACAAGCAAAAAGGCTCCGATAATTTGAGGCATATGCAGACCTGGGGGCCCAGCAAGTCCTCACCAAGGTGGTAGAGCCCAGCGAGCCATTTCACCACTTTAAAAAAAACTTGTTTATTAGTGTAGCCTGCCTTCCAGAGGATACATATTCACACACTTTGTAATTCATTCACTGGGCTATCATGCATTCAAACTAATCAAGAGTTGTAAACTTTGATGGGTTGCTGTTGTGTATTTTCATTTAGCTGTTCTCATGATTGCTGCATTTATAGACAACTGTGCCAAGGGTCTTGAAGTTCAATCACACCACATGTATGTTTTTCCACATTTTTTTCCACTTGGCATATGTAACTCTTTAGGTATTTACAGCACCGCTGGTCACTGTATGATAAAAATGTGAAAACATCATAAGTAGAAGTTTATTTTAGCTCAAGTTTGCTCTGTGTGAATGTATTGTTCTGTTTCAGTGGTGTTCTGTGACTCAACCTTGAAGGGAAAAGATATTGCCTTTGTGGTCTGTTCCCCAACGGCATCTGCTGAAGAAAGGGAGTGGACACACTTGTCGATGGCCCCAGAGTACAAGCATAAAAAAAAGAGTTGGCAAGAAAACTGAGAGTGCGCTATAGACATTGGAGATATTGCCTTTGTGGTCAAACCCTGTTCCTCAACGGCATCTGCTGAAGAAAGGGAGTGGACACACTCGTCGATGGCCCCAGAGTACAAGCAAAAAAAAAGAGTTGGCAGGAAAACTGAGAGTGCGCAATCAGTTTAGGAATAGGACATCTTAGAGCTTTAGGGTTCATAAATGGCCAATTCCACCATGATGTATGAGAGCATCTACTGAAAGAATGGGGTGGGCAGACTTATGGATGGTACCAAAATACAAGCTCTGAATGGGCTGTGTCCTCCAGGTTTTCGAGAAAAAATCGAGTTGGCAGAAAAACGGAAAGTGCTTAGCCGTTTGCGCCACCGTTGCATGCACTCGATGTAACTGGACACAAACTGCAGCAGGAGGAATTAATCCTCTGGAGACTTTGAGGTAGAGGCCCTCTGACACACGTCGGAAACAAAACCTTAAAGGACTTCACAGATTTTTTTATTTGATTTATTCTTTGATTTTTTCTCTAAATCGGTCTCCTTTCAGCATAGGCGCTGCCTTAACAAGCAAAAAGGCTCTGATAATTTGAGGCATATGCAGACCTGGGGGCCCAGCAAGTCCTCACCAAGGTGGTAGAGCCCAGCGAGCCATTTCACCACTTTAAAAAAAACTTGTTTATTAGTGTAGCCTGCCTTCCAGAGGATACATATTCACACACTTTGTAATTCATTCACTGGGCTATCATGCATTCAAACTAATCAAGAGTTGTAAACTTTGATGGGTTGCTGTTGTGTATTTTCATTTAGCTGTTCTCATGATTGCTGCATTTATAGACAACTGTGCCTAGGGTCTTGAAGTTCAATCACACCACATGTATGTTTTTCCACATTTACACGTATTCCTACTTGGCATATGTAACTCTTTAGGTATTTACAGCACCGCTGGTCACTGTATGATAAAAATGTGAAAACATCATAACTAGAAGCTTATTTTAGCTCAAGTTTGCTCTGTGTGAATGTATTGTTCTGTTTCAGTGGTGTTCTGTGACTCACCTTGAAGGGAAAAGATATTGCCTTTGTGGTCAAACCCTGTTCCCCAACGGCATCTGCTGAAGAAAGTGAGTGGATACACTTGTCGATGGCCCCAGAGTACAAGCATAAAAAAAAGAATTGGCAGGAAAACTGAGAGTGCGCTATAGACATTGGAGATGCACCAGTACTTGACACAAGAGAACAAGAATGAAAACAAAGAGTGGCAGGAGGGGATGAATCAAGTCCAGTGAAGCAGGCTTTGATCACAGCTGCAAAAATATGGAGCGCTTCACGGATTTGCGTGTCATCCTTTCGCAGGGGCCATGCTAATCTTCTCTGTATCGATCCAATTTTAGTATATGTGCTGCCTTAGCAAGCACAGGTTTGGTGCCCAGCTCAAGGCATATCTACACCTTGGGTTCCAGCGAGCTATCACCAAGGTGGTAGGGCCCAGCGAGTCATCTCGCCTCTGCATACCTTTGCTTGACACAATGATTGATGCAAAAGCTCAATGAGTTTAGGAATAGGACATCTTAGAGCTTTAGGGTTCACAAATGGCCAATTCCACCATGATGTATGAGAGCATCTACTGAAAGAATGGGGTGGGCAGACTTATGGATGGTACCAAAATACAAGCTCTGAATGGGCTGTGTCCTCCAGATTTTCGAGAAAAAATCGAGTTGGCAGAAAAACGGAAAGTGCTTAGCCGTTTGCGCCACCGTTGCATGCACTCGATGTAACTGGACACGAACTGCAGCAGGAGGAATTAATCCTCTGGAGACTTTGAGGTAGAGGCCCTCTGACACACGTCGGAAACAAAAACTTAAAGGACTTCACAGATTTTTTAATTTGATTTATTCTTTGATTTTTTCTCTAAATCGGTCTCCTTTCAGCATAGGCGCTGCCTTAACAAGCAAAAAGGCTCAGCTAATTTGAGGCATATGCACACCTGGGGGCCCAGCAAGTCCTCACCAAGGTGGTAGAGCCCAGCGAGCCATTTCACCACTTTAAAAAAACCTTGTTTATTAGTGTAGCCTGCCTTCCAGAGGATACATATTCACACACTTTGTAATTCATTCACTGGGCTATCATGCATTCAAACTAATCAAGAGTTGTAAACTTTGATGGGTTGCTGTTGTGTATTTTCATTTAGCTGTTCTCATGATTGCTGCATTTATAGACAACTGTGCCTAGGGTCTTGAAGTTCAATCACACCACATGTATGTTTTTCCACATTTTTTTCCACTTGGCATATGTAACTCTTTAGGTATTTACAGCACCGCTGGTCACTGTATGATAAAAATGTGAAAACATCATAAGTAGAAGTTTATTTTAGCTCAAGTTTGCTCTGTGTGAATGTATTGTTCTGTTTCAGTGGTGTTCTGTGACTCAACCTTGAAGGGAAAAGATATTGCCTTTGTGGTCAAACCCTGTTCCCCAACGGCATCTGCTGAAGAAAGGGAGTGGACACACTTGTCGATGGCCCCAGAGTACAAGCATAAAAAAAAGAGTTGGCAGGAAAACTTAGAGTGCGCTATAGACATTGGAGATATTGCCTTTGTGGTCAAACCCTGTTCCTCAACGGCATCTGCTGAAGAAAGGGAGTGGACACACTTGTCGATGGCCCCAGAGTACAAGCATAAAAAAAAGAGTTGGCAGGAAAACTGAGAGTGCGCAATCAGTTTAGGAATAGGACATCTTAGAGCTTTAGGGTTCATAAATGGCCAATTCCACCATGATGTATGAGAGCATCTACTGAAAGAATGGGGTGGGCAGACTTATGGATGGTACCAAAATACAAGCTCTGAATGGGCTGTGTCCTCCAGGTTTTCGAGAAAAAATCGAGTTGGCAGAAAAACGGAAAGTGCTTAGCCGTTTGCGCCACCGTTGCATGCACTCGATGTAACTGGACACAAACTGCAGCAGGAGGAATTAATCCTCTGGAGACTTTGAGGTAGAGGCCCTCTGACACACGTCGGAAACAAAACCTTAAAGGACTTCACAGATTTTTTTATTTGATTTATTCTTTGATTTTTTCTCTAAATCGGTCTCCTTTCAGCAAAGGCGCTGCCTTAACAAGCAAAAAGGCTCCGATAATTTGAGGCATATGCAGACCTGGGGGCCCAGCAAGTCCTCACCAAGGTGGTAGAGCCCAGCGAGCCATTTCACCACTTTAAAAAAAACTTGTTTATTAGTGTAGCCTGCCTTCCAGAGGATACATATTCACACACTTTGTAATTCATTCACTGGGCTATCATGCATTCAAACTAATCAAGAGTTGTAAACTTTGATGGGTTGCTGTTGTGTATTTTCATTTAGCTGTTCTCATGATTGCTGCATTTATAGACAACTGTGCCTAGGGTCTTGAAGTTCAATCACACCACATGTATGTTTTTCCACATTTACACGTATTCCTACTTGGCATATGTAACTCTTTAGGTATTTACAGCACCGCTGGTCACTGTATGATAAAAATGTGAAAACATCATAACTAGAAGCTTATTTTAGCTCAAGTTTGCTCTGTGTGAATGTATTGTTCTGTTTCAGTGGTGTTCTGTGACTCACCTTGAAGGGAAAAGATATTGCCTTTGTGGTCAAACCCTGTTCCCCAACGGCATCTGCTGAAGAAAGTGAGTGGATACACTTGTCGATGGCCCCAGAGTACAAGCATAAAAAAAAGAATTGGCAGGAAAACTGAGAGTGCGCTATAGACATTGGAGATGCACCAGTTCTTGACACAAGAGAACAAGAATGAAAACAAAGAGTGGCAGGAGGGGATGAATCAAGTCCAGTGAAGCAGGCTTTGATCACAGCTGCAAAATATGGAGCGCTTCACGGATTTGCGTGTCATCCTTGCGCTCTGTGCCCAGCAATGTTCTCTGGATGACGGCCAATCAGCAGCTCGGATTGTCGAGCCTTTGTCGAGCGTTTTCGGTTTTGGGCCAATCAGCAGCTCGGATTGTCGAGCGTTTGTCGAGCGTTTTCGGTTTTTAGCCAATCAGCAGCTCGTATTGTCGAGCGTTTGTCGAGCGTTTTGGGCCAATCAACGGTTAGTATACTCAAGCGTTTGTCGAGCGTTTTGGGCCAATCAGCGGTTAGTATAATCAAGCGTTTGTCATAGCAACCACCAAAGCAACTGACAACGAGTCAACGAGTGAGTCAGTGAGTAAAACAAAAATAAATAGAATATTACGAATGTACTGACATAACATTGTCTTCCCAGAGTACTTTTACAATGTACTGACATGGAATTTGTCGATGTATTATGCTGTCAATCGCTGGTTTTGATAACGTTATTTAAAGATACGTTAACGTACGTCAGGCGTCCGGTTAACACATTTAAACCATATTTACACTTTGAATTTCGACTCCAAACTGTAGTAACTACATCTACGTGGTCTAATGAAGATAACCAGGTAGTCTGATCAAAGATTAAATACATTTTGAGAGATCGCTAGCATGTAATGTAATGTAATGTAATCCATTGCATTGGAAATGAACGGGACAACATGTGACGATCTCTGAAAACAAAATTAAATGATGAAAAGACCATACAGTTAGTATCTTTAGACCCTTAAGATTATAATATCACCACGTGAAATCAAAATATAAAGTTTAAGTGTATTTTTTATGCATTAACAATATGCCTGTTTGTTTACCTGTCATTATTTACCTGTTGTGTCAAGTTATGTTCATTTTTTAACGTTAATATTTCAATAGTGAATGTGTAGTACTAGTATATCATTAATCTTATGTGTGATATTCCTGTTAATATGGCAATTAACATGTAGTTTAACCTGTAATGCTCCCTTAACGCTGTGCTATGTCATTGTAGAGATGGTTTTTGCAAAATTTAAATTGACGGCCTCGCAGCAGCTTGTCCTGCGGGCCTCTGATGAGGCGGCGGCCTTCATCGCCGCCAAGGGGCCACGCGGGACCGCCACTGCTGCGAGGGCCAAGAAGCCAGAGGAGTTGGAGAAGGAGGCCCAAGCCCACGTCGTCTCCAAGGGCGGTGACCCTGGTAACCCCATGCTGGTGCTGGGCTGCCACAGCATCCAGTTTGGCAAGTACCAGGGTCAAACTTTCCGTTGGCTCCTGGAGAACGACGTGGGCTACACCACGCAGTTGGTTGCCAGCCACCAGCGGGAGCGGGAGAAAAGTGCCTCCGACAGCCCCCTTATGGCCAACAAGGACGCACTCGCCCGGTACTCGTGCGCCCACCCTGCTTTTGCTGAGCAGCTGCGTTACCACCGGGTGCACGAGGAGGCCCGGGCTCGCGCCACTCAGCCCGGGTGTGAGGGCGAGGCGCTTGTTGGCTTTGGGGACTACAAGGAGGCCACCCTGAAGGACCTGTACGACTCCAAGGAGAAGCAGCACCAGAAGTAAGTCCTGTTGTGGTGAAGGGCAGTGAACTGTCGACAGGGTGCTGTGACTTGTTGATATGCGTGTTAATCTTTGATCATTGTCTTGCAGCTTTGTCAAGTGGCTACGGCGGAAGACACCGCAGCCTGGGACCTCGATGGACGCCGCCAGGAAGTACATCCTGGGCCGAGACAAGGAGCGGTCGGCAGAGGTGGCTGCTACCCCCCCACCTCCCACCAGCAGCAGCAGCAGCAGCAGCAGCAGCAGCAGCAGCAGCAGCACCCCCACCACCAGCAGTGGCCCCAGCAAGGCCGCTGCTTCCACCGCGCTGCCGCCGCGCAAGCCGATCGCTCCCATGTTCTCGGCCCTACTGGGAAGGCGTCCAATGGCCCCAGGTGAGCTGCAGGCCAAGGTCAGGAAGCTGATGACCACACCAGCACGGCCTGCAGTTCCAGGTAGATCTCTTTCTTTCTCTTTAACACAACAGTGGTTCAGTGTACAGGATTAACTAACCATTGCCCTCCCACCCCACAGCGGTGTCTACATCCGTCAGAGACCAGTGCCCCTCGGTTCCGCCACCGCCCCCCCCCACAGAGGTGACGGACGAGGATCTGGTCCAGATGGCCACTGACTTAGAAACGGGTAACTGGCACCACACTGGACACGTCACACTGTAACATTTGCCCTCAATATATATTCTTCTGGCGGTATTTTTGTATTAACTGTAATGGTTTCATTTACTGGTCTCTACAGCTGATGCTTGAAGACCAAAGGTAGGTTTGGCAGGTAATGTAGCCGTCTTTGTCGGTGGTAGATGTGTAGAACATAGTGGCAATGTAGATTTGCTTAACCACCTTCACATGTCTACTTCCCTTGGCCCTGCTGCATCTCTTGACATTCACCTTGTAGCACTAAACCATCTGCCCCATCACTGGCATGCTGTACGTCATCTAATTACTTGCATTCTGCACGTCATCTAATCACTGGCATGCTGCACGTCATTAACACTCAGACTCACTTAGTCTTGCCTGCCTGTGTGTTGCCCCATGACTATCATTGTGCTGATGCCATTTTGTTGTGTGTGAATGTGTCTGAAGCTCACGTACAGGTCCTTCAGACTCTCCCGCTGGTGGTGAGGCCTCCATGTCCACCTCCTCCGGCGTTGTCCTCCATCCCTCCCCCACCGCCACCACCTCGAGTTGCGGCTGCTCCACCTACGCTCGCGGTTCCGGCTCGGGCTCCGGCGTTGACCAGGGAGGAGCCCCGTCGCGTCTCTGTGGAGGAGACGCCATCTGGGGAGGCCACCCTGGCACCAGCGCCGGCGAAGAGGAAGAGGAAGGAGAGGAAAGTGGAGCAGCCCGCAACGCCCACTCCTGCTTCGGCTGAGGTACAAACACAAACACAGACACACACACACACACACACACACACCGTGCCCGTACTCATGGACGGCACAACTCAGTGAAGTTGACTGTCAAACTGCATGTAGCACCTCCTCTCAGCCTCCTTACAGTGTGTTTGTTTGTGTTGTTTTTTTCCCTCACAGTCCCGGTTGCCTGAGAGCTGGCGGACAGCTCTCACCGTGGAAGAGCAGGAGTGGATCGGCCGGGAGCTGTTCAAGACAGACAGCGAGGGGAGGACCAAACTCACCACAGACCTCAAGCTGTGGTGGGACCCCCCTCAGCCCCGGCCGAGTTACACTCAGCCACCCGCCTCACCAGCTGCCTTCTTCGCGTGTCGGCTGTTCCTCTGGACGCCCCTGCGTCTGTGGGGCGTCCGGCCGACATGCTGTAATAGGGCCCTCACCAAGTGTGGGCTCTACAGGACCATCCGGAGGGTCCTGGACATCGACGGCTGGTACTTGATGGCCACCGAGTACCTGGAGTGCCGTCGGTGTAAGAGGAAGGTAGCTGCCTGGTCGCAGGAGGTCGTGGGTCAGCTGGGAGAGGGGCATCGCGCCCTCTTCCCGGCAATCCTCACCTACAAGTAAGTAGCTGTCTGAACACTGTCACAGTATGTCTGTTTGTGGCGCCCTCTTCCCGGCAATCCTCACCTACAAGTAAGTAGCTGTCTGACCACTGTCACAGTGTGTCTGTGTGTTGCGCCCTCTTGCCGGCAATCCTCACCTACAAGTAAGTACCTGTCTGAACACTGTCACAGTGTGTCTGTGTGTGGCTCTTCTGTAACACATGATGTGCTCCTCTCTGTAGGCTCGCCTGCGACCGGCGGGTAATCATCCAGCTGCGTGAGCGTACTCGGGGGAACAGCGCCACGCAGCTGTACAAAAAACTCTGTGAGGCACACACAGAGGCCTGGATGCGGCGGTCCATACACTACCTCAGCGTCATGGAGCCCTTCACGTCGCGAGGTGTCGTGCGCATGTGCACCCCACCACCAAAACCGCCACCCGTGCCCCAGTACGCGTGGCTGTTAATGGTGTACTGCCACGACATCCTCTCCCGCCTGGAGGACGTGAAGGCCCGGGTCACCTCCGTCTTCGGAACGGTCTTGAAGATGGATTCGACCAAGAAGGTAAATGTGGTGCTATGTATGTATAAATATATATGTATATAAATGTGGTGCGGAGTATCACGCTCTGGCTATGTGCGTGCAGCCTTACTGAGATGCTTTATTCTTTCAAACAGGTGACCCGGAAGCTCGCCGGTGCTGCCGCCCAGACCGCAGCGTGGGCAACGAACGTCGGCAACGAGCACGGACAGGTGCTCATGTCCGTGCTCACGGACGCCGAGGGTGCCGGCCTGTTGTCCATGGCTGCGGGGTTAATGCGGCGGTATCGGGACGCTGGGGTGGAGCCGCCTCAGCTCCTCTACGTCGACCGGGACTGTTGTTCGTCCCACGGGGGATCCAAGACAGCTGACATGTTCGGGAAGTGGGACAAGCTGGTGGTCCGGCTGGACATCTGGCACCTGATGCGGCGGTTCGCGTCAGGTGCGTTGTGGCAAAAACAATAATTAAACAAACAGCATCACAGTAAGAGACATCATTGGGTCCATAACTTGATGTAACATGCATTTTTCCATAACAGGTGTCACCACCGAGAGCCACCAGCTGTATAAACCCTTCCTGCAGCAGCTGTCTTCGTGCATCTTCCTGTGGGACCCAGAGGACGCAGCCCGGTTGCTCAAGGCGAAGAAGAGGATGCTTGAGGCGCAGGGGATGACCTTCTCGTCCGACGCCGGAGTGTGGAGGCACGTCAGCCGCAAGAATATGGCTCTCCATTGCCGTCGCCGCACGCGTGGAGCGGCGGAGACGGAGCGGCTGATCGGTGACCTCCTGGAAACCTTCGGCGGTGCCAACGGACGAGACACCATGGGGATTTCCCTGCTGGACCAAGACCGCATCCAGAAGATCTGGACGGAGCAGCGGCGCCACCTCCATTGCATCCAGGACCCGCCGGGCGTGGAGCTGTACACTGAGACCGGCAGGGTGACCAAGGGGGGGATCAGCCTGCCGGTGTACCGTTGTGCACGAGGCTCCACGTCCCTGGAGTCGTTCCACCTGCATCTCAACCGCTTCATTCCAGGTATGTTTCACATGCTTCACTGTCATGTCAATCTTTCACTGTCATCGACTCGCTGTCATTCACATTGTGTGCACTGAATAAACTGCTAAACAGATCTGTGTTCCTCCTCAGGAGAAAGTGCCAATCCCTGGCACTTCCAGGCATTTCTCCTGGAGGGGTTGACGCGGTGGAACGCCGACAGGGCGGCGTCCGTGGCACAGGAGGGACGGCCGCTGCTCCGCTCCTACAATGGCCCCCTGCAGCACTCCCTTGACCAGCTCAGCCAAAGGGTGCTTGGCACGAGTGTGGTCAAGGATTACACCAAGCCCAGGGAGTACACGGGTAAGAACACTCAAGCCACCGCGCTTACACGTGTCCACACTGAATGATATTTGTACCAGACTGACTGATGCGATTTGTGTTGTTGTACTTCAGGGGAACTCATCGGCATCGAGTACCTGTACTCCCAGACGGGCAGAGTGCTGCAGGACGTCAGCTTGGACCCTGACATTCCGGACGCGGGGGGGGACGTTCCCCAACTCGTCGAGGATGACGAGCTCGCCGACAGCCCGCAGGAGGTGGAGGACCTCACCCTGCACGTGCCTGGCGAGTTCCCAGCTCCTCAGACGGACCCGCGGTCAGGGCGACCGGCTGACGCACCCGCGCCCGAGCCATCCAGTCCGACCGGTGCCCCCGAGCCCGCACCCCACTCCCCCGGCCGGTCCTCGCCAGAGCCTCAGCAGGCTGCTGAGGTAAGCACGCCACCTCTTTGTGGTCTGCGACTGCAGTGCATCTCGCATCACCAAAAACTGCGCTCGCTCTGTTCCATCCACCTGACTTATTGTTTTCCATCTCTTCTTGTGTGTCTGCAGGACTACAGAGGACCGGATGACCAGCCGGGGTACCTGGCCGTGGTCCAGTTGGCCACGGCCTTGGTGGGGTTGCGTCACGACCCGGCCTTGTCAGAGGGGAGGGTAGACGAGCTTATCAGGCTCTACGAGGCCCTGTCACCGTACGACAGGGCCCGAGTAGTTTACCCTCCCCGCTACAGGGACAGGCCAGCTCAGGGGCGCTTCATGGCAGCCAAGCCAAGCCGCACCAGAATACCTGGTGTGGAAAGCTTGAGACGGTAAGGCTACGCTTCCATCATACATTTCCCTGGTGTACAAACAAGCTGCTTTATGTAATGTTGCCCATTATCATGCTCATATCTGTCATTGTTTTTGTCCATTGTCCACAGCTGCCTGGTCGGAGAGACCTCTGGACCTGCCAGCAGTCCCAGCGCAAGCCGGCTGGTAGAGGCAGTATGCACCCAGCTCTGCCGCTTGATCCCCTCGGGCAGCCGTGCGCGCGGTGCCCGGAGGTCGCGGTGGGACAGCATACTGCTTCGGTACCAGCACATCCGGGACCTTGTGCTGGGCCACCAGAGGCTGATGGCTCGGGCGCCCATACAGCTCTTTGAGCTGAACGCCAGGACCCTCTCGCTGTGGTATGTTTGATGCTTTTGATGTTATGGTAATGACATGCTTGAATGGCATGCTCTCAAAATTGTACATGTAACTAAAACACTACGTTGAAATCCGTTTTCAGGTTCACCAGGATGCAGCGGGAGAAGGAGAGGACTGTGCTAGCTTCAGGCGTTGCAGCAGAGGGACGACCACCAGCGGCAGCGGCAGCGGGTTCGGCGCCGTGCCCAGCAACAGCGGTGGATCGTTCTCCGGCAGCAGCAACAGGCCAGGCGAGGACAGCAGCGCCAAGGGCGGCGGGACCTCTGGCAGCAGCACCGGCCGTGGCAGCACCGGTGCCTGTTCTGCCAGCGCCAGTGCGCCCACTGGCGCCTTTACCGCCTGCCCCCTCAGCTGTTGTCCTGGCCATACCACCGGCTGCTGCAGCTGCAACAGGACCTTTTCCGGCAACACAGCCTCTCTTTCTGGACCTCTCACTGCCCCAGCAGAGTGTGAGGGTGCTCCCCATCCCAACGCTCCCTCGGACAACGCCAGCCCCACACGTCCTCCCTCTGCCGCTGGCCGCCGCACATCACGCCGGCCCTCGGCTGCCTGCACCACCTCCTGCTCCTCCTCCTCAGCCTCGCTCTGCGTACAAAACTGAATGGCTGAGGAGGAAGAGGGCTGAGCAGAGGGCAGCGGCAGGAACAGTCGTCGCTGCCCGGGCCGGCGTGCCACAAGAACAAAAGTGCAGGAGATGCGGCCAGCCAAAGCGGAGGGAGACCGGACACACCCGCTACGGCAATGTACATTTTTGCTCTGCCGCCGCAGCGGGTAAGAGTGTGGAGGACTGGCTGAGGGAGATGAAGGACCAGGGTCGAGCCCCGGACTGATTTCGCATTCTCGCTGGGGCAGGTGTATATAGTTGTTTCAGTGTTTGTTTGTTTGTTTTTTAAAGACATTGACTTTACCCTCCACAAGGACCGGGACCTTGCCGCGGTGTGGAGGCTTCCTACAAACACCGGTCCACACCTGCCACAACTTTTCTACAGCAAAAAAAACATTGTGTATCCCATTCACACCTGTATAACATTGCCATGCCTTTGTACTATTCTGATTCTTTGCACTGACAAGTTATATAGGCCTATACTGTGTGTGTATGCTGCCTATCATATGGCTTAAGAAAAAGAAAAGAAAACATTGTCTGTCCCATTCACACCTGTATAACACATTCACACCTGTATAACACATTGTCATGCATTTGTGCTGTTCTGATTTTATGCGCTGACAAGTTATATAGGCATTTTGGACATGTGGGTATGGTCAATAATGTGGTCACTGTCTTTGGAGTTACGTCCAGTTGCCACTGGCTCTGTTGCCGCCGCGTTGGTACTTCACACTGTATGCTGCTGCATTATTTATCCATGCATGTCTGTAATGAGCCCTTATACTATGCGTCTGTCTGCTGTGATTGATGTGGTTTAAAATAAGAGGAATGAAGCCTTGTGCCACTGTTCTGCATCAATACCACTGTTCTGCATCTCGCCCCAGAACATTTATGCCATGTGTCTGCTCTGATGCTCTATTTTTTTTATTATTATGATCATCATCATCATCATCATCATCATCATCATCATCATCAAAATCATCATGTTTTATTGTATTGTAGTTTGAAATAAATAATCTATTTCACACTGTAGTCTACTGCTGCTGTGTTTGGTGTTTTCTGCATCTATACATCATCATCATCATCAACAACAACTACAACAACAACAATAATACACGGCATGTAACTTTTATTTATACATTGAAATAAAATTATTGACATAATATAAATGTAATATAATGTTTAACATAACAAATTTTTATATATATGCAGAAAAAGGTGAAACAATATAAATACAATATATCTATGCAGAAAAGGGTGAAACAATATAAAAAGTGGAAACAATATGAATACAGTATATTATTTAACATAAACAATATAAATACAATATAATGTTTAACACAACAGATTTTAATATCTATGCAGAAAAAGGTGAAACAAATAATGCACGGCATGTTACTTTTATGTATACACATGAAATAGGCATAATAAGAATATAATAGTGTGTAATATAATGTTTAATATTTGTGCTTCGGTCGGGATTCGATCCTACGCTTTGATGGTGTCTCGTTTGTACCGCGTTTGTGCGACTGGGCATGCGCGAAGGCACTAATGCGCATGCGCGAAAACAGAGAAGAACGATGGCGAAGCTTTGCGCAGGGGCCATGCTAATCTTCTCTGTATTGATCCAATTTTAGTATATGTGCTGCCTTAGCAAGCACAGGTTTGGTGCCCAGCTCAAGGCATATCTACACCTTGGGTTCCAGCGAGCTATCACCAAGGTGGTAGGGCCCAGCGAGTCATCTCGCCTCTGCATACCTTTGCTTGACACAATGATTGATGCAAAAGCTCAATGAGTTTAGGAATAGGACATCTTAGAGCTTTAGGGTTCACAAATTACCAATTCCACCATGATGTATGAGAGCATCTACTGAAAGAATGGGGTGGGCAGACTTATGGATGGTACCAAAATACAAGCTCTGAATGGGCTGTGTCCTCCAGATTTTCGAGAAAAAATCGAGTTGGCAGAAAAACGGAAAGTGCTTAGCCGTTTGCGCCACCGTTGCATGCACTCGATGTAACTGGACACGAACTGCAGCAGGAGGAATTAATCCTCTGGAGACTTTGAGGTAGAGGCCCTCTGACACACGTCGGAAACAAAACCTTAAAGGACTTCACAGATTTTTTTATTTGATTTATTCTTTGATTTTTTCTCTAAATCGGTCTCCTTTCAGCATAGGCGCTGCCTTAACAAGCAAAAAGGCTCAGCTAATTTGAGGCATATGCACACCTGGGGGCCCAGCAAGTCCTCACCAAGGTGGTAGAGCCCAGCGAGCCATTTCACCACTTTAAAAAAACCTTGTTTATTAGTGTAGCCTGCCTTCCAGAGGATACATATTCACACACTTTGTAATTCATTCACTGGGCTATCATGCATTCAAACTAATCAAGAGTTGTAAACTTTGATGGGTTGCTGTTGTGTATTTTCATTTAGCTGTTCTCATGATTGCTGCATTTATAGACAACTGTGCCTAGGGTCTTGAAGTTCAATCACACCACATGTATGTTTTTCCACATTTTTTTCCACTTGGCATATGTAACTCTTTAGGTATTTACAGCACCGCTGGTCACTGTATGATAAAAATGTGAAAACATCATAAGTAGAAGTTTATTTTAGCTCAAGTTTGCTCTGTGTGAATGTATTGTTCTGTTTCAGTGGTGTTCTGTGACTCAACCTTGAAGGGAAAAGATATTGCCTTTGTGGTCTGTTCCCCAACGGCATCTGCTGAAGAAAGGGAGTGGACACACTTGTCGATGGCCCCAGAGTACAAGCATAAAAAAAAGAGTTGGCAAGAAAACTGAGAGTGCGCTATAGACATTGGAGATATTGCCTTTGTGGTCAAACCCTGTTCCTCAACGGCATCTGCTGAAGAAAGGGAGTGGACACACTCGTCGATGGCCCCAGAGTACAAGCAAAAAAAAAGAGTTGGCAGGAAAACTGAGAGTGCGCAATCAGTTTAGGAATAGGACATCTTAGAGCTTTAGGGTTCATAAATGGCCAATTCCACCATGATTTATGAGAGCATCTACTGAAAGAATGGGGTGAGCAGACTTATGGATGGTACCAAAATACAAGCTCTGAATGGGCTGTGTCCTCCAGGTTTTCGAGAAAAAATCGAGTTGGCAGAAAAACGGAAAGTGCTTAGCCGTTTGCGCCACCGTTGCATGCACTCGATGTAACTGGACACAAACTGCAGCAGGAGGAATTAATCCTCTGGAGACTTTGAGGTAGAGGCCCTCTGACACACGTCGGAAACAAAACCTTAAAGGACTTCACAGATTTTTTTATTTGATTTATTCTTTGATTTTTTCTCTAAATCGGTCTCCTTTCAGCATAGGCGCTGCCTTAACAAGCAAAAAGGCTCCGATAATTTGAGGCATATGCACACCTGGGGGCCCAGCAAGTCCTCACCAAGGTGGTAGAGCCCAGCGAGCCATTTCACCACTTTAAAAAAAACTTGTTTATTAGTGTAGCCTGCCTTCCAGAGGATACATATTCACACACTTTGTAATTCATTCACTGGGCTATCATGCATTCAAACTAATCAAGAGTTGTAAACTTTGATGGGTTGCTGTTGTGTATTTTCATTTAGCTGTTCTCATGATTGCTGCATTTATAGACAACTGTGCCTAGGGTCTTGAAGTTCAATCACACCACATGTATGTTTTTCCACATTTACACGTATTCCTACTTGGCATATGTAACTCTTTAGGTATTTACAGCACCGCTGGTCACTGTATGATAAAAATGTGAAAACATCATAAGTAGAAGTTTATTTTAGCTCAAGTTTGCTCTGTGTGAATGTATTGTTCTGTTTCAGTGGTGTTCTGTGACTCAACCTTGAAGGGAAAAGATATTGCCTTTGAGGTCTGTTCCCCAACGGCATCTGCTGAAGAAAGGGAGTGGACACACTTGTCGATGGCCCCAGAGTACAAGCATAAAAAAAAGAGTTGGCAAGAAAACTGAGAGTGCGCTATAGACATTGGAGATATTGCCTTTGTGGTCAAACCCTGTTCCTCAACGGCATCTGCTGAAGAAAGGGAGTGGACACACTCGTCGATGGCCCCAGAGTACAAGCAAAAAAAAAGAGTTGGGAGGAAAACTGAGAGTGCGCAATCAGTTTAGGAATAGGACATCTTAGAGCTTTAGGGTTCATAAATGGCCAATTCCACCATGATGTATGAGAGCATCTACTGAAAGAATGGGGTGGGCAGACTTATGGATGGTACCAAAATACAAGCTCTGAATGGGCTGTGTCCTCCAGGTTTTCGAGAAAAAATCGAGTTGGCAGAAAAACGGAAAGTGCTTAGCCGTTTGCGCCACCGTTGCATGCACTCGATGTAACTGGACACAAACTGCAGCAGGAGGAATTAATCCTCTGGAGACTTTGAGGTAGAGGCCCTCTGACACACGTCGGAAACAAAACCTTAAAGGACTTCACAGATTTTTTTATTTGATTTATTCTTTGATTTTTTCTCTAAATCGGTCTCCTTTCAGCATAGGCGCTGCCTTAACAAGCAAAAAGGCTCCGATAATTTGAGGCATATGCAGACCTGCGGGCCCAGCAAGTCCTCACCAAGGTGGTAGATCCCAGCGAGCCATTTCACCACTTTAAAAAAAACTTGTTCCCCTTCAGGGACTACCGCTGCGTGAAATCGCAGTGGGAACGCCCTCAGCGTGACGCGTCTGAAGCATGAATGAAATCAGTCAATGGAGAGAATGAGCGTACGGCGAGTGACGTCATCGACCAGGAAGCTATAAATATCCCCTGAGTATACAACACGCCAGCTTTTAGTTACTTCAGCAGCTCTGTGTGTGTCTGAATCTGTCGATTGTGTTTGTCTGTTTTGTCAGGAGTTTTCACTATATATATTTTATATAAAAAAAACAATATGAGCGAGCAGTATAAGAAGTGTGTTCCCCCCTGTACTCGGCACATCACGGGTGGGGATTCACACGAGCTAAGTGTGGCTTGTTTGGGAGTGCAGCAATGCCCAGTCGGCTCTCGAGGGAGTCGATTGTCAGCATTGCGAGCGTTTTCCCTTGAGAACTCTGCGCTCGCGGCGATCGCTCTTCGAGGAGAGTGATTTGCTGCGAGCTCCCCGAGGCTCGGGTCCCGCTTCTGTTGAGGCAGAGCGGCGCCGCTTGTCTTGGGGCTCGCAGATGGATCTCGCTGGCGACGTTGAGACGGGCTCCGCCCTATCTCAGCTATCTCCGACGAGATCTAGTGCCTCTCACCCGGCTCTGGAAGCACGCGCTGCGGCGGTTACTTCTGCCCGGGTGGAGGCACATGATGATGTTGAATTGAGATTTTCCAGTTCTGAGGAGCTGGATGTCGAAAGTTTATTATCAGAGAAAACTAGTTTATCACATTATACTGCAAATGAAGAAGGTTTGATGGATGTATTATCTCGGGCTGTTGAAAAGCTAAAAAAAAAAAAAAAAAAAAAACAGTATCGAGTGGCCAAAAGAAAAGAAAGGCTGATAGACAGGTTTCTAGAATTAAAAGCAATCTAGATGATAAATTTCTGTCTGCACGACCTCAACCTTCTAGCCGGTGCTTACCGTTCTTCCCAGATCTTCATGCTGAGTTTTCAAAGACCTGGGTTAGACCGGTTTCAAGCAGAATTTACACAAATCAGTCCAATGCTTATGGTAACATTGTTGGTGCTTAATCTGCTGGTTATGTGACGATACTGTAGGCGGAGGAGACGCTTGCGAGCTATCTCTCTCCTGCTTCATCGTCTTCACTTAAAGCACCGGCTCTTCCACCAAAAAATTAATAAATAAATAAATATATATACCTCTGTGCTGGTGGGGAAGGCTTACTCGGTGGCTCGGCAGGCGGCTGCATGTTTGCATACGATGACTTTTATGCAGGCTTTTCAGGCCGACCTGCTCAAAGGAAATCTGAGGGGGGTCCCCGCCGAGAGAGACTTGCGTTCACCTCCCTTAAGGGTGCCCTGTCTCTCCCGGCGCCCTCAGGGGCCCGTCCTACTAACCCTGCCGAAACAGGGCGTAGAAGGGTCTGGCGAGAGCTTTCCCGAGGGACGCTCGCCGCCTCTAAGGAGGGTTCTAGTGTGTTCAGACCAGTCGTTCCCTGCCGGTGCGCCGTTACAGGGCACTGTGTCTGTCACGCAGAATGTTCAACCAGAGCAAAGTCTTTCGTCGAGTTCGTCTTCAAAAAGAGCACAGCAGAAGCGGAGTGTCACGTCTCGTGCCTCCCTGCAGAGAAACTGGAGGGACGAGGCGGGGTGCTCTCCGGCGCGGCCTTCTCGGGGCAGGACTGATATGAGGACAGTCATTGTCGCCAGAAAGGCCGCGTCGAAAAAGTCCTGACGGGCTGAACGTCAGGAC
The DNA here is from genome assembly GCF_051911475.1 of Siphateles boraxobius. Classification (NCBI taxonomy): domain Eukaryota; kingdom Metazoa; phylum Chordata; class Actinopteri; order Cypriniformes; family Leuciscidae; genus Siphateles; species Siphateles boraxobius. The sequence goes on along the minus strand of NW_027509186.1, from coordinate 2,715,093 downwards.
TCTGAGGGTGGTCCCCATCGGGAAAAACTTGAGTTCACCGCACAAAAACACGGTGCCCTGTCTTTCTCGATGCCCTCAGGGGTCTGTTCTACTAACCCTGCCTATACAGGGCGTAGAGAGACTCGGCGAGCGATTTCCCGAGGGACGCTCGCCCCCTCCAAGGAGGGTTGTGGAGTGCTCAGACCAGCTGTTTCCTGCCAGTATGTTACAGGGCGCTGTGTCTGTCACTCGGGATGTTCATCCGGAGGCCAGCCTCGAGAGGCTGGTTCCCTTAGTAGAGTTCCTGGCGGAATGGGTCCCCCACCCAGCAGGGAGTTAGGGTACTACTTCATCAAAAAAAAAAAATCCTGACGTGCTGAACGTCAGGGTTCTGAGGGTGGTCCCTATCGTGAAAGACCTGAGTTCACTGCACAAGAACACGGTGCCCTGTCTTTTCCGATGCCCTCAGTGGTCTGCTCTACTAACCCTGCCTTCACAGGGCGTAGAGAGACTCGGCGAGCAATTTCCCGAGGGACGCTCGCCCCCTCCGAGGAGGGTTGTGGAGTGCCCAGACCAGCTGTTCCCTGCCAGTACGTTACAGGGCGCTGTGTCTGTCACTGGGGATGTTCAAATCAGATCCGAGGACTGGTTTGTCATGATAGATCTAAAGGACGTTTACTTCCATGTATCTATCCTCCCTCAACACAGGAAGTTCCTGAGGTTCGCTTTCGGGGGCGAAGCGTACCAATATCGGGTTCTTCCGTTCGGCCTAGCACTGTCACCCCGAACATTCACGAAGTGTACGGATGCTGCTATAGCCCCGCTGAGGTTACAGGGCATCCGCTTTCTGTACTATATAGACGATTGCTTGATTCTAGCTCAATCGGAACAACAGGCGGTTCGGCACCGAGATGTCGTTCTTGCTCATATCAAGTGACTGGGGATGGGGTCTGCTCCCTCAACGCCAAAAAGAGTGTTCTTTCTCCATTACAGAGAACCACTTTTCTAGGTGTAGTGTGGGATTCAACGACGATGCAGGCACGATTGTCACCTGCTCGTATTGCTTTGATTCTCGCTGCAGTAGATCAGGTCAAGCTAGGCCAGTCATCCACTGTAAAACAGTTCCAGAGACTGCTAGGTCTCATGGCAGCTGCGTCCAACGTGATACCTCTTGGCCTCTTGCACATGAGACTGTTACAGTGGTGGCTCAGGACCAAGGGATTCTCCCCGAGGGGAAATCCGCTTCGCATGATCGTGAGTTTGCGACGGTGTCATCACGCCCTGATCATGTGGAAAGATCCTTGGTTTCTGTCCCAAGGCCCTGTGTTAGGAGCTCCTTGTCGTCGCGTTATGCTAATGACAGATGCCTCTCTCACGGGTGGGCTCAGGGTCTGTGGGAGGACCATCATCGTCTGTGGCACTTAAACTGCCTAGAGATGTTGGCGGTGTTTCAGGCTCTGAAACACTTCCTCCCAGACCTAAGGGGCCACCATGTTCTTGTCCAGACAGACAACACATCGGTGGTTTCTTATATCAACCATCAGGGGGGTTTGCGTTCTCGCCCGCTTTACAAACTGGCACGTCAGATCCTTCTATGGTCCCAGGGGAAAATTCTTTCTCTGAGAGCTTTTATCTCCCGGGGTATTTAAATCAGGGGGCAGACATCCTGTTAAGACAGGGGCCGAGGCCCGGGGAATGGAGTCTTCACCCCGAGGTGGTGGAACTCCTATGGAGACATTTCGGTCTTGCCGAGGTAGACCTATTTGCTTCTCGAGAAACATCACACTGCCCGCTGTGGTTCTCTCTCAGCCATCCAGCCCCGCTGGGGTTGGATGCGATGGTACATCCGTGGCCGAGGTCACGCTTGTACGCTTTTCCCCGATCGCTCTGCTCCCAGGAGTTCTGGAGAGGGTTCGCCGGGACGGGCTCAGTCTCCTGCTAATAGCCCCGTTCTGGTCGGCCCGGGTATGGTTTGCGGACCTAGTGTCTCTCCTCAACGGCTCTCCCCTAGAGATACCGATCAGGAGAGATCTGCTCTCTCAGGCGAGTGGGTCGATCTTTCACCCCCGTCTAGAGCTATGGAGGCTGTGGGCTTGGCCTCTGAGGGGGCCCAGCTCATAGATTCTGGTCTCTCGGCTGAGGTCGTTGAGACCATCCTCCGATCCAGAGCTCCCTCCACGAGGAAGTTATATGCCGCGAGATGGAAACTTTTCACCTCTTGGTGTGGAGAGCGCCAGCAGGACCCAGTTAACTGCCCGGTTGGTACAGTCCTGGATTTCCTGCAGGACCGTCTCTCCACAGGGTTATCCCACTCCACACTGAAGGTGTATGTGGCGGCCTTAGCTGCTTACCACACCCCTTCAAGTGGAGGTTCCCTCGGGAAACACCCGCTTATGTCTCGCTTCCTTCGTGTCACCTTGAGGCTGAGGCCTGCAGTTCGCACAAGGGTACCAGCTTGGGATCTGGCCGTCATCTTAGAAGGTCTCTCCCTTGCTCCTTTCGAGCCCATCGAGGAAGTTTCGGAAAAGTTTCTTACTCTAAAGACTATCCTTCTTCTCGCTATCTCATCTCTAAAAAGAATTGGAGATATTCAAGCACTTTCGGTGGCTCCCTCGTGCTTGGAATTTGCTCCTGGTTGGTTAAGGCCTTTCTCTTTCCGAGACCAGGTTATGTTCCTAGGGTTCCAACTGTTTCAGTTAGACCTATAGTTCTGCAGGTTTTCTGTCCTCCGCCTTTTCTGACGTCAGACCAGGAGAAAATTAATTTGCTGTGCCCAGTTTGGGTTTTGATGCTTACGTCCACAGAGCTGCCCTGTGGAGGAGATCGGAACAAATGTTCGTCTGTTTGGGTCACCTAAGAAAGGGTGTCCTGCATCTAGAAAAAGGATGAGCAAGTGGGTGGTCGAGGCCATCCCACTTGCTTATGGTTCGGCCCATCAGCCTTCACTTTGGCTGTAAGGGCTCATTCCACCCGGAGTATGGCTGCTTCTACAGCTCTTCTTTCAGGAGCTTCTCTTCAGGACGTTTGTGATGCGGCAGGCTGGTCCTCACCGCACACTTTCGTTAGATTTTATTCCCTCGATCTTAGCTCCACTCCCGGGGCTCAGGTTCTCTCGTCGGTTTGTGTCTCCTAATGACACACGACGGGGATTTGGTCGTATGGGGATGTGGGTATTGCGTTCCCACTGCGATTTCACGCAGCGGTAGTCCCTGAAGGGGAACGTCCCGGGTTACGTATGTAACCCTAGTTCCCCGAAGGGACGGACGCTGCGTGTCCTGCCATACTCTCGGCATCCCCTTGGGTCGCTACTTCAGTAACTTTTAAGCTGGCGTGTTGTATACTCAGGGGATATTTATAGCTTCCTGGTCGATGATGTCACTCGCCGTACGCTCATTCTCTCCATTGACTGATTTCATTCATGCTTCAGACGCGTCACGCTGAGGGCGTTCCCACTGCGATTTCACGCAGCGTCCGTCCCTTCGGGGAACTAGGGTTACATACGTAACCCGGGACGTTTATTAGTGTAGCCTGCCTTCCAGAGGATACATATTCACACACTTTGTAATTCATTCACTGGGCTATCATGCATTCAAACTAATCAAGAAACTTTGATGGGTTGCTGTTGTGTATTTTCATTTAGCTGTTCTCATGATTGCTGCATTTATAGACAACTGTGCCTAGGGTCTTGAAGTTCAATCACACCACATGTTTGTTTTTCCACATTTACACGTATTCCTACTTGGCATATGTAACTCTTTAGGTATTTACAGCACCGCTGGTCACTGTATGATAAAAATTTGAAAACATCATAACTAGAAGTTTATTTTAGCTCAAGTTTGCTCTGTGTGAATGTATTGTTCTGTTTCAGTGGTGTTCTGTGACTCACCTTGAAGGGAAAAGATATTACCTTTGTGGTCAAACCCTGTTCCCCAACGGCATCTGCTGAAGAAAGTGAGTGGATACACTTGTCGATGGCCCCAGAGTACAAGCATAAAAAATAGAATTGGCAGGAAAACTGAGAGTGCGCTATAGACATTGGAGATGCACCAGTTCTTGACACAAGAGAACAAGAATGAAAACAAAGAGTGGCAGGAGGGGATGAATCAAGTCCAGTGAAGCAGGCTTTGATCATAGCTGCAAAAATATGGAGCGCTTCACGGATTTGCGTGTCATCCTTGCGCTCTGTGCCCAGCAATGTTCTCTGGATGACGGCCAATCAGCAGCTCGGATTGTCGAGCCTTTGTCGAGCGTTTTCGGTTTTGGGCCAATCAGCAGCTCGGATTGTCGAGCGTTTGTCGAGCGTTTTCGGTTTTGAGCCAATCAGCAGCTCGTATTGTCGAGCGTTTGGGGCCAATCAACGGTTAGTATACTCAAGCGTTTGTCGAGCGTTTTGGGCCAATCAACGGGTAGTATAATCAAGCGTTTGTCACTCATAGCAACCAACAAACCTGACACCGAGAGAGAGTCTGACTGACTGAGTGAGTGAGTAAAACAAAAATAAATAGAATATTACGAATGTACTGACATAACATTGTCTTCCCAGAGTACTTTTACAATGTACTGACATGGAATTTGTCGATGTATTATGGTGTCAATCGCTGGTTTTGATAACGTTATTTAAAGATACGTTAACGTACGTCAGGCGTCCGGTTAACACATTTAAACCATATTTACACTTTGAATTTCGACTCCAAACTGTAGTAACTACATCTACGTGGTCTAATGAAGATAACCAGGTAGTCTGATCAAAGATTAAATACATTTTGAGAGATCGCTAGCATGTAATGTAATGTAATCCATTGCATTGGAAATGAACGGGACAACATGTGACGATCTCTGAAAACAAAATTAAATGATGAAAAGACCATACAGTTAGTATCTTTAGACCCTTAAGATTATAATATAACCACGTGAAATCAAAATATAAAGTTTAAGTGTATGTTTTATGCATTAACAATATGCCTGTTTGTTTACCTGTCATTATTTACCTGTTGTGTCAAGTTATGTTCATTTTTTAACGTTAATATTTCAATAGTGAATGTGTAGTACTAGTATATCATTAATCTTATGTGTGATATTCCTGTTAATATGGCAATTAACATGTAGTTTAACCTGTAATGCTCCCTTAACGCTGTGCTATGTCATTGTAGAGATGGTTTTTGCAAATTTTAAAGTGACGGCCTCGCAGCAGCTTGTCCTGCGGGCCTCTGATGAGGCGGCGGCCTTCATCGCCGCCAAGGGGCCACGCGGGACCGCCGCTGCTGCGAGGGCCAAGAAGCCAGAGGAGGTGGAGAAGGAGGCCCAAGCCCACGTCGTCTCCAAGGGCGGTGACCCTGGTAACCCCATGCTGGTGCTGGGCTGCCACAGCATCCAGTTTGGCAAGTACCAGGGTCAAACTTTCCGTTGGCTCCTGGAGAACGACGTGGGCTACACCACGCAGTTGGTTGCCAGCCACCAGCGGGAGCGGGAGAAAAGTGCCTCCGACAGCCCCCTTATGGCCAACAAGGACGCACTCGCCCGGTACTCGTGCCCCCACCCTGCTTTTGCTGAGCAGCTGCGTTACCACCGGGTGCACGAGGAGGCCCGGGCTCGCGCCACTCTGCCCGGGTGTGAGGGCGAGGCGCTTGTTGGCTTTGGGGAATACAAGGAGGCCACCCTGAAGGACCTGTATGACTCCAAGGAGAAGCAGCACCAGAAGTAAGTCCTGTTGTGGTGAAGGGCAGTGAACTGTCGACAGGGTGCTGTGACTTGTTGATATGCGTGTTAATCTTTGATCATTGTCTTGCAGCTTTGTCAAGTGGCTACGGCGGAAGACACCGCAGCCTGGGACCTCGATGGACGCCGCCAGGAAGTACATGCTGGGCCAAGACAAGGAGCGGTCGGCAGAGGTGGCTGCTACCCCCCCCACCTCCCACCAGCAGCAGCAGCACCCCCACCACCAGCAGTGGCCCCAGCAAGGCCGCTGCTTCCACCGCGCTGCCGCCGCGCAAGCCGATCGCTCCCATGTTCTCGGCCCTACTGGGAAGGCGTCCAATGGCCCCAGGTGAGCTGCAGGCCAAGGTCAGGAAGCTGATGACCACACCAGCACGGCCTGCAGTTCCAGGTAGATCTCTTTCTTTCTCTTTAACACAACAGTGGTTCAGTGTACAGGATTAACTAACCATTGCCCTCCCACCCCACAGCGGTGTCTACATCCGTCAGAGACCAGTGCCCCTCGGTTCCGCCGCCGCCCCCCCCCCACAGAGGTGACGGACGAGGATCTGGTCCAGATGGCCCCTGACTTAGAAACGGGTAACTGGCACCACACTGGACACGTCACACTGTAACATTTGCCCTCAATATATATTCTTCTGGCGGTATTTTTGTATTAACTGTAATGGTTTCATTTACTGGTCTCTACAGCTGATGCTTGAAGACCAAAGGTAGGTTTGGCAGGTAATGTAGCCGTCTTTGTCGTGGTAGATGTGTAGAACGTAGTGGCAATGTAGATTTGCTTAACCACCTTCACATGTCTACTTCCCTTGGCCCTGCTGCATCTCTTGACATTCACCTTGTAGCACTAAACCATTTGCCCCATCACTGGCATGCTGTACGTCATCTAATTACTTGCATTCTGCACGTCATCTAATCACTGGCATGCTGCACGTCATTAACACTCAGACTCACTTAGTCTTGCCTGCCTGTGTGTTGCCCCATGACTATCATTGTGCTGATGCCATTTTGTTGTGTGTGAATGTGTCTGAAGCTCACGTACAGGTCCTTCAGACTCTCCAGCTGGTGGTGAGGCCTCCATCTCCACCTCCTCCGGCGTTGTCCTCCATCCCTCCCCCACCGCCACCACCTCGAGTTGCGGCTGCTCCACCTACGCTCGCGGCTCCGGCTCGGGCTCCGGCGTTGACCAGGGAGGAGCCCCGTCGTCATCTGCCATCTGGGGAGGCCACCCTGGCACCAGCGCCGGCGAAGAAGAAGAGGAAGGAGAGGAAAGTGGAGCAGCCCGCAACGCCCACTCCTGCTTCGGCTGAGGTACAAACACAGACACACACACACACACACACACACCGTGCCCGTACTCATGGACGGCACAACTCAGTGAAGTTGACTGTCAAACTGCATGTAGCACCTCCTCTCAGCCTCCTTACAGTGTGTTTGTTTGTGTTGTTTTTTTCCCTCACAGTCCCGGTTGCCTGAGAGCTGGCGGACAGCTCTCACCGTGGAAGAGCAGGAGTGGATCGGCCGGGAGCTGTTCAAGACAGACAGCGAGGGGAGGACCAAACTCACCACAGACCTCAAGCTGTGGTGGGACCCCCCTCAGCCCCGGCCGAGTTAGACTCAGCCACCCGCCTCACCAGCTGCCTTCTTCGCGTGTCGGCTGTTCCTCTGGACGCACCTGCGTCTGTGGGGCGTCCGGCCGACATGCTGTAATAGGGCCCTCACCAAGTGTGGGCTCTACAGGACCATCCGGAGGGTCCTGGACATCGACGGCTGGTACTTGATGGCCACCGAGTCCCTGGAGTGCCGTCGGTGTAAGAGGAAGGTAGCTGCCTGGTCGCAGGAGGTCGTGGGTCAGCTGGGAGAGGGGCATCGCGCCCTCTTCCCGGCAATCCTCACCTACAAGTAAGTAGCTGTCTGAACACTGTCACAGTATGTCTGTTTGTGGCCCCCTCTTCCCGGCAATCCTCACCTACAAGTAAGTAGCTGTCTGACCACTGTCACAGTGTGTCTGTGTGTTGCGCCCTCTTGCCGGCAATCCTCACCTACAAGAAAGGACCTGTCTGAACACTGTCACAGTGTGTCTGTGTGTGGCTCTTCTGTAACACATGATGTGCTCCTCTCTGTAGGCTCGCCTGCGACCGGCGGGTAATCATCCAGCTGCGTGAGCGTACTCAGGGGAACAGCGCCACGCAGCTGTACAAAAAACTCTGTGAGGCACACACAGAGGCCTGGATGCGGCGGTCCATACACTACCTCAGCGTCATGGAGCCCTTCATGTCGCGAGGTGTCGTGCGCATGTGCACCCCGCCACCAAAACCGCCACCCGTGCCCCAGTACGCGTGGCTGTTAATGGTGTACTGCCACGACATCCTCTCCCGCCTGGAGGACGTGAAGGGCCGGGTCACCTCCGTCTTCGGAACGGTCTTGAAGATGGATTCGACCAAGAAGGTAAATGTGGTGCTATGTATGTATAAATATATATGTATATAAATGTGGTGCGGAGTATCACGCTCTGGCTATGTGCGTGCAGCCTTACTGAGATGCTTTATTCTTTCAAACAGGTGACCCGGAAGCTCGCCGGTGCTGCCGCCCAGACCGCAGCGTGGGCAACGAACGTCGGCAACGAGCACGGACAGGTGCTCATGTCCGTGCTCACGGACGCCGAGGGTGCCGGCCTGTTGTCCATGGCTGCGGGGTTAATGCGGCGGTATCGGGACGCTGGGGTGGAGCCGCCTCAGCTCCTCTACGTCGACCGGGACTGTTGTTCGTCCCACGGGGGATCCAAGACAGCTGACATGTTCGGGAAGTGGGACAAGCTGGTGGTCCGGCTGGACATCTGGCACCTGATGCGGCGGTTCGCGTCAGGTGCGTTGTGGCAAAAACAATATTTAAACAAACAGCATCACAGTAAGAGACATCATGGTTCCATAACTTGATGTAACATGCATTTTTCCATAACAGGTGTCACCACCGAGAGCCACCAGCTGTATAAACCCTTCCTGCAGCAGCTGTCTTCGTGCATCTTCCTGTGGGACCCAGAGGACGCAGCCCGGTTGCTCAAGGCGAAGAAGAGGATGCTTGAGGCGCAGGGGATGACCTTCTCGTCCGACGCCGGAGTGTGGAGGCACGTCAGCCGCAAGAATATGGCTCTCCATTGCCGTCGCCGCACGCGTGGAGCGGCGGAGACGGAGCGGCTGATCGGTGACCTCCTGGAAACCTTCGGCGGTGCCAACGGACGAGACACCATGGGGATTTCCCTGCTGGACCAAGACCGCATCCAGAAGATCTGGACGGAGCAGCGGCGCCACCTCCATTGCATCCAGGACCCGCCGGGCGTGGAGCTGTACACTGAGACCGGCAGGGTGACCAAGGGGGGGATCAGCCTGCCGGTGTACCGTTGTGCACGAGGCTCCACGTCCCTGGAGTCGTTCCACCTGCATCTCAACCGCTTCATTCCAGGTATGTTTCACATGCTTCACTGTCATGTCAATCTTTCACTGTCATCGACTCGCTGTCATTCACATTGTGTGCACTGAATAAACTGCTAAACAGATCTGTGTTCCTCCTCAGGAGAAAGTGCCAATCCCTGGCACTTGCAGGCATTTCTCCTGGAGGGGTTGACGCGGTGGAACGCGGACAGGGCGGCGTCCGTGGCACAGGAGGGACGGCCGCTGCTCCGCTCCTACAATGGCCCCCTGCAGCACTCCCTTGACCAGCTCAGCCAAAGGGTGCTTGGCACGAGTGTGGTCAAGGATTACACCAAGCCCAGGGAGTACACGGGTAAGAACACTCAAGCCACCGCGCTTACACGTGTCCACACTGAATGATATTTGTACCAGACTGACTGATGCGATTTGTGTTGTTGTACTTCAGGGGAACTCATCGGCATCGAGTACCTGTACTCCCAGACGGGCAGAGTGCTGCAGGACGTCAGCTTGGACCCTGACATTCCGGAACGCGGGGGGAGACGTTCCCCAACTCGTCGAGGATGATGAGCTCGCCGACGGCCCGCAGGAGGTGGAGGACCTCACCCTGCACGTGCCTGTCGAGTTCCCAGCTCCTCAGACGGACCCGCGGTCAGGGCGACCGGCTGACGCACCCGCGCCCGAGCCATCCAGTCCGACCGGTGCCCCCGAGCCCGCACCCCACTCCCCCGGCCGGTCCTCGCCAGAGCCTCAGCAGGCTGCTGAGGTAAGCACGCCACCTCTTTGTGGTCTGCGACTGCAGTGCATCTCGCATCACCAAAAACTGCGCTCGCTCTGTTCCATCCAACTGACTTATTGTTTTCCATCTCTTCTTGTGTGTCTGCAGGACTACAGAGGACCGGATGACCAGCCGGGGTACCTGGCCGTGGTCCAGTTGGCCACGGCCTTGGTGGGGTTGCGTCACAACCCGGCCTTGTCCGAGGGGAGGGTAGACGAGCTTATCAGGCTCTACGAGGCCCTGTCACCGTACGACAGGGCCCGAGTAGTTTACCCTCCCCGCTACAGGGACAGGCCAGCTCAGGGGCGCTTCATGGCAGCCAAGCCAAGCCGCACCAGTATACCTGGTGTGGAAAGCTTGAGACGGTAAGGCTACGCTTCCATCATACATTTCCCTGTTGTACAAACAAGCTGCTTTATGTAATGTTGCCCATTATCATGCTCATATCTGTCATTGTTTTTGTCCATTGTCCACAGCTGCCTGGTCGGAGAGACCTCTGGACCTGCCAGCAGTCCCAGCGCAAGCCGGCTGGTAGAGGCAGTATGCACCCAGCTCTGCCGCTTGATCCCCTCGGGCAGCCGTGCGCGCGGTGCCCGGAGGTCGCGGTGGGACAGCATACTTCTTCGGTACCAGCACATCCGGGACCTTGTGCTGGGCCACCAGAGGCTGATGGCTCGGGCGCCCATACAGCTCTTTGAGCTGAACGCCAGGACCCTCTCGCTGTGGTATGTTTGATGCTTTTGATGTTATGGTAATGACATGCTTGAATGGCATGCTCTCAAAATTGTATATGTAACTAAAACACTACGTTGAAATCCGTTTTCAGGTTCACCAGGATGCAGCGGGAGAAGGAGAGGACTGTGCTGGCTTCAGGCGTTGCAGCAGAGGGACGACCACCAGCGGCAGCGGCAGCGGGTTCGGCGCCGTGCCCAGCAACAGCGGTGGATCGTTCTCCGGCAGCAGCAACAGGCAAGGCGAGGACGGCAGCGCCAAGGGCGGCGGGACCTCTGGCAGCAGCACCGGCTGTGGCAGCACCGGAGCCTGTTCTGCCAGCGCCAGTGCGCCCACTGGCGCCTTTACCGCCTGCCCCCTCAGCTGTTGTCCTGGCCATACCACCGGCTGCTGCAGCTGCAACAGGACCTTTTCCGGCAACACAGCCTCTCTTTCTGGACCTCTCACTGCCCCAGCAGAGTGTGAGGGTGCTCCCCATTCCAACGCTCCCTCGGACAACGCCAGCCCCACACGTCCTCTCTCTGCCGCTGGCCGCCGCACATCACGCCGGCCCTCGGCTGCCTGCACCACCTCCTGCTCCCCCTCCTCAGCCTCGCTCTGCTTACAAAACTGAATGGCTGAGGAGGAAGAGGGCTGAGCAGAGGGCAGCGGCAGGAGCAGTCGTCGCTGCCCGGGCCGGCGTGCCACAAGAACAAAAGTGCAGGAGATGCGGCCAGCCAAAGCGGAGGGAGACCGGACACACCCGCTACGGCAATGTACATTTTTGCTCTGCCGCCGCGGCGGGTAAGAGTGTGGAGGACTGGCTGAGGGAGATGAAGGACCAGGGTCGAGCCCCGGACTGATTTCGCATTCTCGCTAGGGCAGGTGTATATAGTTGTTTCAGTGTTTGTTTGTTTGTTTTTTAAAGACATTGACTTTACCCTCCACAAGGACCGGGACCTTGCCGCGGTGTGGAGGCTTCCTACAAACACCGGTCCACACCTGCCACAACTTTTCTATCGCAAAAAAAAACATTGTGTATCCCATTCACACCTGTACAACATTGCCCTGCCTTTGTACTATTCTGATTCTTTACACTGACAAGTTATACGGGCCTATACTGTGTGTGTCTGCTGCCTATCATATGGCTTAAGAAAAAGAAAAGAAAACATTGTCTGTCCCATTTACACCTGTATAACACATTCACACCTGTATAACACATTGTCATGCATTTGTGCTGTTCTGATTTTATGCGTTGACAAGTTATATAGGCCTTTTGGACATGTGGGTATGTTCAATAATGTGGTCACTGTCTTTGGAGTTACGTCCAGTTGCCACTGGCTCTGTTGGCGCCGCGTTGGTACTTCACACTGTATGCTGCTGCTTTATGCATCCATGCATGTCTGTAATGAGCCCTTATACTATGCGTCTGTCTGCTGTGATTTATGCGGTTTAAAATAAGAGGAATGAAGCCTTGTGCCACTGTTCTGCATCACTACCACTGTTCTGCATCTCGCCCCAGAATATTTATGCCATGTGTCTGCTCTGATGCTCTATTTTTATTATTATTATTACTATCATCATCATCATCAAAATCATCATCATCATCATCATCATCATGTTTTATTGTATTGTAGTTTGAAATAAATAATCTATTTCACACTGTCTACTGCTGCTGTGTTTGGTGTTTTCTGCATCTATACATCATCATCAACAACAACAACAACAACAACAACAACAGATATTTAATTGATATTTTTTTTACTGAAGAAAAAGGTGAAACGAATAATACACGGCATGTAACTTTTATTTATACATCGAAATAAAATTATTGACATAATATAAATGTAATATAATGTTTAACATAACAAATTGTAATATATATGCAGAAAAAGGTGAAACAATATAAATACAATATATCTATGCAGAAAAGGGTGAAACAATATAAAAAGGGGAAACAATATGAATACAATATATTATTTAACATACATTTTAATAAGGTGACACAATATAAATACAATATAATGTTTAACACAACAGATTTGAATAAAAGGTGAAACAAATAATACACAGCATGTTACTTTTATGTATACACATGAAATAGGCATAATATGAATATAATAGTGTGTAATATAATGTTTAATATTTGTGCTTCGGTCGGGATTCGATCTTGCGTTTTGATGGTGTCTCGTTTGTACCGCGTTTGTGCGACTGGGCATGCGCGAAGGCACTAATGCGCATGCGCGAAAACAGAGAAGAACGATGGCTGAGCTGACTAGCAGTTTGAGCACCATGTTCTCTAGTACACTAGATATTGTTGCACCAATTAGATTAAAAAAGGTTAGAGAGAAAACTAAAGCACCATGCTACAACAGTGCTACGCATGCAATCAAGAGAGAAACTCGTAACTTAGAGCGTAAATGGAAACAAACAAATTTAGAGGTCTTTAGAATCGCGTGGAAAGACAGTATGTCACGTTATAAAAAGGCTCTAAAAGCAGCCAGGTTTGAGCATCTCCGCAAACTAATAGAAAATAACCAAAATAATCCAAGGTTTTTATTTAACACCGTGGCTAGACTAACAAATAAACAAACATCACCAGAGCAAAATATTCCGTTACAATATAGTAGTAATGATTTTATGAATTACTTCAATGAGAAAATAGAAAGCATCCGAAACACAATTGTAAATATACAATCCTCTATGATGTCTTATGATTCAGCCTCAATTATGGCCCCTCTAGAACAACTACACCGCTTTACAACTATAGGACAGGAAGAGCTAAATAAACTTATCATTGCATCTAAACCAACAACATGTTTATTAGATCCAATACCCACTAAACTACTGAAAGAAGTGTTACCTGTAGTGGAAGAGCCTCTTCTTAATATTATTAACTCGTCTTTATTTTTAGGTCATGTTCCAAGAATATTCAAGCTGGCAGTAATACAACCTCTCATTAAGAAACCGCAATTAGATCCAAATAACTTAGCAAATTACAGACCCATCTCAAATCTTCCATTTATGTCTAAAATACTAGAAAAAGTTGTGACCGCTCAAATGTGCTCTTTCTTGCAAGAAAATGATATCTATGAAAAATTCCAGTCGGGATTCAGACCGCATCATAGCACAGAAACTGCGCTAGTTAAAATTACAAATGATTTACTTTTAGCTTCTGACCAAGGCTGTATCTCAATACTAGTTCTACTCGATCTTAGCGCTGCGTTCGACACTATCGATCATAAAATACTCTTGGATCGACTACAAAACTACACTGGTGTTCAGGGACAGGCATTAAGCGGGTTTAGATCGTACTTATCAGACCGTTACCATTTTGTCTGTTTAAATGGGGAAAAATCAAAGATAACGTCAGTAGACTATGGAGTGCCGCAAGGATCGGTGTTAGGCCCTCTGCTATTCTCAATATATATGCTGCCACTTGGTAATATTATAAGAAAACATGGAATTAATTTCCACTGTTATGCTGATGACACTCAATTATATATCTCATCACGACCAGATGAAAACACTAACTTATCTAAATTGACAGAGTGTCTAAATGATATAAAATGCTGGATGACGTGTAATTTCCTGCTATTAAATTCAGATAAAACGGAGGTACTACTTATTGGTCCAAAAAACTACCCACAAAATCCCTTACAATACAACTTTAATTTAGAAGGATGTCCTGTTACTTTATCCACTACAGTAAAAGACCTGGGTGTTATACTAGACCGCAACTTGACTTTCGAAAATCATATTTCATATATTACAAGAACAGCCTTTTTCCACCTTAGAAACATTGCTAAGCTACGTAACATGCTGTCTGTTTCTGATGCAGAAAAGTTAGTTCATGCATTCATGACCTCGAGACTAGATTACTGTAATGCTTTATTAGCTGGTTGTCCTGCATCCTCAATAAACAAGCTACAGTTAGTGCAAAATGCAGCCGCTAGAGTTCTTACTAGATCAAGAAAATATGATCATATAACACCTATTTTATCATCTCTACACTGGTTACCTATTAAGTTACGTATCAATTACAAAGTATTCCTACTGACCTATAAAGCCCTAAATGGTTTAGCTCCTGTGTATTTAACAGACCTTCTATCGCCATACAATCCATCGCGCTCTTTAAGATCACTAAATTCGAGGCTTCTGGTCATTCCTAGGATATCTAAGTCCACTAAAGGAGGGAGGGCGTTCTCGCATTTAGGGTACATGCCACTTTTGCCTAATGGACGTATTTAGAAGGTATTCTTTCTTCCACCGGCTCCAGAACTGTTCGGTTAAATATTGTACTCTGCGCCATCTTTTTGCGGCGTACACATCTTCCTTTACGAACTTTCCGGGAGGTGGTAAGGCAACCTTAGCTTTCATCAGGATAAGGTGGTTTGGAGTCAGCGGCTCTGGTGCCATAGGATCATTGATTCCATCAACGTTTAAAGGGCGACTGTTGACGATGGCCATAGCTTCATAGAACAGCGTTCTAAGGGAGGCATCATCTAGTCTACCGGAACACTGAGCGATCGTAACATTCAGCACATAGCGGATGGTCCGAATTTGTCGCTCCCACACACCGCCTGCATGACTCGCTGAAGGAGCATTGAGAATGAACTCGCACTGTTTATCCGCCAGAAAGGCTTCCAGTGCCTCTGTGTCACATTGCTTGAGGGCTTCCTTGAACTCATTCTTCGCACCCACAAAGTTTGTGCCCTGATCACAGCGGAGTTGGCAAACAGCTCCTCTAAGACTAATAAAACACCTTAAAGCGTTAATGAAGGTGTCCGTGGACATGTCTTCAAGCATTTCAAGATGGACTGCTCGAGAAGACAGGCATGTGAATATGAGTCCATATCTCTTGCACTCTTTGCGACCTCGCTTGGTGATAAATGGGCCGAAGCAATCCATTCCGCAGAACATGAAGGGAGCTGAGACTTCACAGCGTTCTCTGGGGAGTTCAGACATTCGTTGCTCCTCAACTGGTCGTCTGAGCTTCCGACATTTTACACATCTATGTATCAACTTGGCGACTAGTTTACTCCCACCAATGGCCCAAAATCCATTTGACCTGAGTTCCATTAAGGTCTGGCTCCGACCCTGGTGGCAGATCTGGGCATGGTAGTGTGACAGGATAAGCTTGGTGATGTGACTGTCCTTTGGGAGAATGATGGGGTGCTTTAGTTCATGACTGAGGGATGATCCCTTAAGTCTTCCGCCAACGCGAAGAAGTCTCCCATCCAGAATGGGGTCGAGACAAAGAAGAGGACTGGAATTTGGAATTATGTCCCCATGAGGGCTCCTTTGCAGTGCCTTTAGCTCTTGAGGGAAGGCTTGCTGCTGGACGAGCTGAATTACCACCTCAGCAGCCCTCCTACGTTCCTCGACAGTCACAGTTTCACCGTGATATTTTAGCTTAGATCCTAGTCTTTTGATTCTTGCAACCACCTTAACAAGCATTGTCCAGGTGGAAAACCGGCTCAGGCGACTTAGAACGTCGCTCCAGTCGCTGACTTGAGTTGCAAACACTTGAATCGATTTAACTTCGGGATCACCTGTGAGCAACTCGGTTGAAGGCCTAGGTGTAGGTAGCACTTCCTGTTCCCATAGAAACTTGGGCCCTGATAACCAGCGAGTCGAAGAGATGTCTGCTGCATGAAGACCTCTAGAGGCGTGGTCAGCTGGGTTTTGTGCTGTATCTACGTAGTTCCATTGATTTGGGTCTGTAATCTCTCTTATCAATTGAACACGGTTTGCCACGAACACATGGAACCTTCATGCCTCATTGTTGATGTAAGCCAGCACTACTTGTGAGTCCGTCCAGAAGAGTTCTTGTTCAATTTTCATCTCAAGTTCTGCCTTAAGCATAACACTCATCCTGGCTGCGGTGACTGCGGCTGAGAGTTCCAATCTTGGGATGCTGATGATCTTCGTAGGTGCAACCCTCGCTTTGGCCATTACAAGACTGCAATGAACCTCGTCCTTGTCGTTTTTGTATCTGAGATAGGAACATGCACCATATCCTGCGTTACTGGCATCTGAGAAGTGGTGCAGTTCCACCCTAACAATTTTACCAAAGTTTTGAGGATGGTAACATCTGGGTATGGCGACTTCCTTTAAGCTCTGTAGGCCATTCTTCCACTCCTCCCACCGTGAACGCAAGTTCTCAGGAATAGGATCGTCCCATCCAATACCTCTACGACATAGCTCCTGCAGGATGCACTTGCCACTCAAAGTGAAGGGAGCTACAAACCCGAGTGGGTCATACAGGGATGCAACGACTGACAATAGACCACGGCGAGTTGGGGGGTGGTCCTTTGCGTCAATGTTGAAGCTGAATGTGTCGTTCTCTGATGACCACTGTATGCCCAGTATGTGTCCTTCTGGTGTTGCATCTGGATTAAGGTTGAGAGGATCAGTGGTTACTGCCCTTTCTGAGGGTGCCACACAGGAGAGGACCTCCATTTGATTTGAGTTGAACTTGTGCAGACCTAGACCTGCACTTTTGCACAGTTCCTGTGCTTCGACAATTAGTTCCTTAGCTTCTTTGACTGTTGGAACACTGGTTAACCCATCGTCCACGTAGAAGTTCTTCTCTACAAATACTGAAGCTGTCGAGTGGTCAACCTTGTGCTGCTGTGCCAGATACTTAAGACCAAAATAGGCACATCCAGGGGAGGACGCAGCACCGAAAATGTGGACTGTCATTCTATACTCCTGCGGTTCTGTTTCTAACAATCCACCCTCCCACCAGAGGAACCTTAGGTAGTTGCGAACTTCGGGTGAGACACTGAACTGGTGGAACATCCTCTCGATGTCACAGATCACAGCAACTGCTTCCCTTCTAAAGCGACAAAGGACTCCTACTAAAGAGTTAATTAGGTCGGGGCCTGTGAGTAGAGTGTCGTTTAGAGAAATCCCCCGGAACTTTGCCGAGCAATCAAACACAACTCTTAATTTGCCTGGCTTCTTGGGGTTGTACACCCCGTGATGTGGAATATACCACACAGTCTCTCCCTCCAAGAATGGAGGAGCTGGCTCGGCATCACCTTTCTTGATAGTTTCTTCCATGAAGGCAGTGTAATGGTCGAAATACTGTTTGTTGGCTTTTAACTTCTTCTTAAGATGTTGCAGCCGAACAGTAGCCAGCTTCTTATTGTTAGGGAGAGCCGGCGGACCACTGCCCTTGAAAGGGAGGGGAATCTCAAAATGTCCATCCTTTTTCTGCTTAATGTTATCACTAAGGAGCTGTATAAAATGAACGTCATCCTGAGACACGTACTTGTCCTCATAGCTCCTCTCGTTGAAGTCTGATTCCAGTACTTTCAGCACATCGGTGGCCACTGGCACCTCTTTCACTGCAACACGATGCACAAAGCTCTCGTTTCCTTGTCTATCCAAGTGGGGATTGGCGGACCCTATAATGCTCCAGCCAAGCATTGTCCTTTGCGCGAAAGGTTCATTTTCACCACCTGTGATGACCTCCAAGGGAGCTAGAGCTGATGGGCAATCATAACCAATTAGCAGTCCAACCTCGCAATCTTGGAGTGGATGTAACTTGTTTATAAGATGTTTCAGATGAGGCCACTGAAGCGCTGTACCTTTTGTAGGAATGTGAGACTTGTCGACTGGGATGAAGTCTCGTGTGTAGGTCTGCTGTAGTTGGATGTAAGTTTCAGAGTTGAGTCCCCGAACTTGTAGACCATACGCAGTCTTGCTTGCTATGACTGTGTTGACAGCTGTCATTGTGCTGAGTTTAAGTTGCACTGACTGAGTGTTCACATTTAGTTCGGTGACCAAATCTTCCAAGATGAACGTTGAGTCGCTCTGTGTGTCGAGTAGTGCATAAGTGAGAATTTCTTTCTGGGGCTCTGTTGTTGATGACACAAGAACTGGAACAATGCTAGAGGTGGCAGAAACGTGCTGTGTCAATGCATGGGCCATGACCTTGTGAATTTCCTTGCTTCCATGGTCTCCTGTGGCTACGGGATCATTTCTTGCAGATCCGACAGGGTTTGTGTTTCTTTCTAGGTGCAAGCAGGTTGGATGACGTCTACCACATGTACTGCAGGTGTGTCGCCTTTTACAGTCTTTGGTTGTGTGACCCTTTCTTAAGCACCCAAAACACAGGTGGTTTTCATGGATAAAGGCCTTCTTTTCATCTGTAGTCTTTGCTGCAAAGGTTGGACACTTAACAACACCATGCATTTCGTCTTTACAAACTAAGCAAGGTGGCCTTGGTTTCACGTTTTCCAGAGTTCCTGAGGTGGAGTTTTTCATTTGAGTGCTTGTGTTGAGCGCCTTGGCTCTCTTTGGAAGCCTCTCGTCCGTGCTTTTAACGTTCATCAGAAGGGGGGAGGCAATAGGGTTACAAGCTATACGAGCTTCGGTCTGCATAAACTCTGTGAAATGCACAAAACTTGGATAGTCTCCAGATCTGTCTAGCTCTTCCACAACAATACGACTCCATCTGCGCACCATCCACTCAGGCAGCTTTTTAAGGAGCTTGTGATTTTCCTCACAATCATTTAGAATACCCAGGCCCTTAACATGAGGAATGGCCTCCACACAACCTTGAAGGAAATCTGCAAACTCTCTTAATGCAATAGGGTCATTTACAGCTATCTTTGGCCACTTCGTGAGCTTGTCTCTGAAAGCCCTTTGGACAATGAATGGACTTCCATACCTATCTTGTAAGACTGCCCAGGCACCCTGATATGCCTTCTCTGAATTTCGGTAGAAAAATCCTTCAACGGCTTTGCGTGCTTCCCCAGCAAGATAACCCTTTAGATAGAGCATTTTTTCACTAGCTGGGAGGGGCTTCTGGTCGATGAGAGCCATAAAGGATATCTTCCAGTCTATGAACTTTAAGGGATCACCAGTAAACGTGGTTGGTTCCGGGACAGGTAGACGGCTTAGGGTAAGTGAGCTTGCAATTGCTTGGGCTAGGCTGACTTCCTGAGCTACTGGTGCCTCTGAGTGTGCGGGATGAGGCTGGAATGGCATTGCTTGTGGATTTAGTGAGGTTCTGAGTCCAGCATTTTGCCCACTATACTGAGTTTTATGGTCAGTCTCTTCCTCAAAGCCTTCAAAGCCATCAAAATTGTTGTACGCTCTCACCCGAGCTGCTGCTACCTTCACTTCATTGTCCGCTTGAAGCTGTTGTAACCTTGTTTTTTCCTCTTCTAGCTTAAGTTTCATTTCAGCCTCCTTTTGCTTGATTTCTGCTAGCATCTGTGTTTCCTTGAGTTTCCATTCACTCTCCAGTTTGTCGAGTCTCGCCTGTTGAAAGTGTATTTTTTGCATGGCTTTTGCCTGTTCTACCTTGGCGGCCAGTTCTGCTTCTGCATCTGCACGTTTGCTAGAGGACCTGGAGGTGGCGCTTGAGTGGTTGCCTGATCCTTGTGATGACTCTGAAATTACTGTTTCTGTTTTCGTATTTCCAAAGACTGACTCATATTCATCCTTATTCAGCGCTATTCTCACCCTCTCTTTCTCTAGCTGGTCATTGAAAGCCTCATCTATGTTCTCAAGTCGCTTACTGACAAGGTCACAAATCTCAGCTGTAAGAGTGTCACATGCATCCATTCTTTTGACAATATCAGGAGTAGTGGTATGGTTGCGTCGAATGGGCTCATAATTTTGATGTACTATAGCCTGTTTAGATTTAATGTTAGTTTGAATTTTATCAAGGTCCTCAGATGAGCAGAAAGCCTTCAATTTTACTCTAAATTCCTTTGCTGTGTGTTTCCAAGCATCATAGGCTTTGTTGAATGCCTTTTCATTCCTCTTTGCTTCCTGATCATGTAATTCTTGACCCTTTGTTGTTAAACTACGGTCACGGGAGCTCGACCTGACTTGTTGTGCTTCTGGGGTCTTGTCTATTTCCTCAGCAGGTGATGACATCTTGTTGGTCTAAACGGATCTGTTTGTACTTTAAGGCCTTAGAGTGTTTTATGTCTAGACTCAAATTTGGATGAGTGGTGACTTTAACTTATCTTTAAAACTATATATTACCACTCACATCAGACATTTACACTTTGAGGACACATCAAGGAGAGTAAACAGAAACAGCTACTGAATGTCATAAACAAGAATACTGCTGATAATCTTCAGTCAGGCAATTTTGCTCCTCAGATATTGTTAGGTTCAGGAATTAAAATCTTGAGATGACAATGACCTTATCCACACTCTTAGACTTTGTACTGGTTAACCTTACGGATCTAGCATTTACCGTATTTGTATTACACATTCAAAACCCTTCTTGGAATTATTTAGAATATGGCAGTTCTTGATTTCTCTAGAGGTCCAATGTCCCATGTGATGAATTAGCTGAGCACATAGTCATTTAAACCCGTTGACTTTAATGTAGTGCTCCTGTATGTGTATCTGCGGTTGGTTTTACCCACTTAGTCAGACAAAGTCTCTCACTGCAGCTGTGGCATCCATATTGGCGTGTAAACATCAGATGATCTTGTGTCCACTGGCTGATGAAGACGTCTGCATTGGTGGATGACTCAGTGATAAGTTTTCACTGTTGCGGCCCTTGGCTCCTCAATAAATGGCAGAGAGTCTCTAACGGGTGCAGTAATTATTTATTCTTCCAAAATCAGCGTGAGCACCGTGAAAACTAGAAGTAAACACAAATAATTTTCTCACTTAACACATACACTTTCCTGATACAAGATAAACAACAAAATAATTTCCAATAACAGTCAAAATAGACATTTTACAACCTTGAAGGCTTTTATACATAGCAAAATGAATACACACCTTACTCCGCTCACCAAGGGTGCAAGTTTTAGATTTGCTGCTTTTCAGAATTAGCCGCTAGCTTGAAGGTCTCTGAACTAAAACAGCACACAAATGTGTGGATATAAGACAAAGCAAACTTCACCAAAACACCATGAAAAACGGAAATACATAAAGTAATTAATATTGTAAAGTTAACAGCACCAGGATTTCACAATCTGAGTCAACTTACATGTCCAAGATCTTCTGAGATGAGACAAGTCAGGCAAGTGCAAAACGAATGATCAGTTATCCAGATTCCAGGGCACACAGCCTTAAACCCAGTCACAAAATTACCTGACTGAGAATGCACTACCTCTAGCGGCCTCCAGTGGCCACTTACATTGAGAGTGAGATGAAGGCGATGAGGAGCTCAACAGCAGCCCTGTATGAACTGTGCTCGTGCCCTGGGTGATGGGACTAGTCAGCGAGTGGAGGAGATGAGCCTTGATGTGTGTGGCACTATGGAGGAACTCCTCTCTCTCTCAAAGAAAACATTTCGGAATAGTGTGGTATGTTAATAGTGAACTATCCGTGAAATGCCAAAAAAGTGTTAGAATTAAGTTAAATAACTAAAGTTATTACCATTTTGAAAATGTATTCCATCTTGTAGACACACCATTTAAGTCTTGTTGGAGGTCCAAACCCTGGGGAAAACACCCGGCGGGTGATGCGGGCACTGGCCTCCTACAGTGTGTGGAAGGAGTTTAGTCTGAAGGGGAAGAAAGGGAAGAGTAAGTCCTATATGTTAGTGACACAAAAAACCTGTATTACCAGTACTTTTTTAACCATTGCTGCATAGTTAAGGAATTTAATATTACAGAGGCAGTGATGATGTCCAATCCTAGAATCCAGCAAGCAACAGTGGAGGACATTGTGGCAGACACACTTAAGCTCCAGCAAGCTGTCAGAATGTAAGCTCCTTTGGTGCAGTTTTCTGTAAAACAGGGCTGCCAACTCTCACGCATTGAGCGTGAGACACACGCAATTGACCCAATTCTCACGCTCTCACGCCACACCCCCGATTTCTCACGCTTAAGTGTCAACCCGGTAGGTAAAATGCCTGAAAGATGAGTTTATCTATATATCTACCTGTTGAGCCACTCGCGATCGACTAGTTATACCGCAAATTAGTTAAATATCCCGTAATCTAGAGTAAAGATATTGTGCTCCAAACCGCGCGCACGGCAGAGGTAAGATGATGTAATCATCTTACATGATTAATATAATGAAACCATCATATTTTAAATAAATTATATTGACCAGCTGAATCTAACATTTAATTTCAACAAACGTAAAAGTCAAATGAAAAAAATGTATGTGTAATTAATTGTATAAAACTGAAATAGGCTACTTTTCATTTTGCAGCAGAAAGACCAGAGAAAATGTGTGCAGCAGCATGATGAAGATGATGAAACACTCCTACTTTTGGAAAACAAATAAGACTTTTTGATTTTTTTGTTGTTGAAATTTTCATATTTTTTTCCTTAAAGTAAGATCAAATTAATTAAAATTAATGTATATGCCAAATTTTCACTTCTCAATAACTTGTTAACATTTAATATATATATATATGTTAAAAATTATATGTTAATTATTTATTATCTTGAGGTGGAGAATGTCATTAACTAACTGCTGATTATTAAATGATATAAATGTTTTCTAGTTGATTGATTCTCGAGGCACACATGTGTGTGACACATTGATGCATGCGGTGCATACACACAATAGTACAGGTAACACTGAATAAATGCTGATTAAATGTATGCAGTGTTTTTTGTTGTTGTTTTTACGTGGTATTTTGGTCGTTGTTAGGACTAAAACGGTCCTTTGATGTTACCTCCTCAGAACATACCAGTTAGGTCATTGAGACGTAGGGCCTATCACTACTCATCACGTTCTTGCTGACGTACCACAATAACGTTGCCACGACGAATACAGGAATCACAAGGTTACGTGCTGGAATGTTATTTGGCACGTCGGTTACAAAGAATATGGGCCGGTCCTGTTACGTCTTCACAACGTAACTGTGTTAGCTGGGATATATGATAGCTAGCTAGTAAGTTAGGGTAGTTAGGTAATAAATGTTTTATATCCTTAAGTTTGTGATTAGTTTATTTATTTAATAAACCAACCAATCAATAAATCAATCTACATTCTGAATCTTGCAGGGCTTATAATTTCTGTGGGATGTTATCAATCCTACAGGACAGTATGTGGACAAACCTACAGGACTCAGCAACAGGCGCGTCTTAGACATGGGCATTCGGGGCTTCAGTCTCGGATGTGTTTTTTATAGCCCCGGATCTCAAAAAAATTAATTTATTGATAATTATTTATTTTTTTTAAATAAATTTGTATTTATTTTAAAAAACGAACGGGTCTTTTAATCTATCCTTCGGAATCATGTATTAAAGACGATTAAAATGTGTTCAAGCAGATCAAAGTTACTGTGGTTACAATAATATGCTTGCATTTAGAGTGCGCACCAGAGGAGAGAGAGAGAGAGAGAGAGAGAGAGAGAGAGAGAGAGAGAGAGCCTGAAAGAGCCATTGGTTAAAACTAAACACTAAAACAACTTTTTAAAGTTAATGATCTGTAAGAATGGAGCTTCATAAATGCTGTTCATTGATTCCAGTAAATTTTTTGACTTTTTGGTTTAAAGTGTTTTAATTCTACAATATATGGTGTAGAAACGTCTGAGTGCTGCCCTCTTCAGGTTGAACGGTGGCTACTGCAGCTGAATTTTTCTATTGGATGTTTGCGGTGGTTCGTGACGCAGCGGTTGTTGGTTGCGGGATGCGCATAAGCGCTGTGTGCCGCACTGTATTGGAGTCTTTCATAATCATATAATACTTTTGCGCAATGAAAGATTATTAATAGCCTTTTTTGTTCTGTTCTGTCCTATCTATCATATGTTGCTGCCTCATTAAACAGCTGTGCAATACATTTAAATAATGTCTTAATTTTATAGTAGACTATATATAATAATTGATCTTTCTGATTTTTATCTTGTTTTCATGTATTTTACAACAATACAAAGAGCAATGTGTAACGTTTTACCAGATTTAGTGCTACACTTATTGTCTCTTTGTTCCCCACTAAATAATGTTTTTCACTAAATGTTCATATTTTATACAATTATTGTTTTTTCTAGACTAAATTTTACTGAGTTAAAACTGCGCTGGTATCCGATCGGTATCGGTCGATACTCAAAATTTTTGGTATTGGATTGGATCGGTTCAGAAAAAATGGTATCGGGACATCCCTAATAATTTCTGGTAGGCTATATCTAAGTTACCCAGGAGCTTTGTTCACATAGGCTTAGCTTGATGAATCGAGTCGTTGAACACAGCAGGAGAGAACGCAACGTTAGCCAGCTAGCTAAAGCTCCAGTGGAAAATTATTAGCTAACGCTACGGAGGCCATAATATTTTTGACTCATGGCTGAAGTTAAGTTTCTCCAGCTCTCCCCAGGTTGGCAAAAATGCATCTCAAAATGCATCAGATTGATGGTTTAAAATATGGAATATTTTAATTTTTCTTACGGGGGAGCGTGCCCCCGAACCCCCCTAGAGGGGTAATATCCTTCTCACCTTTTTCACCCCTGGCCCGTTTTCATGCCTGCTATAGTTCCTTTTCCAGACTTATACAAGCAGACTGTTGGAGTGATGTGTGTGTGTGTGTGTGTGTGTGTGTGTGTGTGTGTGTGTGTGTGTGTGTGTGTGTGTGTGTGTGTGTGTGTGTGTGTGTGTGTGTGTGTGTGTGTGTGTATAAATAGATATAGATAAATATAGATAGATAAATATCTATATACACAGTATATATATATATATATATATATATATATATATATATATATATATATATATATATATATATATATATATATATAGTTTTATATTCATTTTTTAAAATATTATTTAATATTCATGTATTATTTATTTGTGTTTCTGTGAATAGCTGTTACAGTTCTACAAATAAAGCATTCTATCTTTTTACATATCATTTAAAATGCTACAAAAATGCACAGAATGCAGGAAATGAAGTGTTTAATGCCCAACGTTCCCTGGGGGAGGTCCCCCACACCCTCCATTGATGATATTATTGCTTATTATTATGTGCCTCTGAGTAGAAGTAGTAGTTACCAAAAGCGGGGGTGGGTGGTGCGGACTGGGCTAAGCCCCCAATGTATCAAGACCCTAGCAACGCCCCTGCTCAGCAATATCCTGTTCTGTAGGATTTTCATTCTGTCTTGCAGGATTCCTGCATTAACCCCGCACAGTGAGTGCAGGGTTTGAAAGGGTTTTATTCTAACTATCCCATAATGACATCGGCACGAATGCTATTGAGTCTCGCGCGGTCGTACTTTTTGGTCGTACAAAGTACATTGTGAATGTTTTTCTCTTCAGTCGCTGAAACTCTGACTGAAGTCCTGCAGAAGCGAATGAGAGTAAACGCGTTTAAACAAAACAGTCAAAGAATAAGTACAACAATATAGAACAGAATGAGGTTCAAACAAACAATATTTATTGAATAGAGTATTTTCTATAGAATGTTAACATAACAAGTGAATATTAACGTAAACATAAATAAGAAGAAAATAATAAATTATAACCCTGAGCTTTGGCTTTTGGGATTAACTTTGGTTCTCTCTACAGCCTGGGTATTTTCTGCATCAGTATGATTTTTTTTTTATTTATTATTATGCATGTTGAAGCAATTCTTGATTTATGGTTATTATTTACTGAGGGATGTGCATCCATATTGACTAGTATATCCAGCTAATCAACATTTTAAATTCAATATAGCCTATAAATCAATAGTCAATCAATGTCAAATTGTCAATACATTGCTTTCTATCTTGCATAATTAGTGCAGTTGTTTAGAGTTTTTAACTACACTGAGACTATAGATAATCAGTTTCTTGTTTTATAAATGTGACTTTGATTGGGAGTGCCATCATTCACGTGCATGTATTGTACAGTATGTCTGGTCTCCACATATTTCTGCTTGAAAAATGCGAGTTTCATTTCGTGCACGCGCATATGAACGCACGATAACACACGCGACGCGGTTATGTTTTCCGAGCTGCAGTAAACAAACACCGTTGCACTTTGTCGTTTCTCAAAAACAAACGTAATACATTTTTTTATTTTACTCTCACTTTTGTCAGGCACAAAGTGATGCAAGAGATGCACTGCCTGCCCAGCTAGGTTAGCAAGACCGAAAAACATCAAACTTTGCTGACATCAAACTTAGAGAGGAGAGAACACAAGTTTACCTGATTGTTGTTCCCGCAATTCACTCTCATGGGTTTTTTCTTCTTCCTCTTTTCGTGACCAGAAGGATAGTTTCGCTTCATTTTGTCATGGATGTTGTACACATTAACTGACACGCTATGACACGAGATGGAGGCGGGGCCTTAAGTAATTTGTGGGGTCTTACGCACCGGTCTCGTGCAGCGCTGCAGCCACGTAAACAGTTTGCCCTTCCCTTACTGACTTTCAAGTTCGGTGCACGAATGGAAGTGAATGAGGCTTTGCGATTTAAAAAATAAAAATAAAAAATGTATCTAGGCCCGGTTGCCCGGGCAACCTGAGCAACCCCCCTGTGCACGTCCCTGCTGTGAGATACTTAATGTTACAGTCATTCTACCGATGTAAACAAACAAAGCAGTTGCAAACGGATATGAAATTTGCATGAAGGAAATAGCGGGCTGTATTCAGTTTTATCTTTTTGCAGTAATGAGAGTGAGTTAACTAACGTTATGACAGTAATGAGGGGAGTTCACCCAAATATTAACCCGTGTGTGTCCGTCTGTCTGTCGCTGTGTGTGTGTGTTTGTTTGTTTGTCTGTCTCTCTCTCTCTCTCTCGGTGTGTGTTTCTCTCTCTCTCTCTCACTCGCTCTCTCTCTCTCTCACTCTCTCTCTCTCTCTCTGTGTGTTTGTCTCGCTCTCTCTCTCTCTCTCTCTCTCTCTCTCTCTCTCTCTCTCTCTCTCTCTCTGTATGTGTGTGTGTGTGTGTGTATATACCTTCTAAGCAGAAGTTATGAGGATAAAAAAAAGAGTCAGGAAATTACATGGTTAATTTGTACATCATTGTAATGTTTAATCATTGTTTAATAAACACATATGGCACCTTTTTCCAAGTCTTCATTTGTCACTCTTTATTTTTTTTTTTTTAAATATCGAAATAATGATCGTACCGTGGTCTTTACACCAAGGTATTATCGTATCGTGAGATTTTGTCGTTACATTCCTATTATTTACAAGTCATAACTTTTGCCAATATTTGGAATAGAATTTAAAAAATGTATACTACAAATATTTTTCTATTAATTTAGTGTGCCTTTACATTGCTTCAATGCGTAACTATTTTAGCGTCATATTTCTATCCCGTGCTGCGTGAATCCAGGTCACTTCTGAAACTTTACAGCATGCAATTGGCGTCGGTTCTCTTAGCAGCATGAAAAATAATAGTGTTATTCAATGGATTATATAGGCTGAAGCCTCGAATGCGAGTCAAGACTGCTCCCTTTACAATCACTAATGCTGTCGCTCTGTCAGTTCATCACGATCTCACAAAGTGCAATGAAGCCGCCAACAATGCACAATAAATCTCTAAGGCTACGTCTACATTAATCCGGATACATTTGAAAACGGCGTTTTCGTATAAAAAACACTGTCCATCCAAATTAACGTTTTCCAAAAGCTTCTCCTCCACACTAGTGTTAGTGATGGGTCGGTCATGAGTGATTTTTTTCACTGTAAACGAATCTTTAATACGACTCAGGAGCACTGAGTTGTCTCAGAGAGTGATTCGTTCATTTTGTGTTGTTGACCACCCATTTGCAACATCCTATAGGTTCTGTACAGGAAATGGAATTCTCACAAAAGCTCAATGAGATGATACAAATGGAAAAATAAATGATAAAGTTATCGCGCAATTCCTCTGGCAGGATAATGCTATTTAGCAAAATATATCAGCATTCACTGAGTTCACCAGGTTGCACTCAGTCACCATATGTTTGGTCTTTGCAGAACTGTGATATGAAAGTAACATTTTAGCAACAGTGTGAAAGTGAATGGCACATAAGATGCACAATACCGGTATAAACATGAATATATACCGGTACAATATGTGTCACATGACTAAACATGCGTCATCGTTTTCAAATACCTCCGTTTTGACAGTCCACACTACAATGCCAAAATGGCGTTTTCAAATTTATCCACTTTGGAGAGCGTTTTTCAAAAAGCTTAGTTTTCATTTATAAAAACACCGTCTCAGTGTGGACTGAAGGCCAAAATGGAGGAAAAAAAAGTGTTTTCAAACGAAAACGTATTAGTATGGACAAGGTCTTATGCACGATTACACAAGTTTTCAGCCCTGATTTTAGCCCTGATTTTCACTCGCTAATATTTTATTAACAAAGTTCGGGAGAGGCACGTTCAGATAATTAACCTAATTGTCATGGGAGGAGCTCATCCAGTCAACTCAATTAGCTAACATCAGGAGGTATACAGCAGATTTTACAGCTGTTCTATGACAGCTTTCCAGCATTTGGCCCCCGCCCAATTGCAACATGTCTGAAATCGAACTCTAGCCGTTTGATGACGAATCCTTTCTCTCCCCTGATCCTCTGCCGCAATCCGGCGCCACTAGGATCATCCCTCCTCCTCCAGTCACAGCCGCCGAACCCCCGTTACAAGTACTTTCTTTACGTTACAAGAAAGCTATCCCGCCCCCCGTGGACATGCGTCACCGGCGAAATGAGGAAAGAGTGTGTTTTGGTCACAATCCAGTGGCCATTCTCCATTTCTCAAACATTTCTCAGCTCCTCTTAGTTCGAGCGGCTGAAAAAGTTCAATATTGCAGCAATGAGCCTGTTGTATAACACGCACGCCTGCAAACAAATGCCAACACATACAAACTGTGATGACGCTCTCTTATCTGCTCGAGCTATTTTAAGCTTTTGTCGTTTCCCCCTGTGGCTCAGAGGCAAAACCCAAAGCCTTTGCATGGGAGACCCGTGTTCGATCGCAGGTCTCGCAGCAGATAAAATTTAGTCTCGCCGCGGCCAGACTTGCACCGAAAAGGGAGCAGTCACCCAAACCGAACACAGCCCAGTGTTCATTTCTACACACAAACACAGCCGGTAAAACGAAACCAACCCACATACAGTCAGCTAAGACCCACGGTGTTTAAGTCTCGCCGCGGCCAGACTCCACCGAAACTTCTCGCTCGTTCAGTTCCAAACAATGTGACTGTTCCAGTGTATTTCGCGGTAAACAAGCCGGCACCACAGCCCGCTTGCCTGCACACAAATGCCATTTTTACGGCGACCCAGATAATTCCCAAAAGAGTGTATTTTCTGGTATTCCGGTCACGGCCGATGGTGTTATGAGTGTTGTAAGAATGCCCACGTCTCAGTGCCCATTCCCACACACAGACACAGCCCGCCACAGTTCAGGGCTAGCACAAATAAAATCGACTCATGTCGATTGTGCAAAAATGTAGTGAATGTGCTCACGACACAGTGCCAACAAACACTACACGATGCGTGTCCCTCGTTTTCTGTAAAAACGAAACACACACGACGCACATTCGGTCAGCACAAGCCGACGGTGTTCTCAGTGCAGTGAATGTGCCCGCCGTCCCGCGCCCACATTCCTTCACAGACACGCTCAACCCCACAGGGTTTGTCCCGCTCGCTCTCTCTCCACAACCTGTCACAGAGAATTCGAGCGCGACCAGGCTGCCCGCCGTGATCGGCGCGCCTCCCGCCTCACACACTATAAACACAGTGTTTATGTCTCAGCACACCGAAGCTCTGCAGCTGCCGCTATGCCGCGGCCAGAGCCCGGATTTCATTCTACCCCTAGCTATTCACGCAGATGCGTGGGCAAAGCTTCCCGGGGTATCAGAATGGGTGTTGAACACTATAAAAAGAGGCTATTCGCTACAGTTTGCTCGACGTCCCTGCCGTTACACGGCGCGAGTCGAAACCACGGTAAACAACGAAGTATCTCATCTACTTCGAGCCGAAATAGCAAAACTGCTGAGCAAAGGGGCCATAGAACCTTTATCTCAGGCTCAGAGCGAAGGGGGGCTTATACAGCAGATATTTTCTGGTACCGAAAAAAGACGGGGGTCTCAGACCCATTCTAGATCTGCGACAGCTGAACAGAGTGCTTATGAAGCGCCAGTTCAGAATGCTGACAACCAGGAAAATCCTCGCGCAAGTGCGCCAGGGAGACTGGTTTATGTCAATAGATCTGAAAAATGCCTATTTCCAAATACAAATAGCGTCACGTCACAGGCGATTCTTGAGATTCGCCTTCGAGGGCCAGGCATATCAATACACAGTCCTACCGTTCGGCATATCCCTAGCACCCCGTACATTTACGAAGTGCATGGATGCGGCCCTCGCACCCCTGAGACTTCAGGGCATGCGAGTTTTGAACTACTTGGATGATTGGCTGATTCTAGTTTGATCACATTCAGAGCTCATAGAACACAGAACCACATTACTCGAGCATCTCGAGAATCTGGGTCTCACAGTCAATTTGGTGAAGAGTTCGCTGTTTCCTAGCCAGAAAATCTATTTTCTGGGAACAGTGCGGGACTCGCTGTCTATGACAGCACATCTGTCGCCAGAGTGAGAACTGGACATTCAGCGCACTGCGAAATCCTTTCGCCGTGGCTCTATAGTCCTGCTCAAAAGGTTTCAGAAAATGCTGGGCCTCATGGCCTTGGCATCTTCAGTACTCCAGATGGGCCTGCTACGCATACGCCCACTGCTGTTATGGCTGAAAGTGCGAGTTCCACCCCGGGCATGGACCTCTGGTCTGTTTCACCTCAGGGTGGACATGAAATGCGTTTCGGCTCTGGAACCTTGGAAAATAGCCGACTGGTATCAGTCAGGCGTGTGTCTGGGGACTCCCTCGAGTGTGACGGTGGTGTCCACGGACGCCTCCACCTCGGGATGGGAAGCTCGAGGGCAGACCGTTCTTCGGCCAGTGGTCAGAACGGGAAAAGCTCCTACGCATAAACTGTCTAGAAATGCTGGCAGTCGACAACGCGCTATGGCGTTTTTGTCCCCAGATAAAAGGCCGCCATGTCTTAGTCCGGTCGGACAACATGTCAGTGGTGGCATACAAAAATCACCAGGGTGGCGTCAGGTCCCGAAACCTTTACAGGCTGACGGAACGCCTCCTGGTCTGGGCTCAGCACAACCTGCTTTCACTGAAAGCAGCGCATGTGCCTGGTCGCCTGAATCTGGGACCATCTGTCCAGAAACAATGTCCAAGCAGGGGAATGGTCGCTGCACCTGCAGACGATCCAACTGCTGAGGGAGACATTCGGAAGAGCGCAGGTGGACCTGTTCGCGTCTCAAGAAAGCGCTCACCGTCTGAACATTTTCTGCAAGAGCAGGGATGCGCTGGCCCATGTGTGGCCCCGCTGCCCCCTCTATGCTTTTCCCCCGTCTCGCTCCAGCCTCAAGTGCTGGAACGAATTAGGGAAAACGGATGCCCAGTGCTACTCGTGGCTCCGCTCTGGACAAACCAGAATTGGTTCCCAGTCCTAATGCGGCGGACCAGCACTGCCCGATACCGGTGAGGAGAGACCTCCTCTCTCAGGCAAAGGGCTCGATTTGGCATCCTCGTCCATAATTATGGTCCCTACATGCATGGGCCATCAACGGGTACCCGCTAACCTCCCAGGGGGAGTGTTAAATACAATCACGCAGGCTAGAGCCCCGTCTACTAGACGGCTCTATTCCTCAAAGTGGTCAGAGTTCTCTGCCTGGTGTCAAGCTCAGGGCTTTTCACCCGCAGAATGTGGAGTTACGGAAGTGCTCTCCTTCCTTCAGGAGCTGCTGGATAAGGGCAGAACCCCATCCACGCTCAAAGTATACGTGGCGGCCATAGCGGCGTTTGCAAAACCGACGTCTGGCCAGTCACTGGGGAAAAACGACCTGGTCGTGCGATTCCTCAGGGGAGCTCGGAGGCTGAATCCTCCCAGACCCCCCTTAGTCCCTGTGAGGGACCTTTCTACGGTTTTGGAAGCCATGAAAGGTGCCCCATTCGAGCCAATCCATTTGTCAGACATGAAACATCCTTCTCTCAAAACGGTATTCCTTATGGCTCTCGCTTCAGTGAAGCGCGTAGGGGACTTGCAAGCGCTTTCGGTAAGCGCGTCATGCATGGAGTTTGAGCCTAATGGCTCAAAAGTCATACTCAAAACAATGCACGGGTACGTGCCCACATCCCTCAACACACCGTTCAGGGCCCAGGTTATTTCCCTGTGCGCCCTCCCGGTTCGTGATGAGGAGAAGGATGCGAGTCTCCTCTGCCCTGTCAGGGCACTGAGAGCTTATGTGTCCCGCTCGTCGGTCTTCAGACAGACTGAGCAGCTCTTCGTTTTGTTTGGCGGACGCTCCAAGGGACTGGCCGCATCAAAACAGAGCCTATCCAGATGGATAGTCGACGCCATAGCACTGGCTTACACTTTTAAGGGCCTGCAGTGTCCTTTGGGTGTCAGAGCGCACTCCATGATAGGCGTGGCCTCATCGTGGGCGTGGTATAGTGGGGTTACCGATATCTGTACGGCCACGGGCTGGGCCTCGCCGTCTACATTTATAAGGTTTTACAACCTAGAGGTTCCCGCCTTACAAGCCAAGCTTCTGTCGGTATAGAATTCAGTGCTATCTGCCCTGCTGTGCCGGCCCAGATGCTGAGTTTCGCTTGTGCATCGCTCACTGAGCGATAAAACAGCTCCATGGGTGTTGAATAACCCGTAATATTACCCAGTTCAGGCTGAACACGTTCACCCTGTATGCGTGAAACACTGTTAACATAACTAGCTCCTGTAGGATGCTATTTCATGGGGAATGATGCTTGCAGCCTCTCTTCTCAGACTCTCTGTGAGTCTATGGTGATTATGCACTATATGAGCCCCGGGCTACTGCCCTTGGGACTTTGGTGTCGGATCCCAGTACGCACTGCGTTTTGCATTGTGTTCCCCATAGCGTAAGATATTACGCAGTACGTGGGATACTCTCGTAAGAGAACGTACTTGGTTACTAACGTAACCTCGGTTCTCTCTAGAGAGGGAACGAGTACTGCGTATCTTGCCGTGCATACACAGCTCTGGTTCGCTTCGGCGATGAAAACCAGTTGTACCAGCCTAATCGAGCTATGTTTATAGGGCGTGACCACGCCCTTTCTGGCGGGACGTGATGAAATGGGCGTGAAATGCCCCCATTGGATATGTGTCACGCAGAGCCTCTCTCGATAGGCTGCTGCTGTTGCCGCAGGGCAGCCAATAGGCGCGAAAGCCGTCTTGCCTATATCTGCATGCTGCTGCACAGCGTTTTAAATTAATTCAAAATTAAGGATAATTTTTGGCTTCAATATCTCGTGGAAAAGAGGTTTTCCCCATAGCGTAAGATATTACGCAGTACTCATTCCCTCTCTAGAGAAAACCGAGGTTACGTTAGTAACCGAGTACGTTATAAAAATAGTTTAGTTATGTAAAAATAAACCTTTGTAGATCCTATATTTAGGCACATTGCTGACACCTTTCTTTTTGACATTTTAATGGAGTCAAAGCTGTTATTTAAGGGGTTCCAGAGCCCCACGAACACCTGTATTTTGCACACTGATTCTAACCCAATTTGACAATGATCCTGCTTTATGTTTGTAGTTATAGCTATTACTTCAAAGTGAATTGACTAACTGATTGATTGAGTGATTGAATTACATTTCCCCCAGGGTTAGGGTTAAGAGAATAGTTATGAAGAGAAGCAGAGATATTCAGAGCTTCTTCAAAAAAGAAAAGAGTCAGAGGCAGCCACAGCTTCTACAGCAGCAGTGAAACGGCTCAGTATAGGTACAGCAGTATTGATGAAGAGCAGTCAGCTCCTCCTACACAGGTTGGTAGGCTAAGTCATGCTTGGATAGTTTGAATTTACCATGTAGGCTCACATTCAAGTTGTTTGTCACTCCAGTTATACAATTACAACTGTCTGAAACATCACTACACAAGAACAATAGTTAAAACAGTTGTAAAAGACAGAAGAACAATAATAAAATGTGCATAATACATAAATACACACACACACACACACACACAAACACACGTTTGAAGAGACAAGGACTTTAATCCACAACAAGGAAATAGCTCTTAGAATATGTGTACCCTATCCTGAACATAATTACTGATTAAAAATAGACGTTAAAATAACCAGAGATACTTGAGGACTATGATAGGTGGAAATGGAATAAAAAAATGACTTTTTAATTTGGTTGGTTGTTTTCTTTACCCTATAATTATCGCTCTTCCGATGTTGTGAGCTGCAGGCTCCCGTCGGATGCAGCGCGACCCCTCCCGGTCGAGCGAAGTAATAACCAAACACCTAAAGCCTTGTTTATACCCGACGCGTCCGCTAGAGCGCGAAGGTGCGCGCGGCAAAAATGACGTCATTGCGGTGTGGGCGGTCGTGTGCGTTTGGGTGCGCAAGACCCCATTTCGCCTGGCGGTGTGCACGGCACTTTTTGTAAAATCTCGCTCGGCGCCGCATCCGAAGATGAACGACTTTGAGCCGAATCTGGCCGAACTGGTACGTCTGTACCAGCATGTTTATGATCCTGCTATACACAGAGACATTTGCATTTTGTGAATAGGAACACATTTGCATGTAAAGTGTAAATCGGTAAAGTGGCACAGACCTCTCTCGAATCATCTCCTG
Source organism: Siphateles boraxobius (assembly GCF_051911475.1). NCBI lineage: Eukaryota > Metazoa > Chordata > Actinopteri > Cypriniformes > Leuciscidae > Siphateles > Siphateles boraxobius. Next base: position 2,679,937 of record NW_027509186.1, on the reverse strand, counting down.
TAGCAGTCTCCGGCCAAGCATCACTTAACTCCGCCTCCGTTTCCCTCGTAAGCTGATATTAGTATTTAAACATTCTGAATTACAAACATTACATTACAAACAAGACATGTTTGTAAAAATTATTTAAATAACACGGTTTTGGCGGTTATAGAGCTCTAATGACGGTGTTTAACTATAACCGTCGGTCTCACGGTTATATAATAACTGTCACACCCCTATATGCAAGTGTGAACTCGTGAAATGATGTTTTATTAACAAAGTTCGGGAGAAGCACTTTCAGATAATTAACCTAGTAATTGTCATGGGAGTCATCCAGGCAACTCAATTAACATAAGGAGGTATACATACAGTAGCTTTTACCGCTGTTATATGACAGTTTTCCAGCGTCCATCCACCACCCCATCTCCTCACTTAGTTGTCCTATCCCAAACCTGGGATTACTCTGGGTTCGGGCCAAAATCTGTTATCCAAATACAATGTATTATTACAGTATCAACTGAGGGTGCTCTTGCTTGTGTCGAGCGTCGGCCAATAGTGAGCCAATAGTGTGCGTTTGGGTGCGCAAGACCCCATTTCGCCTGGCGGTGTGCACGGCACTTTTTGTAAAATCTCGCTCGGCGCCGCATCCGAAGATGAACGACTTTGAGCCGAATCTGGCCGAACTGGTACGTCTGTACCAGCATGTTTATGATCCTGCTATACACAGAGACATTTGCATTTTGTGAATAGGAACACATTTGCATTAAGCACCCAGTTTGCACTTGTCTAAAGTAACTGCTTACATTTACAAAATAAGCCTACAATAGCAGAAGTAAGCCCTGCTGATGAAATTAAGGTTTAAACACTCTTCAATAAGGCTTCAGTTGTTTAACTAGTTTACATGCAGTGAAAGTACAATAAACCTACTGCATTTATTACTCTTTTTATATGAATTTCAGCAATTAATAACCGGCAAGCTACTTCTTCACTGCTGATTCCTGGTGGTTTAGAGGAGAATTACTCCAAGTCGCCCCCTGTCGTTTCACAGAATAGCACAACGGCGAGCGCGTCAAGTATAAACGCCTCGTCTGTTTGGAGAGGTGCGCACGCAGTCAGCCGAGACTCGCGCTCGTGCGGACGCGTCGAGTATAAACAAGGCTTTACCGATCTTGCATACCTGACGCGTCATTTTTGCCGCGCGCATCTTCGCGCTCGTGCGGACGCGTCGAGTATAAACAAGGCTTTACTCCGTGTCAGCGCGCGCTCTGATCGGTAAAGTGGCACAGACCTCTCTCGAATCATCTCCTGTAGCAGTCTCCGGCCAAGCATCACTTAACTCCGCCTCCGTTTCCCTCGTAAGCTGATATTAGTATTTAAACATTCTGAATTACAAACATTACATTACAAACAAGACATGTTTGTAAAAATTATTTAAATAACACGGTTTTGGCGGTTATAGAGCTCTAATGACGGTGTTTAACTATAACCGTCGGTCTCACGGTTATATAATAACTGTCACACCCCTATATGCAAGTGTGAACTCGTGAAATGATGTTTTATTAACAAAGTTCGGGAGAAGCACTTTCAGATAATTAACCTAGTAATTGTCATGGGAGTCATCCAGGCAACTCAATTAACATAAGGAGGTATACATACAGTAGCTTTTACCGCTGTTATATGACAGTTTTCCAGCGTCCATCCACCACCCCATCTCCTCACTTAGTTGTCCTATCCCAAACCTGGGATTACTCTGGGTTCGGGCCAAAATCTGTTATCCAAATACAATGTATTATTACAGTATCAACTGAGGGTGCTCTTGCTTGTGTCGAGCGTCGGCCAATAGTGAGCCAATAGTGTGACGTAGATCTACGCAATCACACTACGTTGACTGACTAGAGGCCCACAGCGATATAAATATATAGATATGCCTGTTCTGGTAAATTCTTACTGAAGTCCTTAAGTGAGTTTGCTGCCTTTGCTGTGAGGGAGATGCTCACAGAAGCTGCTGCACACCAAGACCTGCAGGTAGAAAAAAATAAGAAAAGCCTTAAATATAAATATGGTAAGCCTTACCAGTAATGTGATAATTATTTTTAAGGTTCTCGACATTTTTTAAATAAATACTGTAATAATAATAATAGTAGTTCAAAGTATGAATAGTTTTTAGTCAAATGACATAAAAAGACCGGGCCCCTCGACACTCTTAAAACTTTTCTCCCTCAAACAGCAAGCTAACGTTACTTATGCAGGCTACACACAGCAATATAAACAACATCTCTTCACGTCGTTCTAGTAAAATAATAACAATAATAAGTAAACAAACCTCAAAATCACTTTGCTGAGAATGATACACCAGCAGCCGAGGAGTTGCAGATATCCTCTGGTAGTGCGCGCGATATTAAAAAATGCGCGTGCGGCGTGTCATCCGGGTGAGTTCGTCAGGTGAAAGGTCATCATGTGGGTCATTTTATTTACGGCTAAATTATTATTCATTAATTTTACTAATAGTTAGATTGGGCAGGCATCCACAAAAGGGCCTTTAATTACAAAAAAAGGATAGGAAATTTTGCCTTGACAAAAGGGCTCTTTGGGCACCAAGGGGCAAAGGGCCAGGTGCTCAAGCAGTGATACACAGCATGTCTTGCTCTCCTGATGCAGGTCTCTCTGTACTCTTGTCTGTAAGTGGACGTATTCTCCGTCTGAAGGCTGGGACGACACCTTCTGGAGCGCCATCGGCTTGGAGGACCTGATGGAAAACTGCTATTGTAAAATCGGTGGGAGAGAGTAAAGCTCAGGTGTCTGTGTGTGTTCAGCCGGTCGTGTTGACTGATAGTGTGTGTGTGTGTGTGTGTGTGTGTGTGTGTGTGTGTGTGTGTGTGTGTGTGTGTGTGTGTGTGTGTGTGTGTGTGTGTGTGTGTGTGTGTGTGTGTGTGTGTGCAGGTGAGCAGACTTGTATTCCTGGGACTCCTGTAGGACGAGGACTGACCGCAGAGGCGGCTGCAGATCTGGGCCTGAGACCGGGAACGGCTGTGGCCGCTTCACTCATAGACGCACACGCAGGAGGGTTAGGTATGATACGCCACACCAGCTGAGTGCTAATGCAGCGCTCGCTCATCCACGTCTCTTTGAAATGAAGAGAAAACTGTGTCATGGCCTCGTTTACACTGCAGGTCTTGATGCCCAATTCTGATTTGTTGCCTATATCCAATTTATTTGACTGTCCGTTTACACGTCTTTTTCAATTGTGACCCATTTCCGATTTGACATACTATCTGAAACATCGCGCATGCTTAAAGTTGGTTCTTGCACAGATGGACGAATGCGAAATATGCTTGATGCTAGCTCTGCGATATATGCAAAGTTCGCCAAACATCAGCATGACTGTGAGGCGGAGGACGACGAAAAGGGCCATCATTGCAGCAGCGCATGTGCTTCAGTTATTGTGTGCGAGAGATCTCGGGACTGCTGGGAACATACAACACGATCTCATGAAAGTGCGTAACTAATTTTATTTCTCGCGCCATTTATACGTCAAAAATAGTTTTGCGTGCATAATACGCACTGTAATCCCCTTGGGTAGGATTAGGGGTGTGGAGTGCGTGCGTATTACACACCATAAAGAACATATTTTTGAAATTACCATTGTTTGGAAGCGCTATATAAATGCCTCATTCATTTATATCATATGCACTCAAAAACTATTTTTGGTGTAAATGGCACGAGAAATAAAATTAGTGGTATAGATATGCACTTTCATGAGATTGTGGCGGGCTTTAACGAAAAGCAGTGGGTCCGAAATGTTAGGATGAGCTAGCCAACTTTTGATATGTTGTGTCATCGTGTGTCCACATTCCTCTCCTATGACGACACCATCCGTCCCTTCGCAGATGCGTGTCGGGGTTGTCTCTCGTCATTAAACCGCGGAGACGTAATGCCTCAGAAAATCCTGCCTTTTACATGACAGTCGCATTGGCACATATATGATTTATATCTGATTTATTTCCACATATGAACGAGGCCTGAAACAGATCTCGAAATATCCGAATGCATGCGTTTTTTCCCTGTTTACACAGTCATATAACACATCCGATCTGTGTCACATATGAGCAAAAAATCTGAATTTGGTCTCATTTCACTGACAGTGTAACCAAGGCCATAATGAATGCATTTACACTGCGTTAAATACGGTGTCACTCCACTTCTGTTTGAGTGTGTGACCTTCGACAACCCGCTTCACTCCTAAATAGATCAGGTCTTTATATTTTTATCACTACAACACATATTGTTATTTTGATTAAACAATCATCATGTGTTCTAAAATAGAAGCAAAGAGACTATACATGTAATATAGGTCTACATTTATGTAATTTTAATGCTCTGGCCTTTGCAGATATTTAAAATATGGCAATCTTTAAGCATGACTCTTTGGATTTATATGAAATGGTAACACTTTACAATAAGATTACATTTTTTAGCATTAACTTAGGTTAATAAATGTTGTATAAGTATTATTCATTGTTAGTTTGTTAATTTCAACATTTACTAATACATTTTAAATTGAGTTTTAATTTTTATTTTATCTGTTATTACCTTAGTTAATGTACTATGAACTAATATGAATGATCAAGGTACAATTGTATTGCTCAAATATTAATACATGCAGTAAAACATATATTGCATAATGCATATAGTTCATGAAAGCTAGCTAATACATCCTTGTTAACAAATGGGACTTCCAAAGTGTTACGTATGAAATTTATATAGGCTATGTTTCTAGGTAATAGCTAAAGAAACACATATCTGCAATATTTTAATGTCTAAATTTATTTCTGTATAGTTAGTTATGTAGAACTTCTCATTTTAATATATTCATATTTATATATTTATTTAATTTAGCACATTTCAGTTCAGCACTGTTTTACTGGAGTGTTATGTTTGTTTTTAATCCAGTATCCATTTAAAAAAATATTGGTTGAATAATCGGTTATCGGCATGTACGGTCAAACCTAAATATCTGTATCTGTAAAATCCACTATCGGTCGACCTCTACTGTAAACAACAAGAACAAGCAGGAACACTTTAATTTCCTCATAATATCCACTGCAGCATCAGCTTTTTTCTCTCTGTGTCTGAAATGCTTCGATCAAGGATTCAGTCTCTCGAAACCCCGCCTCTCTGAGAGCTGCTCTGCTCTGATTGGTCAGATGGCCCAGTCTGCTGTGATTGGTCTGAAACCAAACCCTCATTATCATATCTGAATCTCAGCTCTTGATATACACTGGGATGCGAACATTAACAATACCGTGGGTTTTACCATATCAGGAAGTGAGACTGGAATTACAGGTTGACTCATTTCAGTTCAGAATCGCTTTCTTTTTGGAGACAAAAAATCTATTTATCGGAACTTTGATCATTGAAACGATACTCGGTTACTAACGTTACCTCGGTTCTCTCTAGAAGAGGGAACGAGTATTGCGTAAGCTAGCGTAAGCTAAGCTAAAGTCATCTTTGCTCGAGATATTGAAGCCAAAAATTATCCTTAATATTGTATTTATTGTCAACGCAGTACAGCAGCCAGCAGACTTAGAGCAGGCCATCTTGTGTGGGGGGTGGCTTAGCGTATAAAAGCCAGGCTCGTTGGCTGTGTCCTGGTTTCAGCAGCTGAAGCGAAAAACGCTCGTGGCGACTGCACAGTCAGGTTACGCAATACTCGTTCCCTCTTCTAGAGAGAACCGAGGTTACGTTAGTAACCGGCTATCGTTCTCTTACGAGAGGTTCTCTCGTATTGCGTAAGCTAGCTTACACTACGGGAACCCATTGTCAAGGCCGTGCGCCCAGCCTCCACTTCATGAGTCCCAGGGATTCCCGGGGAACATAGATAAGTGGGAAACAGGTGGCCAGCAATGCGGGCCAGCACATGTTATAAGCACATACAGGGTATACAGAGCGGCGTCGCCGGTCCATATAACTATTCACTATATAGTGCAGCTCAACCAGGAAGGCGAACGTCGCGTGAGAGAAGTCTGCGCATGATCATCTGGGCAGGACAAACACACTGCTCACACTGACAGAAGTTTAGCCTGCAAGGCGGGAACTTCCAGGTTATAAAACCTAACAAATGTGGAGGGAGAGGCCCAGCCTGCCGCCTCACAAATGTCATGAATGGAAATTCCGCTGGACCAAGCCCACGACGAGGCCACGCCTCTGGTGGAATGCGCCCTGATGCCCAAGGGGCATTGCAGACCTTTAGACTTATAAGCAGATGTGATAGCTTCCACTATCCATCTGGACAGGCTCTGTTTAGCGGCGGGGAGACCCCTGGTGCGCCCACCGAACGAGACAAAGAGCTGTTCCGAACGCCTGAAAGAGGCGGAGCGCGTAATGTAAACCCTCAGTGCCCTGACGGGGCAGAGGAGATCCACATCACCCTCACTATCGGATGCTGGCAGAGCCGAAAGAGAAATGACCTGCGCTCTGAAGGCGGTGCCCAACACTTTAAGGACATAACCATGTCTTGGCTTGAGGATGACTTTAGAGTCATTTGGCCTGAACTTAAGACACGCTGCGCTAACAGATAGCGCGTGTAAATCCCCCACACGTTTAACTGATGACAGAGCTGTCAGAAAAACGGGTTTGAGCGAGAGGTACTTTAGGTCCACGGAGTTTAATGGTTCTAAGGGGAAAGCTTTCAGGGTTTCTAGGACCAGTGAAAGATCCCACATGGGAACCGACGAGGGTCGCGGGGGATTCATCCGTCTAGCTCCTATAAGGAAGCGAATGACGAGCTCGTTCCTTCCTATTGACTGGCCACGCGTCGACTCAGTGAACGCTGCGACGGCCGCCACATAGACTTTAAGCGTGGGTGGGGACCTGCCCTTATCCAACTTCTCTTGAAGGAAGCTAAGCAACCCCGTGACCCCACACATTCGTGGGTCTAGATCTCTATCAGCACACCATTTGGAGAACACGACCATTTAGACGCGTAAAGTCGCCTCGTAGAGGGAGCTCTGGCTTGCGTAATCGTGTTCATCACTCCTTCTGGCAGTACAACGGGTATCCGTTGATTAACCATACGTGCAGAGACCAGCGCTCTGGATGGGGATGCCAGATTGAGCCGCGGGCTTGAGAGAGGAGATCTCTCCTCACCGGAATCGGCCAAGGGGCTGTTTGGGGCAGCCGCATAAGCTCCGGGAACCAGGTTTGATTCTGGGCTATAAGGAGCACCGAGTGGCGCGTTTCCCTGATGCTCTTGATTACCTGTGGTAACAGAGAGACCGGAGGGAAAGCATAAAGTGGGAGGCTGGGCCAGATTTAGGCCAACGCATCCTCGTTCTTTGAAAAGAACAGCGGGCAATGAGTGTTGTCTTTTGACCCAAACAGGTCGACTTTCGCTTTGTCGAAGAGGCGCCACAGTAACTGGACTGTTTGGGGATGCAGGGACCATTCCCCTTGGGGAACGTAGTTCCTGGACAGTTTGTCTGGATCGTCGTTCAAGTGGCTTGGCACATGCGTGGCTCTCAGCGAGCGCAGGCGGCCCTGAGACCATATAAGAAGGCGTTCCGTCAGATGGCAGTGGTTTCTGGATCTGACGCCGCCCTGACGGTTTATGTAGGACACCACAGACATGTTGTCCGAGCGGACCAGTACATGGTGGTCCTGTATGAACTATCACTTGGGTGTTCAGCCAGCGTTTTAGCGGGCGGATGCGCAGGAGGCCCAGCTGAAGCACAGCCGCAGCTGATGCCATACAGCCTAGCATCTTCTGGAATGTCTTCAGAGGTGTAATGCTGCCCTCCTGGAAAGACGCGGCTAGCTGTCGAACACGGCGGGCGTGCTGTGTCGATAAGCGGGCCGTCATAGCCACAGAGTCCAGTTCTATTCCTAGGAAGGAAACCTGACTGACTAGTGGGCAGTAATGACCTCTTGGTCCAGTTGACCATGAGACCCAAGCTTTCCAGATGGCTGAGAAGCACAGCTCTGTGAGATAACAGTTCTATCTCTGACTGACTCCGCGATGCGGAGAGCTTCGCTGAAGATGATGAAATCAGTGACGCAGCAAACGAGCCTGGCTTTTATACGCTAAGCCACCCCCATTTTGGCGGGCTATGACGCATAAGGGCGCAAAGCGCCCTCATTGGACGTGACGTCACGCGCGAGGCTCAGTGGTAGGCTGCAGCAGTTGCCGCAGGGCAGCCAATGAGCACGCAAGATGGCCTGCTCTAAGTCTGCTGGCTGCTGCACTACGTTGACAATAAATACAAAATTAAGGATAATTTTTGGCTTCAATATCTCGAGCAAAGATGACTTTCCCCGTAGCGTAAGCTAGCTTACGCAATACGAGAGAACCTCTTGTAAGAGAACTGCAGATCTTTCACATTCGCAAACATATTTATTACACACTACATTAAAGGAAATACACTAAAAAGCATAATTGGGGCTTTTTAAATCCTGTTGACACAGGAGGAGCATTGCAGTGTTTGTGTGCTCCTAATATGGCCCTGATGTTTAGTCAGCCTCTTCTTGGTTTCATCACAGTGTTCCTGTAATAACTGTCCTGACCTGCTTAATCTAAACCTTCAGATGATATATAGCAATAAATAAACAGGCAAAACATGTAAACTAGTGCAAGATTTTACAGGCAAAACCAGGGTTTTTTCATCCACTTGTCAGTTTTGAGCTCTAACTGCTTCCATAGCTTGTCTTCTTTCAAACTAGTGGAAAGAAAACAAGTGCTTATTTTATTTCACTTTATCTATTAGTGTCTGTAAATTTTAATCCTTAAAGACGGTGAACTTGAGTCCGAAATCTCCAATTCAGCAGCTTCACACACGCCAAAATTTTAGTTTATATGAAATCTATATCTATATGAAAGTTTGTTCATATATCATTCACCACATTTATGCAACATTTTTATACAACTGCTAAAAACATGATGAAAATGTATTTGTTTCTGTCTGTTGACAGTCTTTTCTGATTTATAGAGTGATAAAAAGAAAAATCCAAAATCCCTGCTGGAAAAAAACAGTAATATGTCAACAAAATCAAATAAAAATGATGAATCTGGTTTCTGGACAGGAAATATATGCATATGAGTGCATATTTAATTAGATAGTGACTCATTTGCATATTGCAATGCAAAAACAATTGTGTTACTGTACTGTGATTAATTAGCTGGGTAATTATCGTAAGATCTGTGAGTTTAAATTTATGTAGCAGTGTCAGTTATATTTTCTGTAATTTTATTGTCTTGTTGTAGAGGTCATCGGGGCCGATGTGAGGGGACACCAGCTGCCCTGTGAAGAGCAACCAGTCACGTCCCGTTTGGCTGTCATATGTGGGACGTCCTCATGTCACATGGCTGTGAGCTTCAGTTCCTGTACTTGTTTGTGTTCAAAGCATGTGACTGTTGATGTCAGCGTGTGTCTGTATCTCTCAGGTGAGCACACAGCCGCTGTTCGTCCCTGGGGTCTGGGGCCCATATCTGTCCGCCATGCTGCCGGGACTGTGGCTTAATGGGGGAGGTCAGAGCGCCACGGGACGACTGGTGAGTCAATCACATCTATCTTTAATATGGAAGGAAATCCCAGAATGCACTGGACAAAATACATTTAGATTTTATTCAATACTGAAAGCATAATTGCAAAACAAACCAGTCTAAGAGACCATTCACACAGAACACATTTTTGTGGTTAAAAATGCAAGATGTAGCGCAGTGGAATGGAAAAACACACTCAAAACACTTCAAGCCCCTTAACATACTAAAACAGTGACATTAAAAGTGTAATTTAGTGTACAGCTTATTGATGATGCAGATGAGCACAGAATGTTAACACAATACTAAATGTTTAAGAATTTCCTCTATATTGGTTTCCTTCCTAAACGTTTACTCGTATTGCGTCTTTGCTAGACGCTATGGGGGAAAACTTAGTTTTGAAAACTTAAATGATTTATTGAAGCCTTTTTTCAATAACGCAGTGCTACTGCACAGCCATAATAGTGCGGAGATGCACGCATGCTTTTGGCTAGGCAAGTGGGAACTGCACAAACCTATGGCCAACTGGCATGTCTGCGCGAGCCCATCCGGGGCTGGGGGGGGGGTGTCCCGCCGAACCGTGCGCAGAGCCCGCCAAAGAGGCGGGGCTTCTGCCTATACAGCTGCTCATTTTGCCATGGGATTTCAGAAATTTTTCTACTTCAGTAATGATCAACTGCCCTTCATTTATTCCACATGAGTGAAGCTTCGGCACTCTCCGGCGACCAAGAGCCTGATCGTTCGGCGCACGCCATCAAAACCTACCTACCAGACCTAAATGGACATCGCGTCTTAATCCGGTCGGACAACATGGCGATAGTATCCTACATAAACCACCAGGGTTGGACTCAGGTAGAAGCCTCTGTACAGGGTAGCCAGACGTCTGCTCTTTTGGGCACAACACAGCCTGCGCTTGCTGAGAGCGATGCACGTGTCTGGCAGATTGTCTCGCAACAGCATGTCTGCTCCCTGATTCAATGTATCCCCGGGAGAATGGGCCCTCCAGCCCCAGGTTCAAACAATTTGGAGTGTCTTCGGCAGGGCAGAGGTTGACCTCTTGGCCTCCAAAGACAACTCTCACTGCCCAATATTCCATGGCCCACAAATAGCCCAGTCTTCCCCTTTATGCTTTTCCCTCAGTCGTGCTCTTCCCTCAGGTCATCAACAGGATCAGAGAGGAGAGATGCACAGTCTGTCTGGTGGCCCCCCTTTGGTGGACCCAGCCTTGGTTTCCCGAGATGATTCAGCTGCTAGCAGCAGCCCCATGGCCAATGCCATGGGCTATCCATGTGGGCTATCCACGAGAGTGTCCTAAACACTATATCTGAGACCAGAGCCCCATCCACGAGACTCGTCCACGTACTTAAGTGTTCTGTCTTCTCCAAATGGTGCTCAGCATGGAGCCAAGACCCTACTTCATGTGATGTACCGCTCCTATTTTCCTTCCTACAAGTGCTGCTGAACGCGTGTCGTACCCCTCCACGCTCCGTCTATGTGGCGGCCATAGCAAAGTTAGATGCTCCTGTGGCCGGCCAGATGTTGGGTAGAAGCAATTTGATTGTTCGCTTCCAGAAGTGGGCAAGGATGCTCAACCTGCCTCGCCCCCTCACAACACCTTCCTGAGACCTATCGGTCCTGTTACAGTCTTCAGGGCCCTCAAGGGGCCCCCGTTTGAGCCGCTACAGTCGGCCGAATTAAGGGCACTTTCGCTCAAGACCGCACACTTGCTAGCCTTAGCATCGGTCAAGCAAGTGGGCCTGAGATTACGGGAACGAGTATTGCGTAGACAGCTGTGCTATAGGCAGATGCCCCGCCCTCTTTGGCCGGCTCTGCGCTCGGTTCGGCGGGACGCAGCCTGATTGGCTCGCGCAGATGTGCCACTTCGCCATAGACATGTGCCGTTCCCACTGCCCAGCCAATAGCGTGCGTGCATCTCCGCACTATTATGGCCGTGCAGTAATACTGCATTATTGAATAAAAGGCTTCAACAAATCGGACAAAAAGGAATTTTCCCCCATAGCATCTAGCAAAGACACAATACTCGTTCCCGTTATCTCAGGGAACCGAGGTTATGTTAGTAACCGAGATGTTTTATATGGGACAACACTTGAGGAACGTTTCATCTGCTCGCCTGTACACAGTATGCATCATCAATAAGGTGTGTATTGAATGTGATCTTTTAATATCTCTGTTTTGCTACATTAGTACATAGGAAAGCCTTGCCCTCAAGGTGGGTGTGCCTATAAGGGTGTGTTAGAATCGAAATGAAATGGTCCAAACGAGAAGTGCCCCAATTATTGGTCTTTTATTATGAATAAACAATTCACAACCCCAGCGCCGGAGGGAGACAAAACGCTCAGCTCATAATGTCTAAATTAAAGTCTTACGGGGAGGAGTATAAGTCCAGTTAGTATAAATTCATAGAAAAGAATGTGCAAACGTGTCAGTTTTCGGCTGAACAAAGAATCCTTCTTATGTTATAGATTTATGCTGAAGGAGAAAATATATTTCTAACAATGGCCCCATTGATAAGATAATTATCACATAATAGAATTATCATATCACATCATTCTCAGCATATTCATTCTAGTACAATAATACATGCAATATTCTTCAATCAAACATTTCCTTCAAAATCATTAATATTTGACAGTTCTTTTCATCAAAGCATATACAAAAAATTCAAAAGTATTCATAGCACGATGAATCTTAATAGATTCAGTTATAATTATTGCTAATATCAATCAGCAATCTCGTTCTTCGTCTACTTCTCTTCCTCGTTCTCCTTTCGATCAGTGCTTCCACATAGGCTTGTGCGTTCCCCTGGGATGGAGCTGCCTTAACCCGGCTAGCATGGACCCACTGCGGCTGGTGGTCAGTCAGAACACCGGTCCTCGTCACAGCGATAACAGTGGATGGTCCTGAATAGTTCGGCTCACCGAGTTACGTGGGCTTCAGACACCTTATCAGCACCTGTTGTCCTGGAACGAAAGGATGAGTCGGCTTTTCTGAAGGAAGAGGGAGAGAGAGAGAAACATCACCATTTATGCCTTTTAACGTTCTAACTAAGGAATCCACGTAATCCGAGATGATCACCTCCGTGTCACCTGTGGAGAGATTGCCAGCGCGACCTCTGACCCAAGGGGTCGGGAAAGGTCTACCCATCAGAATTTCAAATGGAGAAATTTTTGTGGTTGCTGATGGAGACATTCTCATTTCCGTCAATACGGCAGGCAGCAAATCAACCCAATTTCTGCCTGTATCTAGACACGCATTATTGAGACGTTCTTTTATCGTCTTATTTGTCTGTTCTACGTTAGCTTATAATTGCGGCGAATAGGGAATGTGGAAGTGCCAATTAATATTAAACTCTTTGGCTAACAATTGTGTGACTTTTGAAGCAAACGGAGTTCTAATATCACTCGCTATAACGGTTGGAATACTGAAACGCGGTATAATTTCTTTTGCAAGAACCTTTACAACCGTCTGAGCGTTTTCTTTACCACACGTAAAAGCTTCAGGCCACTTAGAAAATCGATCAACAATCATGAGCAAATATCTGTGATTTCCACATGGAGGCATGTGTGTAAAATTGATCTGTAAATATTAAAAAGGAACCTCAGGATGCGGTAAAGCTTCATGCGGGTTGCCTTGTGTCTGTTTGTTCGTGCACACACCAGGCAAGCATCCAATATCAACAAAGTATTCTTTCGAACATTTGCTATGCAGTATGATTGATTCAAATTTTGTATCACTTTTTCTTTTGACACGTGTGATACACCATGATAATGCCTGCACAGCATTACAACGGTGGATGCTGGTAGAGCGATTCTACCCTGCTTGTCTCTCAGAATACCAGCTTGATCTGGTTTTACTTCGTTCGCAGCCCAATGAATCAAGTCAACTTGCGTAGGGTTAGCTTGCAGTACTTTAATGTCCAAATCATTAATCAGCGACAAATTCATCATAGGTACATCGTTGCTCTTTTCATTTACATATGGACTAAGTATTACTTCTTTAGCAGCCCATTTCGCGACTTCATCTGCAAACCTGTTTCCCTTAGCCTCATCCGATTAACCTGTTTTATGACCAGCTACTTTAATAACAGCAAGTTCCGATGGTTTCGATGGTCAAAATTGTTTTTCCGTCGGAGGTTTTGAAATTTCTTTCTTCCCACAATTTAGCAAAATCATGGACAACGGCGTACGCGCATTTGGAATCAATGTATATATTGATGCACTGAACTTTTGCCAACTGACAAGCTCTTGTTAGAGCAATTAATTCTGCTACTTGAGCTGATTTATATGGCAATGAATATGCCTCAATTACACGATCAGGTAATTTGACAATAGCATATCCACACAAGTATAAATTGTCATTTGGCTTGAAACAGGATCCGTCTATATACCAATTATCTCCCTCCTCCAGGAAAGATGTCGACACATCTGGCCTGCAGGCAGTCGAAGTTTGGATTCTGGTAAGGCAGTCGTGGTCGTCACTCTCAAATTCACCATCTGTCAACAACCTGTGCAGATGTACAGTAGGACCATGAATAACAGAAGTTACTTTCAACGTTAAATTAGCAGTTGCTAATAATATAGCCTCATAGCCTGAACGACGTTGAGCAGTCATGTGTTGAGTAGAAATGTTATGCATAATTGCTCCTACCTAATGTGATGTGTGAACTGTGAGTGGATATGATAAAACAACCCTTTCAGCATCCTGTACCATGATCGCTGCAGCAGCCACTGCACGTAAACAGGCCGGGAGTCCCCGAGCCACTGAATCAAGAGTTTTAGACAAATAAGCTACTGGACCAAAAGTGCCCCCATGCTCTTGGGCCAGGATTCCTGCGGCTGGGCCTTGTGACAGTTCATTGTTGATGTAATTGACTTTCCTCTGCACCCACTGAAGTTTCTCTTTAGATGCCTTGGAACCAGCCTCTGCTAAAACGTTGCAGACAATTGTAGTGGCAGCAGCACACATGTCCGCAGAGGCACCAGTGACGAGAATGCCATCAGCGTATTGGAGCAGGCAGGTGTCAGGAGGGAGTCTGACATCCTTCAGCCTTGCGTGCACTACAGCGGAGAAAACAGCCGGAGAATCTCTGAACCCTTGAGGGAGTCTTGTCCATATGTACTGGCAATTCTGAAAACAGAAACCAAAAAGTGGCTGAGTTTGTTGGTCAACAGGATTGCTGAAGAAGGCGGAGCATAAATCAATGACAGAATAAAATGCATGTTCTAAAGGAATACAATTAATAATAGTTTGTACATCTGGCACAATAGGAGCATGTGGTTTTATCAAATCATTAATTTTTCTCAAGTCTTGCATTAAGCGCCAAGAACCATTTGCTTTCTTGATTGGATTAATTGGTGTGTTGTAAGGTGAATGAGTGCGAACCAGAATGCCTTGAGCCAGAAACTGATCAATGAGGGGTCGAATTCCCTCCTCTTTTTCCTTTGAAAGCGAATATTGTTTTTAAAAAAAAAACAGGCCTATTCATTGTCAAATTGGCCACATAAGGTTGGATATCAAGAAGTCCCACGTCATCCTTATGGGCCGCCCACAATTTCGGGTTTACATCAGCTACTTCCTGTCCGAGCTCAGCTGCAGATACATCCTCGAAGAGAGCACTTCCTGTGTCGGTCGTAAGAGAAAAGGCTGCTGGAAACATGAGTTGCAAAGAGTCAGAGTCAAATCCTAATTTAACACCCAACTTATGCATTAAATCTCTACCTAACAAGCAGAATAAAGAATCAGGTATAATTGCAAAAAATCATGCATTTTGAACAATGATGGTATATCATTAGAAGTAACAAATAAAGGTGGTGTCAAATTACAAACCACTGGAATATTATCTATTCCTATAGAATTTAATGTCCGTCATTCCTTTCCCCATTCAGTCGGATACACAGGTCTCTGTCTTTCAGAGGGAGAAAGAAAGGGAGGCCATCAGAGCGCCTAAACATCGGTTTCTCATTATTTTGCTGAAATCTCTCAGCTTTTTTTCTGCAAAATCGCTGTGTGTGTCCGCTGTGTGTGACATAAAAAAACACTTTATGTCATTCCTAACATTGGGTGGCGGGCGATTTTGGACAGTGGAATTTACTTGGAACATTGCGGGAACTTTTCCTCTGGAGTTTTCAAATGCCCCAGCAGACGACAGTTCACGCAAGCGTCTACCCAATTCATCAACAGAAATGTTACTAATGTTGGTTATAGTTATTCGAATCATTTGTGCAGTCTCGTTGTGCATGTTATTCAAAAATGTGTTCACAAATAGTAAATAATTTTCATCAACAGGGTAGGATTTATTTTTTATAGGTTCCGAGACAGGAGAAGTTTGAATGCTCTCATATCTGGGAGGGAGGGGCGCTCTGACTTCAGCAGGATGTGAAATAACTTTCTCCTTCTCAGGCTGTTCAGCTTGAGGGGGAGGAAGATTTTTGTTGTTATCCACTTTTGGACCACGATTCCAATAAGATTGCATGTCTTTCCAGATCTTATAGGTACGTTTCATATACGAATAATCCCAATCGGGATCGCCCCAATTTCCAAAAATCATGTATTTTGCTTCACGCATATATGTGTCTTTAAATGAGCCGTCACGAGGAAACGCATCTAATTGTGTTTTGCCAGTTGACCAGCCAGCTAAATTTGACACATATGGCTCCGTAAAAAAGGCTTGATTATTTCTAATCATAAAATCTTTCGGAGATTCATTTTCTAACGGTGGACTAATTTTATTCCCCATTGTACACACACAAAAATTTCTCCTTCATGCAACTTAAATAAATTGCAATATAGCCAAATGGAACTGTAGGGTATGGACCAATCAGACACTAATTATTCATTATATACAAAGGTTTATGAAACTCCAAAACTAACAGCCCAAATGAACGAACACAAGGGGCAGAAACAGTGTCATGTTACAGGGCATGATGAGGAGATTTTACGACCTCCGAGGAATGTGGCCACATGCACAAGAGAGAGACTATGAAACAGAAACCCTCTTTAAAACAGACTTTGCTGCATTAATCATAGACTAACTGATCTATAAATGAACATGCATAAAACTGTGAAAGAAACAGTGTAAATGGTTGACTGTCTCGTGTACTATTAGGTATATGTTATGGTATGTATCCTGGTATACAACCAACTAACGATCAATGTAACCTCACCTGTATCATGCCTCCTACCTATTTAATCCTCATTTAATGACTCACACTTTGATGTTCATCACCTTCTTCTAGAATGCAGTGTGGATGTGTTATAGCTATCTGAGCATTAATGAAGGTATAACCACGCTAGGGACAAAGACCCGTAAATCAACTAAGAGCCACTTTCCCTCTCAGACATGTCACCTTTCTGATTGGTCGAGTTCAACCCTTAGGGGAGGATCTTTTCCAGGCTTTATTAGAGACAGCCCACATGTGACCTCCCTCTCTTAGTTCTTTCATCCAGCCGCAACACTGTTCTGGTGATCCTGGGGAACCCCCTCCCCCTCCACAGGGGCCCCAGGGCCCAGCAGGCCTCGATCCAACCAGATATGGGCACAGGCAGGAGAGAGAAGACTCTCACAAAGAACCAAGGACAATCTCAGGAGTTTTGGAACAAAGACTCCAACCAACAACGACTCCAATCACTCACTCTTCCGACTTCCTCACTTCTCCTGAGTGCTCAGCATGGCCTCAACAGGGCCCCAGGCCCTGACCAAACCAGCCATGCGTTCCTGGAGAAAGAGAACTCTCAACCAACTTCCACTTCACACTGCCGGAACCATCAACGACTTAAATTTTCAACAACTTCAAGAATTGTTCCCACTACAAATGCAAGTATTCAATTCAATGAAATGTGAAAATGAAATTCTGATGGTTCTTCTCATAGACCCTTTCTCCGGTTGCCAATTTAATCCTATCACTTACCTATTTCTGTATATGTGTGTGTTTAGTTTATTCATGTTTATGATTTAGTTAATAAAACTTATGCACTTTATGTATTTGGTTCTGATTTGCTTGCAATACGAAGTCCCTTTATGGTTTCGGTTCTTGCTACATGCTCAAAACGCTGTACATATTAAGAAATAATTATTCTTCTGTGGCCAGGGAAGATACCCTTTTCTTAGAATAAATGAATAATCAAAAGAGTTCGTTGGACGAACTGATTAATTGATTGTAATATTAATTTAGCCATGTCAAGTTAATCCAATTAACTGACCCAAATATTCAAAATTAATCATAACAAGTTATTATTGATTATTAATATTTCATATAGCTAGGTTCCTTACAGAACTCAAAGAAAAGTATACAATTTCAAATTAATTGTGTTAGTAAATTGGCAAATAGAGAGAGAAATAAGAGAGAAGAAAAGAAAAGAGAAAGTTAAAAGAAAAAAAATAGTGATTTATTTATTCATAGCCCTAGACCAAAGGGAAATTAAAATAGACTTTGCAAAAGAAAACAAATTATCTGTGTAGCAAATCTATTTTGTTCTTGCAAAAAACGGAGGAAAGTGATCAATTTTCCTTACGTTCTTCCCGCATTTATCGAAAACACGAGGATAACCGGTCCCGTATCGTTTTAAACAAAGACAAATAACATCGAAAGAGGGAGCTCAAATCTCTTTTGCTTGTTCTTCTTTTATTAAAAATACGAGGCTACCGTCCTGTATCGTTTTATACAAGGACAAATAACAAAAAAGAGAGAGAGATCAGTTCCCTTTTTTCTGCTCTTCCCGCATTAATTAAAACACGAGGCTGATTTCACCAAATATGGTAAAAATCACGGCACTACAAATACGTTTTCTCAGCAGACAGTAAGAATCAACTTTCTCTTTTGTAAAAAAAAAAAATTCTTACCTGTCTGGAGAAATCCCTGACGACGCCCCCAAGTGTTAGAATCGAAATGAAATGGTCCAAACGAGAAGTGCCCAAATTCTTGTTTTTTTATTATGAATAAACAATTCACAACTCCAGCGCCGGAGGGAGACAAAATGCTCGGCTCATAATGTCTAAATTATACATTATATAGGCAAAGTATTACAGGGAGGAGTATAAGTCTAACCAATAGAACCAAACATTACATCATTGGCATATCATATAGACTTTATATTACAACTTCTTTATATGGGCAGTATGCGCTAGAATCTCCTTGCAAGCCTGGAGCTCAGAGGAAGCTCTTCAATGTGTAACATAGAAACACAAAGAAAGAAAAGGAAGAGAAAGGAGAAGGGAGGGGGCTCCCTTCCTCATTAATGAATACCAGATGTTTAACTTTACATACATAGAAAAGAATGTGCAAACGTGTCAGTTTTAGGCTGAACAAAGAATCCTTCTTATGTTATAGATTTATGCTGAGGGAGAAAATATATTTCTAACAGGGTGTGAAGATTTTCATAGTGAAAACAAGGGTTGTGTACCGAAACCTGGTACCAATATGGAACCGGTACCTAATGGCTCGTTTCCACGGAGCGGTACGTTACGGTACAGTACAGTACAGTACGATTTGGGATGGTAAACCCTGATCTGGCTTGCATTTCCACCGCCAACAGTACCCTTACTTGATAGGCGTTGTAGTGTTACAAATTTATTAAAATGTTTCAATTTAGGTTCAACAGTATTTTATCTGAGAAAGTTACCATTTTGAGGCATAGGACATTAACCGTTTTGTTACTTCTCATCTGATGTCACAGACCTGCCTGTTCCTGTCTGTCCTGCTCTCTCTATTGTAAGTTAAATTGATTAGAGCACTGAGACTATCACCTTTTGTCTTTATCCACTGCCTGGCCATTAAGCTCTATGATAATGTGAAGGTATCGGTGAAGAGTCAGGCTGATTGGATTAGGATATTTACATTACACTGTTATGCTGATTGGATTAGGATGGGTAACACTCTCAGTCTAGGGCAAGTTCCTAAACTTGTATGCCTCATTTACATGCTTTTGTTTCAGAGTGTCTCCACCTTTATGTAATTCCTCCCCCTGAAAGGGTATATGAACAAAAATTTATACTGCCTTAGTTAGACTTGGGTAAGATTTTGGACGAAGCAGACTAAAGCAAATAAAGAATCCTGCTTAAAAGATAAGCCAAGTTTCCTGGTCTTCGCTTCTGAGTTTTTCTACACTTAAGAAGAACAAGGTTTACAACAGTATCCTCTCCCCAAATTTGTCACTAATAAAACTCAATAAAAAATATTTAAAGAAAAGGCTTATATTTACCTTTTAATAGTTTGTTTACATCTACCTTGTAAATATATTTTTTTATTAAAAATGTTACAATTACAACAACAATTCAAGTGCAATCTTTCTTTGTAAAAACTAAAGTATACATTTTATCATACATATTTCAAAGTTAAGGATTCATTACTTTGGATATAGCCTAGGCTACATTGGAACAAACACATAATAACATATTATTTGATTACTTTATTTTTGACAAAACATACTATAGGCCACCTATTCTTAACCATAGGGCCGCGGCCCGAGCGCCACCTGGAGGGCCGCAAAAAACTTTACGTTTTTCACCTGTGGGCCGCGAGGGCCGCGGGACCAAACTAGTTATCAATTGAAGACACCAGAATGACCACTGTTATCCATGAGACAGTTACGACCGCTTCACACCGCAAGCGT
Organism: Siphateles boraxobius; assembly: GCF_051911475.1. NCBI lineage: Eukaryota > Metazoa > Chordata > Actinopteri > Cypriniformes > Leuciscidae > Siphateles > Siphateles boraxobius. The sequence continues at coordinate 2,659,797 of NW_027509186.1, read as the reverse complement.
CAGCGGCACGTGAGCAGCGCATATTTTTTTCTTGCATGTTAATCAATGAGTGCATTCACACTGCGAGCAGGAGCAGCGCGTGAGCGTCAAGCAGGAGCGTCGCGTGAGCAGCAGTGAAGCGGGGGATTCGGCGCCGAGTCTATTTTTGCTGCGATGCTCACGCTCCATTAAAGTGAAAGCACACTTTAGATGGACAAAATTAATTTTATTTCACACAAAAAGTGCCCAAAATGCACAGAATAAGCATGTCTAGTGAGTTTTAACAAGAACTAGAGTAGTCAAAAAAGGCAAGGAATATAGGCAAATTCAGTTTGGGTGAAAGTATGGTGTATTATAAAAAACTAAAAAACCTAAAGTAAAATAGCCAGAAAATATTATATAAAAACTTTCTTTTAGTTTATGAAATACACAGACAGCTACATAGGCTAGCACAACCCAAATCAAACCCGAGTGTGCGGTTTTGTGTGTGTGTGTGTGCTTTATCTGCGGAGTTTGCATTCTTGTAAACCTATTGAAAATATGCTATGACTCAAACAACAAGATTGGAGCTGTTTTCTTGGTTGTTTTGTTGTTTACTGACATTTATATGGTTTACCAACTTCTAAAATCAAATGTATAGTTGTCTTTGTAAATAATTGTTCGCTTATATGTAGCTTTGGAGCCGCTACTGTGACACTGTACAAACGCTTCCAGTGTGAATACTCTCGCGTGTCTGCAGCTGCAGTGACGATGTAGTTACGCTGACGCACTGCTCAAGCGCCGCTCACGCTTGCGGTGTGAAACAGCCGTTACAATGCACCATCCCACCACTATCTGTGAAGCAGGCCCAAGTGTCTCATTAAGAGGGGAACATAAATAGGGAGTTGTAGCTTGTTCAAATTGGACTGTTGTGATTGTTATTGTTCATTTATAACAGATATGAAGAGCAACTTCAGGTTCTACCATGCAAAAATGTAGACTGCTGAAACAATTATCAAATTATTTTGCAGATTATAAAGCTATACTTTTTAATTTGCACTTTATTTAAATTTTAATTTACAACTTATTTATTTTGAAAAATATTATTATGCATTTATTTATTTAAGCAACACATTTTATTGTTTTTATTTTTATTTATATACATTTTCACAGGCAGTGACATTCACAGGCAGTGATTCAAGTGATACAGCAAATTCTCTTTTGTCTTGTCGCGCATGAATGGTTCAAAAGCATTCGCACGAATAAGAGCGGGATCATGTAACACTAGCCAAAGGATGACAAAAATAACAGATGCTGCGTTAATTGCGTTAATAGCCCTATTTGTTTATTTCATATAAAATCGCAGCATTTTGCTTCATATAATCGCATTGGCTTGACATCGCGATTGCGATACGATTAATCGTGCAGCACTAGTTAGGCTAATATGCCTGACTTGAGCCTTTAAATTTGTTCTTGATGCAGATTGATTTGTTCCATGAATTGTTGTGTGTTTTGCATCTTGTTGTAGCCTATGTGCATGTTTACATACACAATAACCTGTTAAACTGCAAGTGGATTTCATTTAGTTATTGAATACAAATCAAACCAATGGTGAGATCAATAAACCAATACAGTGCTAATATTTGAATGGGCCCTGGGCCACTTTGTACTGTAAAATTTGGGCCCCGACATCAAAAAGGTTAAGAACCCCTGCTATAGGCTATTTAACATATGAGCAAAATTGGCAAACAAAAGCTTATTTGAGATGGCAAAGATTTTACAGTAAAAATGTATAATCTATCCAAAACTAGTCAACGAAATGTTGTCTTTCATATGTCTGTAACATAGGTCTTTCGTTTATATTAGAAATATAAATGTTAATTTGCAGTTTAATACGTTGCTTATACAAATACATTTTATTTCAACATATTTCAGTCGATTTTTACTCATCTCAGTATAGCAATATAGTTTGCTAAAAGCGGATCATTCATTCACACACAGAAACGCGATTCAAATTTAAACTGTCTTTTTGCGAGTTGTGGTAAACAGCGCATCTCTGTCGTTCATTCATTCACACACAGAAACGCGATTCACTTGAGAATGAAAAAAACTTACTACAGTATTCCTCAGTATTATCCTACAGTATTATCATACATATTTTAAAGTTAAGGATTCATTAGTTTTTATATAGCTTACATTGGAACAAACACTATAATAACAACTTAGTTGATGAGTTTATTTTTGACAGAACATAGCCTACTATATATTTAAAATATGAGCCGAAACTGGATGACAAAAGCTTATTTGATATTTTAGAATAAAATCTTTATAATCTATCCAAAACTACGAAATGTTATCTATGGGATCAAATTACCGCCAAATGTATTGCGGCCACGGATCAAAATATATTAAGCGTGAATCAAAAAATAACAAGCATGGAAAAAAAAAATTTAAACACATTAAAAAATATTTTTCATGCTTTCTTTAAAATGATGTTTTCCTTGGTTTTATAACTCTGTACTTTGCGCTCTTTCATTTTCTGCTCATAATTTATTTTTTGGTACGCTTGTGCTGTTTTCCTCTTCGCTCATCTTTCCATGTTCTGGGCTTGCTCTTCCAAATGTTGCAGTTCGAGTTTCATGTAAATTAGGGCGGGCTTAAGCGTCACCATTGGTCCACTGGTTCTAGATTGACAGCTCCTCCTCTAGCCAATCAAACGAAGAGGGGAGTTGACGTCACTCCAATGCGACTCGCGCTACTGTACTGATGTTCTCTCGTAGCTACAGGTGAAGATAACCATCAGCTCAGCTGGCAAAAATCTTTCCGTGGCAGGACACCGTTAAACTGTATGTGTGCCTGGAACTCGACCTGTTACGTCTACCTGGCGATCCGTTATCGTTAAATTCGTCACTTTAACGACGACGACCTGTTGTGTCGTTAGTTGACAGTTGTGCCTGTCTGACGATCCATCATATTAACCTTTAAAGATGAACTGAACTGAAAAAAATCAACGTTGATAACATGTTGTTTATGACAATTAAAAGTAATTTACATTAAAAATTGTAACTAAAAATATCAATATAGCTTTTTTTAAGCAGCACAAAAATTGCGTTTGTTACGCTGGCAATTTCGATGACGTCACTGGCATGGTAGGACCCGCGAAGGTATATAAGCAACAGCTGCAAGTCCTATATACACACACGAAAATGAGTAATTTTAATGGCATGAGTTACGCATTTGAGCATGTGAGGGACATGCCAGTTGTATCTGACTACCACCACATGGAGAACGACCAGTTTCAGGCTCCACATACAGTACAGGATCGTTTGGGGGAAGCGGGCGCTGCCGGAGCATGGACACTGCACCGGAGTCGATCTGTTGAAGAGAGGTCAACCTGGAACATTTATTGATCGGCGAAAATGCATCACCATGCACCGTTCATTTCGGATGCTGTGCGGTGAGAGAGACATGTTGGAGGAGGCTATGCTATCTCTAAGGGATGTCCGAGCTGAGACGCTGGAGCGCCCCATAAGTAGCTGGTATGTAACAGTGTATTTTACGAATTGGCGACTGCGCTAGGCCAGGCTAACTTATATCCTTTTCTCAGACTGTTAAGCTTAACAGTGTACCGGCAGTTCACTCTTTGGGCGAGGGGGCATTTGGGAAGGATGAATAAGATTCCGTTCCCATCCTGTGCAGTGAACTAACGTTAACGTTACATCTTTTCCCCTCAGCTGAACATCAAGGATTCTAGTATGCGTTGGACTTGTAGCTAAATAAAACATTTGATGTCAGACGCTTCATGTACTCATTGATGTTTTCAACACATCTGTCTCTCGTACCTAGGATTAAACACTAGAAATCACGACTAGAATAATTTTGTTGACAAGGCATGGGGTAGAGAGAAGCTAGCTCTGCTAGTGTTGGTTAGCATCGGAGTAGCCTACCATTCCAGTGACGTAGTTGAATGTTGAAATCCAACATGGCGCGCCCGTGTAACAACAACAACATTTTCAAAATACCATTTTATCCCTTTCAACAAATTCTGCCATTTAAATAATTGTACCAATGAGAATAAATAAAATACATCTGTTATATCACATTTTTTCAAATTTCAGTTCAGATCATCTTTAAAGCCCTGGCCTTACTTCTGGACCTTGCACTGTGAGCGTCGATCACCTGCGAGCCACACAACAGTGTTTCATTAAAGAATTCCTGATTTGAACGAGAAGTTTGAATGAATGACTCACTTATAAAGACAGTAACTTGCCACCACCTACTGGCCGTTTTACTTTCATATTTAATCGATGACATGGAAGGGCAATGTCGGTCCTCCTGGATGCAGAGTTTAGCTCCTCCAACCCTAATCAAACACACCTGAACCAGCTAATCATCATCTTTAGGATTATTAATACTGCTAGCTAGGTTTTTATCGGAGTTGATGCTAAATTCTGCAGGACAGCGGCACTCCAGAAACGTTACCTATCCCTGATCTTTTCAATAATTTTCATGTTGCTGTATTAAAAATTTAAGCTATATTTAAAACATTAATCCTAGAGTAATATGCAATTATGTAGCTATGCAAATGAACACAATAATTATAATAAATCACTGCATATCAAATCCACCTGGTTTCTGTAATCTCCTCTGTACACTATCATTTTCATTAATCTTTAGTCAAATGGTACATCTATCTAGTCTAGAATTCATTTACCATGCTACCTAGGCTATATGATCGCTTAACAACAACAATTAAGAAAATATTTCAGGATGGCGTATTTAACTGTAACGGATCACCAGGTAGGCTGTGCATCTTTTTTCCTTTTACAAAGGCTACAGGTTTATTTTAAATTTTAGTTGTTGTTCTTTGTTTTACATACTCTGAACTGTACCACAAATGCCTTTGTATTCGTCTTGTACTTTTTGCACTGTATGCCTTGTCTGTAATGGAACTAAATAATATAAAGGCTGTGTGTAGCGTTGAAAGGTCAAAGTCCTAAATTCTTCAGACGGGTAAAATGGTCGTTTTTAACTTAATTTTAGCAAAGAAATGTAGTGTTTCAAAACTGCATGATGTTTTAGAGCTGCTTTAGGATAATCATGAGCCATTGTCTAACACCAATTACCAGTGTGCGCATTAAAATGTAGGCTACCTCAAAAAAGGAGGAATTTAATTATTTGTATATGTCCAGAGTTCAGATAGCTTTACTGCTTAAAAGTCCTTGTAAAGTTTAAAATAAACTTTTTGTGAAAAATATTTTTTAATGTGTTTAAAGTTTTTATTCATGCTTGTTATTTTTTGAATCACGCTTATTATATTTTGATCCGTGGCCGCAATACATTTGGCGGGAATTTGATCCCATTTTTGATTCACGCTTATTATATTTTGATCCGTGGCCGCAATATATTTGGCGGGAATTTGATCCCATAGTTATCTTTCATATTTCATCTGTAACATAGTAGGCTAAACATAAACAACAGCGCCCATCTGTGCCGTTAATTCATTCACACACAGAAACGTGATTCAAATTTAAAGTCTTTTTGCATTTACAGACATTAGAACAAAGCACAAGAATAAAAAACTTAGGGTAGCTACTCACAATTCTCGGCTAGATCGGTCGCTCCTCAAAATGAAAATAAACCAGTACATGTTCTGAGGTAAATGTCCCAGGATTACTCCTCACAGTCACAGCCTCACAAGCCGAAAAGGTACATTAATCTGATGATTAAATTTGTTGTGTTATCGCGTTTATGAGGGACGTTGACACGTTTGCATGTGTCGCTTCAGATCATTTGCGTTTGAATACCGCGCGCTCTCCGTGGGCGTGTCAGATTAGCAGAATAATGAGCTGAGAGAACGATAATGAGATCGGCTGACACCTCTCTCTTTTTTATAGATTACATAAACAGAGAATATTTATTTTAGTTTTGAATTAGATATTTTAAAAGTACAAACTTAAATGATTATAAAGATATATTGCTCATGCTTGGGTGAATAGTATTCGCTGAGTTTTGTTTAAGTTTAGAGACGTGCTCCAGAAAAAAGGTTAACCGAGATGGAGAGACAGAAAGCACACCCTGTTTATTTTCTTTATTTTACAAAAGCACAATGTTTTATTTCGATTGTAAGTGGACACATAAAAAAATAGACATTCAACAGTTTATTTTTTTATATTTCTTAAGTGTGTATGACCAAAAATGACAGAGTATTTTAAGTCTATTTTCCTGCTACTGTATGTGAAAAAAATCGAGCAAAACGTGCCGGCGCGTTTGTCGACCCCAGAGGGTTAAAGAAATCTTAAACATCATAGCCACACAAATGGGGTTCAGGCAATGCGTATTGGTTATATTCACTGCATGCATAACGTTAGCCTATTCATAACAAAACGAAATATAAAACAACCCTGCCTCTTTTCATTTAAATTCTAAAAATATTACAATTATTAATATGGTCCAGGCAATATGTGCATTTGTACTAAACAACAAATGTTGCAGTAAACAACATTACAGTGCTCATCTTCACTGTAATAAAATTAAAAATGACAAAACTCAACTCTGTCTCTTTTTGTTAAACTTCAGTTTTATCAATAATAGCCATTATAAAAGTATAAGTAAAAGGTACAAGAAGCTATACAATAAGAAATAAAGCAAACCATTCAGTCAAAAGTCAGCGCTCTAGTCTAACGTTACAACAGTAAAGTTAAATAGCCTAAATATATAAAGTTTTGAAACTTCACTTAGCCAGGGAACAAATTATAGATTCACGAGACCAAAGATCGCCCGTTAGGTCTACACAAGACGAATTATATCTCATATTTAACCACTACAGAGACGTCAGCGGCAAACATCAGAACGATTAGCCGAGTAAAGGCTGTTCCAGGCGGGGTACATGAGCGCCGAACGCCCTGTGATCGCCTGGAATGGATCTCACAACCTAGATCAAATTTTCATAAATCTTTATAAATAAACCACAGATTTCAGCTTTAAACAACTACATTCTCACCTGAAAAACTCTTAAAATGACATTTTGAGACACAATGACAGTAATATATTTCAACTGTATATTAAAAAATGGTGCTTCTTATGTTGTCATTCCCCTTTTAGCACGTGCAAGTGACTATTCTCTGTCAACCAATCAACATTCTGCAGTGAGTCTAGCTCCACCCTTTAGGTACCGTACCACTGTGCTAAGTACCCCAACGGAAGGGTACTGAAAAAGTGGTATGGCTTTTGGCAGTGGAAACGGAAATAGTTGCGTACCATACTGTACTGTACCGTACCGCACCGCTCGGAAACGAACCATAAGTAACCGACATGTACTCGGACTTATGCCTCAGCTGTCGGTTGAAATACTTCCCTCTGGTTCTCCGAAACGGACGTAAGAAGCATCATCACCGCACGTGATCGCTAGTTAACCCTTTAACACGTACGATCGTTCACGCCGGTGTGATTAGACACATAAATAGACTACCTACTAGCAAACAATACATTTATTGTTTGTAAAATACACAACGATGTCCATGGAAGCAGCAATAACAATCCTTTCAATTATAAATTGAAGAAGTGTTTATATGCATATTGTGTAGGTAACTATAAAATTTACTCTATTCTTCTCACACTTCATTGGCCACTTTCATGTATTTTGGGAGAAGTGGATGAATTGACGCGCTATAGGCCTAAATCTGACAGATGCAATTCTCTGAACTGCGGTGCGCACTAACATGGCGAACATTATGCGTTAGATCAACTAACATGAGTCATGACCATTATAAAGGTTTCTTAAAAGACAAAACACATTCACTTACATGTATTTAAGAATAAAAAATATCAGCCAAGGACTGACTCGCCCGTCACGCAACCAATCACAATCACGTTTTGTTCCGCACCATGTTTAGTGTGAAAATGTAAAGTTGATGTCCCTACAATAACAGACCTACATAGATCTAATACATTAGTCAGGAGTCAGGAGAGGTGTCATATTTGGCCAGAGAAGACAAGAAATGTGTTAATATTTCTGCAAAAGAGAAGCTAGTTTGTAGCACACCAAGAATACACACTACTTTGCTGTTATTAGAAATGTAACTGCTATTTAGTGTTAAATTATTGTAGTTGGGTTAGGTGGCTTGGGTTTTATTGTGAATTTATTATGAAAATTTGTTGTGTTTTGTATTTAGTACACTTTAAATATTTCAGTATACTTTAAAAAAATCTATATATTGTTAATTTTTAAGATTATTTTATTTATTTATTTTTCAATAAAAAAGCCGTTCTTTAATGTCATTCACCATCGTTTTGAGGCTCTTTTTTTAAAGTATCGGTTCAGGCACCGTTTAGGCAGCGGTACCGTTTTAAAAGTATTGATTTGGCACCGGAAAAAAAAAAAACGATAGCCAACTCCAGTGAAAACTATGAATAGTTGTGCGTTCACTGTGTTTTTATCCTTGTTCGACTCCTTTGTGAGTCGAGTCTCCTGTGCGATCTGTGTTTGTTTGATGCTCAGAGCTTCAGTCATTTATGAGGTTGTGCTTTGTGTTAAGACGCTGCTTGAGAATGTTGACAGAAAGACCGTTTATTTGGGTTTGAAACAGAGCCATGATGTCTTGGTTGATTAATTGATTGATTGGTTGGTTGGTTGATCGATTTGATTGGTAACTTGGTTGGGTTTTTTTCTTGATTGATTTATGATTGATTTGATTGGTTGGTTGTTTGTTTTATTGGTTGATTTTTCTTGGATGATTGGTGGTTTGTTTGTTTTTTCTACTTGGTTGGTTGTTTTTTTCTTGGGTTGATTAGTTAATTGATTTGATTGGTTGGGTAGTTGGTTGTTTTTTTATTGGTTGGTTAATTGATTCGATTGGTTGGTTGTTTTGTTATTTTCTTGGTTTATTGGTTGGTTGGTAGATTTTGATTAGTTGGTTGGGTTTTTTTCTTGGTTGATTGTTTGTTTGGTTGATTGATTCGTTAGTTTTTTTCTTGGGTTTGTTGGTTGGTTGATTGATTTGATTGGTTGGTTGTTGTTTTTTCTTGGTTTATTGATTCGATTGGTTGTTGGTTTTTTCTTGGGTTGGTTGATTAATTTGATTGGTTGGTTGGGTTTTTTTCTTGGTTTATTGGTTGATTGATTGGTTGTTTTGTTCTTGAAAGGAGTGGTTGTTTGGTTTTTGTTGTTTTTCTTGGGTTGGTTGGTTGATTTGGTTGGTTGTTTTTTTTTCTCGGTTTATTGATCGGTTGATTGATTCGATTGGTTTTTTGGTTGATTGGTTGTATTGTTCTTGGATGATTGGTTAGTTTTCTACTTGGTTTGGTTGATTGATGGATTGTTTTTATTGGTTGGTTTAGTTGATTGGTTGATTAGTTGGGTGGTTATTTTCTTGGTTTGGTTTATTAGTTGGTTGGTTGTTTTCTTGGTTGGTGGGTGGTTGGTTGATTGGTTGTTGTCTTTATTGGTTTGTTGGTTGATTGGTCGTTTTTTTACTTGGTTGGTGGTTTTCTTGGTTGTTTGGTTTATTAGTTGGTTTCTTGGTTGGTTGGTTGTTTGTTTGGTTATTTTCTTGGTTTTTGGTTGGTTGTTTCCTTGGTAGTTTGATTGATTGGTTGGTTTTGTTGGTCGTTAGGTTGGTTGTTTGGTTGATATTTTAAATTGGTTGTTTGGTCTGATTGATTGGTGTAGTTGATTGGTTGGCTGTTGTTTTTTTAGTTTATTGGTTGGTTGGTAGTTTGGCTGCTTGGTTCCAGACAGTCATCACTGTACTACAGGACATTGTGACAAACGTTACAATAAACACATAATACGCTATATATACAGATGGTTTACATGAAAATATATGAATATCTTAATTAGAGCGATGTCATGTGCTTTCAGGTGGACCATGTGGTGAACGGACACGCCGCTTCGAGGCAGCTGAAAGAGCAGGCGGAGAAGAGGTGAGCATCAGTCGCTCTGATGCGTTTCTGTTCTCACTCAGTCTGATCGCTGAGCTTTTCTCTGCAGTGGGAAACACGTTTACTCCTGCCTGAACCTCCATCTGGAGCACATGTCTGGAGACGCAGCACAGCTGGAGCAGCTGACGGCCGGCCTGCACATCTGGCCTGATTTCCACGGCAACCGCTCTCCTCTGGCCGACTAGACATCACGGGGATCGGTGAGGAACGCTGTGCTTGTTACAGTGCTGATGAAAAAATATAATAGTTTTCATTGTACTGCCTTTAATTTAATTTAATTTTTTATTATTTATTAATAAAACTGATAACTGGACGTACATTTTCTGCAGAATATGTGAGTGGTGCTTACTGCGGCAAAATTTGGCACCAGGCAGTTGTTCGGATGTTGTGGGTGGTTGCTAGGGTTGTTAGTGTAGTTGGTAGGCAGTTGCTATGGTGCTGCTAGAATGAGAATATTGAGAATGAACTCCAAATTAACATTTATAATAATGACAATCTTTTTTTTTAATTATATTTTTGGGCTTTTTTCCTTTATTTCAGAGGACATAAATGTGGATTTAACAGGGACATTTGCTTAATGTCATGAAAATAATGTTAATAGCCCTAGAAAGTACTTTTTTCTTTACGTTCTAGAAAGAAAGATTTTCTTTACGTTTAATATAATTTCTTATTTTTAACCATTAAGAAAAAAGACACATCAGATAGTTTTAGCTTTTATAACTAATGTTTGCAGTGGTGGAGAGTTGATTGATGATGTCACTGCTGGTGTGTGCAGGTTGTGGGACTCACTTTATCACAGACACTGGATGATTTAGCTCTGCTGTATCTAGCAACTCTTCAGGCCATCGCTGTAAGACACACACCACACACACACACACTCTCTCTCACATACACACACACAAACACACTCTCACTCACACACTAACTAAGTGTTCAGTATTACAGTGTTAATGTGATTGTGTGTCTCTGTTGTATGAAGCTTGGCACCAGACACATCCTAGATGCCATGAAAGAGGCAGGATATGACATCACAACCCTCTTCCTGTGCGGGGGGCTGAGCAAGAACGCGCTGTTCGTATAGACACACGCCAACACCACGGGTCAGTGCTCACTCACACACACGCTCATATATCTGACATGACATGACCAACACCACGGGTCAATGCTCACTCACACACACACTCACTCATTTATCTGACATGGTAGAGACCTGCGCGGGACGGATTTTATCCCGTTCCTGCAAAAATATATGTTGTTTTCTCCCGCTGCCGCCCCCAACAATCAAGTTTCGTCCCGCTCCCGCCCGCAAAATCCCGCGGGTAAACGTATAAGTACTTTTTTTTTTAAATACATTGCATATTCTGCCTGCTACTCTGTGATTTTTTTCACTTGCTCCCCTGTTGAATATAAAAAATAAAATAAAAAATAAACGGAAAATAAACAAATGTTTCGTTTTATTTGCGTTTAATTCAATGGATGAACATGAACAAGGAACTTAGAACAAATAAATACAGTAAAAAAGTAAGAAATGTACATAAATAAAAATATACCATAATGATTATAGTATAGCCTAATAAAGTATCTTATAATAATAATAAACCTGGATTTCTTTCATGTTCAAAAGTAGCCTATATATAGGGCCTAATACTGCTTAAGAATGCCGCCTTTGCTTTTAGCAATTCCTTCAAAACATTAAACAAAAACTATCCTTATTCCTCAATAACAAAATATACCAATTTTAAATATTTAGCTAAATAAAAAAAAACTGAATTAACTAAAACAATAAAAAAAAAAAATGTATGACTACTTAATGTGCCCATGCAGGAATAGCATGTCGTTCACTGATGAGGGCTTCAGATTAATCCGTCTCTGCTCCAGTATGCGACCGCAAATACTGAAAGCCCTCTCCGATGGTGCGCTGGAAGCTGGAATGCAAAGTACATGGCGTGTGTCATGCGGTGCAGACATTTTGCCTCTGTGTGGTAGGCTTGGCTGTTCTGCGCCTATGAACCACGCGAGAGTTAGCTTCCGACCATGTGCCTGTAAATCGTTTTTATTTTAGTTATCCTTGTTGGTTGTGCATTAGATAAATAACGGTTTATTTGTTTCTAGTTATTTTATTTTGTTCTATATTTCCCACAAATAATTTTATTTTCCCGCAACCCGCACACAATAATATCTTGCCGCCCGCACCCGCATTCACCCATCAAATATTGTCCCGCGCCGCACTCGGTTGCGCTGGGTCCCGGGGTAGTCTCGCAGAAGTGCAGGTCTCTACACTCAGGTATCTGACATGACATGACCAACACCACGGGTCAGTGCTCTGAGGGATGTGTGTGTGTGTTTCAGGGCTGCCGGGAGATGGTTCTCACTGCGGAACATGAAATCCACGGGGAGGAGTCGGATCCACTCCTCCCACCTTACATACACCTAAACCTAGCCAACTCCGCCCCCTGATCCCTAAACACACCCCTAATCCCTAAACCCAACCCTAATCCTACCCATCTCCACCCCTTGGATCTTGATCCGACTCCTCCCCGTGGATCTCATGTACTGCATTGAGGTGCTACTGGCTGCCGGTGGTCCTGTCGGCCGAACCAGAGGCCGTTCTGTTGGGAGCTGCTGTGATCGGAGCCTGTGCTTCATCTGACTGTGGCTCCATACAGGTACAAAAAACACACACACACACACACACACAAACAATATCAGCCGCTGTGATCGGAGCCTGTGCTTCATCTGACTGTGGCTCCATACAACCCTAATCCTACCCATCTCCACCCCTTGGATCTTGATCCGACTCCTCCCCGTGGATCTCATGTACTGCATTGAGGTGCTACTGGCTGCAGAACACAAAGCAGCAATTCGTAACAGAAATATGGACTATGAAATTGCGAGGCATTATGTACAAGCTAATCATGGTTCCAGTGCGTCCTTAAAATTTTTGGGTATTGAAAAAATTCTACCCTCCCAGCGAGGAGGTGACATAGTGAAGTCCCTACTACAATGGGACGCTTTCTGGATTTTCACTCTTAACACAGTAGAACCAAATGGCCTTAATGAGGAACTGGGCCTTTCATGCTTTCTATAATTCATGTTTTTTATAATTCACATTCTTAGTTAATTATAGACATGTTGTTAGCGGGTCTGCATGTACACTTTTTTTGTGTATATGTTTGTGTGTGTGTATATATAGGCTATCTATCTATCTACAAACAGGGGGGGTTGGGGTTCGTGGAGGTTCGCCTAGGACTGAAGCACCTTTTAGACAGGACGCGGAACGCTGCGCTGCGCTTTGAAACCTATTAATTTCAAGGACTTCCAAAGATACATAACAGCTACAAGTATATGCACTATGCAAGCACTATATACATGATTCACCCTATTATACTTTATCGACACAAATTGATAAGTCAAACAGCAAACTGCAATCCCCAAATACTCTTTTAATCGACGATTGCTTATGGCTTATAAGTAACTTAAATAAAACTAGCTACATTACTAGTTCTCATTAAAGAACTACATTCGATTCTATTCGATACATTCAGGTGCCAAAGGCTTACTCTCAGTACGGTTGACTCTTCTCAGTCTCTCAGGTGCCAAAGGCTTACTCTCAGTACGGTTGACTCTTCTCAGTCTCTCAGGTGCCAAAGGCTTACTCTCAGTACGGTTGACTCTTCTCAGTTTCTCAGGTGCCAAAGGCTTACTCTCAGTACGGTTGACTCTTCTCAGTCTCTCAGGTGCCAAAGGCTTATTCTCCGTACGGTGAACTCTTCTCAGTCTCTCAGGTGCCAAAGGCTTACTCTCAGTACGGTTGACTCTTCTGATTCTCTCAGGTGCCAAAGGCTTACTCTCAGTACGGTTGACTCTTCTCAGTCTCTCAGGTGCCAAAGGCTTACTCTGAGTACGGTTGACTCTTCTCAGTCTCTCAGGTGCCAAAGGCTTACTCTCAGTACGGTTGGTTCTTCTCAGTACAACAGGTGTAGGAAGCTTACGGCTGTGAAGGAGCGTCGACTGGACAGCAAGTAGGTACTCCACGTACGTTTGGTCTTCCCAATACGTCGGTGCAGTAGGCTTAGGGCTGTGAAGGAGCGTCGACTGGCAGCAGGTAAATCCTCTCAATACAGTTGGTTCTTCTTAGTTCAACAGGTGCAGAAAGCTTACGGCTGTGAAGGAGCATCGACTGGACAGCAAGTAGGTACTCCACGTACGTTTGGTCTTCCCAATATGTCGGTGCAGAAGGCTTGGGGCTGTGAAGGGCGTCGACTGGGCAGCAGGTAACTGGGTTTATTCCCACTCCCAAGAACAGCGAGGATGAGACGAGAATGCACCGGCCTCAGATGGAACACACTCCGAACAGCAGGTAACTGGATTTTCTCCGTCCCCCAGAACAGCATCAATAATGAAGCAGAGTACAACAGGATTTAGATACACAACACTCAGAACAACGGGTACCTGAGGTTTCCTCCGTTCTCCACAACAGCAACGATGAGACAAATGCAGCGGGCTTCAGATGGGACGCACTCAGAACAGCAGGTAACTGGATTTTCCCCGTCCTCCAGAACAGCATCAATGATGAATCAGAATACAACAGGCTTTGGATATTCAACACTCAGAACAGCAGGTAACTGGATTTTCCCCGTTCTCCAGAACAGCATCAATGATGAATCAGAATACAACAGGCTTTGGATATTCAACACTCAGAACAGCAGGTAACTGGATTTTCCCCGTTCTCCAGAACAGCATCAATGATGAATCAGAATACAGCAGGCTTAAAGTCCGTTTTCACTTAATCTCTTCCTCAGAAAACTCCCGACTGTAACACAAGGCAAGACCGATGGACATGTGACAGAATTCTGTACAGTAAGCATTCAATAACTCCACTTCAACCACACACAGTGGGACACAGCATTAACTCACGTCACTCTCATCCACTCCGTGAAATTTAAGGTCACGGCCAACCTCCTCGCTCTGGACAGCGGGGGTAATTAGACGGAAGAATTCAGCGACTGCAATCACAAATCCTAACAGCTGTCTTCTCATTCAGACATCTGGACTCCGTTTTTTATGTCATTTCTCCTCATATATAATCTTTTCGTGTATAACCCACATATAATACAGCCAGTAGAAGGTTGGTACTTATCTTCACCCCAGTAAGTGGACTCGATAATACTTCATAGATGACTTCGCCCTCTGCCTCTCTGTTCTCCGTCACCCAGTTCTTCGTAGCGGATTCCCTTCCCACGGATCGATCTCGCCAGCCGATTTGTCCCACAGAAATCTCTCACTCTCTCTCAGCAAGAAGAAAAGTTTGAACGCCGCAGCAATCCCACCCAACCCACTCAGTCTCTCAAAGTTTTGCTTTTGTCTGTTCCTAAAAGCGACATGTCCCAATCGTCACACAGTCACTTAATGCGCCGCACCTTCTGTCACTTTGCCATCAGCGGCTGCTGTTCCTATGGTAGCGACGCATCTGAGGCCGGCTTGGTGTTCAGTTGAAACCGCTCCGGGCGGAAACATCCCCCCGTGGGCTGTGTAGTTCCGTCTCTAGTTCGTCACCTTGTGACAACTTCACCAAGGATACGGCTCACTTCAGGACTCAAACGGTAAGTAAGAAGGTAAGAGTTCTTCTCAATACAGAATCCTTTCGTCAGTGCACAGTAGTGGGACAATGATTCAAAGGCTTACTTCACCAGCGATGCTGCATACTTCCAGACTCAGACGGTAAGTAGGAAGGTAAGGATTCTTCTCAGTATAGGATACTTTCGTCAGTGCACAGTAGTGAGACAGTGATTGAAAAGCTTACTTCACCAGCAATGCTGCATACTTCTAGACTCAGGCGGTAAGTAGGAAGGTAAGAATTCTTCTCAGTATAGGATACTTTTGTCAGTGCACAGTAGTGAGACAGTGATTTAAAAGCTTACTTCACCAGCAATACTGCATACTTCTAGACTCAGACGGTAAGTAGGAAGGTAAGAATTCTTCTCAGTACAAGATACTTTCGTCAGTGCACAGTAGTGGGAGACGGTGGTTTAAAAGCTTACTTCACCAGCAATGCTGCATACTTCTAGACTCAGACAGTAAGTAGGAAGATAAGGATTTTTCTCAGTATAGAATACTTTCGTCAGTGCACAGTAGTGAAACAATGATTTTAAAAGCTTACTTCACCAGCGATGCTGCATACTTCTAGACTCAGGCGGTAAGTAGGAAGGTAAGGATTCTTCTCAGTATAGGATACTGTCGTCAGTGCACAGTAGTGAGACAGTGATTTAAAAGCTTACTTCACCAGCAATGCTGCATACTTCTAGACTCAGACGGTAAGTAGGAAGATAAGAATTCTTCTCAGTACATGAAACTTTCGTCAGTGCACAGTAGTGGGAGACGGTGGTTTAAAAGCTTACTTCACCAGCCATGCTGCATACTTCTAGACTCAGACAGTAAGTAGGAAGGTAAGGATTCTTCTCAGTATAAGATACTTTCAGCAGTGCACAGTAGTGAAACAGTGACTTAAAAGCTTTCTTCACCAGCGATGCTGCATACTTCTAGACTCAGACCGTAAGTAGGAAGATAAGGATTTTTCAAAGTATAGAACACTTTCGTCGGTGCACAGTAGTGAGACAGTGGTTTAAAAGCTTACTTCACCAGCGATGCTGCATACTTCCAGACTCAGACGTTAAGTAGGAAGGTAAGGATTCTTCTCAGTATAGAATACTTTCGTCAGTACACAGTAGTGAAACAATGATTTAAAAAAATTACTTCACGAGCGATACTGCATACTTCCAGACTCAGATGGTAAGTAGGAAGGTAAAGGATTCTTCTCAACATAGGATACTGTTCGTCAGTGCAAAGTAGTGAGACAGTGATTTAAAAGCTTACTTCACCAGCGATACTGCATACTTCCAAACTCAGCTGTATCACTCTGGGCTTCTGATGGAGAGCAGATATAATAACTTTTCACAAACGTGTAAGCAGGGGTTGGGGCCGCTTCTCAGTAAAAGCACACCACACTCGTGTTCACTTCAAATCCACAGCCATGAATCAATGTATATAAATAAGGCAAAAACACTGCAATTCATTCACACGATAGGGCTGATCAGAGGCCTCAATCCATTCGTTACACTCCCGTGGGGGATATTTAATCCTCAGTTCCTCCTCAACACACTCTGAAACACATAGCTTCCCCAACAGTCAGATTTACATTCACTGCATCCTCTTCAAGCTTTTCGAATGTTCATAAGATGAAATCAATTCACTTATCTTTCTCTCTTCCCCACATCCAGACAACTTCCCCGAGTAAAGCTTGAGCCCCAAACTGCTCCAAAAACAAAACAGACCACATCCACGTCCCGTTCCCCGAAACCTCTCTGGATAGCCCTTTTATCTTTGGCTTGTGAAGCCGGACACCTGTGTGAACGCCGCTCCTCTCTCTCTTGCACCTGCAGTGCATTAGCGCTAATCAGGCCGGGCAATGTTTCTGCCACACCTGGAACTGGAGTGGGATGTGTCGCAAACAAATCGTTCCCTCGAGAAACTCGTGACTCACCAAGAGGGTTCCGCTCACTACGCGTTTTTGTCACCCGTGACATCCCCCCCGCCAATCGGTTCTAGTCCCGAGAACCGGTGTTCTTCAATTCCATTCGCCATACCTCTCAGGAGGCTGTCCTCGGGTGTCCCGCTGAGACCGTCGGAGTGGCGAGGGCGGAGCCACTCTTGCTTCAACTTCAGGGTCCCTCGGGACCACAGACCACCCTACCATGAGTACCTCTGGGGCGGGTGGCGCACTTGGGGCCTCGGCCGCTAGCTGCGAATAGTTCGGACATGGACGGAGCAAGTTTCGATGGAGCACCCGTATCGGTCCTGGTTTCCCCTCGGGTCGTACCGAGTAAACTGGAGCATCAGGCCCTTGTCGTCGTTCCACCACATATGGCGTCGACTCCCAGCGATCGCGGAGCTTCCCCTTCCCTGAGCGCCGGTTGTCCCTTACCAGCACTCGCTCCCCTGGTAACAAAGGGGCCTCTCGGGCAGTCCGGTCGTATAGCCGCTTGTTCTTGGCGGCTGCTGCACTCAGATGATCTGAGACTCGTCGGTAGGCATCGAGCAGTTGGTGGTGGTGCCGATTCACCGAGTCAGTGGTACTATACCCTCTTTCTGCAGCCTCGGTCCCCAGGAGCAAGTCCACAGGTAAGCGGAGATGGCGCCCAAACATAAGGTAGGAAGGAGCATACCTGGTGATACTGTGCACACTATTGTTATAGGCTTGCAACAGAGAGGGGAGACTCTCGGCCCATTGGCCCTGTTGTTCACTCTCTAGGGTCCCCAATAACCCCAACAGGGTCTGGTTCAACCTTTCGCACCCCCGTTACCCTGAGGATGGTATGAGGTCGTATGGGTCTTCCGGCACCCATAAAGGTGGCTCAGCTCTTGGATCACTCGGGACTCAAAATTTGAACCTTGGTCTGAGTGTAGGGTCTCTGGGGAGCCAAAAGGTTGTATCACTGCCCTCCAAAGGGCGCTGGCTGTGGTAACTGTCGTCTGATCTACAGTGGGGATGGCCTAGGCGTATTTAGTTAATAGGTCAGTCATCACCAGGATATTTTGAAATCGATCCGTCGGCCGACCTAAAGTCAGGAAATCGATTCCTATGATGTGCAGAGGTGCTTTGGGCCACAGGGGGACCAATGGGGCTCGGATTTCCTTCCTGCGTTTGAACAACGTACACAGTGGACAACTCTGAACGAACTCCTCAACTTTCTTTTCCATCCTAGGCCAGTAGAAATACCTCCTCAGCAGAGACAGCGTCTTCTCTTGGCCCTGATGGCCAGTATGGGTGTGGAATGCAGTCAATAGCTCGAGACTTGGCCCTCCGGTACCACCACCTGGTGTACTGTCTCCTGTGTTCGGGGATCTTGCATCGAACGGCAGATTACCCCTTCTCTAAGTCGCAGCCTCTTCCACTGCCTTAGGAGATGTTGTACTCCCACCGTCTGAGCCCGCTTTCCTCTGCTCTCGGCATGTATCCCTGTCTAAGGTACAACGTAACCTGACACAGGTCTGCATCTCCCAGCTGCAGCCTTCTCCACCGCCCGGGGTCCCATCCCCAACTAGACGGAACAGCCCTCAGGGTCCCGGGAGCTTCCACCATTGCCATCAGCAACTCGTCTTCAGGGCCAGGGGTACAAAGGGGTGTTTGGTTGTCCCTCCGGATGACTGGGAGTCTGGACAGGGCGTCCGCATTTACGTGTTCTCTGCCGGGTCGGTATTTAAGCTGTTAATCATAATTTGCTAGTTGTGCCACCCAACGCTGTTCTACTGCCCCCAACTTGGCGGTCTGCAAGTGTACTAATGGATTATTATCCGTAATCACCGTCACCTTGGCTCCCAACAGGTAATCTTTGAACTTCTCCGTCATGGCCCACTTCATTGCCAGTAGTTCGATTTTGAAGGAACTGTAATTTGCCGCGTTCCGCTCTGCGGGATGTAAACTTTGACTTGCGTATGCAATCACTCTCTCCACTCCTTGGTGCTCTTGGGCCAACACGGCTCCCAAACCTGCATTGCTGGCGTCAGTGTACAGAAGGAACGGCTGGGTGAAGTCTGCGTAGGCCAAGATAGGGGCCCTCAGAAGTTCCTGCTTGAGGTTCTGGAAGGTGGTCTCACAGGTGGAATCCCAATGCACTGACGGGGAGCCTTTGCCACGGGCACGTCCGGAACCAGCAAGGAGTTGGTTCAATGGCCAAGCAAGCCCAGATAATCCTTTTATAAAGCGTCGACAAAATCCCACGAACCCCAAGAACGACCGCACCTGTCTCACTGCCCGGGGTGGCTCCCACCCTTGGACAGCTGCCACCTTCTCCGGGTCGGGGGATATCCCTGCAGCACTGACACGATGTCCCAAGAACTGTACCTTCTTCCGCAATAACTGGCATTTGTCTGGCCTAAGCTTTAGCCCATATTTCTCCATGGCCCTGAACACTTCCTGTGTTCCTCCTCCTCCCTAGGTGGTCCTCCTCCCACCTAGATGGTGCAGGTGAGTGCGGAAGTCAGGGGAGAAGACGATCACATCGTCCAGGTATACCGGCGTTGAGTCGACCAGTTGTCCCCCTAGACAGTGCTGCATCAAGCGCTGAAAGGTCGCAGGAGCATTGCACAGGCCGAACCGCATCCGGTCCCATTCAAATAACCCAAACGGGGTGGTGAAGGCTGTCTTCTCTCTATCTCGGTCGTCTACCTGCACCTGCCAGTATCCACTCGCCAGGTCCAATGTGGAGTACCACGCCGCTTGTGTGAGACAGGTGAGTGAGTCTTCAATCCGTGGCAACGGGAATGTATCTTTCTTCGTTACACTGTTGAGTTTGCGGTAGTCAACGCAGAACCTCCAAGCTCCCGTTTTCTTCTGAACCAGAACAATTGGCGCCGCCCTGGGACTACTGCTCTCTCGAACAATTCCTCCCTCCAGCATCCCTTTCAACAGGGCGCGGACCTCGGCATAGAGGGTGGGTGGCACCGGACGATACCGCTCTTGGCTAGGCATCGCTTCACCGGTAGGTATTTGATGCCTCACTACCCCTGTGCAGCCATAGTCTTCTTCGTGGGTCGAGAACACATGTTGCCATTTTCTCAAGAGCTCCTGGAGCTGTAACACCTGTTCCTCCTCCAGATTTTCACCCTTCAGGGACTCTCCCATCAAATGGGTCGGCACCCCTCCTCCCACAGAGCCTGGTTCTGCCTCAACTGGGCGGACGGCGACTTCCACCACCGCAGAGCTCACCTGCCTGAAGCAGACGTACTGATGCTTGTGAACCTGGGCAGAGCGTACCGAGGAAACTCGAACCAGACGTTGGTGTCGACGAAGGAGCACGGAGTAGGGATTGGCATTCCGCACCTTTACTGAGACTCGCCCACGGTGGATGGCCGTCAGCCCGTGAGCCACTTCAATGGGTTGACAGTCCTCATGGGGCTCTACCAGGACACAGGTACCCGTCCCACAGGGTCCTGAAGGTACTCGGACCCAAAGCACGGTCTCGCTCTGGGCTGGGACAGACAAAGCGTACCGACAGGCTACTCGACCGATGCCTTCTCTCTCCTTCACTTGACTAGCCACGTGCACTCTTCGGCAATCGGCCAGAATCCGGTCCCTGTCCTGCTTCGCCGATGACAGAGAAGTCCGAGCTGGCCGTCCCAGAAACAATTCCTCCGAGCAATCCAGTATAACGTTCATCCCTAGGAGTGCTCGATGAATGCCCAAGCAATGATCTCGGACGATAACGACCCCTTTCTGTTGGACGGGAACCCCTTGGACCAGAAAGTCTACCACGATGTACCCAGTGTAAGGGATGTCCAGACCATTTGCCCCCGTAAAGTCAGACTAGATGCGTCCACTGCTTGGAGCCGATGATCTGCAACCAACTCCTGGGCCAGGCTCTCCGAAAATAACGTAACTTGAGAACCTGTATCGACCAGACAATCTATCGTGACTCCGTTAGCTTGAACCTCCACGGTGGGACAGCGCCCAACCCTGTCGTCTCGTAAAACAGGAACAGAAGGAGGGTCACACAAAGGTGTCCCGGCCACTTGACCCACAGTAGCCGGTGGGACTAAAAACCCCCTTGAGAACCCCGACGGAGCCCACACTGACGACTGATGTGTCCCGGGTCTCCACAATTAATACAGATGGGCCTTCCCTGGTCATCCCACTGGAACCGGGGGCCCACAGGACGTAGGGGGCGGCGCACAGGAGCTCGCCCCTTCTCCGAATACGACCTCTCTCTCACCATCGATCCGCCCTCGACTCGACCCCGACGAAGTTCACCCAACAGCCGGCCAAACTGCTCCCACAATTTCAAGGAGTATGCCCGAAGAGTCTGCTTAGGCCCCTGTTGATAGTTAAAGAACTGGGCACGAAGAGTGGCCACCGGGGTAGAGTCTCCATATAATCCGGACAGGAAATCGAAGATAGTTTTCGCGGTAGCCCGTGTGGCTTCTGATGCAGCAAGAACTTCTCTTTTGGCTTCTGCTTCCAAAGACCCCAACACAAACTGTACTTTCTGTGATGCACTCAGTCCCTGTAATCCGGCCAGATATTCCGTCTGCGCCTTCCAATCGTGCAAGCCCAACTCCGATCCTGGCCCTCCATAGCGCTGTGCCCAGGGAGCTCCCATAAAGATCGGTATGACTTTTGAGACAGGTGAAGGCCATCGTACCAAGGAGCTGTAGGCAGACTGCCATGCAGAATGACCTCTGTTCTGTTGTTTGTGGAATTTACAGACTGTCACACTGCCTGCAGAGCAGATTATGGGAAGGAGCCATCTTCTAAAAAGCACATGTGTCTCATCAATAGGTTTCTGTAGTGTAGTGGTCATCACGTTCGCTTAACACGCGAAAGGTCCTCGGTTCGAAACCGAGCAGAAAGAGTGGTTGGATTCTGACAGAAAATTTAAACTGTTTGCCACGCTAGGTGGGTGCAGCACTCATTTCTTTTATATGCTTTTTAATAAGCGTGCACCTAAAGATTTATGTCTGCAACCTGAAGACGTGTTTCCGTAGTGTAGTGGTTATCACGTTCGCCTCACACGCGAAAGGTCCCCAGTTCGAAACTGGGCGGAAACTGTGGGTGGTTTTTGCAAAAATTTCGTATGCGATTTTCTGTTGAGCAGGTCAGTACACTTGCAGGGATGTTTGTGGTTTAATCTCTTTAGAAAAGGACAAAAATAAAACAAATGACCATTGAGGTTTCCTGTACAGTAATATAAAATGTTTGGTCTGCCAACAAAATTAGCAGCATTTTGCCATGTTAAAAACACTGGGCAATCTATAGTTTCAGTCGCTTTTGAACAAGCGTACCCTAGAAGCGGTGGGACTGACGTCCAAATCAAGTTTCCGTAGTGTAGTGGTTATCACGTTTGCTTTACACGCGAAAGGCCCTCAGTTCAAAACTGGGTGGAAACAAGTGGAGGCATTTTAAATGTAATGCTCCAATTCGCTACAAAACCCTTGCTTTTGAGACAGGTGAAGGCCATCGTACCAAGGAGCTGTAGCCAGACTGCCATGCCGAATGACCTCTGTTCTGTTGTTTGTGGAATTCACAGACTGTCACACTGCTTGCAGAGTAGATTATGGGAAGGAGCCATCTTCTAAAAAGCACATGCCATGATATCACGTTCGCTTTACACGCAAAGGTCTTCAGTTCAAAACTGGGTGGAAACAAGTGGAGGCATGTTAAATATAAATGCTGCAATTCGATACAAAACCCTTACTTTTAAGACAGGTGAAGGCCATCGTACCCAGGAGCTGTAGGCAGACTGCCATGCCGAATGACCTCTGTTCTGTTGTTTGTGGAATTCACAGACTGTCACACTGCTTGCAGAGTAGATTATGGGAAGGAGCCATCTTCTAAAAAGCACATGTGCGTCATCAATAGGTTTCTGTAGTGTAGTGTTCATCACGTTCGCCTAACACGCGAAAGGTCCTCTGTTCGAAACCGAGCAGAAACAGTGGTTGGATTCTGACAGAAAATTTAAACTGTTTGCCACGCTAGGTGGTAGCAGCGCTCATTTCCATAATATATGCTTTTTAATAAGCGTGCAGCTAAAGAATTATGTCTGCCACCTGCAGACGTGTTTCCGTAGTGTAGTGGTTATCACGTTCGCCTCACACGCGAAAGGTCCCCAGTTCGAAACTGGGTGGAAACTGTGGGTGGTTTTTGCAAAAATTTCTTATGCGATTTTCTGTTGAGCAGGTCAGTAAACTTGCAGGGATGCAGGCACATTTTCTGTCAAAAATAAAACAAATGACCGTTGAGGTTTCCTGTACAGTAATAAAAAATGTTTGGTCTGCCAACAAAATTAGCAGCTTTTTGCCATGTTTAAAACACTGGGCAGTCTATAGTTTCAGTCGTTTTTGAACAAGCGTACCCTAGAGGAGGTGGGACTGACGTCCAAATCAAGTGTTCGTAGTGTAGTGGTTATCACGTTCGCTTTACACGCGACAGGTCCTCAGTTCAAAACTGGGTGGAAACAAGTGGAGGCATGTTAAATATAAATGCTGCAAATCGCTACAAAACCCTTGTGAAGGCCATCGTACCAAGGAGCTGTAGGCAGATTGCCATGCCGAATAACCTCTGTTCTGTTGTTTGTGGAATTTACAAACTGTCACACTGCTTGCAGAGCAGATTATGGGAAGGAGGGATCTTCTAAAAAGCACATGTTCCATCAATAGGTTTCTGTAGTGTAGTGGTCATCACGTTCGCCTAACACGCGAAAGGTCCCCAGTTCGAAACTGGGTGGAAACTGTGGGTGGTTTTTGCAAAAATTTCGTATGCGATTTTCTGTTGAGCAGGTCAGTACACTTGCAGGGATGTTTATGGTTTAATCTCTTTAGAAAAGGACAAAAATAAAACAAATGACCATTGAGGTTTCCTGTACAGTAATATAAAATGTTCGGTCTGCCAACAAAATTAGCAGCATTTTGCCATGTTAAAAACACTGGGCAGTCTATAGTTTCAGTCGCTTTTGAACAAGCGTACCCTAGAAGCGGTGGGACTGAAGTCCAAATCAAGTTTCCGTAGTGTAGTGGTTATCACGTTTGCTTTACACGCGAAAGGTCCTCAGTTCAAAACTGGGTGGAAACAAGTGGAGGCATTTTAAATGTAATGCTCCAATTCGCTACAAAACCCTTGCTTTTGAGACAGGTGAAGGCCATCGTACCAAGGAGCTGTAGGCAGACTGCCATGCCGAATGACCTCTGTTCTGTTGTTTGTGGAATACACAGACTGTCACACTGCTTGCAGAGCAGATTATGGGAAGGAGCCATCTTCTAAAAAGCATATGCCATGATATCACGTTCGCTTTACACGCAAAGGTCTTCAGTTCAAAACTGGGCGGAAACAAGTGGAGGCATGTTAAATATAAATGCTGCAATTCGATACAAAACCCTTACTTTTAAGACAGGTGAAGGCCATCGTACCCAGGAGCTGTAGGCAGACTGCCATGCCGAATGACCTCTGTTCTGTTGTTTGTGGAATTCACAGACTGTCACACTGCTTGCAGAGTAGATTATGGGAAGGAGCCATCTTCTAAAAAGCACATGTGCCTCATCAAGAGGTTTCTGTAGTGTAGTGTTCATCATGTTCGCCTAACACGCGAAAGGTCCTCTGTTCGAAACCAAGCAGAAACAGTGGTTGGATTCTGACAGAATATTTAAACTGTTTGCCACGCTAGGTGGTAGCAGCGCTCATTTCCTTTATATGCTTTTTAATAAGCGTGCACCTAAAGATTTATGTCTGCAACCTGAAGACGTGTTTCTGTAGTGTAGTGGTTATCACGTTCGCCTCACACGCGAAAGGTCCCCAGTTCGAAACTGCGCGGAAACTAAGCTTGGTTTTTGCAAAAATTTCGTATGCGATTTTCTGTTGAGCAGGTCAGTACACTTGCAGGGATGTTTGTGGTTTAATCTCTTTAGAAAAGGACAAAAAGAAAACAAATGACCATTGAGGTTTCCTGTACAGTAATATAAAATGTTCGGTCTGCCAACAAAATTAGCAGCTTTTTGCCATGTTAAAAACACTGGGCAGTCTATAGTTTCAGTCGCTTTTGAACAAGCGTACGCTAGAAGAGGTTGGAATGAGATCCAAACCAAGTTTCCGTAGTGTAGTGGTTATCACGTTCGCTTTACACGCGAAAGGTCCTCAGTACAAAATTGGGTGGAAACAAGTGGAGGCATGTTAAATACAAATGCTGCAATTCGCTACAAAACCCTTACTTTTAAGACAGGTGAAGGCCATCGTATCAAGGAGCTGTAGGCAGACTGCCATGCCGAATGACACTAGGTGGGTGCCGAATGACCTTTGTTCTGTTGTTTGTGGAATTTACAGACTGTCACACTGCTTGCAGGGCAGATAATGGGAAGGAGCCATCTTCTAAAAAGCACATCCCTCTCAACAATAGGTTTCTGTAGTGTAGTGGTCATCACATTCGCCTAACACGCGAAAGGTTCAAAACCGAGCAGAAACAGTGGTTGGATTCTGACAGAAAATTTAAACTCTTTGGCACGTTAGGTGGGTGCAGCGCTCATTTCCTTTATATGCTTTTTAATAAGCGTGCACCTAAAGATTTATGTCTGCAACCTGAAGACGTGTTTGTAGTGTAGTGGTTGTCACGTTCGCCTCACACGCGAAAAGTCCCCATTTTGAAACTGGGCGGAAACTGTGGGTGATTTTTGCAAAAATTTCGTATGCGATTTTCTGTTGAGCAGGTCAGTACACTTGCAGGGATGTTTGTTGTTTAATCTCTTTAGAAAAGGACAAAAATAAAACAAATGACCATTGAGGTTTCCTGTACAGTAATATAAAATGTTCGGCCAACAAAATTAGCAGCTTTTTGCCATGTTAAAAACACTGGGCAGTCTATAGTTTCAGTCGCTTTTGAACAAGCGTACGCTAGAAGAGGTGGGAATGAGATCCAAACAGAGTTTCCGTAGTGTAGTGGTTATCACGTTCGCTTTACACGCGAAAGGTCCTCAGTTCAAAATTGGGTGGAAACAAGTGGAGTCATGTTAAATATAAATGCTTCAATTCGCTACAAAACCCTTACTTTTAAGACAGGTGAAGGCCATCGTACCAAGGAGCTGTAGGCAGACTGCCATGCCGAATGACACTAGGTGGGTACCGTCCAAATCAAGTTTCCGTAGTGTAGTGGTTATCACGTTCGCTTTACACGCGAAAGGTCCTCAGTTCAATACTGGGCGGAAACAAGTGGAGGCATTTTAAATTTAATGCTCCAATTCGCTACAAAACCCTTACTTTTGAGACAGGTGAAGGCCATCGTACCAAGGAGCTGTAGGCAGACTGCCATGCCGAATGACCTCTGTTCTGTTGTTTGTGGAATTCACAGACTGTCACACTGCTTGCAGAGCAGATTATGGGAAGGAGCCGTCTTCTAAAAATCACATGCACCTCATCAATAGGTTTCTGTAGTGTAGTGGTCATCACGTTCGCCTAACACGCGAAAGGTCCTCGGTTCGAAACCGAGCAGAAACAGTGGTTGGATTCTGACAGAAAATTTTAACTGTTCTGTTCTGAAAAAAAAAAAAGTTCTGAAACTGTGAGTGTTTTTTGCAAAAATTTCGTATGCGATTTTCTGTTGAGCAGGTCAGTACACTTGCAGGGATGTTTGTGGTTTAATCTCTTTAGAAAAGGACAAAAATAAAACAAATGACCATTGAGGTTTCCTGTGAAGTAATATAAAATGTTCGGTCTGCCAACAAAATTAGCAGCTTTTTGCCATGTTAAAAACACTGGGCAGTCTATAGTTTCAGTCGCTTTTGAACAAGCGTGCGCTAGAAGAGGTGGGAATGAGATCCAAACCAAGTTTCCGTAGTGTAGTGGTTATCACGTTCGCTTTACAAGCGAAAGGTCCTCAGTTCAAAATTGGGTGGAAACAAGTGGAGGCATGTTAAATATAAATGCTGCAATTCACTTCAAAACCCTTACTTTTAAGACAGGTGAAGGCCATCGTAACAAGGAGCTGTACGCAGACTGCCATGCCGAATGACACTAGGTGGGTGCCGAATGACCTCTGTTCTGTTGTTTGTGGAATTTACAGACTGTCACACTGCTTGCAGGGCAGATTATGGGAACGAGCCATCTTCTAAAAAGCACAAATAGGTTTCTGTAGTTTAGTGGTCATCACATTCGCCTAACACGCGAAAGGTCCTCTGTTCGAAACCGAGCAGAAACAGTGGTTTGATTCTGACAGAAAATGTAAACTCTTTGCCACTCTAGGTGGGTGCAGCGCTCATTTCCTTTATATGCTTTTTAATAAGCGTGCGCCTAAAGATTTAGGTCTGCAACCTGAAGACGTGTTTGTAGTGTAGTGGTTATCACGTTTGCCTCCCACGCGAAAAGTCCCCAGTTTGAAACTGGGCGGAAACTGTGGGTGATTTTTGCAAATATTTCGTATGCGATTTTCTGTTGAGCAGGTCAGTACACTTGCAGGGATGTTTGTTGTTTAATCTCTTTAGAAAAGGACAAAAATAAAACAAATGACCATTGAGGTTTCCTGTACAGTAATATAAAATGTTCGGTCTGCCAACAAAATTAGCAGCTTTTTGCCATGTTAAAAACACTGGGCAGTCTATAGTTTCAGTCGCTTTTGAACAAGCGTACGCTAGAAGAGGTGGGAATGAGATCCAGACCAAGTTTCCGTAGTGTAGTGGTTATAACGTTCGCTTTACACGCGAAAGGTCCTCAGTTCAAAATTGGGTGGAAACAAGTGGAGGCATGTTAAATATAAATGCTGCAATTCGCTACAAAACCCTTACTTTTAAGACAGGTGAAGGCCATCGTATCAAGGAGCTGTAGGCAGACTGCCATGCCGAATGACACTGGGTGCTTCGCAATATCCCTCCTCGTCTCCTCGTTCCTCTGTCCTCCATCCTATGACCCGGAAACCGATCGAGCGCAGCCATCTTGAAGGACATCTCAATTCTCTAATTGCACCGCGAGGAGGCGAGGATCGAGGAGTGAGGAGGCTTCCAGAGGAGTCATGAGCGAGGATACACAGGTGTATCCTATGCGGAAGAGATTTATCGACTAAACGTGACGCGCGTATACATTCTCCTCCCCCTTCACATCGATCACAATCTGTTTTAATGTATACTTTACCTTTGCAGTTTATATAAACCACACATTACACATATTTCAACAGGGTATCTTGCTTTATTATCATTTATTATGAATTTCTTAAATAAACAAACTTCAACAACATAAGGGCAGATCCTTTGAGCGCTGCTGATGACGCTATGAAGTGACGCGCGAGTGATCAAGTATTCCAATGAATAAAAAAAGCTTTCATTCGATTCCTCCGTCCTCATTTTCTTTCCTTGCGTCCTTCCCTCAAAACCTACAGGGGGTGGAGCTGAGACGCTAGGAAAGGAAGCGAGGAAAGGAAACGAGGATGCACAAATAAGAAATGAGAAGCACCCACTAGGTGGGTGCCGAATGACCTCTGTTCTGTTGTTTGTGGAATTTACAGACTGTCACACTGCTTGCAGGGCAGATTATGGGAAGGAGCCATCTTCTAGTGTAGTGGTCATCACTTTCGCCTAACACGCGAAAGGTCCTCGGTTCGAAACCGAGCAGAAACAGTGGTTGGATTCTGACAGAAAATGTAAACTCTTTGGCACGCTAGGTGGGTGCAGCGCTTATTTCCTTTATATGCTTTTTAATAAGCGTGCACCTAAAGATTTATGTCTGCAACCTGAAGACGTGTTTGTTATGTAGTGGTTATCACGTTCGCCTCACACGCGAAAAGTCCCCATTTTGAAACTGGGCGGAAACTGTGGGTGATTTTTGCAAAAATTTCGTATGCGATTTTCTGTTGAGCAGGTCAGTACACTTGCAGGGATGTTTGTTGTTTAATCTCTTTAGAAAAGGACAAAAATAAAACAAATGACCATTGAGGTTTCCTGTACAGTAATATAAAATGTTCGGCCAACAAAATTAGCAGCTTTTTGCCATGTTAAAAACACTGGGCAGTCTATAGTTTCAGTCGCTTTTGAACAAGCGTACGCTAGAAGAGGTGGGAATGAGATCCAAACAGAGTTTCCGTAGTGTAGTGGTTATCACGTTCGCTTTACACGCGAAAGGTCCTCAGTTCAAAATTGGGTGGAAACAAGTGGAGTCATGTTAAATATAAATGCTTCAATTCGCTACAAAACCCTTACTTTTAAGACAGGTGAAGGCCATCGTACCAAGGAGCTGTAGGCAGACTGCCATGCCGAATGACACTAGGTGGGTACCGTCCAAATCAAGTTTCCGTAGTGTAGTGGTTATCACGTTCGCTTTACACGCGAAAGGTCCTCAGTTCAATACTGGGCGGAAACAAGTGGAGGCATTTTAAATTTAATGCTCCAATTCGCTACAAAACCCTTACTTTTGAGACAGGTGAAGGCCATCGTACCAAGGAGCTGTAGGCAGACTGCCATGCCGAATGACCTCTGTTCTGTTGTTTGTGGAATTCACAGACTGTCACACTGCTTGCAGAGCAGATTATGGGAAGGAGCCGTCTTCTAAAAATCACATGCACCTCATCAATAGGTTTCTGTAGTGTAGTGGTCATCACGTTCGCCTAACACGCGAAAGGTCCTCGGTTCGAAACCAAGCAGAAACAGTGGTTGGATTCTGACAGAAAATTTTAACTGTTCTGTTCTGAAAAAAAAAAAAGTTCTGAAACTGTGAGTGTTTTTTGCAAAAATTTCGTATGCGATTTTCTGTTGAGCAGGTCAGTACACTTGCAGGGATGTTTGTGGTTTAATCTCTTTAGAAAAGGACAAAAATAAAACAAATGACCATTGAGGTTTCCTGTGAAGTAATATAAAATGTTCGGTCTGCCAACAAAATTAGCAGCTTTTTGCCATGTTAAAAACACTGGGCAGTCTATAGTTTCAGTCGCTTTTGAACAAGCGTGCGCTAGAAGAGGTGGGAATGAGATCCAAACCAAGTTTCCGTAGTGTAGTGGTTATCACGTTCGCTTTACAAGCGAAAGGTCCTCAGTTCAAAATTGGGTGGAAACAAGTGGAGGCATGTTAAATATAAATGCTGCCATTCACTTCAAAACCCTTACTTTTAAGACAGGTGAAGGCCATCGTAACAAGGAGCTGTACGCAGACTGCCATGCCGAATGACACTAGGTGGGTGCCGAATGACCTCTGTTCTGTTGTTTGTGGAATTTACAGACTGTCACACTGCTTGCAGGGCAGATTATGGGAACGAGCCATCTTCTAAAAAGCACAAATAGGTTTCTGTAGTTTAGTGGTCATCACATTCGCCTAACACGCGAAAGGTCCTCTGTTCGAAACCGAGCAGAAACAGTGGTTTGATTCTGACAGAAAATGTAAACTCTTTGCCACTCTAGGTGGGTGCAGCGCTCATTTCCTTTATATGCTTTTTAATAAGCGTGCGCCTAAAGATTTAGGTCTGCAACCTGAAGACGTGTTTGTAGTGTAGTGGTTATCACGTTTGCCTCCCACGCGAAAAGTCCCCAGTTTGAAACTGGGCGGAAACTGTGGGTGATTTTTGCAAATATTTCGTATGCGATTTTCTGTTGAGCAGGTCAGTACACTTGCAGGGATGTTTGTTGTTTAATCTCTTTAGAAAAGGACAAAAATAAAACAAATGACCATTGAGGTTTCCTGTACAGTAATATAAAATGTTCGGTCTGCCAACAAAATTAGCAGCTTTTTGCCATGTTAAAAACACTGGGCAGTCTATAGTTTCAGTCGCTTTTGAACAAGCGTACGCTAGAAGAGGTGGGAATGAGATCCAGACCAAGTTTCCGTAGTGTAGTGGTTATAACGTTCGCTTTACACGCGAAAGGTCCTCAGTTCAAAATTGGGTGGAAACAAGTGGAGGCATGTTAAATATAAATGCTGCAATTCGCTACAAAACCCTTACTTTTAAGACAGGTGAAGGCCATCGTATCAAGGAGCTGTAGGCAGACTGCCATGCCGAATGACACTGGGTGCTTCGCAATATCCCTCCTCGTCTCCTCGTTCCTCTGTCCTCCATCCTATGACCCGGAAACCGATCGAGCGCAGCCATCTTGAAGGACATCTCAATTCTCTAATTGCACCGCGAGGAGGCGAGGATCGAGGAGTGAGGAGGCTTCCAGAGGAGTCATGAGCGAGGATACACAGGTGTATCCTATGCGGAAGAGATTTATCGACTAAACGTGACGCGCGTATACATTCTCCTCCCCCTTCACATCGATCACAATCTGTTTTAATGTATACTTTACCTTTGCAGTTTATATAAACCACACATTACACATATTTCAACAGGGTATCTTGCTTTATTATCATTTATTATGAATTTCTTAAATAAACAAACTTCAACAACATAAGGGCAGATCCTTTGAGCGCTGCTGATGACGCTATGAAGTGACGCGCGAGTGATCAAGTATTCCAATGAATAAAAAAAGCTTTCATTCGATTCCTCCGTCCTCATTTTCTTTCCTTGCGTCCTTCCCTCAAAACCTACAGGGGGTGGAGCTGAGACGCTAGGAAAGGAAGCGAGGAAAGGAAACGAGGATGCACAAATAAGAAATGAGAAGCACCCACTAGGTGGGTGCCGAATGACCTCTGTTCTGTTGTTTGTGGAATTTACAGACTGTCACACTGCTTGCAGGGCAGATTATGGGAAGGAGCCATCTTCTAGTGTAGTGGTCATCACATTCGCCTAACACGCGAAAGGTCCTCGGTTCGAAACCGAGCAGAAACAGTCGTTGGATTCTGACAGAAAATGTAAACTCTTTGGCACGCTAGGTGGGTGCAGCGCTTATTTCCTTTATATGCTTTTTAATAAGCGTGCACCTAAAGATTTATGTCTGCAACCTGAAGACGTGTTTGTTATGTAGTGGTTATCACGTTCGCCTCACACGCGAAAAGTCCCCATTTTGAAACTGGGCGGAAACTGTGGGTGATTTTTGCAAAAATTTCGTATGCGATTTTCTGTTGAGCAGGTCAGTACACTTGCAGGGATGTTTGTTGTTTAATCTCTTTAGAAAAGGACAAAAATAAAACAAATGACCATTGAGGTTTCCTGTACAGTAATATAAAATGTTCGGCCAACAAAATTAGCAGCTTTTTGCCATGTTAAAAACACTGGGCAGTCTATAGTTTCAGTCGCTTTTGAAGAAGCGTACGCTAGAAGAGGTGGGAATGAGATCCAAACCAAGTTTCCGTAGTGTAGTGGTTATCACGTTCGCTTTACACGCGAAAGGTCCTCAGTTCAATACTGGGCGGAAACAAGTGGAGGCATTTTAAATTTAATGCTCCAATTCGCTACAAAACCCTTACTTTTGAGACAGGTGAAGGCCATCGTACCAAGGAGCTGTAGGCAGACTGCCATGCCGAATGACCTCTGTTCTGTTGTTTGTGGAATTCACAGACTGTCACACTGCTTGCAGAGCAGATTATGGGAAGGAGCCGTCTTCTAAAAATCACATGCACCTCATCAATAGGTTTCTGTAGTGTAGTGGTCATCACGTTCGTTTAACACGCGAAAGGACCTCGGTTCGAAACCGAGCAGAAACAGTGGTTGGATTCTGACAGAAATTTTTAACTGTTCTGTTCTGAAAAAAAAAAAAGTTCTGAAACTGTGAGTGTTTTTTGCAAAAATTTCGTATGCGATTTTCTGTTGAGCAGGTCAGTACACTTGCAGGGATGTTTGTGGTTTAATCTCTTTAGAAAAGGACAAAAATAAAACAAATGACCATTGAGGTTTCCTGTGAAGTAATATAAAATGTTCGGTCTGCCAACAAAATTAGCAGCTTTTTGCCATGTTAAAAACACTGGGCAGTCTATAGTTTCAGTCGCTTTTGAACAAGCGTGCGCTAGAAGAGGTGGGAATGAGATCCAAACCAAGTTTCCGTAGTGTAGTGGTTATCACGTTCGCTTTACAAGCGAAAGGTCCTCAGTTCAAAATTGGGTGGAAACAAGTGGAGGCATGTTAAATATAAATGCTGCAATTCACTTCAAAACCCTTACTTTTAAGACAGGTGAAGGCCATCGTAACAAGGAGCTGTAGGCAGACTGCCATGCCGAATGACACTAGGTGGGTGCCGAATGACCTCTGTTCTGTTGTTTGTGGAATTTACAGACTGTCACACTGCTTGCAGGGCAGATTATGGGAACGAGCCATCTTCTAAAAAGCACAAATAGGTTTCTGTAATTTAGTGGTCATCACATTCGCCTAACACGCGAAAGGTCCTCTGTTCGAAACCGAGCAGAAACAGTGGTTTGATTCTGACAGAAAATGTAAACTCTTTGCCACACTAGGTGGGTGCAGCGCTCATTTCCTTTATATGCTTTTTAATAAGCGTGCGCCTAAAGATTTAGGTCTGCAACCTGAAGACGTGTTTGTAGTGTAGTGGTTATCACGTTTGCCTCCCACGCGAAAAGTCCCCAGTTTGAAACTGGGCGGAAACTGTGGGTGATTTTTGCAAAAATTTCGTATGCGATTTTCTGTTGAGCAGGTCAGTACACTTGCAGGGATGTTTGTTGTTTAATCTCTTTAGAAAAGGACAAAAATAAAACAAATGACCATTGAGGTTTCCTGTACAGTAATATAAAATGTTCGGTCTGCCAACAAAATTAGCAGCTTTTTGCCATGTTAAAAACACTGGGCAGTCTATAGTTTCAGTCGCTTTTGAACAAGCGTACGCTAGAAGAGGTGGGAATGAGATCCAGACCAAGTTTCCGTAGTGTAGTGGTTATAACGTTCGCTTTACACGCGAAAGGTCCTCAGTTCAAAATTGGGTGGAAACAAGTGGAGGCATGTTAAATATAAATGCTGCAATTCGCTACAAAACCCTTACTTTTAAGACAGGTGAAGGCCATCGTATCAAGGAGCTGTAGGCAGACTGCCATGCCGAATGACACTGGGTGCTTCGCAATATCCCTCCTCGTCTCCTCGTTCCTCTGTCCTCCATCCTATGACCCGGAAACCGATCGAGCGCAGCCATCTTGAAGGACATCTCAATTCTCTAATTGCACCGCGAGGAGGCGAGGATCGAGGAGTGAGGAGGCTTCCAGAGGAGTCATGAGCGAGGATACACAGGTGTATCCTATGCGGAAGAGATTTATCGACTAAACGTGACGCGCGTATACATTCTCCTCCCCCTTCACATCGATCACAATCTGTTTTAATGTATACTTTACCTTTGCAGTTTATATAAACCACACATTACACATATTTCAACAGGGTATCTTGCTTTATTATCATTTATTATGAATTTCTTAAATAAACAAACTTCAACAACATAAGGGCAGATCCTTTGAGCGCTGCTGATGACGCTATGAAGTGACGCGCGAGTGATCAAGTATTCCAATGAATAAAAAAAGCTTTCATTCGATTCCTCCGTCCTCATTTTCTTTCCTTGCGTCCTTCCCTCAAAACCTACAGGGGGTGGAGCTGAGACGCTAGGAAAGGAAGCGAGGAAAGGAAACGAGGATGCACAAATAAGAAATGAGAAGCACCCACTAGGTGGGTGCCGAATGACCTCTGTTCTGTTGTTTGTGGAATTTACAGACTGTCACACTGCTTGCAGGGCAGATTATGGGAAGGAGCCATCTTCTAGTGTAGTGGTCATCACATTCGCCTAACACGCGAAAGGTCCTCGGTTCGAAACCGAGCAGAAACAGTGGTTGGATTCTGACAGAAAATGTAAACTCTTTGGCACGCTAGGTGGGTGCAGCGCTTATTTCCTTTATATGCTTTTTAATAAGCGTGCACCTAAAGATTTATGTCTGCAACCTGAAGACGTGTTTGTTATGTAGTGGTTATCACGTTCGTCTCACACGCGAAAAGTCCCCATTTTGAAACTGGGCGGAAACTGTGGGTGATTTTTGCAAAAATTTCGTATGCGATTTTCTGTTGAGCAGGTCAGTACACTTGCAGGGATGTTTGTTGTTTAATCTCTTTAGAAAAGGACAAAAATAAAACAAATGACCATTGAGGTTTCCTGTACAGTAATATAAAATGTTCGGCCAACAAAATTAGCAGCTTTTTGCCATGTTAAAAACACTGGGCAGTCTATAGTTTCAGTCGCTTTTGAACAAGCGTACGCTAGAAGAGGTGGGAATGAGATCCAAACAGAGTTTCCGTAGTGTAGTGGTTATCACGTTCGCTTTACACGCGAAAGGTCCTCAGTTCAAAATTGGGTGGAAACAAGTGGAGTCATGTTAAATATAAATGCTTCAATTCGCTACAAAACCCTTACTTTTAAGACAGGTGAAGGCCATCGTACCAAGGAGCTGTAGGCAGACTGCCATGCCGAATGACACTAGGTGGGTACCGTCCAAATCAAGTTTCCGTAGTGTAGTGGTTATCACGTTCGCTTTACACGCGAAAGGTCCTCAGTTCAATACTGGGCGGAAACAAGTGGAGGCATTTTAAATTTAATGCTCCAATTCGCTACAAAACCCTTACTTTTGAGACAGGTGAAGGCCATCGTACCAAGGAGCTGTAGGCAGACTGCCATGCCGAATGACCTCTGTTCTGTTGTTTGTGGAATTCACAGACTGTCACACTGCTTGCAGAGCAGATTATGGGAAGGAGCCGTCTTCTAAAAATCACATGCACCTCATCAATAGGTTTCTGTAGTGTAGTGGTCATCACGTTCGCCTAACACGCGAAAGGTCCTCGGTTCGAAACCGAGCAGAAACAGTGGTTGGATTCTGACAGAAAATTTTAACTGTTCTGTTCTGAAAAAAAAAAAAGTTCTGAAACTGTGAGTGTTTTTTGCAAAAATTTCGTATGCGATTTTCTGTTGAGCAGGTCAGTACACTTGCAGGGATGTTTGTGGTTTAATCTCTTTAGAAAAGGACAAAAATAAAACAAATGACCATTGAGGTTTCCTGTGAAGTAATATAAAATGTTCGGTCTGCCAACAAAATTAGCAGCTTTTTGCCATGTTAAAAACACTGGGCAGTCTATAGTTTCAGTCGCTTTTGAACAAGCGTGCGCTAGAAGAGGTGGGAATGAGATCCAAACCAAGTTTCCGTAGTGTAGTGGTTATCACGTTCGCTTTACAAGCGAAAGGTCCTCAGTTCAAAATTGGGTGGAAACAAGTGGAGGCATGTTAAATATAAATGCTGCCATTCACTTCAAAACCCTTACTTTTAAGACAGGTGAAGGCCATCGTAACAAGGAGCTGTACGCAGACTGCCATGCCGAATGACACTAGGTGGGTGCCGAATGACCTCTGTTCTGTTGTTTGTGGAATTTACAGACTGTCACACTGCTTACAGGGCAGATTATGGGAACGAGCCATCTTCTAAAAAGCACAAATAGGTTTCTGTAGTTTAGTGGTCATCACATTCGCCTAACACGCGAAAGGTCCTCTGTTCGAAACCGAGCAGAAACAGTGGTTTGATTCTGACAGAAAATGTAAACTCTTTGCCACTCTAGGTGGGTGCAGCGCTCATTTCCTTTATATGCTTTTTAATAAGCGTGCGCCTAAAGATTTAGGTCTGCAACCTGAAGACGTGTTTGTAGTGTAGTGGTTATCACGTTTGCCTCCCACGCGAAAAGTCCCCAGTTTGAAACTGGGCGGAAACTGTGGGTGATTTTTGCAAATATTTCGTATGCGATTTTCTGTTGAGCAGGTCAGTACACTTGCAGGGATGTTTGTTGTTTAATCTCTTCAGAAAAGGACAAAAATAAAACAAATGACCATTGAGGTTTCCTGTACAGTAATATAAAATGTTCGGTCTGCCAACAAAATTAGCAGCTTTTTGCCATGTTAAAAACACTGGGCAGTCTATAGTTTCAGTCGCTTTTGAACAAGCGTACGCTAGAAGAGGTGGGAATGAGATCCAGACCAAGTTTCCGTAGTGTAGTGGTTATAACGTTCGCTTTACACGCGAAAGGTCCTCAGTTCAAAATTGGGTGGAAACAAGTGGAGGCATGTTAAATATAAATGCTGCAATTCGCTACAAAACCCTTACTTTTAAGACAGGTGAAGGCCATCGTATCAAGGAGCCGTAGGCAGACTGCCATGCCGAATGACACTGGGTGCTTCGCAATATCCCTCCTCGTCTCCTCGTTCCTCTGTCCTCCATCCTATGACCCGGAAACCGATCGAGCGCAGCCATCTTGAAGGACATCTCAATTCTCTAATTGCACCGCGAGGAGGCGAGGATCGAGGAGTGAGGAGGCTTCCAGAGGAGTCATGAGCGAGGATACACAGGTGTATCCTATGCGGAAGAGATTTATCGACTAAACGTGACGCGCGTATACATTCGGTTCGAAACCGAGCAGAAACAGTGGTTGGATTCTGACAGAAATTTTTAACTGTTCTGTTCTGAAAAAAAAAAAAGTTCTGAAACTGTGAGTGTTTTTTGCAAAAATTTCGTATGCGATTTTCTGTTGAGCAGGTCAGTACACTTGCAGGGATGTTTGTTGTTTAATCTCTTTAGAAAAGGACAAAAATAAAACAAATGACCATTGAGGTTTCCTGTACAGTAATATAAAATGTTCGGCCAACAAAATTAGCAGCTTTTTGCCATGTTAAAAACACTGGGCAGTCTATAGTTTCAGTCGCTTTTGAAGAAGCGTACGCTAGAAGAGGTGGGAATGAGATCCAAACCAAGTTTCCGTAGTGTAGTGGTTATCATGTTCGCTTTACACGCGAAAGGTCCTCAGTTCAATACTGGGCGGAAACAAGTGGAGGCATTTTAAATTTAATGCTCCAATTCGCTACAAAACCCTT
Organism: Siphateles boraxobius; assembly: GCF_051911475.1. NCBI lineage: Eukaryota > Metazoa > Chordata > Actinopteri > Cypriniformes > Leuciscidae > Siphateles > Siphateles boraxobius. Next base: position 2,621,632 of record NW_027509186.1, on the reverse strand, counting down.
ACTTTTGAGACAGGTGAAGGCCATCGTACCAAGGAGCTGTAGGCAGACTGCCATGCCGAATGACCTCTGTTCTGTTGTTTGTGGAATTCACAGACTGTCACACTGCTTGCAGAGCAGATTATGGGAAGGAGCCGTCTTCTAAAAATCACATGCACCTCATCAATAGGTTTCTGTAGTGTAGTGGTCATCACGTTCGTCTAACACGCGAAAGGACCTCGGTTCGAAACCGAGCAGAAACAGTGGTTGGATTCTGACAGAAATTTTTAACTGTTCTGTTCTGAAAAAAAAAAAAGTTCTGAAACTGTGAGTGTTTTTTGCAAAAATTTCGTATGCGATTTTCTGTTGAGCAGGTCAGTACACTTGCAGGGATGTTTGTGGTTTAATCTCTTTAGAAAAGGACAAAAATAAAACAAATGACCATTGAGGTTTCCTGTGAAGTAATATAAAATGTTCGGTCTGCCAACAAAATTAGCAGCTTTTTGCCATGTTAAAAACACTGGGCAGTCTATAGTTTCAGTCGCTTTTGAACAAGCGTGCGCTAGAAGAGGTGGGAATGAGATCCAAACCAAGTTTCCGTAGTGTAGTGGTTATCACGTTCGCTTTACAAGCGAAAGGTCCTCAGTTCAAAATTGGGTGGAAACAAGTGGAGGCATGTTAAATATAAATGCTGCAATTCACTTCAAAACCCTTACTTTTAAGACAGGTGAAGGCCATCGTAACAAGGAGCTGTAGGCAGACTGCCATGCCGAATGACACTAGGTGGGTGCCGAATGACCTCTGTTCTGTTGTTTGTGGAATTTACAGACTGTCACACTGCTTGCAGGGCAGATTATGGGAACGAGCCATCTTCTAAAAAGCACAAATAGGTTTCTGTAGTTTAGTGGTCATCACATTCGCCTAACACGCGAAAGGTCCTCTGTTCGAAACCGAGCAGAAACAGTGGTTTGATTCTGACAGAAAATGTAAACTCTTTGCCACACTAGGTGGGTGCAGCGCTCATTTCCTTTATATGCTTTTTAATAAGCGTGCGCCTAAAGATTTAGGTCTGCAACCTGAAGACGTGTTTGTAGTGTAGTGGTTATCACGTTTGCCTCCCACGCGAAAAGTCCCCAGTTTGAAACTGGGCGGAAACTGTGGGTGATTTTTGCAAAAATTTCGTATGCGATTTTCTGTTGAGCAGGTCAGTACACTTGCAGGGATGTTTGTTGTTTAATCTCTTTAGAAAAGGACAAAAATAAAACAAATGACCATTGAGGTTTCCTGTACAGTAATATAAAATGTTCGGTCTGCCAACAAAATTAGCAGCTTTTTGCCATGTTAAAAACACTGGGCAGTCTATAGTTTCAGTCGCTTTTGAACAAGCGTACGCTAGAAGAGGTGGGAATGAGATCCAGACCAAGTTTCCGTAGTGTAGTGGTTATAACGTTCGCTTTACACGCGAAAGGTCCTCAGTTCAAAATTGGGTGGAAACAAGTGGAGGCATGTTAAATATAAATGCTGCAATTCGCTACAAAACCCTTACTTTTAAGACAGGTGAAGGCCATCGTATCAAGGAGCCGTAGGCAGACTGCCATGCCGAATGACACTGGGTGCTTCGCAATATCCCTCCTCGTCTCCTCGTTCCTCTGTCCTCCATCCTATGACCCGGAAACCGATCGAGCGCAGCCATCTTGAAGGACATCTCAATTCTCTAATTGCACCGCGAGGAGGCGAGGATCGAGGAGTGAGGAGGCTTCCAGAGGAGTCATGAGCGAGGATACACAGGTGTATCCTATGCGGAAGAGATTTATCGACTAAACGTGACGCGCGTATACATTCTCCTCCCCCTTCACATCGATCACAATCTGTTTTAATGTATACTTTACCTTTGCAGTTTATATAAACCACACATTACACATATTTCAACAGGGTATCTTGCTTTATTATCATTTATTGTGAATTTCTTAAATAAACAAACTTCAACAACATAAGGGCAGATCCTTTGAGCGCTGCTGATGACGCTATGAAGTGACGCGCGAGTGATCAAGTATTCCAATGAATAAAAAAAGCTTTCATTCGATTCCTCCGTCCTCATTTTCTTTCCTTGCGTCCTTCCCTCAAAACCTACAGGGGGTGGAGCTGAGACGCTAGGAAAGGAAGCGAGGAAAGGAAACGAGGATGCACAAATAAGAAATGAGAAGCACCCACTAGGTGGGTGCCGAATGACCTCTGTTCTGTTGTTTTTGGAATTTACAGACTGTCACACTGCTTGCAGGGCAGATTATGGGAAGGAGCCATCTTCTAAAAAGCACATCCCTCTCAACAATAGGTTTCTGTAGTGTAGTGGTCATCACATTCGCCTAACACGCGAAAGGTCCTCGGTTCGAAACAGTGGTTGGATTCTGACAGAAAATGCAAACTCTTTGGCACGCTAGGTGGGTGCAGCGCTCATTTCCTTTATATGCTTTTTAATAAGCGTGCACCTAAAGATTTATGTCTGCAACCTGAAGACGTGTTTGTAGTGTAGTGGTTATCACGTTCGCCTCACACGCGAAAAGTCCCCATTTTGAAACTGGGCGGAAACTGTGGGTGATTTTTGCAAAAATTTCGTATGCGATTTTCTGTTGAGCAGGTCAGTACACTTGCAGGGATGTTTGTTGTTTAATCTCTTTAGAAAAGGACAAAAATAAAACAAATGACCATTGAGGTTTCCTGTACAGTAATATAAAATGTTCGGCCAACAAAATTAGCAGCTTTTTGCCATGTTAAAAACACTGGGCAGTCTATAGTTTCAGTCGCTTTTGAACAAGCGTACGCTAGAAGAGGTGGGAATGAGATCCAAACCAAGTTTCCGTAGTGTAGTGGTTATCACGTTCGCTTTACACGCGAAAGGTCCTCAGTTCAAAATTGGGTGGAAACAAGTGGAGGCATGTTAAATATAAATGCTGCAATTCGCTACAAAACCCTTACTTTTAAGACAGGTGAAGGCCATCGTACCAAGGAGCTGTAGGCAGACTGCCATGCCGAATGACACTAGGTGGGTACCGTCCAAATCAAGTTTCCGTAGTGTAGTGGTTATCACGTTCGCTTTACACGCGAAAGGTCCTCAGTTCAATACTGGGCGGAAACAAGTGGAGGCATTTTAAATTTAATGCTCCAATTCGCTACAAAACCCTTACTTTTGAGACAGGTGAAGGCCATCGTACCAAGGAGCTGTAGGCAGACTGCCATGCCGAATGACCTCTGTTCTGTTGTTTGTGGAATTCACAGACTGTCACACTGCTTGCAGAGCAGATTATGGGAAGGAGCCGTCTTCTAAAAATCACATGCACCTCATCAATAGGTTTCTGTAGTGTAGTGGTCATCACGTTCGCCTAACACGCGAAAGGACCTCGGTTCGAAACCGAGCAGAAACAGTGGTTGGATTCTGACAGAAATTTTTAACTGTTCTGTTCTGAAAAAAAAAAAAGTTCTGAAACTGTGAGTGTTTTTTGCAAAAATTTCGTATGCGATTTTCTGTTGAGCAGGTCAGTACACTTGCAGGGATGTTTGTGGTTTAATCTCTTTAGAAAAGGACAAAAATAAAACAAATGACCATTGAGGTTTCCTGTGAAGTAATATAAAATGTTCGGTCTGCCAACAAAATTAGCAGCTTTTTGCCATGTTAAAAACACTGGGCAGTCTATAGTTTCAGTCGCTTTTGAACAAGCGTGCGCTAGAAGAGGTGGGAATGAGATCCAAACCAAGTTTCCGTAGTGTAGTGGTTATCACGTTCGCTTTACAAGCGAAAGGTCCTCAGTTCAAAATTGGGTGGAAACAAGTGGATGCATGTTAAATATAAATGCTGCAATTCACTTCAAAACCCTTACTTTTAAGACAGGTGAAGGCCATCGTAACAAGGAGCTGTAGGCAGACTGCCATGCCGAATGACACTAGGTGGGTGCCGAATGACCTCTGTTCTGTTGTTTGTGGAATTTACAGACTGTCACACTGCTTGCAGGGCAGATTATGGGAACGAGCCATCTTCTAAAAAGCACAAATAGGTTTCTGTAGTTTAGTGGTCATCACATTCGCCTAACACGCGAAAGGTCCTCTGTTCGAAACCGAGCAGAAACAGTGGTTTGATTCTGACAGAAAATGTAAACTCTTTGCCACACTAGGTGGGTGCAGCGCTCATTTCCTTTATATGCTTTTTAATAAGCGTGCGCCTAAAGATTTAGGTCTGCAACCTGAAGACGTGTTTGTAGTGTAGTGGTTATCACGTTTGCCTCCCACGCGAAAAGTCCCCAGTTTGAAACTGGGCGGAAACTGTGGGTGATTTTTGCAAAAATTTCGTATGCGATTTTCTGTTGAGCAGGTCAGTACACTTGCAGGGATGTTTGTTGTTTAATCTCTTTAGAAAAGGACAAAAATAAAACAAATGACCATTGAGGTTTCCTGTACAGTAATATAAAATGTTCGGTCTGCCAACAAAATTAGCAGCTTTTTGCCATGTTAAAAACACTGGGCAGTCTATAGTTTCAGTCGCTTTTGAACAAGCGTACGCTAGAAGAGGTGGGAATGAGATCCAGACCAAGTTTCCGTAGTATAGTGGTTATAACGTTCGCTTTACACGCGAAAGGTCCTCAGTTCAAAATTGGGTGGAAACAAGTGGAGGCATGTTAAATATAAATGCTGCAATTCGCTACAAAACCCTTACTTTTAAGACAGGTGAAGGCCATCGTATCAAGGAGCTGTAGGCAGACTGCCATGCCGAATGACACTGGGTGCTTCGCAATATCCCTCCTCGTCTCCTCGTTCCTCTGTCCTCCATCCTATGACCCGGAAACCGATCGAGCGCAGCCATCTTGAAGGACATCTCAATTCTCTAATTGCACCGCGAGGAGGCGAGGATCGAGGAGTGAGGAGGCTTCCAGAGGAGTCATGAGCGAGGATACACAGGTGTATCCTATGCGGAAGAGATTTATCGACTAAACGTGACGCGCGTATACATTCTCCTCCCCCTTCACATCGATCACAATCTGTTTTAATGTATACTTTACCTTTGCAGTTTATATAAACCACACATTACACATATTTCAACAGGGTATCTTGCTTTATTATCATTTATTATGAATTTCTTAAATAAACAAACTTCAACAACATAAGGGCAGATCCTTTGAGCGCTGCTGATGACGCTATGAAGTGACGCGCGAGTGATCAAGTATTCCAATGAATAAAAAAAGCTTTCATTCGATTCCTCCGTCCTCATTTTCTTTCCTTGCGTCCTTCCCTCAAAACCTACAGGGGGTGGAGCTGAGACGCTAGGAAAGGAAGCGAGGAAAGGAAACGAGGATGCACAAATAAGAAATGAGAAGCACCCACTAGGTGGGTGCCGAATGACCTCTGTTCTGTTGTTTGTGGAATTTACAGACTGTCACACTGCTTGCAGGGCAGATTATGGGAAGGAGCCATCTTCTAAAAAGCACATCCCTCTCAACAATAGGTTTCTGTAGTGTAGTGGTCATCACATTCGCCTAACACGCGAAAGGTCCTCGGTTCGAAACCGAGCAGAAACAGTGGTTGGATTCTGACAGAAAATGTAAACCCTTTGGCACGCTAGGTGGGTGCAGCGCTTATTTCCTTTATATGCTTTTTAATAAGCGTGCACCTAAAGATTTATGTCTGCAACCTGAAGACGTGTTTGTTATGTAGTGGTTATCACGTTCGCCTCACACGCGAAAAGTCCCCAGTTCGAAACTGGGCGGAAACTGTGGGTGATTTTTGCAAAAATTTCGTATGCGATTTTCTGTTGAGCAGGTCAGTGCACTTGCAGGGATGTTTGTTGTTTAATCTCTTTAGAAAAGGACAAAAATAAAACAAATGACCATTGAGGTTTCCTGTACAGTAATATAAAATGTTCGGTCTGCCAACGAAATTAGCAGCTTTTTGCCATGTTAAAAACACTGGGCAGTCTATAGTTTCAGTCGCTTTTGAACAAGCGTACGCTAGAAGAGGTGGGAATGAGATCCAAACCAAGTTTCTGTAGTGTAGTGGTTATGACGTTCGCTTTACACGCGAAAAGTCCTCAGTTCAAAATTGGGTGGAAACAAGTGGAGGCATGTTAAATATAAATGCTGCAATTCGCTACAAAACCCTTACTTTTAAGACAGGTGAAGGCCATCGTACCAAGGAGCTGTAGGCAGACTGCCATGCCGAATGACACTAGGTGGGTGCCGTCCAAATCAAGTTTCCGTAGTGTAGTGGTTATCACGTTTGCTTTACACGCAAAAGGTCCTCAGTTCAAAACTGGGCGGAAACAAGTGGATTCATTTTAAATATAAATGCTACAAAACCCTTACTTTTGAGACAGGTGAAGGCCATCGTACCAAGGAGCTGTAGGCAGACTGCCATGCCGAAAGACACTAGGTGGGTGCCGTCCAAATCAAGTTTCCGTAGTGTAGTGGTTATCACGTTTGCTTTACACGCAAAAGGTCCTCAGTTCAAAACTGGGCGGAAACAAGTGGATTCATTTTAAATATAAATGCTACAAAACCCTTACTTTTGAGACAGGTGAAGGCCATCGTACCAAGGAGCTGTAGGCAGACTGCCATGCCGAAAGACACTAGGTGGGTGCCGTCCAAATCAAGTTTCCGTAGTGTAGTGGTTATCACGTTCGCTTTACACGCGAAAGGTCCTCAGTTCAAAATTGGGTGGAAACAAGTGGAGGCATGTTAAATATAAATGCTGCAATTCGCTACAAAACCCTTACATTTAAGACAGGTGAAGGCCATCGTACCAAGGAGCTGTAGGCAGACTGCCATGCCGAATGACACTAGGTGGGTGCCGTCCAAATCAAGTTTCCGTAGTGTAGTGGTTATCACGTTTGCTTTACACGCAAAAGGTCCTCAGTTCAAAACTGGGCGGAAACAAGTGGATGCATTTTAAATATAAATGCTACAAAACCCTTACTTTTGAGACAGGTGAAGGCCATCGTACCAAGGAGCTGTAGGCAGACTGCCATGCCGAAAGACACTAGGTGGGTGCCGTCCAAATCAAGTTTCCGTAGTGTAGTGGTTATCACGTTCGCTTTACACGCGAAAGGTCCTCAGTTCAAAATTGGGTGGAAACAAGTGGAGGCATGTTAAATATAAATGCTGCAATTCGTTACAAAACCCTTACTATTAAGACAGGTGAAGGCCATCGTATCAAGGAGCTGTAGGCAGACTGCCATGCCGAATGACACTAGGTGGGTGCCGAATGACCTCTGTTCTGTTGTTTGTGGAATTTACAGACTTTCACACTGCTTGCAGGGCAGATTATGCGAAGGAGCCATCTTCAAAAAAGCACATCCCTCTCAACAATAGGTTTCTGTAGTGTAGTGGTCATCACATTCGCCTAACACGCGAAAGGTCCTCGGTTCGAAACCGAGCAGAAACAGTGGTTGGATTCTGACAGAAAATGTAAACTCTTTGGCACGCTAGGTGGGTGCAGCGCTTATTTCCTTTATATGCTTTTTAATAAGCGTGCACCTAAAGATTTATGTCTGCAACCTGAAGACGTGTTTGTTATGTAGTGGTTATCACGTTCGCCTCACACGCGAAAAGTCCCCAGTTCGAAACTGGGCGGAAACTGTGGGTGATTTTTGCAAATATTTCGTATGCGATTTTCTGTTGAGCAGGTCAGTACACTTGAAGGGATGTTTGTTGTTTAATCTCTTTAGAAAAGGACAAAAATAAAACAAATGAACATTGAGGTTTCCTGTACAGTAATATAAAATGTTCGGTCTGCCAACAAAATTAGCAGCTTTTTGCCATGTTAAAAACACTGGGCAGTCTATAGTTTCAGTCGCTTTTGAACAAGCGTACGCTAGAAGAGGTGGGAATGAGATCCAAACCAAGTTTCCGTAGTGTAGTGGTTATCACGTTCGCTTTACACGCGAAAGGTCCTCAGTTCAAAATTGGGTGGAAACAAGTGGAGGCATGTTAAATATAAATGCTGCAATTCGCTACAAAACCCTTACTTTTAAGACAGGTGAAGGCCATCGTACCAAGGAGCTGTATGCAGACTGCCATGCCGAATGACACTAGGTGGGTACCGTCCAAATCAAGTTTCCGTAGTGTAGTGGTTATCACGTTTGCTTTACACGCAAAATGTCCTCAGTTCAAAACTGGGCGGAAACAAGTGGATGCATTTTAAATATAAATGCTACAAAACCCTTACTTTTGAGACAGGTGAAGGCCATCGTACCCAGGAGCTGTAGGCAGACTGCCATGCCGAATGACCTCTGTTCTGTTGTTTGTGGAATTCACAGACTGTCACACTGCTTGCAGAGCAGATTATGGGAAGGAGCCATCTTCTAAAAAGCACATGCCATGATATCACGTTCGCTTTACACGCAAAGGTCTTCAGTTCAAAACTGGGTGGAGGCATGTTAAAAATAAATGCTGCAATTCGATACAAAACCCTTACTTTTAAGATAGGTGAAGGCCATCGTACCAAGGAGCTGTAGGCAGACTGCCATGCCGAATGACCTCTGTTCTGTTGTTTGTGGAATTTACAGACTGTCACACTGCTTGCAGGGCAGATTATGGGAAGGAGCCATTTTCTAAAAAGCACATCCATCTCATCAATAGGTTTCTGTAGTGTAGTGGTCATCACATTCGCCTAACTCGCGAAAGGTCCTCGGTTTGAAACCGAGCAGAAACAGTGGTTGGGGTCTGACAGAAAATTTATACTGTTTGCCACGCTAGGTGAGTGTAGCGCTCATTTCCTTTATACGCTTTTTAACTCTCTTGGGTAGTTTTTTTTCCACATAGCAGCAACATAGACTTAAAATACTCCGTCATTTTATGTCATATAAATAAAATCAATACATGATTATAAACTATAGAGGGTATTCTTTTTTTGTGTACACTCACATTAACATCAAAACCGTGTGCTTTTGTAAAATGAAGAAAATAAACAGGGTGTGCTTTCTGCCTCTCTGTCTCCGTTAAATTTTTTTCTGGTGCACGTCTCTAAACTTAAACAAAGGTCAGCGAATACTATTCACACAAGCACGAGCAATATATCTTTATAATCATTTAAGTTTGTACTTTTAAAATATCTAATTCAAAACTAAAATAAATATTCTCTGTTTATGTAATCTATTAAAAAAGAGAGAGGTGTCAGCCGATCTCATTATCGTTCTCTTAGCTCATTATTCGAGATACCCCTCGCTGCAGACTGTAGCGCGGTGACGTCACGTCTCTACGTCACGTATGTACGTGACGTATGTGTTACCACGCATGCGCAAAGTATGACTATCGTCATATAATACGCATGTGCGCACGCACGCGCGCGCAGTTTGTTTCAATCACTTCCGGCGAGAGATTCGATGGCAGTAAGTCAATAAGCTTTATTTATGCTGTTTTAACAATTGTGCTTTTGTGTTAACGGCTTTTAATTCTAAGAGATGTCATAGAGCATCAATGTTTTAGATTTAAAAAAAAAGTTATGACATGTTTTATGATATAAATTTGCATTAAAAATGACAGGGTTTCAGCGAGTCTTAAAATGATATGTAAAAGTCTTAATTCGCCTTTAAACAGATTAAGGCTTGAAAGATGTCTTCAAATAGAGCAGAAAGACTTACATTAATGAGGTCATGTAGTTGATTTTTGCATGCATTGCAAAATAAGTGTTGTCCCCATTATCAGATCATACTATAAAAGTTACATTCCGGAATGCAGTGCATGTACTGTAAGTTATGTTAAATAAATTTGTGGTAAAATAAATTAAAAAGTAGGGTAATGGAGTTGAACATTTGTATTTTGCTAAAATAAAACTAATTGTGATTCTCCTTTGTTTTTTTGTTTTGTTTTTATCATTTAGAAAGCATATTAATGTATTGAGTTCCCTGCAATTTATTCAAGAAATTTACCTTACTCTTATAAAGGTGTTTGAGACCTGGGTCTAAAAATCAAGGGAGTTTTACAGTGTTGTCACTGTGCTGTCTGTACAATCTATCCATCTATATGTCTGTTCTTCCTATCTATCTGTCTGTCTATCCATTTATATCAAAACGTTCTGCTTGAAAACTACTTCAAGCTTTTAAAACTATTTCAAACTTTCAGTTTGTCTTGACAAACTTTTTTTTTAACTAGTTTATGTTGTTCATAAACAAAGTAAGTCTCTTAGGTACTTTACAGACAAAGCCAATAACACTCAAACATATCTTTGTCTAACATCTTCCTGTAATATGTTTAAAATATTTTGAAAAATAAATTTCTTTGAGTATGTACTATGTTAATGCCTTTCTTCAAAATGATTCAATATTGTTTTTTCTGCATTTTATCTAAATTAGGTGTTGTGAACTGGAGTGCATTTTCCAGACAATATAAGCAAGGTTTCCTGGTGCCGTACTCAATGACTCAGGGCTTGCACTGCAATATACAAGGACTGCCCACCTGGGTAGGTGATGGCAGAAGCAGAGTCCTGCGTGGATTTTATTCCGATAAGGAGGTTGAGGGCTATTGCTCAGTTGTTTTTTCAATGAAGGAGGGGAATTTCAAGCAGAGTTGTGTGTGTGTGTGTGTGTGTGTGTGTGTGTGTGTGTGTGTGTGTGTGTGTGTGTGTGTGTGTGTGTGTGTGTGTGTGTGTGTGTGTTTGGTTTTTTGAGTTGGCATGCATAATATGTGATACAGAGATTGACAATATACTGTGTGTATTTGGTTTAACTTCAAACTACTTTATTTGAATAAATGTTTTATAATGCACAAAAATAAACAATTATTAACTATTACAGAGGAATGATTAAAATAAGAAATATAAGGTGCCATTAATGTTTACAGTAATTTACACAGTGAAGTGCAACAGAATGTGAAAATAAACTTTAAATAAAATACTACACAGATAATACACAATATATACTTTGAAATTCCATATAAGTTTACCTTGGATCAGGCATAGTTAAAACTATGGATGTGCTCTGTACTCCTTTTTGCTGCTTTCATTATAACTTTAGATTTTTTTTAATACATTATGTTCTTTAAAAATATGATGTCAAATTTGCGCATGCGTTTTAAAGACTCGTGACGTCACCGCGTAACGCGCATGCGCGGTAACACATACGTGACGTACAAACGTGACGTGAATACGTGACGACACCGCGCTACAGTCTGCAGCGAGGAGTACTTGCATTATTCTGCTAATCTGACACGCCCACGGAGAGCGCGCGGTATTCAAACGCAAATGATCTGAAGCGACACATGCAAAGTGTCAACGCCCCTCATAAACGCGATAACACAACAAATGTAATCATCAGATTAATGTAGCCTACTATTTCTTCTTGCGAGGCTGTGTGAGGAGTAATCCTGGGACATTTACCTCAGAACATGTGCTGTTTTTTTTTCATTCCGAGGAGCAACGGATCCATCTGATAAGTAAGTTCTTTATTATTATTGTTCTAATCGCGATATCATAGTGTATGTAAACCGCAAAAAGACTGTTTAAATATGAATCGCGTCTGTGTGTGAATGAATGAACTGAACAGTTTTTACCAAACCCTATTGCTATACTGAGATGAGTGAAAATCGACTGAAATATGTTGAAATAACGTTAAAATGTCTTTGTATTAGCAACGTATTAAACTGCAAATTAAAATTTATGCCCTAATATAGGCTCATAAAAACAACAAACGATATGCCTATGTTACAGACGAAATATGAAAGACAACATTTTGTTGACTAGTTTTGGATAGATTATTAACTGTTTAATGTAAAATATGCTACTGCCACATTGAATAAGCTTTTGTTCACCAATTTCTGCTCAAATGTTATATATTAGGCTATGTTTGTTTTGTCAAAAATAAAGTCATCAAGTAGGATGCTATTATAGTGTTTGTTCCAATGTAGGCTTTATTCAAACTAATGAATCCTTAACTTTGAAATATGTATGATAAAATGTATAATTTAGTTTTTACAAAGAAATATGAAATATCCATCTGAGAAGTAAGTTTTTTTATTATTGTTCTAATCGCGATATCATAGTGTATGTAAACTGCAAAAAGACTGTTTAAATATGAATCGCGTGTGTGAATGAATGAACTGAACAGTTTTTACCAAACCCTATTGCTATACTGAGATGAGTGAAAATCGACTGAAATAGGTTGAAATAACGTTAAAATGTCTTTGTATTAGCAACGTATTAAACTGCAAATTAATATTTATATGCCCTAATATAGGCTATCATAAAAACAACAAACAATATGCCTATGTTACAGAAGAAATATGAAAGACAACATTTTGTTGACTAGTTTTAAATAGATTATTAACTGTTTACTGTAGCCTAAACTATAGACTACTGCCACATTGAATAAGCTTTTGTTCACCAATTTCTGCTCAAATGTTAAATATATTAGGCTATGTTTGTTTTGTCAAAAATAAAGTCATCAACTAGGATGCTATTATAGTGTTTGTTCCAATGTAGGCTTTATTCAAACTAATGAATCCTTAAATTTGAAATATGTATGATAAAATGTACACTTTAGTTTTTACAAATAAATATTACACTTGAAATATTGTTATTTTAATTGTTGCTGTAATTGTAACCTTTTTAATAAAATGGCAAATAATATATTTACAAGGTAGATGTAAACAAAATCTTAAAAGGTCAATATAAGCCTTCTCTTCAAATTATTTGTATTGTGTTTTATTAGTGACAAATTTGGGGAGAGGATACATATTCAAAACTTTCTGAAAATACAGTATGAGAATTAACTACACAATTACTAGAAATGTTCACCTTGGATATTATACAATTTGCAAGCAAAAATACAAGTGGAAAAATACAATTTTTTTATAGATGTTTCCAACTGTGAACCAATTTTGTAGTATATTTACACATTTCTTTTCTTGTGTCCTTGTATTCTTTCTTGTGGCTCAGTGACACACCTGTGGAAAGCTCATTATGCAGGCTCATTAAGCAGGTCTTTTGTCTTCACAGGTGTGAATCAGACCATTATACATGAGTCACGCCCATTTCGCATATTGCCTTTCCAAACAAAAAGTGTTTTACTAAATTTAAATCAATGTATTGTTTTATGTGAATGATTTGGAAGGAGGATTTTCAGATCATTTTGAAGCAAAAATCCTAGGCGAGAACATCAATTAGTCAAAAGTCTTGTGGACACATATTTAGTATGTGTTTTGTGGCCTTATTTCAGAGATTTTAAGTTTTAGTTTTTTCAATAACCATGCATAAACAATATTCTCTCAAAAATACAAACATGTACATAAATCTTGCTAACATATTATGGTAGCCCTGTTTGTGCTATATAGAGTGAATTTACACCTTTGCCATTAACATGTTTATAAATAACTGAAAAAAGCTCAAATGTTAGAGCATGTCAGAACACCTCCAGAACCCCAAAAACACTTTGGACCCCAGAGGGTTAACAAGCGTGCACCTAAAGATTTATGTCTGCCACCTGAAGACGTGTTTCCGTAGTGCAGAGGTTATCACGTTCGCCTCACACGCGAAAAGGTCCCAAGTTCGAAACTGCGTGGAAACAGTGGGTGGTTTTTGCAAAAATTTCGTATGCGATTTTCTGTTGAGCAGGTCAGTACACTTGCAGGGATGTTTGTGGTTTAATCTCTTTAGAAAAGGACAAAAATAAAACAAATGACCGTTGAGGTTTCCTGTACAGTAATAAAAAATGTTTGGTCTGCAAACAAAATTAGCAGCTTTTTGATCACATTCACATTCGCCTAACACACGAAATGTCCTCTGTTCGAAACCGAGAAGAAACAGTGGTTGGATTCTGACAGAAAATTTAAACTCTTTGCCACGCTAGGTGGGTGCAGCGCTCATTTCCTTTATATGCTTTTTAATAAGCGTGCACCTAAAGATTTATGTCTGCAACATGAAGAAGTGTTTGTAGTGTAGTGGTTATCACGTTCGCCTCACATGCGAAAAGTCCCCAGTGTGAAACTTGGCGGAAACTGTGGGTGATTTTTGCAAAAATTTCGTATGCGATTTTCTGTTGAGCAGGTCAGTACACTTGCAGGGATGTTTGTGGTTTAATCTCTTAGAAAAGGACAAAAATAAAACAAATAACCATTGAAGTTTCCTGTACAGTAATATAAAATGTTCGGTCTGCCAACAAAATTAGCAGCTTTTTGCCATGTTAAAAACACTGGGCAGTTTATAGTTTCAGTCGCTTTTGAACAAGCGTACCCTAGAAGAGGTGGGACTGACGTCCAAAACAAGTTTCCGTAGTGTAGTGGTTATCACGTTCGCTTTACACCCGAAAGGTGCTCAGTTCAAAACTGGGCGGAAACAAGTGGATGCATTTTAAATATAAATGCTACAAAACCCTTACTTTTGAGACAGGTGAAGGCTATCGTACCAAGGAGCTGTAGGCAGACTGCAATGCCGAATGACACTAGGTGGGTGCCGTCCAAATCAAGTTTCCGTAGTGTAGTGGTTATCACGTTTGCTTTTCCCCATTCATTTAAGTTGCCATTGTCAGCACCGACACTTCGAGGTCCGCGTGCTCGAAATGGACGACACGAGCTGCTTATTCAGTGGTGCCGTGTCACTTTTCCAAAATCGCATATAAAGAGGCCAAGATTAGCATATATTACCATAGGCTCTCTGTGGACGCCTCTGGGGGTGCCATTGCACCACGTGGGAGTCCACCAAGTGCTTTTGGGGTACACCAACTACCTACTCTTCACCATAGTCCTCCTCAGTACCACAAAGTGCCTATTTTGACCCCTAACCACCTATTTTCTTCTTCATTGCCACGAAGTGCCTATGGGGTCCCCTAACCACCTAAACTTCACCATAGTCTTCCTCAGTACCACGAAGTGCCTATTTTGACCCCTAACCACCTATTTTCTTCTTCATTGCCACGAAGTGCCTATGGGGTCCCCTAACCACCTAAACTTCACCATAGTCTTCCTCAGTACCACGAAGTGCCTATTTTGACCCCTAACCACCTATTTTCTTCTTCATTGCCACGAAGTGCCTATGGGGTCCCCTAACCACCTAAACTTCACCATAGTCTTCCTCAGTACCACGAAGTGCCTATTTTGACCCCTAACCACCTATTTTCTTCTTCATTGCCACGAAGTGCCTATGGGGTCCCCTAACCACCTAAACTTCACCATAGTCTTCCTCAGTACCACGAAGTGCCTATTTTGACCCCTAACCACCTATTTTCTTCTCCATTGCCACGAAGTGCCTGTGGGGTCCCCTAACCACCTAAACTTCACCATAGTCATCCTCAGTACCACAAAGTGCCTATTTTGACCCCTAACCACCTGTTTTTTGTCTCAATTCACTGTGTCTCTAACTCTGAGCCGAAAAGTCACAGGGCCTCGAAATTTGGCGTGAGGGTAGCCCAGCGGGCCCCGGGCGAGATCCTTAGTTTCAAGGTTCTACGTGGTTCCCAAGTGTGCGTTTCGGTGGTTCGGCCTGATCCACACATGGTTCAGCTTTCTCCATCCCCCAGGGTCTTTCTGGGCCCCAGTGACAGTAGGCATTTTAAGTTTGGGGCCGCCAGGGCCCCCGGGGGCCAAACGGCAAAGCGTCCCACGTACAACTTATCCCATTGATTTTCATAGGTGTTCTGTGGACATTGGGCAACAAGTATTTTTTTTGTGTGACTAGACGTTCCCCTCTCTGTGTGCTTTCCGGGGCCGAGTGACGCAGCTTTCCAAGAAGTTTCGGGCCCCTAGCACCTCCAGGTGCCGAACGAGGTTCAGTGACACGTGCAACTTATTCAATGCGATTTCACAGGTACTTGGTGGACGGTGGTCCGATTGGCCCGAAATTGACACGTACGTCCCGTCACGGGCCCCTTGGATGGGTTCTAGAGTTCCGCGTCCCTCTGACCTTTTTTCGCGCTAATTGGCCACCAACAGCCCGAGGGAATAAGTTGCACGTGGGACGTCAAAAAAACAGGGGCCAAAACGGGTCGAAAGGTTGCAGCGGCCCCAAATTCGGCGCGGCGGTGGTCCGGGGGCCCCCGGTTCTAGATCACGGGTTTGGTGGTTCTAGATCGGTTCCAAGTATGTGTTTCAGCAAAACGGTTCGAAGGAAACGCCCGATCGGCCCGAAACTGACGTATGCGTCCCGTCACGGGCCCCTGGGACGGGTTCTAGAGTTCCGCGTCCGAAGCTGCTCGTTTGGCCAAAAAACACCCCCTTGACCTGGAAGCGCCTTTGAAGTTTGAACTGAACAAGTTGCACGTGGGCGGCCGGAAATACAGGGCTCGAAAGGTCGCACCGCCTCCAAATTCGCCGCCCTGGTAGTCGATTGGCCCCCGGTTCTAGATCCCGGATCGCAGGGTTCTAGATCGGTTCCAAGTGTATAATTTTTTTGTGCAAAAATCTCCTCGCTTTGGTTCTACTGAGCATATTTCTTTCTGTGTGTGCAAGAGGGCTGCCATTAATTGGACCATGTGCTCGGTGAAGGGTGGACAGAAAGGTCCGATCGGCCCGAAACTGACACGTACGTCCCGTCACGGGCCCCTGGGACGGGTTCTAGAGTTCCGCGTCCCTCTGACTTTTTTTCGCGCTAATTGGCCACCAACAGCCCCATGGAATAAGTTTCACGTGGGACGTCAAAAAAACAGGGGCCAAAAGGGGTCGAAAGGTCGCAGCGGCCCCAAACTCGACACAGTGGGTGTTCGGGGGCCCCCGGTTCTAGATCCCGGGTTTGGTGGTTCTAGATCGGTTCCGAGTGTGTTTTCAGTTTGACCCTTCAAGAGGGAATGCCAGTCTATGAGCTGACTATGAGTACAAGTGGCATTTGAAGAGAAACTTGAACAAATGTGGAGAAAAAATTAGCCCTGAGCTCTAGAGACTCGTCCACCTGATATGTCGTTCGGGGGCCCGAGGGGCCCCGGCACGCAGTGTTTGGGGCCCGTGGGACCTCCGGGGGCCGTACAGGGGCCACTGACACGTGTGACTTATCCCATTCATTTCCACAGGTGTTTGGTGGACGTGTTTCAGAAAGGTCCGATCGGCCCGAAACTGACGTATGCGTCCCGTCACGGGCCCCTGGGACGGGTTCTAGAGTTCCGCGTCCCTCTGACCTTTTTTCGCGCTGATTGGCCACCAACAGCCCCAGGGAATAAGTTGCACGTGGGACGTCAAATAAACAGGGGCCAAAAGGGGTCGAAAGGTCGCAGCGGCCCCAAATTCGGCACGGCGGTAGTCCGGGGGCCCCCGGGTCTAGATCACGAGTTTGGTGGTTCTAGATGGGTTCTAAGTATGTGTTTCAGCAAAACGGTTCGAAGGAAACGCCCGATCGGCCCGAAACTGACATATGCGTCCCTTCACGGGCCCCGGGGACGGGATCTAGAGTTCCGTGCCCAAAACTGCTCGTTTGGCCGAAAAAAGCCCCCCTTGACCTGGAAGCGACTGTGAAATTTAAACTGAATAAGTTGCACGTGGGAGGGCGGAAATACATGGGTCGAAAGGTCGCACCGCCTCCAAATTCGCCGCCCTGGTAGTCGAGGGGCCCCCGGTTCTAGATCCCGGATCGCAGGGTTCTAGATCGGTTCCAAGTGTATCATTTTTTGTGCAAAAATCTCCTCACTTTTGGTTCTACTGAGCATATGTCTTTCTGTGTGTGCAAGGGGGCTGCCATTAATTGGACCATGTGCTCGGTGAAGGGTGGACAGAAAGGTCCGATCGGCCCGAAACAGACGTATGCGTCTCGTTACGGGCCCCTGGGACGGGTTCTAGAGTTCCGCGTCACTCTGAACTTTTTTCACGCTAATTGGCCACCAACAGCCCCATGGAATAAGTTGCACGTGGGACGTCAAAAAAACAGGGGCCAAAAGGGGTCGAAAGGTCGCAGCGGCCCCAAATTCGGCACGGCTGTGGTCCGGGGGCCCCCGGTTCTAGATCACGGGCTTGGTGGTTCTAGATCGGTTCTAAGTATGTGTTTCAGCCAAACGCTTTGAAGGAAACGCCCGATCGGCCCGAAACCGACACGTGGGTCTCGTCACGGGCCCCGGGGACGGGTTCTAGAGTTCCGCGTCCCTCTGACCTTTTTTCGCGCTAATTGGCCACCAACAGCCCCATGGAATAAGTTGCACATAAGTTGGAACAAGTAGGCCGTCTAATCCTAACTGCTGAATTAACCCTTGCAGACACATGCTCCCATAGAGATCAATGGGAGACAGAGAGGTGCATAAAAAATAGCTAAAAATAAACTTGGCATGTCTCGATCTAGCCCGCTCTGTCTGTCGCAGAGGGCCACGTGACGCAACTTTTTGTAGAGTTTGGGGCCCCTCGGACCCCCGGGGGCCGCGCGGGAGCCACTGACACGTGCAACTTATCCCATTCATTTTCATAGGCGTTTGGTGGACATCCCCACGCAACGGTCCCAATAGCTCTGAATGGCTCCGATTTGAAATCTGTGGCCCCTCAGGGTCCCCTCAGACGGTCCGCAAAGCCTGGGGTCCGTAGTACCCCGTTAAGTTCGTTACAGTCAAAAACAGCATTCCATCTGTAACCTATTTGACGGGTGCCCTAAATGCTGTCCGTGGACAGTCCATTTTTAGGCTAATTATGCATAATTATTAGCTTTAATGTACATCAGTGTGTTGTATTGTGTCCCCTGTGTGGTGTACAGTAGGTTTCACCTCATAAAACCACTGTAATTATGAAATATGACCTGTTAATGCATTGACCACGGACAGCCTATTTGGACCCCGTCAAATAAGTTGCAGGTGGGACTTCACCACATGTGATAAAATCGCCTAATCATTACGGGGATTCACCCACTGAAAATGTCTAAGTTAAAAACAGCATCCCACCTGTAGCTTATTCGACAGGGTCCAAATAGGCTGTTCATGGACAGTCCATATTTAGGCTAATTATGCATAATTAATAGCTTTAATGTACATCAGTGTGCTGTATTGTGTCCCCAGTGTGGTTTACAGTAGGTTTGACGACATAAAACCATTGTAATTATGAGATATGACCTATTAATGCATTCACCACGGACAGCCTATTTGGACCCCATCAAATAAGTTACAGGTGGGCCCTGTTTCAGGTTTCAGCTCCAAATTGTGTCCAGAGGCTGAGATCTGGACGTCCCACCTGCAACTTATCCCATTCAAAAATTTAGGCTGTTCGTGGACAGTGGAATTTCGGGGTTCTGAAGGCTGCTAATTGCTCAGGGGGGCCCAAAGATGAACCTAAAATTGATATTTAATCATTTTTATGCATTTTTATCAATCATGACAACAAAATATAAAAAAGATCCCACCTGTAACTTATTTGACAGGGTCCAAATAGGCTGTTCGTGGACAGTCCATATTTAGGCTAATTATGCATAATTAATATCTTCAATGTACATCAGTGTGTCGTATTGTGTCCCCAGTGTGGTGTACAGCAGGTTTCACCTAATAAAACCACTGTAATTATGAAATATGACCTATTAATGCATTGACCACGGACAGCCTATTTGGACCCCGTCAAATAAGTTACAGGTATACTTTGCCTACTTGTAACTTATTTGACAGGGTCCAAATAGGCTGTCTGTGGACAGTCCATTTTTAGGCTACAGTGGGCCCTTAATTTGCCCACCTGTAACTTATTTGACAGGGTCCAAATAGGCTGTCTGTGGACAGTCCATTTGTAGGCTACAGTGGGCCCTTAATTTGCCCACCTGTAACTTATTTGACAGGGTCCAAATAGGCTATTCGTGGACAGTCCATTTTTAGGCTACAGTGGGCCCTTAATTTGCCCACCTGTAACTTATTTGACAGGGTCCAAATAGGCTGTCTGTGGACAGTCCATATTTAGGCTAATTAGGCATAATTAATAGCTTTAATGTACATCAGTGTGTTGTATTGTGTCCCCAGTGTGGTGTACAGTAGGTTTCACCTAATAAAACCACTGTAATTATGAAATATGACCTATTAATGCATTGACCACGCTCAGCCTATTTGGACCCCGTCAAATAAGTTACAGGTGGTTCCTTACTTTGCCCACCTGCAACTTATTTGACAGGGTCCAAATAGGCTGTTCGTGAACAGTCCATTTTTAGGCTAATTATGCATAATTTATAGCTTTAATGTACATCAGTGTGTTGTATTGTGGCCCCTGTGTGGCGTACAGTAGGTTTCACCTAATAAAACCACTGTAATTATGAAATATGACCTATTAATGCATTGACCACGGACAGCCTATTTGGACCCCGTCAAATAAGTTACAGGTGGGCCCTTACTTTGCCGACCTGTAACTTATTTGACAGAGTCCAAATAGGCTGTCCATGGACATGCCATTTTAAGTCTAATAATGCATAGTTCTTCTGATGGGACACATAGGCCATTCGTGGCCACACAGGCGGTCAGTGGGATGAATAGGCCGTTCGTGGTCACATAGGTGCACAGTGGGATGAAAATGGCTGTTCGTGGTCACACAGGCGGTTAGGGGGATGAATAGGCTGTCCGTGGTCACTGGGCGGGGCCACGGGCCGTCACTTAGATTGGCCATGGACGGACGGGCCGTTCGTGGTCAAGCAGGCTGTCAGTGGGACGAACAGGCTGTCCGTGGCCAGACAGGCGGTCAGTGGGATAAATAGGCGGTTCGTGGTCAAACAGGCTGTCAGTGGGACGAATAGGCTGTCCGTGGTCACTGGGCGGGGCCACGGGCCGTCACTTAGATTGGCCGTGGACAGACGGGCCGTTCGCGGTCAAACAGGCTGTCAGTGGGACGAATAGGCTGTCCGTGGTCATTGGGCGGGGCCACGGGCCGTCACTTAAATTGGCCGTGGACAGACGGGCCGTTCGTGGTCAAACAGGCTGTCAGTGGGACGAATAGGCTGTCCTTGGTCACTGGGCGGGGCCACGGGCCGTCACTTAGATTGGCCGTGGACAGACGGGCCGTTCGTGGTCAAACAGGCTGTCAGTGGGACGAATAGGCTGTCCGTGGTCACTGGGCAGGGACACGGGCCGTCACTTAGATTAGCCGTGGACAGACGGGCCGTTCGTGGTCAAACAGGCTGTCAGTGGGACGAATAGGCTTTCCGTAGTCACTGGGCGGGGCCACGGGCCGTCACTTAGATTGGCCGTGGACGGACGGGCCGTTCGTGGTCACATAGGCTGTCAGTGGGACGAATAGGCTGTCCGTGGTCACTGGGCGGTCGGTGGGATGAATAGGCCGTTCGTGGTCACATAGGTGGTCAGTGGGATGAATAGGCTGTTCGTGGTCACACAGGCGGTTAGGGGGACGAATAGGCTGTTCGTGTCAGTGGGCGTGGCCAGGGGCCGTCACTTAGGTTGGCCGTGGGCGAAAAGGCCGTTCGTGGTCACACAGGCGGTTAGGGGGACGAATAGGCTGTTCGTGTCAGTGGGCGGGGCCAGGGGCCGTCGACCAGGTTGGCCGTGGGCGAAAAGGCCGTTCGTGGTCACACAGGCGGTCGGTGGGACGAATAGGCTGTTCGTGTCAGTGGGCGTGGCCAGGGGGCTGTTCGCAGGTCACAGGTGGGACGGACGGGCGCTCCGTGGTCGGTGGGTGCGGTCAGAGAATTTCGCGAAAGGGCGGTCAGGGGGACGCGCGTGCGCTCCGTGGACGCCCGCCTGCAACCTGTTCGGCGCGTGTCGAATCGACTGAGGGCGGTCGGCGAGTCGCCCCCCTGTGGCCGATGCCCGGATCGCGGGCGAGGGGGCCGGATTTCGTCGGCGCCGTCGGCCGGTCCCCGAAAAATCACCTAGGGGGCGTCGCGCGGGGGTCCCCTTCCCTAACCCGGTGGCCTAAAGGGCGAAAGGTCCTCGGTTCGAAACCGAGCAGAAACAGTGGTTGGATTCTGACAGAAAATTTAAACTGTTTGCCACACTAGGTGGGTGAAGCGCTCATTTCCTTTATATCAGTGGTCTCAAACTCAATTCCTGGAGGGCCACAGCTCTGCACAGTTTAGCTCCAACCAGCTCAAACTCACACCTGCAAGGAAGTTTCTAGCAATCCTGAAGACCTTGATTAGCTGAATCAGGTGTGCTTGATTAGGGTTGGAGCAAAACTGTGCAGAGCTCTGGCCCTCCAGGAATTGAGTTTGAGACCACTGCTTTATATGCTTTTTAATAAGCGTGCACCTAAAGATTTATATGTCTGCAACCTGAAGATGTGTTTCCGTAGTGAAGTGGTTATCACGTTCGCCTCACACGCGAAAGGTACCCAGTTCGAAACTGGGCGGAAACTGTGGGTGGTTTTTGCAAAAATTTCGTATGCGATTTTCTGTTGAGCAGGTCAGTACACTTGCAGGGATGTTTGTGGTTTAATCTCTTTAGAAAAGGACAAAAATAAAACAAATGACCATTGAGGTTTCCTGTACAGTAATAAAAAATGTTTGGTCTGCCAACAAAATTAGCAGCTTTTTGCCATGTTTAAAACACTGGGCGGTCTATAGTTTCAGTCGCTTTTGAACAAGCGTACGCTAGAAGAGGTGGGAATGAGATTGTGGTGGCAATTTTAATGATATTCATTGATCTTTAGTAAAATATAGATGATTCAAATAATGTCACATGTGTGTCTCTCACTTGTAGTGAGAGAAGATTCTGTTTATGTACCTGGGGAGGCAGAAGGGGGAGACACTCCAGAGAACAGACGAACAAGGACCTCTGACCTAGATGTCAGAAGGCCATTTGGTGCAGGGGAGCTTAGTGGGCCAACTAGTGACGTCTATGGAAAACTACTGGGAGGAAGGCTCTGGGGGGAAGAAGGCCTTGAAACTAAGATAAAAGCTAGTTCAGTCTGTCTGGGGGTGTGTCACTCTTCTGCACAGGGTAACAACTGTGTATTAGACTGCTCCTATTCTTGCAAGAATAAATACTTCTATTTTATATAATTTGACTCTGAGTGTCTCTTACGCAGTGATGTTTGTTTGAGATGAATTTTTGCCACAACAGATTGGTGTCAGAATAGTGGGATTCCTTGGAAGTGCCTTCTGGACCTGAGAGCGGACGGTGTTTGGCCACCTGGACTGAGCAGTTCCAGCTCTACCTCGTAAATTTCAGAGAGAGGGGCCGACCGCTATCAGGGCCAGGAGAAACTCCACTGGAATCAATTGAAAGAACCCGGTGGCAACAGAAGCATCTCTGGTAAGAGACAGTTCAATTTATTTTCTTTTGGGTAAGTTAATTAAATTCAGTTTAATTGGGGAGAAGAGTGAAATTGAACCATATTGGCTGAAGGCTGTTTCTGTGGTACGTAATCTGAGATTAATTGAGATCTATATAGATCAAGAAATTTCAAACAGATACGAGGGAAAATGATCTGAGATTAATTGAGGTCTGTAACAGAACAAGAAATTTCAAGCAGATAAATAATCTGGGATTAAGTGAGAACTGTAACAGATCAAGAGATTTCAAACAGATAGGTACCCTGAAAATTAGTTGTTCCACGACGGAGCAAATTGTTTTTAGGTACTGAGGCTAATTAGGGGGAACCAGAACAGTTTTTGGTAAACCTTAATTAGGAGGGCACTAATAGTGCAACCCGACCGATTTGGGTTAAAAGAAAGAATCGGGTCTGTTGGGGACGCCTAAACAGATTAGAGAAAACGCGCGTTGAAGAGAAATCCACAGGGAACAGAAAACAGCCAGTATGGGAAAATCTCAGAGTAAGCATGCCAAATTTGATACACCGGTTTTCTGTAGAACTAGGAAAGTATGGGGGGAAATGTATGTTTTAGATATTGAAGTAGGAAGAAGCAATAAGGCTGTCTGTGTGAAATAGAGGGAACTGTAAGTGAGACTTGGTGGAAGAGGGAAGTGAAAAAACAAAAAGGTGGTGTGTGAGACATGTGTGTGTGGGGATTGTGCAAACAATCATGTACTGGTTAGATAATGAAGGAACTGGCATGTTTGAGAAAAGAAAGGAGAAGATAATGAAGGAACTGGCATGTTTGAGAAAAGAAAGGAGAGGATAATGAAGGAACTGGCATGTAGGGAAAAGAAAGGAGAAATATAGTAGAAAACTATATGTGATGAAAATAGACATGGTCTGACAGAATTTATGGAAGTCAAATTAACTGTTTAAATGATATGAAAAGTTTTAGAATAAAATAAGGCATTGTATGATTGACAGGGATTAACATGATATGAAGAATGTTTTAAGCAGAATGGGGAACAATTCTAGATTTTGATAAAATAATGATTGAAATGATGATATATCTGCTTTATTTTATTAATGTTAAGAAAATAAGGGTTGAAGCAAGTAGCTATAATGGTTGTCTGTGTAATTTACGGACTGAGTAATATAATCTGTTTTGGAGAAACAGTAGAGATAAGACTGAGACAATAATGATAATATTAAGTTGAATCTGCAGACTGACCATGTGATGGAAGGGAAAAGGCTTCAAACCAGTTGTAATGAAAATAATGATGTACAAATTGTTACACTTTATGAAGAGTAACTGAACAGTCCGGGAAAATAAATAAATAAATAAATAAATAGTGAGACAGAAGAGAGAAAATGCTGTAAACAGCTCTGCTCTGAAGATCTCATTTTGAAGAGATTTGCAGATGATGTTTTGTAAAAGATAAGCTGGGATAACAGCAACAGTACTTGTAATTAGTGTTGTTGATGATAATACCAAATTAGTAAGGTAAAGACAGAAAACAAATTCGAATATTTTGAGCATTCTCTGTGCTGCTCATGAAATTATGTTCTGCCAATAATAATGATGAAGAGTATGAGTTGGCTATTGTGATTGAATCCGCCATTGGTGGATGGTCAAAGGAATACAGAGAACTGCTTATCAGTGGGTCTGTTTACATTCCTGAATGGGACACACACTGCTTCAAGGGTGTGCAGTTAAGTTGAAGCCCTTTGGAAGCTCACAGTGATCAAACTGCAAGGTGTCTGATGCTGTAGTTGAGGCTGACACACGAACCAACCAGATGACAGAGAGTGTCTTGATTGTGGTCAGCAGGACCATTTAACACGTGACACATTTCTGATAATAATGTGGGGTTGAAAATAGATCAGTGTTTAAATGACGACAGTGACAATTTTTGGTCTGAGAAATAAGAGATAAAAAAACAAGGTCAAAAGATTGAAGTCTTAAAGTGAATCCTTTTGTGACTCCAACAAATGTGAGTTGCAAAATATGTAAAGGTAATATAGAGAGACAGATCTCAAAGATGATTTATAATAACTGCACAAGATGCAGAGAAGCCTTGTCAAAATTAGTGTGAATCCTAATTGGAGATTGATAAACTCCAAGAGAAAACTTAAGTCAAATATTAAACTATGGTTGAGAACTTGACAATTAAAATTGAGATTGAGAAATGTGAAACGTTATTGAGAACTAGAATAATTATTTTTATGTAAGAACAAATAAGCAGAAGTAGTAGGCTACTGAATTAATAGTTGCTAAATGTAAAATGTGTTGAAAGGCATCTGATTAAACAAACAGCTTGAAAAGTTGACCATGAAAGAACTAGAAGCTGATGTTTTGCTTCCAAAAGATAAGTCTGCTATTGGCTGTAATGAAACAGTTCGCTTATCTAAATCTGATGTGTGCTGTGGCTGAAACAGCCAGTGCGACAGAGACTCAATCTGAGTGGAAATTTGTAATTTCTAAATTCCCTGAGGTGGGCAAAAGACAAATATAAATAATTTGTTTATTTGAAACACATGTAATTTCTGGCAAAGATGCCTTAAGCTGGGCTAGAGTTAAAATATGGTAGATAAAGTCTGATGTTAAAAGTTTTATGAAAATGCAGTGTACCAGTCCTGAATGCCTCAGAGTCTCTCTCTGATTCAATGTCAGCTAAAAGCTGTTATCTGAGCCTGTGTCATAAGTAAAGCACAGTGTTTAAGTTGAAAATCATAGACATGGAGAGGTTAAAAGAAATCATTGCCGTTCAGAGGGCAATTTGTATTTGTAAATGGATTTAAGTAAAACTGAATGACTTTAAAGAAGTCTTTAAAATAATAATACAGACCTTAAACGATAGAGGTGACATTTTGATTAGCGTATTTTAGGACCAGTAACAACTTTGTCTCATTTAGTCTCCACCATTCAGGACCGATGGCTCCGGCTACAGATGAAGTACACTGAATGTACGGTTGTGATCTAAATTCACTGAGTATAATCTAAGCAGCTAGGTTTCTGCTTTTAAGATAGTTAATGGATTTAAGTGATTAAATACTGTTGTTATTGACCTGTCTCCCTGTGTGAACACTATTAGGCAATCCGAATGGCCCTGGTGACTCTTGAACGTGCCTTACCTAAGCTCCAGAAAACAGCTGAGGTCTGTTGAAGAGAACTGATTGTGTGATTGGAAAGAGCGGTCACCAGTGGGCACGAGTGACCATCTCGATGACGGGTAAGACCTTCTTTGGCCAGACAGGGGGCAACCTAAGCCAGAGTGGATCACGTAAAGTCATTGGGCATCTCCTGAATGGAGGTGTGTTATGTGAGACAGGTATGAGGGTTGAGCAGGAGCTGTGAGGCCAGCAGCGTACTTATGCCGTTAAGGGGAGATGACGCGGTGACGAGTCACGGCATGTCTCCCCAATAAAGCAAAGCTCCTCTATATATACCACTCGCCGGAAGAAACCGCATTAGTTGTATGGCTTGTTTTTTTATTGTGACAAGCGTCTGCAAATATGCCAGGGGAAAACACCCTGATGGAGATTATAGATAAAGGGCTAACAGGAGTGGGCTTTCAAGAGCCAGCTGAGGCCATGAAGTGATTCCCATTAGTTGTTGTGGAGACAGTAGCAAAACTTTTTATGTACTGGTTTGCCTTATGGGCAAGGAAAAATCATAGTGTTGATTTTGAACTAATAGGTCTATGACATAGTTTTAACTCTTGAAGGTCGTTAGACATGGTGGTGGCTAAAGATGAAGACAGGCTTTTGTAGATTTGAGAAGAGTCTGGATAACAAAGGTGAATGGTAAAAGGTTAATGTAATAAATTTAATATTACAATTTGTCTAAATTACAGTCTTAGGAGGCTGTTGAAAAAGATTATTTGTTTATAGTGAGAGAGACTGCTTGAGTGGAGGAAGGGATGGTAACTGTGTCTGTCTTTCTGTTATCGGCCTGATAGAGCAAGCTAAAGAACAAAATAGTGATAATGAACCAAAACAACCCAGCTGACTTTGCTAAGATGAAATGAATAATGAACAGACATGTTTTGAAAGTGGTTAAGATACCATGTAAAATTAGGTAGAAGCTACAGGAAAATGGGAAGTTTAAAATCTTATTTAAAATTTAATTCTTTTAGCAATAATATAAAGAAAAGGTTTGGTGTGTATATTGCGTCATTAACCTCTGGAATGAGTTTATCATTACAGATGGGTTAAGGCAAATGACAAATTTTAAAGAAGCTGATAATTCTGATGAAGAGACAATACAGAACATGGGACAAGCTTTAAGTTGATTGGCCATCAAGCTCTGTCTGGTAGTAATACTTTTGTCATACATAATGTAGATTTGAAGATCAGTAAATTGGAATTGTGTAGTTGTAGATCACCATCTGGCATGGGCTGAGATAAATGAAAATGTTGTAGATTTGAGGGAAACAACAAAGTGACATATTGGCTAAGTCAACATGAAATTATCAAGAGAGCCCCTCACATTTATGATTATTGTGAACAAAGGGGGAGAAATGATTGACTGACATTGACCAAGTCTGCACAGCACGACCTCACCTGATAGGGAAAATTGATGACTTTGGAAATGTTTGTAGATGACTGACTTGAGAGACCAAACAACAGGCCTGAAAAGCAGAATACGCTGTGAAACTGAGGGCCGTTGCCTTTCAAATACTTCGATAAGAAGATGAGATTGTGGCTTTAAGTGAAGAATGTAATATTTTTGTTTCAGAGGCAGAGAAAGATGTCTGGAGGAAATTTGTCTGAAGGACAACGTTTGGGTTAGTGTTGATGGCAAACTTTATAAAAAACACTGTTAAATGTTATGTTAAATTGATGCTCGAGTTGTGTCGTGCATCAAGAGGGAGATGGTATAACAATTGCCAAATATGGTTTATTAAGGGGTTCACATTTACTGAATAAATGTTGGGAGAACACTAGGGGTAATTTGATAAAAGCCCTGAAAGAAGCCATTTTTTCTGCTTAACAAAATGGATGTCTGTGAGTGTGCCGCACACACCAATAACAAAGATTGTTTCAACAGGAAACGCCAGGGCATCGAAGGCCACGGGAGAACAGTAGACAAAAGAAACTACGTACTTTACTATCTGACAATAACCTCGAAATCTGTTTCTCTTTACAGAGAGCATGCAGGATTGGGAGACAGGGCAAAATGTGCCCAATAAAATAATGGTTATGGATGAATTTGGCTAACTGTCCTGGCCTGGGTTATTAGTGTGGCAGAAAGGTGCTACACCTGCGCAGCGCATAACTTAAAATTTTCCTTTTACAGAATGTCAGGAAGGATTGGATCAAACAGAACTAATTCTGTTCCAAATGTATAAATATTGTGTGGACATGAGGACAGGGGTTGAGTGTTTTTCAGGGTAAAAGGACCCCGAGTGCTATTAAGTGAGCAAGAAATTATCCGGAGATAATGTTTCAGGTTGTTGATTCCACAGGTCACACCAAAGGGGACGAGCGGCAAGACAAGCGGTCACTAACAAAATACTTAAGGTCTCCATTCACAGGTGAAAGCAGGCAAGAGATGGTTCACTCCAGTAGGGGTGCATCGTGATCTAAGGGGCAAATCTGGTAATGATCAGAAAATGGTTGGAGAGTGGGACACCAGGGTCGAAGCCTCTCACCTTAGACTACACCGACAGGCCTCAACAATCAAATATGAGGACAACGTGAGGGGTCAAAGGCTCGTGCTAGTAACAGCCTCCCTCACCGGCGATGGAAGACTACGGCAACGACTCGCAAAGAGTCACCCTGGTGAAGACGGAATGTCCATGGGGCAAACGAGATGACCAACACACCTGGAGGAAGATGCACCAACTAATGGTTTGAGTTTAGCAAAATAATGTGTTTTTGTGATGATTTTGATGATTTTATTTGATTGAATCAAAATAGGGCTTAGATCAAATGATTTGATTGGTTAAGGATTCATTAGAAAATATTTCAGGTAAATTATAGGGATTATTATTGAAGAAACTTGATTAGGCTTTCCATTAAGGGTAAGAAAGGCCGATCATGGGAGAATATGTATGGTAATAAGCTAAAAGATGGTCCGTATTTGAAATATTAGAGTTAATTTTGAACAACTACATTGGTTAAAAGAATGGATAAAAAAATATAAAACCTTTTCTGGATAGATTTTATTAAATATGGTGTTAAATAGAGCTTACTAAGTAAAACCATTGGCTGAATCGAGTTAAAAGTTAAGAAAATATGGTTAGGAAAATGGAGGCGATGTATGGAAATGGGCGTGGACTGATGGTAAATGGATAAGATTGGTTAATCTTTGGGGGGTTGGGGGTACTGTACTACCAATTTCAGCGATAGGATTATCAATATTGTTATGTTTACCATGCATTATAGTGTGTTTCCAGCTCAGTACAGAGACTGGTTAAAGCTGGGAGTCTGTTCAATTGGATGAACAAAATATGATGATACAAGTAGTGGGAGCTACTGTGACATGTGTTAAAGTGTATGTTTCCTTTTCTTTTTCTTTATTTCTATGAATGTTTTTGATATGAACAGAAGGTTAAAAGCTGTGGTTATCCGCTATGTGTTGACGTACAAGGAGAGGGGTCGAAATGAGGGATTTTATTCTACTTTTATTTCTTCGTATTTCTTAGCCTGTTGAAATGCCATGTGGGTTTCAAGATGTGTAATGATAACCAGGGTGTTAAATTGATGTGTTTCCTAATTAAACTATACACTATTTCTTGTTTATACTGAGGTGACTGAGGGTCGGACCTAGGTCGGGAGTGCAATAACAGTGCTTATTCATTCAGCCCGGCCGCAGATAAAGTCTTTACTTGCTTGCTAATACTTAAGGGACTATCCCCACAAAAACAGCCTAAGCTTTTTACTTTTCCAAATGTTATTTCACAAATGTTTAAGAGAGTGGTCAGTGAAAACCAGAGATGAAGAGTATAAGTGTGATGATATGACTTAAAATTTGTCTTATTGTTTATTATTGTGATTATGGGTAATCATAATGATAAAAAGTGAGGAGTTGTGGTGGCAATTTTAATGATATTCATTGATCTTTAGTAAAATATAGATGATTCAAATAATGTCACATGTGTGTCTCTCACTTGTAGTGAGAGAAGATTCTGTTTATGTACCTGGGGAGGCAGAAGGGGGAGACACTCCAGAGAACAGACGAACAAGGACCTCTGACCTAGATGTCAGAAGGCCATTTGGTGCAGGGGAGCTTAGTGGGCCAACTAGTGACGTCTATGGAAAACTACTGGGAGGAAGGCTCTGGGGGGAAGAAGGCCTTGAAACTAAGATAAAAGCTAGTTCAGTCTGTCTGGGGGTGTGTCACTCTTCTGCACAGGGTAACAACTGTGTATTAGACTGCTCCTATTCTTGCAAGAATAAATACTTCTATTTTATATAATTTGACTCTGAGTGTCTCTTACGCAGTGATGTTTGTTTGAGATGAATTTTTGCCACAACAAGATCCAAACCAATTTTCTGTAGTGCAGTGGTTATCACGCTCGCTTTACACGCGAAAGGTACTCAGTTCAAAATTGGGTGGAAACAAGTGGAGGCATGTTAAATATAAATGCTGCAATTCGCTACAAAACCCTTACTTTTAAGACAGGTGAAGGCCATCGTACCAAGGAGCTGTAGGCAGACTGCCATGCCGAATGACACTAGGTGGGTGCCGTCCAAATCAAGTTTCCGTAGTGTAGTGGTTATCACGTTTGCTTTACACGCAAAAGGTCCTCAGTTCAAAACTGGGCTGAAACAAGTGGATGCATTTTAAATATAAATGCTACAAAACCCTTACTTTTGAGACAGGTGAAGGCCATCGTACCAAGGAGCTGTAGGCAGACTGCCATGCAGAATGACCTCTGTTCTGTTGTTTGTGGAATTTACAGACTGTCACACTGCTTGCAGAGCAGATTATAGAAGAGGTGGGACTGACTTCCAAATCAAGTTTCCGTAGTGTAGTGGTTATCACGTTTTCTTTACACGCGAAAGGTCCTCAGTTCTAAACTGGGCGGAAACAAGTGGATGCATTTTAAATATAAATGCTGCAATTCGCTACAAAACCCTTACTCTTGAGACATGTGAAGGCCATCGTATCAAGGAGCTGTAGGCAGACTGCCATGCCGAATGACCTCTGTTCTGTTGTTTGTGGAATTCACAGACTGTCACACTTTTTGCAGAGAAGATTATGGGAAGGAGCCATCTTCTAAAAAGCACATGCCCTCATCAATAGGTTCCTGTAGTGTAGTGGTTATCACGTTTGCCTCACACGCGAAAGGTCCCCAGTTCGAAACTGGGCGGAAACTGTGGGTGATTTTTGCAAAACTTTCGTATAAGATTTTCTGTTGAGCAGGTCAGTACACTTGCAGGGATGTTTGTGGTTTAATCTCTTTAGAAAAGGACAAAAATAAAACAAATTACCATTGAGGTGTCCTGTACAGTAATATAAAATGTTCCGTCTGCCAACAAAATTAGCAGCTTTTTGCCATGTTAAAAAAACTGGGCAGTCTATAGTTTCAGTCGCTTTTGAACAAGCGTACCCTAGAAGAGGTGGGACTGACTTCCAAATCAAGATTCCGTAGTGTAGTGGTTATCACGTTCGCTTTACACGCGAAAGGTGCTCAGTTCAAAACTGGGCAGAAACAAGGGGAGGCATGTTAAATATAAATGCTGCAATTCGCTACAAAACCCTTACTTTTAAGACAGGTGAAGGCCATCGTACCAAGGAGCTGTAGGCAGACTGCCATGCCGAATTACACTAGGTGGGTGCCGTCCAAATCAAGTTTCCGTAGTGTAGTGGTTATCACGTTTGCTTTACACGCAAAAGGTCCTCAGTTCAAAACTGGGCTGAAACAAGTGGATGCATTTTAAATATAAATGCTACAAAACCCTTACTTTTGAGACAGGTGAAGGCCATCGTACCAAGGAGCTGTAGGCAGACTGCCATGCCGAATGACCTCTGTTCTGTTGTTTGTGGAATTCACAGACTGTCACACGTCTTGCAGAGCAGATTATGGGAAGGAGCCATCTTCTAAAAAGCACATGTCCTCATCAATAGGTTTCTGTAGTGTAGTGGTTATCACGTTCGCCTCACACGCGGAGGCCAGCCGCACGTAGGTGTAGAGCGCTGCTAGCCAATAGGAGCTGAGGAAATTACATGGAGGCGGGCCAGAAATAATACACAAAATTAGAGGTTCGATTCCCGTCTCGGCCACAAATACCAAATTACCATTCATTTTTTAATCTAGATACACTTTTAAGTACGATTAACATATAATAAACAAACTTTGTGCACAAAATTAAAATAAAACTTGTAAGATTTGTTCTTGTGTAGGATGTACAAAATGTGCATTTATCTTAATAAACATTTACATTATAATAGGGTATAGCTATCTTTAATATAGAAAATATTTGAATGTGAATAATTGAAAAGAACATTTTGATAATGTTTTAGACCTTTATTTTTTAGAGATATTCACATTATATTTGTACAACTATGTACAGAAATCCAATATATATGAAATATAACCAATACACACCAAATAGTAAGTTTCTCATTTTATTTATAGTACATATTATATAAATCTGAAAAAGGTAATGTATTAAATACTTATAGATTAAACAACAACAACATTAATAATAAAAATAATAAAATCTAAAGTTTTGGAGAACACAGGAAAAAAAAGTAAAAATTTTTAAATTAAATAATTATGTGTAGAGTTTTAAAAGTTACAGTTATTAACATCTGAGCAAGATAAAATAATGCGAGTCAATAAAATAAACTTTAAAAACATTAAAATACAATGTAAACAAGGACAAAACTTTTGGTACAGTATTTTAATGAACAAATTGAAATTAGTAAACAACAATTATAATAAAATCTAAAGTTGTGGAGAGCACAGGAAAAACAAGATTTTTATTTTAAATTAAATAATTATGTACAGAGTTTAATTGTAAAAATAATTAACATTTAGTGTTTTTTAGGTCTGAGAAAGATAAAATAGCAATGCAAGTCAATAAATTAACTTTAAAAAACAATAAAATACAGATTCAGATTAATTTATTTAATGACTTGTAGCTTATATTTGTTTTGTTTTTATTGTATTTATATGATATTTGTATTTTTGTAATTGAATTTTTGCCATAAAAATAGCTTTGAATGCTGACATGGCATTAAATAAAATAATCTGAATCTGTATTTTATTGTTTTTTAAAGTTAATTTATTGACTTGCATTGTTATTTTATCTTTCTCAGACTTAAAAAAACTCTAAATGTTAATTATTTTTTACAATTAAACTCTGTACATAATTATTTAATTTAAAATAAAGATCTTGTTTTTTCCTGTGCTCTCCACAACTTTAAATTTTATTATAATTGTAGTTTACTAATTTCCATTTGTTCATTAAAATACTGTACCAAAAGTTTTGTCCTTGTTTACATTTAAAAAAAATTTTTTTTATAACTTTCATTTTTATTAAATTTTCACATGTATATCAACAAAATAATACAGTAAATGATACATAAATCAAAATAACTATAGTAATAACACTAACAATCTGTCTGGAGATGATGTGCTACACAGTCCACTGTTCTATTTGGCATTTGTTCAGTTTGTGTCACGTGTCATATAAATGTTCCATTTTTCCCAGTTCTTTTCAAAGACATTCTGTTTGACTCTCAAAAGGTATGTCAATTTTTCCATCTCAAAGATTTCCTGGACAATTTCCAACCACTGTTCCTGTTTTGGGATATTGATATTGAGCCAATTTCTTGTGACCGCTTTCTTACTGGATGCAAGTAATACTTTAGTCAAATACAGATCTTCTTTCCTTACAACCTCCTCAATATTCCCTAGGTACATCACTAGACAAGTGTTTGGGATTTCATATCCCAAAACATTTTTAACAACTAGGTGAACATTTTGCCAGTATGTCCCCATTTTTGTACAGTTCCAGAAGATGTGTGCATGGTCTGATTCCACATTCCCGCACAATCTCCAGCATTTTTGTTGTTTAGCGAGTTGCCTCGATTTTATTTTCGGTGTTATGGAATAGCGAACTAAGTTTTTCCAGCAGAACTCTCTCCATATTAAGGAACTTGTAGAAGTACATTGTGTCTCGCACATGCGATTCCATGCCTCCTCTTGTATCTGAATTTGTAGTTCTGCTTCCCATTTTGCTTTTATATAGAGTGTCGTATCCCCCCTACTCTCACCCAGGGCTTGATAGAAAGCAGAGATGAGCCGAGACCCCTTCTGTTTGTACAAGTCCACAATGACTCTAATCACCTTATTTGTCATTTCAAGTGGCTTTATCTCTTTTGTGAAATAGTCTCTTAACTGCATGTATCTATAAAAATCTTTGTTTTCTAGGTCGTATTTTGCCTTAAGATCTTTGAAGGTTGGAAATTCTCTACCTGTCGAAACTGTACATATTGCTGTCATACCTTTTTGTGTCCATTCTTTGAATACTGGATCATACATCCTCGGCTTAAAATTTGAGTCATACGCAAACCACTGCAATATGCACGTATCCCTCTTAAGTTTGTATTTTCTTACTACAGCACTCCATATTTCTAGTGTAAATGCTATTATTGGGTTCATAGCGTGCCTTAAAGCACCTATCAAATGTTCATCCCGACCAGTATCTGGGTCGGATAGCCCTGTATGCCCTTTTCTATTTCTTTCCATTTAGACTCATAGTCAGGACTACACCAACAGGCCAGAGGTCTGAGCTGAGCTGCATAAAAATATTCTATAAGATTAGGTAAAGCCATTCCACCCTTACTTCTAGGTAGTCGGAGTGTATTAAGTTTTATTCTTGGTTTTTTACCATTCCAAATGAATCTAGAGATCATCTTGTCCCAAGCAATACATTTGTTTTGGGGGATATTAATTGGAAGAGATTGAAATAAATATAACAGTTTAGGTAGAATATTCATTTTGACAACTTGTATTCTAGCACTAAAGCCTAACTGAAGGGTAGACCACCTTTCAATATATTTTTGGATGTTTTCCTCAATTTCACTATAGTTGTTTTCGTACATATCACTAAGGGTTTTAGTAAGAGTTACTCCAAGGTACTTCATTGTTTTAGAATTCCATTCCAAATTATATGCCTCTCTTATTTGTCGGGCTGGAGAATAATTTAGAGAGAGAATCTGTGTTTTTGATATATTCAGTTTATATCCTGAATAGTATTCATACTTTTCCAGTTAATACATTAGGTGTGGGAAACATATATCTGGTTGTTGCAGGAAAATAATGACATCATCCGCGAAAAGGCCAATTACATGTTCTGTTCCCCCTATATTAACACCCAGCAGTTCCCCATTCTGCCGTATTGCCTGCGCTAAAGGCTCAGCATATAAAGCAAAAAGAGTAGGAGACAGACAACAACCCTGTCTTGTCCCCCTCTCCAGCTGGATTGTATTGGACAGGCTTCCATTCACTCTGATCCTCGCTGTGGGCTCTTGATAAATAGTTTTGATACATTGAATTACGCCGTCGTTGAAGCCAAATCTCTTTATTGCCTCATATAAGAATAACCAACTAACACTATCAAATGCCTTTTCGCCGTCTAAACTTACAAGAATTGTACTTATACCACTTTTTCGAGCGTTATCTAAAATATGAAGGGTTCTTCTAATATTATCGTGCGTTTGGCGTCCTTTAATGAACCCAGTTTGATCCTCGTCGATCAAATCTGGAATGAAGGCCTCTAATCTTTTACATATAATTGATGTAAATAGTTTGCAGTCTACATTTAGAAGTGAAATTGGCCTATAATTTTTGCAGTTCTTTTTATCTTTGCCTTCTTTAGGTAGAACTGTAATGATTGCTTCCTTCCACGATGGGGGGGCCCAACCTTTATTAAGAGTCCAGTTAAAACAGGGCAGAAGCAAAGGTTTTAGCTCCTTCTGAAAGGCCTTGTACCATTCCGGTGGAAAACCATTGTTACCTGGAGATTTACTAGCCTTTAGCCTAGTTATTGCAGCTCCCAGCTCCTTAACTGTGAGTTGTGACATAATAGTGTCATTCTGTGTCTTACCAATAGACGGCAGATCAAGTGACTCTAGAAAGCCCCTTATTGTTTTTTCATCTGCTGATAGAGGTTTAGAATAGAGCTTCTTGTAGTAATCTTCAAATATTCTTTCAATTTCATCTGGGTCATGTGATATTTGGTTGGTTTGAGGGTTCCTAATTTTATGAATCGTGTTAACTGCCTGTTGTTTCCGTAAGCGCCTAGCTAAAAGTCTTGTTGCTTTTGTGCCTGATTCGTAGTAGGTCTGCTTTACAAATCTTGCCCTCTTTTCTATATCTGTCCTGAGTATCTCACATACCCCTTATTATTCAAGATACCCACATTTACCCTCCAGACAGTGTTTATTTTCCTATTATTGAGGTGTATTGTCAAGCTGATCCCACTGTGGTCTGATACATCCGCCACAACAATTTTACTCTCTGTTACCCTGTGGCATTCAATTGCATTGATTAAAAAGTAGTCGATTCGGGAGCAGACAGAATGAGGTGCTGAGTAGTGTGTATAATCCCTTTCTTCTGGGTGAAGTTCTCTCCATACGTCAATTAGTCCCATTTCCTGGACTAATGTATTAATAAACTTGGTTAAATACATCTTACTTCCTTTTCGGCTTGTTGTATCTAAGTTATGGTTCATGACCACATTATAGTCTCCTCCACATATCAAAATACCTTCAGTTTTATAGCAATAGTGTTAAATTGAGCTCTGAGAAAACATTTGGTACCTCTGGGGGGGCATATACATTGACCAGTGTCACCATTCTGTTTTCTAGCTTCCCTTTAATTAGTACATATCTCCCTTCAGTGTCCCGAACTTCTTTAAGGCATTCAAATTGAACCGTATTTGTGATGAGAATAGCTACTCCCCTCCTCCGTCCAGGTTTGTACGAACTGTAAAATTTATTCCTAAATCCAAAGCGTTTTAGCTTTTCGTGTTCTTTTTGGGGCAGATGGGTTTCTTGTAGAAATAGTACCTGAGCCCTTTCTTTCTTTAGTTTAGCCAGAACCTTACTTCTTTTACTTGGATTATTCATCCCATTGACATTAAGTGACACTAGTTTTATATTGTTATATGGCATTTAAGTGATCCAAACCCATGTTACATTCATTCACCTCCAGACAGCTTAAAACTGCACAGACCTGAACATCTGGACAACTTGTGCTAACTAAAAAGAACAAAAAGGAAACAATTAACCTCCAAGATAGGGTGAGCCTTTGCCACCCTAAGTCCCCATTGGTAGGCAGAGGGGGGAGCCTCCTCCGGGAGGGCCCCTCACTAGTTGTGAAAACCCTCGTTTCACACATCTTAGTAGTCCAACGTCGTCCGATAGCGTTTATTTTATTCCTATTGAAGTCGTCAGCATTAGTCTTAAGTATTTTGGCCCCCCTTCACCAGCGTTAAAGTTAAATAGAGATATAAAAAAAAAAATATATATATATATATATATATAAAATATTAAAAAAAGTATAATAAAAATATATATACACACATACATACATACATACATATATATATATATATATATACATACATATACATACATACACACATACATACATACATAAATAACTGAATAACTAAATAAAAATAGAATAAAATAAAAAATTGAATAGAATAAAGTGAAACGAGATATCACTCAAAATTGTAGTAAAGTTGCTTTTCATGTAGTATCAATAAGATAGTCTCAAGGGTGGCGTAAGAATATGCATAGAAAGATTTAAAGCTCACCTCACAGGCAAAAGTGATGTAATAGTCGTTTAACGTTAACTTCTCACAGCTGGTTTCATTAAGGGCCAAGAAAGTTTCACATACCCTGACAAAACAGGGAATGGAAATTAGTTAGAGGGGGACCGCCCAAACTCCTGTAGTCTTTCCCTTGCACGGATCGCTGTGTCCTCAGCGCTCCTCACTCCGGCTCGCTGCGATGTCAGGGCCTGAAGAAACTGCTCCACCTTCCGGTTCGGATTCGCGGTGCTGCGGCCAGGTGTCTCCACCGAGTACCCTCTCTTCCTCAGCTCCTGCGCTGCTTCTTGTGCACTCTCGTAAATACGTGGTCCAGATTCCCAGTGGATGCGTATCTTATCCAGCGGTGTCTAGAATCGTATTCCCTTCTCTTTCAAAAGCCTCTTTATTCCCGCATACGCCTTGCGCTTCTAAACGATGCATAATCATGGTCAAACATCAGGCGTCGTCCATCAATCATTATTTTCTTTCCCCAGGCTTTTTTCAGTACTGTTTCTTTGGTGGTAAACTCCAGATAATGTACCACTATGGACCTGGGTGGCTCATTCTGCTCTGGTTTGCGAGCTAATGCTCTATGGGCACGTTGAAACCGCAAGCTAGTGTCCGCTGTCAGTTCAAGTTCGCTTTTCAAAAGGTGCTCCACAAAATCAGACACGAGGTTGCCTTCCTTACCTTAAGGTACGCCATAGATGCGAATGTTGTTCCGCCTATTCCGACCCTCTAAATCAGTCAATTTTTCCTGCATTATTTTCTGTTTTTCCATGGACTTAATGAGCGCCTCCTTCATAGCCGTACTAGCCAACTCGGTCTTGTTGAAGCGGAAACGCGGATCAACGAGACCGAGTTGGCTAGTACGGCTATGAAGGAGGCGCTCATTAAGCTTTGTGTTCGGTCCTGAAGTCGCGTATTTCTTTACTGATACTTCGAAGCACTGAGCACATGTCTCCCGCGGGGTTACCGTCGGGGCTCTGAGCGTCGTCCATCTCTGGTTTATTCTTCCTTTTCTGTGCGTCACGTTTCTTTTGACTTCTAGTCATCGCTCCCCTATTCATTCCAAAATAAAATTACTACGAGTTGTTTGCATTTAGTGAATTCAGGGGGGCTAATTCGAACTTGCTATCGGGAGCTCAAGATCACACAGCCATCTTGTCTCTCAGTCCACCCGGAAGCCTGTTTACATTGTATTTTAATGTTTTTAAAGTTTATTTTATTAACTTGCATTATTTTATCTTGCTCAGATGTGTAAACACTAAATGTTAATAACTGTAACTTCTAAAACTCTACACATAATTATTTAATTTAAAATATTTTTCTTTTTTTTCCTGTGTTTTCCAAAACTTTAGATTTTATTATTTTTATTATTAATGGTGTTGTTGTTTATCTATAAGTATTTAATACATTACCTTTTTCAGATTTATATAATATGTACTATAAATAAAATGAGAAACTTACTATTTGGTGTGTATTGGTTATATTTCATATATATTGGATTTCTGTGAATATCTCTAAAAAATAAAGGTCTAAAACATTATCAAATTGTTCTTTTCAATTATTCACATTCAAATATTTTCTATATTAAAGATAGCTACCCTATTATAATGTAGATATTTATTAAGATAAATGCACATTTTGTACATCCTACACAAGAACAAATCTTACGAGTTTTATTTTATTTTTGTGCACAAAGTTTGTTTATTATATGTTAATCGTACTTAACGTGTATCTAGATAAAAATATGAATGGTAATTTTATGGCATTTGTGGCCGAGGCGGGAATCGAACCTCTAATTTTGTGTATTATTTCTGGCTCTCCTCCATGTAATTTCCTCAGCTCCTTATTGGCTAGCAGCACTCTACACCTACGTGCGGCTGGCCACTGCTTGGAAGGCAGCTATGCTCACCACTATACCAACAACGCAGGCCTTTGAAAGTAGACTGGAAGCCCGGTTGTGCGGTCAGCAAGAATGCTCGTAATCAAGGTCTTTAATTTAAAAATGTGACACGTTTTATACAGACACTTCATATTTAAACGGTATTAGATTATTTTTTGGATTCACTGGCTTCTGTGAAGCGTTGAGCTAAAATGACGCATGACGCCGTTCCTGGAAGTCGAGCTGATCGGATACAACTACCCGTCTCTGCAACTCCTCATCATCCTCATTAGTATGGTGGAAAGTGTCTCCACCTGTCACGCGAAAGACCAGGTTTCGATTCCCCGACGGGGAGATCCAGTCCTTTACTGCTGCCAAAAGACCTTAACAAAAGTTTTGCTCCAGCAAACAAGTTACAGGAGAAGTTGGCAAGGGGACCCGGACGACTGTTTTAAAGACAGCTTGAGAAAAATGCAATGCGTTGGCCGGGAATCGAACCCATACAGCAAGAATGGACAGACCCAGGAATCCAACCCATGCAGCGAGAATGCTCGTAATCAAGGTCTTTAATTTAAAAATGTGATGCGTTGGCCAAGAATCAAACCCAGGTCAACTGCTTGGAAGGTAGCTATGCTCAACACTATACCACCAACGCAGGTATTTGAACGTAGACTGGAAGCCCTGTTGTGCGGTCAGCAAGAATTTTCGCAATACATTAGCAGCTGGCAGGTGCAGATGAACTGAAACTCTCTTTGTTTGGACCTGGCACTTAAAAAAATTGCATGAACTTATTGACCTGACCTACCAGGCACCATATTAAAAAACAAGGTCTCTAATTTAATAATGTAACACGTTTTATACAGACACTTCAAACGGTATTAGATTATTTTTTGGATTCACTGGCTTCTGTGAAGCGTTGAGCTAAAATGACGCATGACGCCGTTCCTGGAAGTTGAGCTGATCGGATACAACTACCTGCCCGGCAACTCCTTATTAGTATAGTGGAAAGTATCTTCGCCTGTCACGCGCAAGACCGGGGTTCGATTCCCCGACGGGGAGATCCAGTCCTTTACTGCTGCCAAAAGACCTTAACAAAAGTTTCGCTCCAGCAAACAAGTTACAGGAGAAGTTGGCAAGGGGACCCGGATGACTGTTTTAAAGACAGCTTGAGAAAAATGCAATGCGTTGGCTGGGAATCGAACCCATACAGCAAGAATGGACAGACCCAGGAATCGAACCCATACAGCAAGAATGCTCGTAATCAAGGTCTTTAATTTAAAAATGTGATGCGTTGGCCAGGAATCAAACCCAGGTCAACTGCTTGGAAGGTAGCTATGCTCAACACTATACCACCAACGCAGGCATTTGAACGTAGACTGGAAGCCCGGTTGTGAGGTCAGCAAGAATTTTCGCAATACATTAGCAGCTGGCAGGTGCAGATGAATTTGAAACTCTCTTGGTTTGGACCTGGCACTTAAAAAATGGTTAAGCTTAACTTCCCTTAACTTTTTCTATTCATTCTCTATGGTAGTGCTTAACACTACGGATGCAATATACCTTTGGCCAAACGTAGACTTCCTGGCGCTGTTTCGCTTTTCTGTGGCGGGGAATTTAAAAAGCGTAGTGTCATCTGTCAATCAATCATTCGCAGTGGAGGGGGGAGACCCGTTTTACGATCAGAATCAGAATCAGAAAGAGCTTTATTGCCAAGTGTGCTTGCACACACAAGGAATTTGTTTTGGTACTGAGGCTTCCAGTGGACATATACAAATACAAATACAACATGAAACATAATACTACAAATTATAAGAATAAAAAATAAAAATATAAATATATGAGAATAAAACTATCACAGTTGGGTTTAGTCAGAATAGACATTTTCAGATTTACAGATTATGAACCTATTTACAGTGTTTTGAATATTATAAATAAATAAATCTACATATAAGTATCACCTGAGTTGTAGGATATTGCACTAAACAGTGGGAGTATTGCACTTACAGGCATATGCCTTGGGAGGAGTGTTAACTGTTCAGGAGTGAAATGGCCTGTTGGAAGAAACTGTTCCTGTGCCGAGATGTTCTTGTGGCCAGTGATCTGAGTCTCCGTCTTGACGGTAATAGTTCGAACAGGTGGTGTCCAGGGTGAGTGGAGTCTGTGATGATTTTACCTGCTCTCTTCCTCACTCTGGAAGAGTACCGGTCCTGGAGGTTTGGCAGGGGGGCACCAATGATCCTCTCCGCAGTCCGGACTGTCCGTTGTAGTCTCCTGATGTCTGATTTGGTAGCTGAACCAAACCAGACAGTGGTGGAAGCGCACAAGACAGACTCAATGACGGCTGAGTAGAACTGAATCAGCAGATCCTGTGGCAGGTTGAACTTCCTCAGCTGGCGAAGGAAGTACAGTCTCTGCTGGGCCTTTTTCACAGTGGAGTCAATGTGATTGTCCCACTTCAGGTCCTGAGAGATGATAGTGCCCAGGAACCTGAATGACTCCACTGCTTCCACAGTGCTGTTCATGATGGTGAGTGGGGGGAGTGCTGAGCTGTTCCTCCTGAAGTCCACGATCATCTCCACTGTTTTGAGCGTGTTCAGCTCAAGGTTGTTATAACTGCACCAGGCAGCCAGCTGTTCAACCTCCAGTCTGTAAGCAGACTCGTCACCGTTTTGGATGAGACCGATGACAGTGGTGTCGTCTGCAAATTTCAGGAGCTTGACAGTGGGGTCTTTAGAAGTGCAGTCATTAGTGTACAGGGAGAAGAGCAGTGGGGAGAGAACGCACCCTTGGGGGGCTCCGGTGCTGATTGTGAGTGTCTTGGATGTGTGTTTCCCCAGTCTCACTCGCTGCTGCCGGTCCGTCAGGAAGCTGGTGATCCACTGACAGATCGAGGATGGTATGGAGAGCTGGGTCAGTTTGACTGTGAGAAGACCAGGCATGATGGTATTGAAGGCCGAACTGAAGTCCACAAAGAGGATCCTTGCATAAGTCCCTGGTCTGTCGAGATGTTGCAGGATATAATGCAGTCCCATGTTAACTGCATCATCCACAGACCTGTTTGCTCTGTAAGCAAACTGAAAGGGATCCAGCAGGGGTCCAGTGATGTCCTTCAGGTGGGCCAGCACCAGTCTTTCAAACGACTTCATGACCACAGACGTGAGAGCGACAGGTCTGTAGTCATTAAGTCCAGTGATTTTGGGTTTTTTGGGGACAGGAATGATAGTGGAGCGTTTGAAGCAGCAGGGAACTTCACACTGCTCCAATGATCTGTTGAAGATCTGCGTGAAGACTAGGGCCAGTTGGTCAGCGCAGGCTTTTAAACAAGCAGATGAGATGCCGTCTGGGCCTGAATCTTTCCTAGTCTTCTGTTTTTTGAAGACTCGGCTCACGTCCTCCACTCAGACCTTAAGCTCAGGTTGGATGGCAGGAGGGGGGAGTGATAATTGGAGTGCAGGAGGTGATGGTGAATGTGTGAAGTGCAGATCAGACCGGGTGTGTGTTGTGAATGAGGGCTTTTCAAACCGGCAGTAAAATGAATTTAAATCGTCAGCCAGGTGTTGATTGTCCACAGATCGAGGGGATGGTGACTTGTAGTTGGTGATGTTCCTCAGGCCATTCCAGACTGATGATGGGTTGTTGGATGAAATCTGTTTTTTCAGTTTATCAGAGTAGTTCCTTTTAGCAACTCTGATCTCCTTTGTCAATCTGTTTCTGGCCTGGTTATACAAGATTTTATCCCCACTTCTGTAAGCATCCTCTTTGGCATGACGAAGGTGTTTGAGTTTCCCAGTAAACCATGGTTTATCATTTGTGAATGATAAGAATGTCCTGGTAGGAATGCATGTATCCTCACAGAAACTTATATATGATGTTACAGTATCTGTGAGCTCATCCAGATCATTGGTAGCAGCTTCAAAAACAGTCCGATCAGTGCAATCAAAGCAGGCCTGTAGATTCTGCTCTGCTTCATTAGTCCATCTTTTTACAGTCCTTATTCCAGGTTTAGCTGATTTCAGTTTCTGCCTGTAGGTCGGTATGAGATGAACCAAACAGTGATCAGAGAGCCCCAAAGCTGCCCGTGGGACGGAGTGATAAGCATTTCTTATTGTGGTGTAACAGTGCTCCAGTATATTACTGTCTCTGGTGGGACATGTAACGTGCTGTCTGTATTTTGGTAGTTCACGGGAAAGATTTGCTTTGTTAAAATCCCCAAGAATGATTAAAAGAGAGTCTGGGTACCTTTGTTCCGTTTCAGATATTTGTTCAGCCAGCTGTTGTAGCGGCACGCTCACGCACGCGTCTGGAGGGATGTAAACATTCACGAGAATGAAAGAGGAAAATTCCCGAGGCGAGTAGAAGGGTTTACAGTTTATGAAATGTGCCTCTAAATTAGGAGAGCACATCTTCTTCAGTGTTGTTACATCTGAACACCAACTTTCGTTAATGTAGAAACACAATCCACCACCTCTCGTTTTCCCCGTTAGCTCCGCGATGCGATCCGCTCGGAACAGCTGGAAGCCCGGCAGATGTATTGCGTTGTCCGGTATGGCTTCACTCAGCCAGGTTTCAGTGAAGCACAAAGCAGCAGAGTTTAAAAAATCCTTGTTAGTGTGGGTGAGGAGAAGAAGTTCATCCATTTTGTTAGGAAGGGATCGGAGATTCGCGAGATGAATACTGGCGGAGTTTAACCAGCGCGCCGGCTCGCTTCCCGCGTTTGCGTCTGAACGCGCGTTTGAACAACACCGCTGCCCCTCCGACGAGAATGTCCAGCAAAACGTCTGAATAATCAAAAGCTGTAGAAAAGGTTTCTGGTGTGTGTTTCCTAATGTCCAGTAGTTCGTCTTTAGTTAAACTGATAGGAAAAGAATGACTAAACGCAGAACAAACGAACAAAAACAACACAATAGCTGGA
The DNA here is from genome assembly GCF_051911475.1 of Siphateles boraxobius. Lineage (NCBI taxonomy): Eukaryota > Metazoa > Chordata > Actinopteri > Cypriniformes > Leuciscidae > Siphateles > Siphateles boraxobius. The sequence goes on along the minus strand of NW_027509186.1, from coordinate 2,576,973 downwards.
GAGCTCCACACCGAGGCAGCCATCCGCGGCGCCATCTTGGATTTTGTGCCAATATCGGAGAGATATTTGTTTACCAACTTGTTAGGAAACTTGTTTTGTTTTGTTACTGTCTAAACTACCTTACCTGCAGACAGATTTTAACTCAGGTAACTGCATTTACATCATTATTCAAATATTTTATCATTTAAATTGCATGTATATTATCATGTAATCGTATTGTTATCGTGTTGAATGGTTTGTGACGTTAAGAAACAGCAAACCAAACTCCTGGGTTTAAATACAGCTGTTATTTTACAATGGTATCTTTGTTTGTAAAGGTGAATGTTTCATCATTGATTTCATCATTGAATGTTTCATTATATGATGCACTCAAATAATATGTTTAAAATATGTTAAAAGTGAAGTAAGATGTAATGTGCAGTAGTATGGAGGACCAAACTTGCAGAATTTAAAAATGAATAAATAAATGAATAAATAGATAAATAAATAAATATGATAATAGGAAAATAAATAATTGAATCAACGACTATAATAAAATAAATATCATTAATTTTTAATCAAATGTATTTTTGTATTATTTGTCCCCTAATTAATTATTATTTGCTTTTATATTTTAATGTATTTTTATTGTTTTAAATTATTTTTTTCCATTTATTCTTATATTTATTTATGCATTCATTTATTTTTATATGCATTTATTCCAATATGTATTTATTTCCACATTTATTTATTTTTAACCTTTATTTATTTACATTTTCTTTCTTTCTTTTTATATTTATTCTTACATGTCTTTGCCGTGCATAATAATGTGGGTTGGTCTTGCTTACCAAATATAAAAATGAATTACAGAATAAATAAAAGTTAAAAAATATTTTGTATGTAAAAATGTAAAAAAGAAAATAAATTAAGGAAAAAAACTACAATTTATTCTTTGATTAAGAATAAATCATATTTATTTTATCAATCCATTTAATCCTTTATTTATTTTCCTATTATCACATATTATCACCTATTATCTTTTTATTCATTTACATATTTATTTATTCATTTTTAATTTCTGCAGGTTCGGTCCTCCTATTGTCACCGATTCATTCATCAATGACACCACTTCATCAATCGCAACTCAGCGCACCTGGTCTCGCTCAACATCCCCGGAATTCTAATCGCTTCCACCTGCTCATCATCATTACACACCTTGTTGCACACCATTCATAAGCTTCAGTCTCCTCTCACTCAGCGTCCGGTCTCGTCTATCCGTTACCTGTGACTCACTGGTTCCTTGTGTTCATTGCCTGGTTCCAGTTATTGCCTGACTTCAAGTGGTTTTCACTCCATGCTAATGTCCTATTTATATCTCCTCTGCAGCGGCCGTGAATTGGGTTTCTTGATACTCACGATCACCTTCCTGTGTTTCACCTGCACTGATCTACGACTGTTCAAGTGTCCTTCAGTAAGATCCAGCTGATCAAGTCGAGCTCTTTCTGTATCACTCCTGTTCACGGAATCCTCTGGGACTTGGGAATTAGCCTTTCGCCGAGCCCCGCCCCCCTTAGTTACTGTTGCTACGACCGACAAACAAATGGTCAAACACGACCAGCGGGACAGATTGCCATGACGGGAAGAGGTGTACCCGTGCGTGTCAGTGACCTTTTTTGGATCAATACCTCCGCGATATCCTCCAGATCGAGGCAAAATGGGTTACAGTATGCAGAGGAGGGATATATTCCAAATATAAAATACGCAATGAAGGAGACACGACTACTATCGAGGCTAATGCTTATACTGTCTCAAGCGAAATCTGAGAAACCCTATGACCTGTACCTCAAATGCAACCAGCACAGCCTTTAAGAAGATTTTATAAGCTGGTTCAGTGGCCAATTGTTTGGAGTTAGAAATATATAACTCGCGCTGCATATTTAGTAATTTTGCCTCCGATACAGGATTATACATTCTCTTTAACGAGCAGGTTGTTCATTACCACGGCAACCGCTTGCGTGTCATGCTGAATGCGATTTTCGTGTTTATAAAGTAACTATACATAAGAGACAGAAAGATGCAGATAATCATACATTATTTAAGGTTATTTCTATTCGTTACGATATTGATATTAACTGATGTTGTCAAGCAAGCTTCATGCTTTCCCCGTTGCGAACCTGCACTCCTCTAAACTGTAACGTTAGCCTACAGGTGCTGCACTGCTAGTGACTGTTGCTCATTTCTCCCCGAAAATATCATGTTAACAACAAACCTTTAGAAAACGTAATTCCTTTGTGGATCCTCTTGATCTGCTTTCTCCATGTTTCTTTGACTAATCTCAGTGTCAGTCTCACGCTTGCTGCACGCGAGTTAACCATGTTCAACACATGTAACTGGGAGTGGGGCCGTCCACACTGTTTTTATCCATTGTAGGCACCGCTCACGTTGTGTTTTCGGCTTTGGAAACGGATAGAACACAACTCCTCCAGACAATCTCTCGGGGTATCTAGTGTCCGATTTACAAACGCCGTGGGCACCGCTTCACCATCTTGCTTGGAGTCAATGTTTGACGGACCTGCTCACATAGTAACGGTTGCTATGATGTGTGATTGGTCAATGGCCGTTTTGGGGGAGGGGCCGGCGAAAGGTCAATTCCCCGGGACATCACGAGCCTTCAAGTATTCTAAAGTTGCTTATGCTTGTTTAAATAAACATTGTCACTCTATCTTTGTGTCTTCGTCCATCAGTACAAGCCTGACAGAAGACCGGACCATACTATGCAAGCTTCATCGGCTCATAATGTTCTACATTCCGGTGCTGAGACCACGCAGGGCACCACCGCATCGACTGCCACAGTACATTCGCCTCTCATCGCAGCGGACGCTGCATCATCCAGTCCACCTACCTCACTTCAAGAAACCCTCGCTGAACTTAGTCGCACTCTACAGAGTCTCCGACCGGCATCCAGTAGCCCCATGGCCCGACCCGCTTCATATTCGGGAGACGAGACATGCAGTGGATTCCTTTTGCAGTGTCGACTTTACATGGAGATCCACGCCCACCAATTCATCTCTGAAAGAGCCAAGATATCCTATGGGTACAGGAATGAGCTATGGGTTTCTAATGCCTGCTCTACAATCGTTGAGTTGCTTTCTGGAACACTTTCAAGTTGTCTTCGCACAAACCTCGAATGCGGTTTCCATCCACGATCAGCTGCTATGTTAACGTCAGGGCTGTTCTACGGTGGCAGACTATGCCCTGCAGTTAAATTAGCAGCTTTTTGCCATGTTAAAAACACTGGGCAGTCTATAGTTTCAGTCGCTCTTGAACAAGCGTACCCTAGAAGAGGTGGGACTGACGTCCAAATCAAGTTTCCGTTGTGTAGTGGTTATCACGTTCGCTTTACACGCAACGGCCAGTCGCATGTAGGTGTAGAGCGTTGCTAGCCAATAAGAACGCAGGAAATTCCAGGGAGGCGGGACTGAAAAAATACACGAAATAACAGGTTCGATTCCCGTCTCGACCACAAATACCATAAAGTGTATCTACTGTAGATTCAAAAATGATTAGAAACTCATGTTAAGTACGATTTACATATAATAAACTAACTTTGTGCACAAAATAGAATAAAACGTGTAAGATTTGTTATTGTGTAGGATGTACAAAATGTGCAATTACCTTAATAAACATTTACATTATAATAGGGTATAGTTTTCTTTAATATAGAAAATATTTTAATGTGAATAATTGTAAAGAACATTTTGATAATGTTTTAGACTTTTACATTTTACATTGAGATATTTACATTATATTTGTTTAACTATGTACACAAATCCAATATATATATGAAATATAACCAGTAAACACCAAATAGTAAGTTTCTCGTTTTATTTATAGTACAAAAATATACATATTATTATGTAAAACTGAAAAAGGTAATGTATTAAATACTTATAGATTAAACAAAAATAACATTAATAATATTAATAATAATAATAATAAAATATAAAGCTGTGGAGAACAAGGGAAAAAAAGATTTTTTAAATCAAATAATTATGTAGTGTTTAATGATAACAGTTATTAACATTTAGTGTTTACACATCTGAGCAAGATAAAATAATGCAAGTCAATACATCCTCCATCTGGACTCCAAAAGCCTCCATCTGTACTCCATAACATCTTGCAAGTAGCTAGTAACAGGTGCTTCCGTCTGTGCAGACGTCATTGATGCAGGAGCTGTAGGTGCTGATTGTGCTGCAGGAGGTGGTACAGAGCCATCAGTCTGTGAAGAAGGTCTACACACAGGAGCTGGTGGACTGGGAGAACTAGAGACTGCATGTGATGTCGGTGAAGGCTGTGGCAGAACTGCACGTAACACAAAGCAAAGGAAATAAATGCATATATATATATATATATATATATATATATGCGTGTATAACACATTTAATGCACGTGTGTTTAACTGTCTTTACTTTTTTTCTTCGAGTAGCTGGGAACAGGGGTTTCAGTCAGTGCAGACGGCATTGGTGCAGGTGTAGGTGCTGATTGTGCTTGAGAAGAGGTGGGACTGACGTCCAAATCAAGTTTCCGTATTGTAGTGGTTATCACGTTCGCTTTACACGCGAAAGGTGCTCAGTTCAAAACTGTCCGGAAACAAGTGGAGGCATTTTAAATATAAATGCTGCAATTCGCTATAACACTCTTACTTTTGAGACAGGTGAAGGCCATCGTACCAAGGAGCTGTAGGCAGACTGCCATGCCGAATGACCTCTGTTCTGTTGTTTGTGGAATTTACAGACTGTCACACTGCTTGCAGAGCAGATTATGGGAAGGAGCCATCTTCTAACAAGCACATGTGTCTCATCAATAGGTTTCTGTAGTGTAGTGTTCATCACATTCGCCTAACACGTGAAAGGTCCTCGGTTCGCAACCGAGCAGAAACAGCGGTTGGATTCTGACAGAAACTGTTTGCCACGCTAGGTGGGTGCAGCACTCATTTCCTTTATATGGTTTTTAATAAGCGTGCACCTAAAGATTTATGTCTGCAACATGAAGACTGTTTCCGTAGTGTAATGGTTATCACGTTGCCTCACCCGCGAAAGGTCCCCAGTTCGAAACTGGGCGGAAACTGTGGGTGGTTTTTGCAAAAATATCGTATGTGATTTTCTGTTGAGCAGGTCGGTACACTTGCAGGAATGTTTGTGGTTTAATCTCTTTAGAAAAGGACAAAAATAAAACAAATGACCATTGAGGTTTCCTGTGTTTCGCTGTAATCCAGCAATTCGCTACAAAACCCTTACTTTTGAGACAGGTCAAGGCCATCGTACCAAGGAGCTGTAGGCAGACTGCCATGCTGAATGACCTCTGTTCTGTTGTTTGTGGAATTTACAGACTGTCACACTGCTTGCAGGGCAGATTATGGGAAGGAGCCATCTTCTAAAAAACACATGCGTCTCATCAATAGGTTTCCGTAGTGTAGTGGATAACACGTTTGCTTTACAATTTTTCTGAAATGTCATGACTTGAAATTCCAGGTGCCATAGAATCCCATAAATTGCACTAAAGTGTTACTTTAAAGGTCATGTACTGCAGGTCAGTGTTACTTTAATGTTTGGTTAATTCTAGCATGAACTGAATTGCAGTGCTTTGTCAACATTACTGCATTTCTGGATAAACTTGCCAGAGGGTTAAAGACTCTAGCTTGAGCCTGCAGCCAAAGGTTAGGTTTGTCAGAAGTGGGATTCGAACCCACGCCTCCAGGGGAGACTGCGACCTGAACGCCAGCTGCCGAAGGATAGTCTGTCAAAATGGGGATAATGTTGAACAATGTTGAACGCCACAGCCAATCACGTTGACGCGCTATAACATTTGCAGCCAATTAGAGAGCGCCATTCTCGACATTATAACATTTGCAGCCAATCAGAGAGCGCCATTCTTGACTTTTTCCTTATCATTTTCGACATTTGACCAATCAGAGTACAAGGAAATGTCGATGGCACGTTTACGCTTAGCACCGCTAGGAGGAGGAGTCAGGAAGCTAGCCAAGTGTCAATCAAGTTGCCGAACTGAGCCGAAGGTGTACGAAGTAATGACATATCCTGAGGGGCGTGTCAGAGGTCAAAAAGTTCAGACGTCGAGCATCACTGTCACAGAGGTTAGGCAGCATCATTTTAACGGAGGACTGCGAAACTTATTTTCGGACAATGTAATTTTATATTTGTATATAATTGTATATATTATAATTGTAAATATCGTGTGTGCTTTTTTTAAGAAATAATTTGTATTATAGTAGTTTTGTTCAAAACGATATAACCTAACCGTTAGCCCCCCAACAAAAAAATGTCTGGCAAAAAATCCCATAAAGCCATGTCAGATACTGACTGGATTGCAAGGCTAAAAAAGTTTGCCAGCACAGGAGTTTGGCCATCAAATGAGGGTAACAGGCCAGCTCCTCGACAGAAAAAGTGGCATGACGTGTACCAAAGGGTGAGTGTGCTTTTGTCACCTTTGCATGATGTAATAATTGTAATCCTAATCATTTAATTCAATGTCATCATTATTTATAGATATGTATGTAGATAATGTTGCAGGTATTTGAGACTTATGTTTATTTATGTAAAAAAAAAACTTTTTTTTGCACTGGGAGATTCAGAGATTTGAGGCAGTGGGGGTGGGGATGTTGAGTGAATGGATGTTTTTTTGAAGGTGTGAAATGTTCCTCTCTTGTTCTTTTAAAGGAGGATACAAACTTTACTCACTCTTTATCTCTAATTTTAATCTAATCTTTATCTCTCCCCTGGAGGCGTGGGTTCGAATCCCACTTCTGACAAACCTAACCTTTGGCTGCGGGCCCAAGCTAGAGTCTTTAACCCTCTGGCAAGTTTATCAAGAAATGCAGTAATGTTGACAAAGCACTGCAAATCAGTTCATGCTAGAATAAACCAAACATTAAAGTAACACTGACCTGCAGTACATGACCTTTAAAGTAACACTTTAGTGCAATGTATGGGATTCTATGGCACTTGGAATTTCAAGTCATGACATTTCAGAAAAAATGGACATGTTGATTGAATCGGATTCAACTGAATTTCACGAAATAACATGTTGTGATGTTTACCGGAAGAAGATGTAGTAGAATTTCATGGCAAGGATTCTTGGAAATTTCTTGGAATGAAATGTCATGGGTTTGGGGGCATGGGGTGGAGTGTCATGACACAAGATTCAAGGAATGTCATGTAAAACATTACAATAGCTTTAACAAGACATGCCATTAGAATGAAAGAATGATATAAGCCTTAACAAAACATTGTAACAACACTGACACATATGACATGAATATGAGAGTAATACTATTACTGCATTTGTTCAACATTAGTCTTAAAAAAACACTGGATTTCAATTACAGTGCATATGAAGAAATGGACAAAGGCATAAAAGGGAATACAGAAAGCAGCTCCTTTATTTACACGGTCCCGTGTATCAAAAAGCACCATTCTGCCCCGTGTGAGGCTCGAACTCACGACCTTCAGATTATGAGACTGACGCGCTGCCTAACTGCGCCAACGAGGCATGTGCTCTGACTCGGGTGGGCGGTGAAGCCCTATATTGTAGATCACCTGCAAAAATGCTGCTCACCACTGGCCATCAAGTCAGGATGGCCGAGCGGTCTAAGGCGCTTTGTCAGTTCGCAGTCTCCCCTGGAGGCGTGGGTTCGAATCCCACTTCTGACAAACCTAACCTTTGGCTGCGGGCTCAAGCTAGAGTCTTTAACCCTCTGGCAAGTTTATCCAGAAATGCAGTAATGTTGACAAAGCACTGCAATTCAGTTCATGCTAGAATTAACCAAACATTAAAGTAACACTGACCTGAAGTACATGGCCTTTAAAGCAACACTTTAGTGCACTACACTACGGAAACTTGAGTGGAACGTCAGTCCCACCTCTTCTAGGTTACGCTTGTTCAAAAGCGACTGAAACTATAGACTGCCCAGTGTTTTTAACATGGCAAAAAGTCGCTAATTTTGTTGTGTTACGACCCTGCGTTCCGCTTGCTCGACTGTTGGTGACGGTTTTGCTCAGAGAGAGCTTGGGAGATCGCACACCCCTGCTTCCTCATTATCCTTAATTATGAAGAGGATAAAACAGTGGATTGAACATCTTCTCTTCACTTTCGTCCAGAGGATTGACAGCCTCTGGCGAAGTCATTCGAACCTTTGATTTACAGCCCATACTAGCCTTCTTTTACTCCCCAACTGGATTATGATTTTTCCCCTTTTGATTTGAAACCCTAGACTTTGTTATATTTAGTTAATTGTGATTTTTGAGGACAAATAAAATCTTGCAAGTCATTTTGGTGTACTTGTTTACTTTATGTATGGCCGAAACGAGCTGGCCGTAACATAAATTGGGAGTCTCGTCCGCGATCCTATCGGGGTAGGAAACGTTGGTAAGTATGGGTTGTATCTGTGTATGTTTTTGTGAATGGTTACCTTTATAAATGAGAACTCTGGTGAATTAGAGTGTTTCCAGCTGTATTGTGAATACAATCCTTCCGACGGAGCACTGTTTGTTGTTTTGTTTTGTTATTTTGCCTTTCTTGTTTTTGGAGGTTATCCTGGGTGGAGATTAAATCTCTGTAGGGGGTACGCTTCCGGACTTTCAGTTTGACTGATAGTTGCAGAGTTCAGCGTTTAATGTTGCCTCGAGCCCGGTACATCTCTGAAGACTAGGTAAGATTTAGTTAGTGTTTTTCTGAGTTAGGAGCTGGAGTTCTCTTATATTATAAATGGTAAATCCATTCTACAAAAATAAAAAAAGTTAAATCGTTGCGTTTGCGCGTATAGTGCAGTTTATTTTGCGCTTACACTGTGTTTTGACTTGTGGGAAGTCTTTGGACATTTTTGTGAATGAGATTGTGTAATACGGTGACGTAGTTCCTTTTTGAAGCAGTGGCTTATGGGAATTATATTTCGAGTGAACAGCGTCTCACGTGTGTTAGCTTGTAGTTTCGTTTGTCTTATTGTGTATAAAACATACGAACAAAATGTCTTCGGTGGTCGAGGATTCCTTTGCGTGTCCATCAGAAGCTTTGCTTGAGAGTTGTACAAAGGAGCAGTTGGTGCAAATCGCCGAACGCTTGAGTGTTGATTTTACTTCTCAAGAGAAGAGGCTGAAGGAGACTATGGTGACTACTCTGAAGCGGTCACTTGTTGATAGAGGAGTTATAGAGGTAAACACTGAGTTAATCACTCCGAGTGAATCATTTGTGTCTACTCCTGTTGAGGTTTATAGTGAAAGTGAGACAAAATTTCCAGAGTTGTCTTTGCAAGAGAAGCAACTGTGTTTAGATGCCGCGAAATTTGTGCAGAACGTGATGATCGCGCTATGAAAGAGCGAGCGGTAGAGAGAGAATTTGAAGAGAGAAAATTAAATCAACAGTTAGCTATGCGGAAAATGGAGCTTGAGTTAGAGAGGGAACGTGAAGAGAGAACATTTCAGTTAGAGAGGGAACGTGACGAGAGAGCGTTTCAGATAAAAAAGTTGGAGTTAGAATTAGCAGCATAGACAGCTGAAGGTTCACAAGCGAATGTGCCTCCTGTTCCACAATGGCATGCGAATGCAGGTGAACCTGTATTTGACGTTCACAGGAATATAAGATTAGTGCCGCCATTTTCTGAAAAGGAAGTGGATAAATATTTATATCATTTTGAACGTGTTGCTTTGTCCATGAAATGGCCGAAAAGCTTTTGGACTTTATTGTTGCAGTGTGTGTTTACAGGTAAAGCTCAATAAGTTTATTCTGCACTCTCACTGGAACAGATTGGTGAGTATGATGTGGTGAAATTTGCTGTGTTGCATGCATATGAACTTGTGCCTGAGGCATATTGTCAAAAATTTAGGAATTTGAGTAAAGCTGATGAATGTACTTATGTTGAATTTGCAAGAGGGAAAGAGGACCTATTTGATCGTTGGAGCATTTCAATGAAAGTTACAACTAAGGAGCAATTAAGAGAATTCGTGCTCTTAGAGGAGTTTAAACATTGTGTTCCTCATGCTGTAGCTAGGCATCTCACTGAACACAAGGTGAATACACTTTCAGAAGCTGCTATCATGGCTGATGAATTTGTGTTAACCCATGGGTCATTCAGTGCAGTAGGTCTTAAAACCAACAATATGAGTAACTCTAAGTTTTGCTTTCAACCTAAGACAAAGTCTTATGTGATGAGTAGGAATAGTAAGACAACAGTGGCTGAACATTCTAGTAAACCTGCACTCTCACGGGACATGGTTTGCTTTTATTGTAAGAAGCCTGGTCATAAAATATCGGACTGTCTCACTCTCGAGAAGAAAGAGAGATTGTCGAAATATGTTGCTTTGGTCTCTGCTTCATCATTGATTATTGACACTTGTGATGAGAAAGATCGTCATTCATCTAGTTCTAGTGATCAATCTGTTGATCAGTGTATAACTTCTGTTGATTATGCACCCTTTATCATTGAGGGAAATGTGTCATTGCCTGGTTCAAACGAAACGGTGCCAGTACGTCTTCTTCGAGATACGGGAGCTGCGCAGTCGTTTCTTTTAGAGGGAATTTTGCCTATGACTTCTGAAACCGCTACTGGAACTCATGTATTAGTGCGAGGGTTTGAGATGAGGTTTACTGAAGTGCCTTTGCATCGAATCCATCTTTCCTCTGCCATTGTATCTGGTGAAGTAGTAGTTGGTGTTCGTCCTGCACTTCCAGTTCCTGGGATTACATTTTGGGAAATGATTTAGCTGGTGAGAATGTTTGGGGAAGGAGTGATGTGGCAGCTCCACCCATAATAGCATCTACACCTAGGAAATCTGATGTTGGAAATTGTAGAGAATCTCGTGATTTGTTTCCAGCTTGTGCAGTCACTCAATCAATGGCTAAACCATTAATTGAAAATGAAGTTGAAGTTCCACTGCATGACACCTTCTTTTATACTGTTCATACAGGTGACTCAGGATCTGATGTGTCCAAATGTCCTGAGCAGAGAGACCTGAAATCCTGTTCTTCGTTGTCTTGTGATCACAAAGATTCGACAGTGTTGCGACATGAATCTACCGATACATCAGAGGTTCTGTCCACTCCTGAGAAAACCAATGGTGATCTCTCTGATGTTGATTGTTCTCTGACTTCTTTGTTACAGATTTTTCGAGAGGATTTGATTAGAGCTCAACAGAGCGACGACAGTCTTAAAACCTTATTCTCTGAAGTAGGGTCTAAGAAATGTTCTGATCCTCAGTCTTCTTCGTACTTTCTTGATGATGGTCTGCTTTGTCGGAAAGTGCTGCTGCATGAAGATGTTTCTCTAGAACCTAAAACTCAGATTGTGAGTCAGATCTCAGATCTTTTCTATAATAACTATCTGTTGAATACTCCTGATCAGAGAAAGAAAGTACAAGTATGTCACAGTAATCTGTTGAAATTGTACATAGCTCCTGTTCGTTCCATTACTGTTAATGTGGTAAACTCTTGTGATTCTTTTCCCGAATTGTCATCTTCCTTTCGTAGCCCGAGTAAGGATTCTTTGGAGAATGTTGATGAGGATGAGAGTTTTCTTTCTCGAGAAAAAGTCGACGGACGACTATAAACTCTGAGATTCTTATTAATCTTTCCTCCCATCTTTCTTATCTGACAGAGGAGGAGAGGAGTGATGTCACTGAGTTGGTGATGTCATTTCCCTCTCTTTTCCGTGATGTTCCTGGTCGTACTTCTATCATAGAACATGATATCGACGTAGGAGCCTCGTGTCCGATTAAACAAAACGCATATCGAGTCAATCCTTTTAAAAGAGATTTGCTGAAACAAGAGGTGAACTATCTACTTGCTCATGATCTGGCTGAATCTAGTTTCAGTTCATAGAGTTCCCCTTGTGTTCTAGTATATAAATCTGATGGCTCATATCGATTCTGCACAGATTATCGAAAACTTAATTCTGTTACTAAGCCGGATTGCTTCCCTTTGCCTCGAGTTGATGACTGCGTCGATCATGTTGGCTCTGCCCGATATGTTAGTAAGTTCGATCTCTTAAAGGGATATTGGCAGGTGCCTTTGACTAGTAGAGCGAAGGAATTATCCACCTTCGTCACACCTGATGTTTTCCTGCAGTATACGGTTATGCCTTTCGGAGTGCGAAATGCACCCGCGACGTTCCAGCGTCTCGTAAATCGTATACTTTATGGAATGTCAGGATGTGAGGCATATCTTGACGACGTGGTGTTGTATAATTCCTCCTGGTCTGAACATCTTAACTAGATTAAAGAATTGTTTTCTCGTTTAGCAAAGGGTAATCTTACCATAAACCTCGCTAAATCGGAATTCGTGAAGGCAACCGTTACCTATTTAGGTAAAGTCGTGGGAAACAGTTGTGTAAAGCCTATTGAGACCAAGGTCGAAGCCATTTGTGACTTTCCCGTACCCACCACTCGTCGCAAATTGCGACGGTTTCTCGGTATGGTGGGATATTACCGGAGCTTCTGCGAAAATTTTGCCAGTGTAGTCTCACCTCTTACCGATTTATTGAGTCCAAAGTTGACTTTTCGGTGGTCTGAGCTCTGTCAACAGGCTTTTGAAAATTGTAAAGCATTGCTGGCGTGTGCCCCTGTTTTAACAGCCCCGGATTTTGAGAAATCTTTTAGCCTTGCAATCGATGCAAGTGCTTGTGGTGCGGGCGCTGTTCTCTTACAGGAGGGTTCGAACAAGGTTCTACATCCTGTAAGTTACTTTTCAAAAAAGTTTAATCGACATCAAAAGGTATACTCTACCATTGAGACGGAAGCTCTTGCCCTAGTGTTGGCCGTGCAACATTTTGAGGTATACCTAGGGTCAATCGCTGCACCGATTATCATCTATACGGATCATAATCCGTTGGTTTTCTCGAATCGAATGAGAAATCGAAATCAGCGACTTATGCGATGGAGTCTCATCTTACAACCTTTCCATCTTGAGATTCAACACATCCGAGGAAAAAATAATGTCATAGCTGACACACTTTCTAGAGCATAACCTAATCTCTGCGTTGTTCATTTCTATTCTTTGCATCTCTAGGGCCCAGAGTAGCTGAAGAATGAAGACTGCCCAGTGTTTTTAACATGGCAAAAATCTGCAAATTTTTTTGGCAGACCAAACATTTTTTATTACTGTACAGGAAACCTCAATGGCCATTTGTTTTATTTTTTGTCCTTTTCTAAAGAGATTAAACCACAAACATCCCTGCAAGTGTACTGACCTGCTCAAAAGAAAAACGCATACGAAATTTTTGCAAAAACCACCCACAGTTTCCGCCCAGTTTCGAACTGATGACCACTACACTACAGAAACCTATTGATGAGATGCATGTGCTTTTTAGAAGATGGCTCCTTCCCATAATCTGCCCTGCAAGCAGTGTGACAGTCTGTAAATTCCACAAACAACAGAACAGAGGTCATTCGGCATGGCAGTCTGCCTACAGCTCCTTGGTACGATGGCCTTCACCTGTCTCAAAAGGAAATGAGCGCTACACCCACCTAGCGTGGCAAACAATTTAAATTTTCTGTCAGAATCCAACCGCTGTTTCTGCTCGGTTTCAAACCGAGGACCTTTTGCGTGTTAGGGGAACGTGATGACCACTACACTACAGAAACCTATTGATGAGATGCATGTGCTTTTTAGAAGATGGCTCCTTCCCATAATCTGCCCTGCAAGCAGTGTGACAGTCTGTAAATTCCGGAAACAACAGAACAGAGGTCAATGAAGTGTACTGACCTGCTCGACAGAAAATCGCATACGAAATTCTTGCAGAAACCACCACCAGTTTCCGCCCAGTTTCGAACTGGGGACCTTTCGCATGTGAGGCGAACGTGATAATCACTACACTACGGAAACACGTCTTCAGGTTGCAGACATAAATCTTTAGGTACACGCTTGTTAAAAAGCGTATAAAGGAAATGAGCGCTACACCCACCTTACGTGGCAAACAGTTTAAAGTTTCTGTCAGAATCCAACCGCTGTTTCTGCTCGGTTTCGAACCGAGGACCTTTCGCGTGTTAGGCGAACGTGATGACCACTACACTACAGAAACCTATTGATGAGATGCATGTGCTTTTTCTGCCCTGGAAGCAGTGTGACAGTCTGTAAATTCCACAAACAACAGAACAGAGGTCATTCGCCATGGCAGTCTGCCTACAGCTCCTTGGTACGATGGCCTTCACCTGTCTCAAAAGTAAGGGTTATGTAGCGAATTGCAGCATTTATATTTAAAATGCCTCCACTTGTTTCCGCCCAGTTTTGAACTGAGGACCTTTCGCGTGTAAAGCGAACGTGATAACCACTACACTACGGAAACTTGGTTTGGACGTCTGTTACGACCCCCATGTGGGTCATATTGTGTGGGTTCGGTTGTCTTTGTTACTTGTTTTGTAGGTTGGAGTTGGAGTGAGTGACGTCATGATGACTGATGGTTTACACCTGTGCTAGAGCTGATGCCGGCAAACAAAAGCAGCTCCCTTCGGGCGTGACGGGGCGCGCTCTCCCCTCGTGCCATTTTGTTGTTGTCTTGTTCCCGTTTTGGTCTATTCTCTTACTTTATTATTTTTACTTTAATAAATGTTATTCCTTTTTCCATACCACTTTAACGTGTCATCTCCTTCTTTGTCGCGGCTTGCGAGTCGGCCGTGACACGTCAGTCCCACCTCTTCTAGCGTACGCTTGTTCAAAAGCGACTGAAACTATAGACTGCCTAGTGTTTTTAACATGGCATAAAGCTGCTAATTTTGTTGGCAGACCAAACATTTTGAACTGAGGACCTTTCGCGTGTAAAGCGAACGTGATAACCACTACACTACGGAAACTTGATTTGGACATCAGTCCCACCTCTTCTAGGGTACGATTGTTCAAAAGCGACTGAAGCTATAGACTGCCCAGTGTTTTTAACATGGCAAAAAGCTGCTAATTTTGTTGGCAGACCAAACATTTTTTATTACAGTACAGGAAACCTCAATGGCCATTTGTTTTATTTGTGTCCTTTTCTAAAGAGATTAAACCACAAACATCTCTGCAAGTGTACTGACCTGCTCAACAGAAAATCGAATACGAAATTTTTGCGAAAACCACCCACAGTTTCCGCCCAGTTTTGAACTGGGGACCTTGCACGTGTGAGGCGAACGTGATAACCACTACACTACGGAAACTTGATTTGGATGTCAGTCCCACCTCTTCTAGGGTACGCTTGTTCAAAAGCGACTGAAACTATAGACTGCCTAGTGTTTTTAACATGGCAAAAAGCTGCTAATTTTGTTGGCAGACCAAACATTTTGAACTGAGGACCTTTCACGTGTAAAGCGAACGTGATAACCACTACAATATGGAAACTAGATTTGGACATCAGTCCCACCTCTTCTAGGGTGCGCATGTTCAAAAGCGACTGAAGCTATAGACTGCCCAGAGTTTTTAACATGGCAAAAAGCTGTTAATTTTGTTGGCAGACCAAACATTTTTTATTACTATACAGGAAACCTCAATGGCCATTTGTTTTATTTTTGTCCTTTTCTAAAGAGATTAAACCACAATCATCCCTGCAATTGTACTGACCTGCTCAATAGAAAATTGCATACGAAATTTTTGCAAAAACCACCCACAGTTTCCGCCCAGTTTCGAATTGGGGTCCTTTCGCGTGTGAGGAGAACATGATAACCTCTACACTATGGAAACACGTCTTCAGGTTGCAGACATAAATCTTTAGGTGCACGCTTGTTAAAAAGCGTATAAAAGAAATGAGCGCTACACCCACCTAGCGTGGCAAACAGTTTAAATTTTCTGTCAGAATCCAACCGCTGTTTCTGCTCGGTTTCGAACCGAGGACCTTTCGCGCGGGAGCCGAAAATGGTTAAGCTAACTTCCCTTAACTTTTCCCATTCATTCTCTTTGGTACTGCTCAACACAATGGATGCAATATACCTTTGGCCACACGTAGACTTCCTGGCGCTGTTTCGCTTTTCGGTGGCGGGGAATTTTAAAGGGGTCATGACATGTTTTTTTGTTTTGTTTTATTATTTTCCCTTAGGTGCAATTATAGTATTACTATAGTTTTTTGTACAAAAAAACTTTAAAAATATAGTGATTTATGACTGTTTCTCACCTCTGATTCAAACAGTCTGTTTTGGAGGTGTTTTCCCTTTAAGAGTTCAGTGTTAACGCCCACTGTTATGATTGGCTAACGTCAGTGCTGCTTATGCATAAATTATTAACGTTTATCATTTTGTATCACACGTAGACTACACAATGCTCCACCACGTGAAACTTCGGTCTTCCGATCTTTTACCATCGTGTCAATTCTCAATTGATTTTGATTCAAATGCGCGAGGGAGTGAGAGAGAGAGAGAGAGAGAGAGAGAGAGAGAGAGAGAGAGAGAGAGAGAGAGAGAGAGAGAGAGAGAGAGAGAGAGAGAGAGAGTTTGAAGGCGCGCGCGCGGCCTGGGCTCTCTCTCTCTCTCTCTCTGCTCGTTCTTCAGTAACATGCCCTGTCACACTCATCTGATCACTCACCGTTCAAATTAAGCTTTGGCGGGCTGCATATGCTGCAAATAAACTGCATCCGACTGTTTTCCTTGACGTCTGGATCGTTCGGCAGCGTATTCAAAGACTCAAACAGGAACAGCACATCTGCGTAGCATCGCAGTCATCTTGTAAACAGACCCACTCGCTGCACGAGAACGCATGCGATGATGCGAAATGAGGCGTAGTTGTCTTGCGCTGGAGGCGGTCATATGCAAACGACTGGTACGTCACTTCGCACCGTGACGTCACTTCATACAATGGATCTAGAACGAGCTGTATTTAGAGCTTGATTAAATAAATGCTTCGTTTATAATGGGGAGGACGTCTTAAGCTATGAAACTTGCAGGAAGTTTTAATAGTACATAGATCTCTTATACACCAAAACATCAAGGCAAATTTGGTTTCTCATGTCATGACCCCTTTAAAAGCGTAGTGTCATCTGTCAATCAATCATTCGCAGTGGAGGAGGGGAGACCCGTTTTACGATCGGAGATATTTGTTTACCGAATTGTCAGCAAATTGTTTTGTTTTTTACAACAATTTTGTACAGTCTAAACTACCTTCAGACAGATTTTACCTCAGGTGACCACATATACATTATTATTCATATATTTTATCATTTAAATTGCATGTTGTTATCATGTAACGTAAGTTAAGTTAACTGTTAAGTTAATTGTATTGTTAATTGTGTTGAATTGATTGTGATGTTAAGAAACCCAGTAAACCAAACTCCTCGTTGTAAATACAGCTGTTATTTTATAAGAGTGTCTTTGTTTGTAACGGTGAATGTTTCATCATTGATTTCTTACTATGCAATCATATAAAATGTTTACAACTATGTGTTAACAGTGCAGTATGATGTAGTACTTTTAATGTAATTAATAAATAGTACACACAAATATAATACATTTGAATTACAAAAAAAAATGATTACAAAAAAATATGTGTGCAATTTAATGGTATAGTATATGAATAACATTTTATTGGGATAAAATAGATAATTAAACACAATAATAGTGTGTGAAAGAGGATATTGTGAAATTAATATGAATATTTATTTAATAATAAAATGGTTAATTTAATTGTTGTTTTATTTATTAAGAAATAAAATAATTGAAATCAGAATATAAGTGCGTTAATTAAGTGTGTTAATGCAACAGACCATAAACACTAATCAGCTCTTTGTGAATGTATATGTACAGCACAGCAGGATGCAGGTGAAAGTGATCTTCCCAGGCAAGATCAAAGTGTGCTTCAGGAAAGGACCGACTGGATATCTGAGACAAGATCCCTCAGATGAAGCCAAGAGGATCAAAGACAACCCCAATCTCCAGGACAAATCAGCCCCTTAAAGGGAAGACAAGGTCAAGGAGAATGCCCGCTCTGTTGTCTTCATGAGAGGAGGTGATGTGTCAGACAGAAAAGAGGTGCTTGGAGAGTATGTGCTTCAGTTTGGAAAGTACAAAGACAAATCATTCCGGTGGCTGCTAGAGAATGATGTAGGCTATACCATATTCTTGACTAAGAAGGTTGAGGAGGAGGAGGAGAGAGCCGGTCAGTTTAAACCAGAGGGTCCCAAAAAGGACAGCCTACTTTCATTTCTTGAGTACAGTAGAAGCTTACAGGAAATCGAGGACCTCCTAAATTAATTAACTGGAAGATCAGTGGCACCACCTGTGAGGAATGAAGATGACAACTTGGTTGGCTTTGGGATTAATGCAGAAAAGACTTGGAGGGATGTTTGGGAGAGCAGAGCAGATGGATATGCTGCATTTATCCTCCAGAAACAGTGCGTCACAGGCAGCAAAATGTTTCGGCTGCAGCAGTACCTCACTCAGAAAAAGAGCCAGCTTCAGAGTGTTTCAGCGGAACATGCTTCCACTGGCCTTACAGCATCTGCCTCTCATCCTCCAGGTTTGTTGACAGTACAGTTGAGTATATATAAGGTCGAATTGAAAAATTTAAATGTGGGATGACATATGATTCCCATCTTTGCTTTTATGCTTTGTTTTACAGAAATGGAGGATGATGAAGAATTGGAGAGAATGATGCTTTCTATATCCCCATCCAAAGTCCAAGGCCAACTGAGTTAGAAAACCTCACACAGACAAATTTTTGGATCAGTAAGATTTTTTTACTAAGTCTGTTATTTGATTCAAATACAAAATAAAACAGTCAAAATTGTGAAATATTATTAGATTTCAAAATAGCTGTTTTCTATGTGAATATATAATAAAGTGTAATTTATTTCTGTGATCAAAGCTGAATTTTCACCATCATTACTCCAGTATTCAGTGTCACATGATTCTGATGATTCGGTGCTCAAGAAACATTTCTCATTATTATCATTGTCAACAATTGTATTATTGTTACAGTATTACAGTACAACAAATAGTTATTTACATTTTTATTTCAGGATTCTTTGATGAATAGAAAGTTCAAAAGAACAGCATTTATCTGAAATAGAATCTTTTGAAACATTAAACACTATTGTTCAAAAGTTTGGGGTCAGTAAGAATTGTTAGTTATTTTTGGGGGGAAATAAATAAAATAAATCAATACTTTTATTCACGAAGGATGGATTAAATTCATCAAAAGTTACAGTAAAGGCATTTATAATGTTACAAAAGTTTCTATTTCAACACACACTATTTATTGTGGTTGCTATATCCATATTTTTCTGAATGTACACCCGTATGAATGTGGAGTATTGCTGTAAAAGAGCTTAATGCTCAGTCAATTTTCCCTGAATAAACAACAGTTGATGATATTTATAATTCCATCCTTTCATACCAATCTTTGGTTTGTTCTTTTTCCATAGAAGTGGAGGAAGGTGAAGAATTGGGGAGGATGATGCTACCCACATTTTCATCTAAAATTCCAGACCAACTGAGTGAGAACCACATACATATACATACATGCTCTATCAAACTGCATTCATTTCCATGAAACATCATTACATTTTTATACAGCGTTATTCAAGATGGTAAATGTTTGGCATGTTACATTGTTTCTGCGCTTTGCTATATATATATATATACTGAATATATACATACAAGCTACAGTATGGATTTTCACAGCAGCTTCGGTAACAAATTCGAGACAAATTCTGCTGTAAAGCAGCTCTAACAAGCCAATTGTGACATTATTCAGCTCAAGTCACTTCAGTATTGATTCAGTTCAATTCAAGATTCAGATCAATTGTGCATACATACTGTATATACAGTGTATTTGTGCATATAAATGTACATGTGACTCCTGTACACACCACTGTACACTGAACAAGCAGAAGGCACGTAGCAGTGCTTTACATTTTTCACATCTGTGTGTAGTTTGGTGTGTACTGAACTTTAACAGTAAAGGGTTTTATATGTCATTGTGTCTGTTTATGTTATAAATGCTTGAAAGTTTAATTATCTTCACAATGATCACTTCACTTCACTATTATCTTGCCAGGCTATTCCAGTAAAAAGCAAATCAGTTTTTTTTTCATTTACTGTTTACCAGCCTCTCTTAGTGAAAGACCATGGTTGATTACATGGTCAATGAATGGACAATTTCATCACTGACTACTGTTCTTCCAGCCCTTGGAATGCCACCACCACACATTCTTACACCTCAACCTTGCCCTCTCCTTGAGCCTGCTCTTCTCCCTGCTCCTCTCACTGCACCTCTCACTGCACCTCTCACTGCATCTCTCTCTGCATCTCTCACTGCATCTCTCACTGCACCTCTCACTGCATCTCACAATGCACCTCTCACTGCACATCTCACTGCACATCTCACTGCACCTCTCACTGCACCTCTCACTGCACCTCTCACTGCACCTCTCACTGCATCTCTCACTGCACCTCTCCCTGCTCCTCTCACTGCACCTCTCACTGCACCTCTCCCTGCTCCTCTCACTGCACCTCTCACTGCATCTCTCACTGCACCTCTCACTGCATCTCTCACTGCACCTCTCACTGCATCTCACAATGCACCTCTCACTGCACATCTCACTGCACATCTCACTGCACCTCTCACTGCACCTCTCACTGCACCTCTCACTGCATCTCTCACTGCACCTCTCCCTGCTCCTCTCACTGCACCTCTCACTGCACCTCTCCCTGCTCCTCTCACTGCACCTCTCACTGCATCTCTCACTGCACCTCTCACTGCATCTCTCACTGCACCTCTCACTGCATCTCTCACTGCACCTCTCACTGCATCTCTCACTGCACCTCTCACTGCATCTCACAATGCACCTTTCACTGCACCTCTCACTGCATCTCTCACTGCATCTCTCACTGCACATCTCACTGCATCTCTCACTGCACCTCTCACTGCATCTCACAATGCACCTCTCACTGCACCTCTCACTGCACCTCTCACTGCATCTCTCACTGCATCTCTCACTGCGCCTCTCACTGCACCTCTCACTGCACCTCTCACTGCATCTCTCACTGCACCTCTCACTGCATCTCTCACTGCATCTCTCACTGCACCTCTCACTGCATCTCTCACTGCACCTTCTCCCTGGGCCCCTTGGTCTTACTCTTCCTCATCCAGACATTACAGTGTTTGTCTTTTTCTGTTTATGTGTCCAAAAACATCACTCCTCAAAGTCCTCCTTTTACTGTATAAGTGTCAATGTAATAGGAAAAAATAACCCCTGCCACTGAGTCTAAGCCAGACTGGAATCAGCTATGGTTGGCCCAATTTACCCAACATAAATCAGCTGTGTCAATTATTCAATTGTTTGTTTATTATCAGCTGAGATATATTGTTTTTGAACTGTTACTATTGCAGAAGCAGAGGTTTTTATACTGTATCTAAGGTTTGGAATATTGTTTTTGCTATTGTGGGATGGTGTGTGTTAACAATTGTAAGTACTACAAAAACAATCCATAATTTTGTTGGGAGGTATAGCTTTATTGTATTTAGAGTTTTGAAAATGTGACAACTGGTTGGACAAACGCTTGAGACCACATCGCCTTTGAGACCAGTGCAGGAAACCATGCTCTGTCAATGTAAGGACTTAATGTAACATAATTTTACTTAATAAAATTTAAAACACATTTAACATATTTAACAAATATAATGCTCATCTATGACTAATGTCAACCATGTCATCCTGCAGCCCTCCTCCCAGTGACCTCTGCAGAATCTATAGCCTCTACTCCTCCCTCAGGCCCCCCTGCAACTGCTGTCCAGTCGGGACTCCTTGCAGCCTTTACTCCACCCACAGCACTCCCTGCAGTCTCTGCTGGGCACCCCCCAACTCAGATGGAGGAGAAGCCAGCACTTCCACCACTGCCAGGCTATGAGCAGGATGTAAGCCAATGGAACTGCTCTCACCAGCAGAGAATCTGGATGAAAACAGAAATGGAAGCCTTGGGACTGTGGCAAGGCTCTAGACCGGTGAGACATCCAATGAACATGATCTCCTTGTGGTGTTACCCACCTCAGCCTGAGCTTATTGATGCTGTCTATAAGTTGCCATCACCGAAATACTTTCAACTTCATCCATTCTTCATTTGGAAACCAGAGCACTCCATTATGGAAAGAGTCCGCAACAACTACACTCTGCCATGTCTGAACGGCTGTCCGAATCCTCACGTTGTCTCATCAGGAGTTGGATGACCCCGTGTCATTATTGGTACAAGCAGCCAGTACTACATGCTGGCCTCTCGGCTCAGCTGTAAAGTCTGTAAAAAGTAATGGTATGCAGACAAACCTCAATGGATGGACATGCTGCCAAGTCGATTCTGCAACATTTTTCCAGCTTTTCGTATGCACAAGAAGGCCATATGTAAGACTGTGATGGACGAGTTGCGGCGCACAGCAAAGTCTCCCAATGATATGGCCAATCAGTTGAACGAAGCTCTCAACCTCAGGTATGAGCGTGCACACCTGGCTTACCTGTCCACTGTTAAGAATGTGCTGGATGGAGACAGTGGACTTTATGGTCAGCAGACCATCACAGGGGCACTAAGAGCAACAAATACTCCTGCTCCATTTGGTGAGTATGGTGATGTGGTCGGCTGGTGTGGAGTAACAGTCTCACCCCACTACTTGGTTGACTGCCTCATTCAGGAGTACCATAGGCAGGAGAGCACAATCAATTTGCTCCTTAAAGCCACATTTGGACAAATATTAAGGGCTGACCATACCCGCAAGGTGGCCCGGAAGGTTGTGCTTGCATCAGGTACTATGTCGTCATACGCTGTGATGAATGAAAACTGGATAATCTTGTCCTGGGTGATGCTGCAGTCTGAAAGTGATAAATCCCTGCAGCCAATAAATGCTGGGCTGTCCTGTCGTTACATTTTTGCAGAACTGCCAAAAGCCAACTATCAGTGGCTTGACCGGTAAGAACCAGCCATCACATTTTCCTTCCCACCTATATTATATTTGTAAAGTAAACAAAATATAGTATAGCAAATACATGTATCCTATTTATTTGAATGTTTAATATTTTAAATATACTTCTCTTTGTGTGTGGAACAGTGATTGCTGTGCTGCCTTCAGGATCCCAAACCCTGATCCCCAGGAGCACCTCCTCTGGGATTCTTGGAAGACCACTGAGGCTATAGTGACTGAGGCAAACTCTGGGCATCTCATCGACACCTGTGCCTCCCGCAAAGAATATAATAGCAACATCAACATCAAGCTGGACTTGTTCCACTGCATGCGGTGGTTCTCCAGAGAGTGTACTTCAGAGCACCATCCACTGCACAGTGCTTTCTGCAAGTTTCTGTCAGCAGCTTTTAGTGTTGTGGACCAGATGGACCTACAGAGACTGAAGCAGGCTTATGTCTTCTGTGGGATAGTGCCTGCAAATCCAACAAAGAAGCATATCAGGGAGCACTGTCGCACTAGGGTCCCACACCCCAAAGAGCTGCTGGAGAGAGTGGAGAGAGTTCTCCAAGATTCTTTTTAGAATGAGATCCTGATGGTGGGCCACTGTTCAAACCATCGATGTTGAAGGTATGGAGGATTCAGCGATACCACATCCTCAGAGGCTGCCTGAGTGACCCAGAGATTGAAGAGGGGATCCTCTATAGGCATGCTGGAACGGTCCAGCTGAACCATGTGAAGGGGGAGGCGGCAGCTGTACCCGTGTGGATCCCTGTGAGAGGCACCTCTCAGCAGGAGGGATTCCATTTTCATCAGGCGAGATGGGTCACAGGCACTCAGGTATCCACAGAACTTATCCAGGCGCTGGGCATGATTGGAGTGGCTCGCTGGAATTTCAAGCGCCTTGTGGACCTGAAGCAGCCTGGAGTGAAGCTGCCTGCAGTTTTTGATCCTGTGCTGATCATGGAACTGAACAAGCCATCAGACGTGGTGACAGGCCAGGCCAAGTACCCTGCCTTAATTATCTCACACACAGACACCGGAGAAAGGTTTGGACTGCAGTATGTTGTCGTCCTGTCCCCCTGGACTGGGACAAGCACAAGTCCCAGAAGGTACCTGTTGCAGAGGAGGGAGAGCATCAGTCCTCACAGCCATCTGCTCTCAGTGAGATATTCCCACCTGATGACACAACTGAGGAGGTGAGGGGGGAACACTTTGCTCAGCTAAACTTGACTGTTGTACTTACAAACATCCCCATTCACTATAATCCAAATCTAATATGTAATTACTGATTCTAACCCAAATTAATTACTCTATGCTCCAGGATGACATCTTTGGTGTGGCTTCTCCTGGCTCAGAAACAATGATCCAGCCTGCACAGCCCACCAGTGTAAAAGGTGATTCAGCTCACATCTTCATCCCTTAATTATTCCTTATTTATATGAATACTACATATATTTTAGAGATAAAGGTGAAAATGATTTACTTATTCTGTCCCTTTTCCTCTCTTTTAGATGAGATGACACCACCACTGCCCTTTGCTCCCTCTCCACGAGCTGCTCGCACAGGTTCCATCAAGGCAGGGGGTATACTTTTTTTCCTAGACCATTTTCGGTGGACACAGCCCATGAGGGATTCCATTGTTGGCCTTCTGGCAAAGTACCATAGGCAGAAAGACCTTCTCACCCAAGTGGATGCGGAGTATGCTGCCCTCGTGCAGGCTGCCTCCAGGGATCTGTTGTGAACTTTTTCTTCTCAAGTGTAGAAAAGATAGAGTTGCAGACCAGGAGATTGTTGAGGTATAAGTTCTTTATTTCGTCGCTGTAGTCATCTCAATCAAGTCTAGTCTAAGGGAACTTTACATTGCAGTTTACATACATTTCAAGGGGGTGGGATTAATTTCATAGTGGAGGGGACTCTTGAACAAAACATGTAAAGGAAAGTACATGATTCAGCTGGTTACCTGATTTCATCAGGTAACAGTGTAACTCAGAGCCTTGAGATGCTAATCCAATCAGCCAATCAACAAAACCTTTTGACCTGACCTTTGAGATGTGACAAGAGGTTAATGTCCAAAACCTTGATTGCCTCAAAAATGGAAAACAGTGTTTGCCCTTGCTGCTCAGGAGCTCTGTAAGCAGCCGCTCAAGGAGAAGGATGGTAGTCTCCTCTCCACAGGTCCTCCTCCGGCAATGGAGTGCCAGCTCATTCCTGGTAAGATGCTTGTTGACATCTTCATCTGTCCGCGCAGGCCAACCCTGGGATATCAACAGCTCTCTCTTTGCTTTGCGAAGCATAGAAACATCAGCCGCATCCCACTCAAAAATGCACGCTGACAGCCGTGACATGAAGATGGGATACAGCTGATGGGCATCAGTTGTACACCCCATGGCAATCCTGCGCATAAAATGCCAGATGTCCAAGCGAATCATGAGATCAGGCCACCCTCTGAATCTGGTTTTCAGCTTGGTCTCACCCACATCAGTGCAGCAGCCACAGTCCACGTACAAAACAGTAGGTGGATCCACACTAGCCTGCTGGTAACTTTTCACCAGACCATCGACCATCATGTCCAGTCCTGCTCCTTCCTGTGCTGTCAGCACACTCATGAGCACCTGACCAAACTCATTGCCAACAGAGGTAAGCCAGAGTCCCGTTCCCCTTGCCGTCCCAGCCAGCTTCTTAGTGATCTGCAGTAGATGACAGGAAGCATGCAATGCAATGAAACATCACACCATGTAGAATATGATACTCATGCTCTGATAATGATATAACAGTAAACACCATAAATTAACAAAAATCCCCTGCTAACCTTTTTAGTGGAATCCATCTTCAAGACTGAACCATACGTAGATGTTATCCTTGCATGGATTTCATCCAGCCTTGTCAGGATGTCTTGGCTGTACACGGTGAGCAGCCACTTGCAGCTTGGGACCACTGTAGGCTCTGGGGGTTCCTGGAATTGTATTTGCAACACCCCGGGTCGTTTGAGGAAGTCCACACATTGGGTGGTGTACCGGGCCATACGCTGGAGCCACTCCTCACTGTGGTTCTCACGCAGCTGTTTGATGACCCGCGTGGGACTGTTGCCTAGGCCACGCTCACGCAGGAGCCGAATGACTCTCATATCACAGGCATACCTTAGGAAAAGCAAAATCCACACATTCATATATTTTACATAATTGATTAGTAAAGTATTTGCAAACATATGTGATGATGGGCTATCAACTGGATG
The DNA here is from genome assembly GCF_051911475.1 of Siphateles boraxobius. Classification (NCBI taxonomy): domain Eukaryota; kingdom Metazoa; phylum Chordata; class Actinopteri; order Cypriniformes; family Leuciscidae; genus Siphateles; species Siphateles boraxobius. The sequence goes on along the minus strand of NW_027509186.1, from coordinate 2,550,860 downwards.
TGGAATTAAAGTGCCCTTACTTCCGCGTGAGGATGACCCGAAATTCAGAGCGATGGCCCAGATCCAGCTGTTGCAGGACAGTCTGACTCCAGGACACATGCGAGGCTTTACACTTCGTACAGATGAGGGTTTCTGTGACCATGTTGTACATCCTATCGATGTCCAGAACCTGCCGTGCCCTTTTGTGCAGACCACCTCCAGTCAGCTGATGCTGCCCGCAGGCAGAATTGGGACAGAGAGCCTTGATCTTCCACAGCTTGTACGGCATCCACAGCAACAGAGCATGACAAAAAAATCTGTCTGGAGCTGGAGCCTGGTTGTAAATAAGTGCTGGCTGTGGTGGGTAATACCAGAGCTGTAGTTGTCTCGAAGCTCTTGTTTTCCCTTGGGCCCCATTTTAAAAAGCCTGCTGGCAATCCACCTGTGATCCTCTGGTGGCAAAGTGTCCGACCACAAACGATGCAGTCGAACTGCAGATGCATCTTGCAGTAATGCCCCCAAAGGAGTAGTCTGTGAAGGAAAAAGACAAAACATTTAGTCTAGCAGGTCATTTTTTTAATTACCGCTTTATCTATCCAAGACTACCCTCATATAAAATAGAAAATATTGGATGTCAAATACGTACTTAAGGTTATAGAATAAAATGTATACATTTGTTCCAATAGTTTTCAGAATTGTGTCAGCTGCTAGCACTAATTTGTGTGACTCTACTGAGTTGTGACAGTTAATATGCAAATTCAATTATTTTGGACCAATAAAATTTGAAATTACTTACCGAGACAACATGCAATGAAATATAATATATGTTGCATATATAACAAGAGAAAGAAACAGTCATAACTGTCCAATAATTTTAACTAATCCTAGATGGAATTATACAATACTGTTTAAAGGTCTATGTTCAGTAAGATTCTTTTTGTTTTTGAAATATGATTAAAATACAGTCAAAAACAGTAATAGTGGGAAATAATATTGCAATTTAGGATTGTAATTATTTGAATCTGTTTTCAAAAGTATTTACAGTTTTTTTCAATCGCTAACAAGCGCTTACCCATACTTCAGATACTTTTTCCTAAACTCTTAACACAGACTCACACCAACAAAACACAATTGGCCAAATGGATAATTTTCTTCTCAATAACACATTTTGTTACAGATTTTTATGATTGTTTACACACTAAAATAAAAATTTCCACGCAATTTGCAAAATTCTACTCCAATGAGCAAAACCCCTCCACAGATTTGCACAACATTACACACAATGTCTGATTTACCCTTTTAGCAAAACATTACACACAGTGATTTGTAAAACTCTACACACATTTTCACACCTTAGACACAGATAAGGATTGTGAGGTTACTTCCTTGTCATTACAAAGCCCCGGTTTGCCATTGACCACACTAATGAATGAATTGGATATGCACATCCATCAGGCGTGGAAGCACACATGTGCTAATTTGAAAACGCATCACTCAGGAGTGCTATAAAAGGCAGCAGGTGAGTTCACCTGTCTTCAACAAAAATGGAAGGAGCTAGAAGAAGAAGAAGAAGAAGAGTGAGAATAAGAGGGGGGGCTCAAAGAGGAGATGAAGGAGGTAGAGGAAGAGGAGAAGGAGGTAGAGGAAGAGGAGAAGGAGGTAGATGAAGAGGAGAAGGAGGTAGATGAAGAGGAGAAGGAGGTAGAGGAAGAGGAGAAGGAGGTAGATGAAGAGGAGAAGGAGGTAGAGGAAGAGGAGAAGAAGGTAGAGGAAGAGGTGAAGGAGGTAGATGAAGAGGAGAAGGAGGTAGAGGTTTTCAAAATTGCGTGTAAACAATTGAAAAAAACTGTAAATATATACTAACTCTTCATTTCAAAATAGAACACATCTTTCTCTGCACACACTAACTTTACCAAAACACTGGAAATCTGACTCAGAATGAAATTATTCTGTCAAAGAATAACACTTGTTTTCACTTCACAAGGTACATGCAGTCAATCAAAGTACTAGGGTTTCAAAATACTGGCTATTGTATTACAAAAACTTCATAGACTTTTGTGTTTCAGTTTTACAGGTATTTGCATACAAAACATGCAATCCACCATTTTTACACTAAATTTATTGGTTGGGAACTGTATGTCCACATGTACAGTATTCCAGTAAAAAGCAAATCAGTTTTTTTTCCCTTTACTGTTTACCAGCCTCTCTTAGCGAAAGACCGTGGTTGATTACATGGTCAATGAGAGTGGCACGAATTTCATCACTGACTACTGTTCTTGCAGCCTTTGGAAGTCCTTAGGCCTGCTCTTCTCCCTGGCCCTGCTCCTCTCACTGCACCTCTCATCTCTCACTGCACCTCTCACTGCACATCTCACTGCACATCTCACTGCACCTCTCGCACATCTCACTGCACCTCTCACTGCACATCTCACTGCACCTCTCACTGCACCTCTCACTGCACATCTCACTGCACATCTCACTGCACATCTCACTGCACATCTCACTGCACATCTCACTGCACATCTCACTGCACCTCTCACTGCACCTCTCACTGCATCTCTCACTGCACATCTCACTGCACCTCTCACTGCACCTCTCACTGCACATCTCACTGCACCTCTCACTGCACATCTCACTGCACCTCTCACTGCACCTCTCACTGCACATCTCACTGCACCTCTCACTGCACCTCTCACTGCACATCTCACTGCACCTCTCACTGGGCCTGCTCTTCTCCCTGGGCCCCTTGCTCTTACTCTTCCTCGTCCAGACATTACAGTGTTTGTCTTTTTCTGTTTCCAAAAACATCACTCCTCAAAGTCCTCCTTTTAATGTATAAGTGTCAATGTAACAGAAAAAAATAACCCCTGCCACTGAGTCTAAGCCAGACTGGAATCAGCTATGGTTGGCCCAATTTACCCAACATAAATCAGGTGTGTGTCAATTATTCAATTGTTTGTTTATTATCAGCTGAGATATATTGTTTTTGAACTGATATCATTGAAGAAGCCGAGGTTTTTATACTGTATCTAAGGTTTGGAATATTGTTTTTGCTATTGTGGGGTGGTGTGTGTTAACATTTGTAAATACTACAAAAACAATCCATAATTTTGTTGGGAGGTATAGCTTGTCTGTTAAGAAAATGTAAGCATTGTGGAAATGTGTTCACAGACTGCATATTGTGTGAAAACTGTATATTATTGCTCTTAATTCATTATGATAAGATTTCCTGCATACAAAATATATTTCTAAAAAGTGCACAGATGTGGAATGTGTCTTAGAATGCAATGTGGATTATGCCAGTACTTACAGAGACAGTGGTGCTTGGTGTAGGGGCACTGGACACTGCTGCGCTGGGTTGGTCAACAGCCTGAGATGTTTCCTGGAATACAAAATATGTTTCTAAAAAGTGCACAGATGTGGAATGTATCTTAGAATGCAAGTTTCTAAAAAGTGCACAGATGTGGAATTTGTCTTAGAATGCAATGTGGATTATGCCAGTACTTACAGAGACAGTGGTGCTTGGTGTAGGGGCACTGGACACTGCTGCGCTGGGTTGGTCAACAGCCTGAGATGGTCTCCTAGCCACACTCAGATTTGGCTTTGCAGCAGCAATGTGGGACCCACCAAATCTTGGTTTGGTAAACTAAAAAAGGGCAAAACAATTTCAATGAAAAGACAAATTGAATTGTAACAGCACATTGGCCAAAAATATAATAAAATGTAAAATGAGAAAATATCTATTGATCCTATCATTCATTATATAACTAAAGGACCTGCTTTCTTTCTTTAACTTATTTTTTTGTCTGTGTATTACCACACTCTACTACTTATACAGATTGAAATAAGCACAGTTAGAATAGAAAAATGTGTGGGAAGGTATTGCTAGAATGTGAGTATATAGTAATTTAACAAGTACCTTTTAAAAATGACTTAAAATCAAAAATAGTTTGCACATAGTTTGTAAGAGAAAGCGTTTATTAACAGTAATGAAGGTTACCCTTGAAATGGCAACAAAGCAGATTCATGATGACTTAATTAATAATACGTGTATAATTAATTGTGCATAAGTGGAATGTTACCTGAGAAATACAGAATGAAAGACGTAGCTTCAGTAGCCAGTTGGAAAAATCAAGAGAGATGCCATGAAGGACGCGAGTGTCCTTTAACCCATAATGGCAAAGCCCAATTAGAGAGGAAGAGGAGAATGCAAGAGCAGAGCCCAGAGAAGAAAGAGAGATCATATAGGTTACATTGTTCTTTCACCATTTTACTTGATCTAAACCAACCTGAGACAGTGAAACTGACCAATAAGCAGACTACAGCCGCCCCTGTACAAGGTGTCACAGCTGGCAGGTAGGTGTAAAAACATACCAGCCATTTCCACTGAACTTAAACCTTTATACTAAACGTATATTAAAACTGCAATTATATATATATAAAAAAAATGTTATTACCTTTGACAAACTTGGTATAATTTTAGAAGTAGGCTGGGGTGGGAGCTGACGCTGACTCTGCGCCATGACCTCCTGTGCTGGTCCAGTAGCGGCAGACTGTTGTTCAACAACCCTTGGTGCTTGTCCAATAGAGGCTGTGGCCTGCTTAAGACAACCACAAAAATACATAGGCTACAATAATTGTTGAACGAGAAGAATTTGTTCAGTAAATTATACATATATAAAAAAAATACAAGTTACATCTTTACATTGTTACCTTTTGAGTGTGAAAACCACATATGCACTTTGGGACCGCTCCGAGGAAGGTTGTCTGGCCGCGAGACTGCATCGGACATCTTTCAATCTGTAAACATTATCACACATATAACATAGAATACATGCATTTCTAACTTATCAGTATGAATGCCACATTAATTTATTGTAGTCTGTCATTTATTTTTATTCATGTTCTTTGAAGGGGAGATACAAACTGTAAAATTAGAGATAAAGAGTGAGTAAAGTTTGTATCCTCCTTTAAAAGAACAAGAGAGGAACATTTCACACCTTCAAAAAAACATCCATTCACTCAACATCCCCACCCCCACTGCCTCAAATCTCTGAATCTCCCAGTGCAAAAAAAAAGGTTTTTTTTTTTTACATAAATAAACATAAATCTCAAATACCTGCAACATTATCTACATACATATCTATAAATAATGATGACATTGAATTAAATGATTAGGATTACAATTATTACATCATGCAAAGGTGACAAAAGCACACTCACCCTTTGGTACACGTCATGCCACTTTTTCTGTCGAGGAGCTGGCCTGTTACCCTCATTTGATGGCCAAACTCCTGTGCTGGCAAACTTTTTTAGCCTTGCAATCCAGTCAGTATCTGACATGGCTTTATGGGATTTTTTGCCAGACATTTTTTTGTTGGGGGGCTAACGGTTAGGTTATATCGTTTTGAACAAAACTACTATAATACAAATTATTTCTTTAAAAAAAGCACACACGATATTTACAATTATAATATATACAATTATATACAAATATAAAATTACATTGTCCGAAAATACAGTTAAAGTTACCGAAAAATAAGTTTCGCAGTCCTCCGTTAAAATGATGATGCCTGACCTCCGTGACAGTGATGCTCGACGTCTGAACTTTTTGACCTCTGACACGCCCCTCAGGATATGTCATTACTTCGTACACCTTCGGCTCAGTTCGGCAACTTGATTGACACTCGGCTAGCTTCCTGACTCCTCCTCCTAGCGGTGCTAAGCGTAAACGTGCCATCGACATTTCCTTGTACTCTGATTGGTCAAATGTCGAAAATGATAAGGAAAAAGTCAAGAATGGCGCTCTCTGATTGGCTGCAAATGTTATAATGTCGAGAATGGCGCTCTCTAATTGGCTGCAAATGTTATAGCGCGTCGACGTGATTGGCTGTGGCGTTCAACATTGTTCAACATTATCCCCATTTTGACGGACTATCCTTCGGCAGCTGGCGTTCAGGTCGCAGTCTCCCCTGGAGGCGTGGGTTCGAATCCCACTTCTGACAAACCTAACCTTTGGCTGCGGGCCCAAGCTAGAGTCTTTAACCCTCTGGCAAGTTTATCAAGAAATGCAGTAATGTTGACAAAGCACTGCAAATCAGTTCATGCTAGAATAAACCAAACATTAAAGTAACACTGACCTGCAGTACATGACCTTTAAAGTAACACTTTAGTGCAATGTATGGGATTCTATGGCACTTGGAATTTCAAGTCATGACATTTCAGAAAAAATGGACATGTTGATTGAATCGGATTCAACTGAATTTCACGAAATAACATGTTGTGATGTTTACCGGAAGAAGATGCAGTAGAATTTCATGGCAAGAATTCTTGGAAATTTCTTGGAATGAAATGTCATGGGTTTGGGGGCATGGGGTGGAGTGTCATGACACAAGATTCAAGGAATGTCATGTAAAAAATTACATTAGCATTAACAAGACATGCCATTAGAATGAAAGAATGATATAAGCCTTAACAAAACATTGTAACAACACTGACACATATGACATGAATATGAGAGTAATACTATTACTGCATTTGTTCAACATTAGTCTTAAAAAAACACTGGATTTCAATTACAGTGCATATGAAGAAATGGACAAAGGCATAAAAGGGAATACAGAAAGCAGCTCCTTTATTTACACGGTCCCGTGTATCAAAAAGCACCATTCTGCCCCGTGTGAGGCTCGAACTCACGATCTTCAGATTATGAGACTGACGCGCTGCCTAACTGCGCCAACGAGGCATGTGCTCTGACTCGGGTAAGCGGTGAAGCCCTAGATTCTAGATCATCTGCCATTCCGTGTAGATTCAAAAATGCTGCTCACCACTGGCCGTCGTGTCAGGATGGCCGAGCGGTCTAAGGCGCTGCGTTCAGGTCGCAGTCTCCCCTGGAGGCGTGGGTTCGAATCCCACTTCTGACAAACCTAACCTTTGGCTGCGGGCCCAAGCTAGAGTCTTTAACCCTCTGGCAAGTTTATCAAGAAATGCAGTAATGTTGACAAAGCACTGCAAATCAGTTCATGCTAGAATAAACCAAACAATAAAGTAACACTGACCTGCAGTACATGACCTTTAAAGTAACACTTTAGTGCAATGTATGGGATTCTATGGCACTTGGAATTTCAAGTCATGACATTTCAGAAAAAATGGACATGTTGATTGAATCGGATTCAACTGAATTTCACGAAATAACATGTTGTGATGTTTACCGGAAGAAGATGCAGTAGAATTTCATGGCAAGGATTCTTGGAAATTTCTTGGAATGAAATGTCATGGGTTTGGGGGCATGGGGTGGAGTGTCATGACACAAGATTCAAGGAATGTCATGTAAAAAATTACATTAGCATTAACAAGACATGCCATTAGAATGAAAGAATGATATAAGCCTTAACAAAACATTGTAACAACACTGACACATATGACATGAATATGAGAGTAATACTATTACTGCATTTGTTCAACATTAGTCTTAAAAAAACACTGGATTTCAATTACAGTGCATATGAAGAAATGGACAAAGGCATAAAAGGGAATACAGAAAGCAGCTCCTTTATTTACACGGTCCCGTGTATCAAAAAGCACCATTCTGCCCCGTGTGAGGCTCGAACTCACGATCTTCAGATTATGAGACTGACGCGCTGCCTAACTGCGCCAACGAGGCATGTGCTCTGACTCGGGTAAGCGGTGAAGCCCTAGATTCTAGATCAGCTGCCATTCCGTGTAGGTTAAAAAATGCTGCTCACCACTGGCCGCCGTGTCAGGATGGCCGAGCGGTCTAAGGCGCTGCGTTCAGGTCGCAGTCTCCCCTGGAGGCGTGGGTTCGAATCCCACTTCTGACAAACCTAACCTTTGGCTGCGGGCCCAAGCTAGAGTCTTTAACCCTCTGGCAAGTTTATCAAGAAATGCAGTAATGTTGACAAAGCACTGCAAATCAGTTCATGCTAGAATAAACCAAACATTAAAGTAACACTGACCTGCAGTACATGACCTTTAAAGTAACACTTTAGTGCAATGTATGGGATTCTATGGCACTTGGAATTTCAAGTCATGACATTTCAGAAAAAATGGACATGTTGATTGAATCGGATTCAACTGAATTTCACGAAATAACATGTTGTGATGTTTACCGGAAGAAGATGCAGTAGAAGTTCATGGCAAGGATTCTTGGAAATTTCTTGGAATGAAATGTCATGGGTTTGGGGGCATGGGGTGGAGTGTCATGACACAAGATTCAAAGAATGTCATGTAAAAAATTACATTAGCATTAACAAGACATGCCATTAGAATGAAAGAATGATATAAGCCTTAACAAAACATTGTAACAACACTGACACATATGACATGAATATGAGAGTAATACTATTACTGCATTTGTTCAACATTAGTCTTAAAAAAACACTGGATTTCAATTACAGTGCATATGAAGAAATGGACAAAGGCATAAAAGGGAATACAGAAAGCAGCTCCTTTATTTACACGGTCCCGTGTATCAAAAAGCACCATTCTGCCCCGTGTGAGGCTCGAACTCACGACCTTCAGATTATGAGACTGACGCGCTGCCTAACTGCGCCAACGAGGCATGTGCTCTGACTCGGGTAAGCGGTCAAGCCCTAGATTCTAGATCATCTGCCATTCCGTGTAGGTGCAAAAATGCTGCTCACCACTGGCCGTCATGTCAGGATGGCCGAGCGGTCTAAGGCGCTGCGTTCAGGTCGCAGTCTCCCCTGGAGGCGTGGGTTCGAATCCCACTTCTGACAAACATAACCTTTGGCTGTGGGCCCAAGCTAGAGTCTTTAACCCTCTGGCAAGTTTATCAAGAAATGCAGTAATGTTGACAAAGCACTGCAAATCAGTTCATGCTAGAATAAACCAAACATTAAAGTAACACTGACCTGCAGTACATGACCTTTAAAGTAACACTTTAGTGCAATGTATGGGATTCTATGGCACTTGGAATTTCAATTCATGACATTTCAGAAAAAATGGACATGTTGATTGAATCGGATTCAACTGAATTTCACGAAATAACATGTTGTGATGTTTACCGGAAGAAGATGCAGTAGAATTTCATGGCAAGGATTCTTGGAAATTTCTTGGAATGAAATGTCATGGGTTTGGGGGCATGGGGTGGAGTGTCATGACACAAGATTCAAGGAATGTCATGTAAAAAATTACATTAGCATTAACAAGACATGCCATTAGAATGAAAGAATGATATAAGCCTTAACAAAACATTGTAACAACACTGACACATATGACATGAATATGAGAGTAATACTATTACTGCATTTGTTCAACATTAGTCTTAAAAAAACACTGGATTTCAATTACAGTGCATATGAAGAAATGGACAAAGGCATAAAAGGGAATACAGAAAACAGCTCCTTTATTTACACGGTCCCGTGTATCAAAAAGCACCATTCTGCCCCGTGTGAGGCTCGAACTCTCGACCTTCAGATTATGAGACTGACGCGCTGCCTAACTGCGCCAACGAGGCATGTGCTCTGACTCGGGTAAGCGGTGAAGCTCTAGATTCTAGTTCATCTGCCATTCCGTGTAGGTGCAAAAATGCTGCTCACCACTGGCCGTCATGTCAGGATGGCCGAGCGGTCTAAGGCGCTGCGTTCAGGTCGCAGTCTCCCCTGGAGGCGTGGGTTCGAATCCCACTTCTGACAAACATAACCTTTGGCTGCGGGCCCAAGCTAGAGTCTTTAACCCTCTGGCAAGTTTATCAAGAAATGCAGTAATGTTGACAAAGCACTGCAAATCAGTTCATGCTAGAATAAACCAAACATTAAAGTAACACTGACCTGCAGTACATGACCTTTAAAGTAACACTTTAGTGCAATGTATGGGATTCTATGGCACTTGGAATTTCAATTCATGACATTTCAGAAAAAATGGACATGTTGATTGAATCGGATTCAACTGAATTTCACGAAATAACATGTTGTGATGTTTACCGGAAGAAGATGCAGTAGAATTTCATGGCAAGGATTCTTGGAAATTTCTTGGAATGAAATGTCATGGGTTTGGGGGCATGGGGTGGAGTGTCATGACACAAGATTCAAGGAATGTCATGTAAAAAATTACATTAGCATTAACAAGACATGCCATTAGAATGAAAGAATGATATAAGCCTTAACAAAACATTGTAACAACACTGACACATATGACATGAATATGAGAGTAATACTATTACTGCATTTGTTCAACATTAGTCTTAAAAAAACACTGGATTTCAATTACAGTGCATATGAAGAAATGGACAAAGGCATAAAAGGGAATACAGAAAGCAGCTCCTTTATTTACACGGTCCCGTGTATCAAAAAGCACCATTCTGCCCCGTGTGAGGCTCGAACTCTCGACCTTCAGATTATGAGACTGACGCGCTGCCTAACTGCGCCAACGAGGCATGTGCTCTGACTCGGGTAAGCGGTGAAGCTCTAGATTCTAGATCATCTGCCATTCCGTGTAGGTGCAAAAATGCTGCTCACCACTGGCCGTCATGTCAGGATGGCCGAGCGGTCTAAGGCGCTGCGTTCAGGTCGCAGTCTCCCCTGGAGGCGTGGGTTCGAATCCCACTTCTGACAAACCTAACCTTTGGCTGCGGGCCCAAGCTAGAGTCTTTAACCCTCTGGCAAGTTTATCAAGAAATGCAGTAATGTTGACAAAGCACTGCAAATCAGTTCATGCTAGAATAAACCAAACATTAAAGTAACACTGACCTGCAGTACATGACCTTTAAAGTAACACTTTAGTGCAATGTATGGGATTCTATGGCACTTGGAATTTCAATTCATGACATTTCAGAAAAAATGGACATGTTGATTGAATCGGATTCAACTGAATTTCACGAAATAACATGTTGTGATGTTTACCGGAAGAAGATGCAGTAGAATTTCATGGCAAGGATTCTTGGAAATTTCTTGGAATGAAATGTCATGGGTTTGGGGGCATGGGGTGGAGTGTCATGACACAAGATTCAAGGAATGTCATGTAAAAAATTACATTAGCATTAACAAGACATGCCATTAGAATGAAAGAATGATATAAGCCTTAACAAAACATTGTAACAACACTGACACATATGACATGAATATGAGAGTAATACTATTACTGCATTTGTTCAACATTAGTCTTAAAAAAACACTGGATTTCAATTACAGTGCATATGAAGAAATGGACAAAGGCATAAAAGGGAATACAGAAAGCAGCTCCTTTATTTACACGGTCCCGTGTATCAAAAAGCACCATTCTGCCCTGTGTGAGGCTCGAACTCTCGACCTTCAGATTATGAGACTGACGCGCTGCCTAACTGCGCCAACGAGGCATGTGCTCTGACTCGGGTAAGCGGTGAAGCTCTAGATTCTAGATCATCTGCCATTCCGTGTACGTGCAAAAATGCTGCTCACCACTGGCCGTCATGTCAGGATGGCCGAGCGGTCTAAGGCGCTGCGTTCAAGCTGGGGAACAATAGTCCAACAAAGGTGGGGAAGAAGGGAAGAAAAAGAGAGGGGGAAGAAGAGAAAGAAAAAACGAAGAAAAGAAAGGCTGAAATTTGATGTTCAAAGATATGCCTTCATTAGCATAGATCTTATGATACATTTTCCGGTTTCTTCGTGTGTGAAAATCACGCATTTATATCACACTGTTTTCTATTGCAGGTGTGCACCAAGACCGGGGTTCGAATCCAGCTAAAGACAACTTTTTGTAATATTTATTATTTGAATAAATAATCATTATTTTTGAATGCATACTGTTCCCGTTTTAATAAAATATACATATTTAATTTGTTTGTTGTGTTTTTTGATATTCTATCATGAAAAATAATGTTATTTGCATTATTATGCAATGAACAAAGATGCAAATCATTAATTAGTAACTTATATGCTGTAAAATGTTTCACAAGAATAACAAAATGTACAAATTATATTTTTTATATACAAATGTTATAGTGTTGCAGTGTACTGATAAAATATTGTTATAATAAAGTAAAAGTAAATAAGCTAAATTTTTTTAATGCATACTGTTCCAGTGTTTATAAAATATACATATGTAATTTGTTTGTTGTTTTTTGATATTCTTTCATTAAAAAAAAATGTTATTTGCATTATTATGCAACGAACAAAGATGCAACCCATTAAATAGTAACTAATATGAAGAATGTCTGTCACAAGAATAACAAAATGGACAAATTATCTTTTTAAATACAAATGTTATATTGGTGCAGTGTACTGATGAAATATTGTGTTATATGAAAGTAAAAGTAAATAAGCAAATTCTTTTTGAATGCATACTGTTCCAGTGTTAATAAAATATACATATGTAATTTGTTTGTTGTGTTTCTTTGATATTCTTTCATAAAAATATATAATTGCCAATGGAACAGTGTTATTATTTAGTAGTTGTTGTATTATTATTGATCTGATTAAGTATTTTTTTAGGTTACATTCAAACAAGATGCAACCCATTAAATAGTAACTAATATGCTGAAAATGTCAATCACAAGAATAACAAAATGTATAAATTATATTTTTTATATACAAATGTTATATTGTTGCAGTGTTCTGATGAACTAGTGTTATATGAAAGTCAAAGTCAAAAAGAAATCACTTGCCAATTTGTTTTTATTTTCCAATCATGCCAACAGAACAGTAATGAATATTAAAATGTTAAATACTGGTAACATGTTTTAAAAATAAATAAATAAAATGAAGAGTTAAATAGGTTTTCAAAAACAAGAAATAAAAAGTTAAATAACGTTAAAAAAAACAATTAAATAATATTCAACAAGTATTAACTATTTAAACAACTGTTTATACTATATACATGATGCTATATACATGAAAATATATACATTATTTGGAAATGGTTCTCCGCATTTCCTCCAACCACACCTCTTTTGAAACAGTCTCAGTCTGTGGGCAGTACACCCTGCCCCTGTACTGGCTATGTCCTGTAGCACTTGTTTTAAATTGCCCACATTTTTTGCAAGTGTTGGCCTCTACGGTTCTCCTGTAGGGTCTCTTGGGCATGGCGTCTGGATTGGCAGCTGGTGAAGCGGGTAAGCGGGTGCCCTGTACAGCTGTTGGCTGTAACAGTGGCTGTACCATTTGGATCCCCTGGGTAATTGGGATGCCCTGGATCATTTGCACTCCCTGGAACATTGGCACACCCTGGAACATTGGCACAGCCTGGAACATGGGCACACCCTGGAAACCTGGTGCTGATGGTGTAAGTATATTTGGTACCATCTGCAGTGATGCTCCAGATGCAGATGGTGTCAGCAACGTCTGACTCTGCGCTGGTGCCTTGGGTCTGAGAGGGAGTCGCCCAACAGAAGTCTGCCTCTGCTTTGCCTGACCAGCTGTACTCTCTGGTAGCTTGTACTGGTGCTGCTCCCCTGGTTGTTCTGGCTCAGTCCGTAGACGTTTGGCTACCTGGAGAGGCTCATGAGCTTCAGGGAGGGGCTGAGGCAACTGAATGCCCTGAAGCAGCACAGACAGCTCCTGCTTTTTCTGTCTTTTGTTATACCACTGAATCAGGGTGTTCTGGTTAACCTCCACCAGCTGCATGGATGTTCCTCCCATCACCAAGCTGTTGCCCAGTACAAGCTGCCTTATCCTGCGATAGTCTTGCAGGATCAGAGACCATCTTGACAGGGCTCCCTTGCCTTTTCTTTTGGGGCTTGGGTGGACAGTGCAAAGTCTGATGAAGATGGTCTCCACCAGACGGCAACAGTCAGGCCACTGAGCAGGTGCGCTGCTTGCACCCAGCACACATCTGGTGGTGCTCTCTACACCAGGGTGAGTGGGCTTCTTCGGGACCTTGAAGCGTCCACTCAGCAGTCTCTTTCGGCATCGACTGTCATACACCACCCGTTCCTTGTCCCGGTCATCCAGGTTCTGCCAAAGAGCAATTATGGTGTTGGCTTCCTGGTTGGTCAGGCTGAGGGCTGTGTGGTCCCGGAGATCCACCAGATATTCTGCCAGCTGGTCCACATGTTGATAACCCGGGATATTTTGGTAGTCAACAGCCTATTAAAAAACACAAACATGCAATACAATTATTACATCACATCTGTCTAATGCATAATTCCATAACTGATTGTGTTATTTTCCTGTTTATCACCGTAAAGCACTGTATAGTACAAAGCAGAGAGCGCCATTCTTGACATTTTACAAAGCACCAAATAAATAAAGATGACTTGACTTGATGTGTATTTGCAGTTTACAAATGAATTTAGGCTGTACTTTTAAATGTAAAATATGTGGAAAGTCTGGATTTAAAGCACTGGATGTTAATTCATCATAATTATTCTAGTTAATTTGAAAGACATACAAAAGAGTATTATTTACCGTCTCTTCTTCATCAACATCCTGACCAGCATCCTCTGGCTCTGAGGGGAGAGTTGAAACAGATGTTTCAGAGGGAACAGGTGTGACAGCAGTCCCTGAGGGTCCAGGTGATGAAGGAGACTGTGTGAGGACAAGTTTGGGGTCAGGGATCAGTGAAGGGGATGTGGAGCCCAGTACAGGTGTGGCACTGCTGGTGACCAGGGTGGAAGAACCCAGTGTCAGTGTGGAAGAGGGTGGTGACAGAACAGCCTCCGGATCTGCTATTGTGTGATCCTCGCTGATGTCACAGAAGCCCTCATCTTCATCTCGCTCCTCCACACTGAGGTCCTCAATGAGCTCTGCTGTCTGCTCAGAGTCAGGATTCATGTCCTGCAGTGCCTGACCAGTCTGCTGGAACAGATACTGCACTCCAATGAGCTCACCTGAAATAAAAACAATAAACAAACGGAAATTAAATACATTGTTGTGTATCATATTTGATACATTAGGCTTTTGTAGTAGCTCATATAGTGTGAGAATATAGAGCTCATCGTCAAGGAGAAAAAAAACAAAACAGTTTTATTTAGAGGCCCAATACGTTTAATTATGTGGGCAAAACATGAAATGAAATGCAATACAATGATGATTGAGAGAAAAGTCTGATGATCATTTTGATATTTACATGTAACATGATTTTCTAATCAAGTGAACCCAAGCTGCTTCAGTCTAGTAACTAGTCATTAAATATTAGTAACAATATAAAAGTTATTCTTACAATTACTTTATAAAATCAGTAAAGGTTTCACAATGAAAAGAAACGTGAAGCACGAGCTGAAGGTGGACACTTTTACAATTATACTAAAAGACTATAATCAATCAGACGACAGAGGCCAGGTTTCCTAAAAATTTTTGATCATGTTGATCATTTAGAGTCCTTTAGAAACTTGCATATCAATTATGATACAATCGACTCTATAGGGTTAAATCTGACATATAGACGGAGGTTACACAGAAATTGCAAGTTGATAAAATAAAAAATATATAAAATAATTCTCACCGGTGTAACATGCAGGGGGACAAAACGTGGGGACCACTTTCCTGCCAAACAGCTTTTCATAATTGCCGTTTACACAGTGAACAAGTTCTCCTGTGTAGCTGCGCAAAGCTGATGGCTCCGATGACAGGGAAGCAGCCTCCCGGTCCTGGTTCCACCGGTGTAGACCCTCCAGCAGATAAATCTGAAAGTTCAGACTGTTTGCACTGGTCCCTGTAAATAGACACAACAGTGTTTAGGAGGTGTTAAAGGAACACACAAAAACACTTAATGCTCTTTCTTTACACATGCACAGTGTGTGTGACAAAGACAATACCTGGGATGAAACGGTTCAGGTGTAAATGAAAGGACTCGAGAGAAGTGGAGCCTCTGGCACATCTGTAGGTCTTCAGAAGCACGCCTCCCTTGTTTAGGCTCCCTGTCTCTGTATAGAGCACAACACCAGGGGGGTCTTGAATGCATTTCACATGCTTCTTCTGGACATTCCAGATGTGCTCCATCCTTTCTCGGTCCAGGAGAGGAACACCCAGGGAGTCTTTGCCCTTGCTGCTCAGGAGCTCTGTAAGCAGCCGCTCAAGGAGAAGGATGGTAGTCTCCTCTCCACAGGTCCTCCTCCGGCAATGGAGTGCCAGCTCATTCCTGGTAAGATGCTTGTTGACATCTTCATCTGTCAGCGCAGGCCAACCCTGGGATATCAACAGCTCTCTCTTTGCTTTGCGAAGCATAGAAACATCAGCCGCATCCCACTCAAAAATAAACGCTGACAGCCGTGACATGAAGATGGGATACAGCTGATGGGCATCAGTTGTACACCCCATGGCAATCCTGCGCATAAAATGCCAGATGTCCAACCGAATCATGAGATCAGGCCACCCTCGGAATCTGGTTTTCAGCTCACCAACATCAGTGCAGCAGCCACAGTCCACGTACAAAACAGCAGGTGGATCCACACTAGCCTGCTGGTACCTTTTCACCAGACCATCGACCATCATGTCCAGTCCTGCTCCTTCCTGTGCTGTCAGCACACTCATGAGCACCTGACCAAACTCATTGCCAACAGAGGTAAGCCAGAGTCCCGTTCCCCTTGCCGTCCCAGCCAGCTTCTTAGTGATCTGCAGTAGATGACAGGAAGCATGCAATGCAATGAAACATCACACCATGTAGAATATGATACTCATGCTCTGATAATGATATAACAGTAAACACCATAAATTAACAAAAATCCCCTGCTAACCTTTTTAGTAGAATCCATCTTCAAGACTGAACCATACGTAGATGTTATCCTTGCATGGATTTCATCCAGCCTTGTCAGGATGTCTTGGCTGTACACGGTGAGCAGCCACTTGCAGCTTGGGACCACTGTAGGCTCTGGGGGTTCCTGGAATTGTATTTGCAACACCCCGGGTCGTTTGAGGAAGGCCACACATTGGGTGGTGTACCGGGCCATACGCTGGAGCCACTCCTCACTGTGGTTCTCACGCAGCTGTTTGATGACCCGCGTGGGACTGTTGCCTAGGCCACGCTCACGCAGGAGCCGAATGACTCTCATATCACAGGCATACCTTAGGAAAAGCAAAATCCACACATTCATATATTTTACGTAATTGATTTGTAAAGTATTTGCAAACATATGTGATGATGGGCTATCAACTGGATGTGGAATTAAAGTATACTTACTTCCGCGTGAGGATGACCCGAAATTCAGAGCGATGGCCCAGATCCAGCTGTTGCAGGACAGTCTGACTCCAGGACACATGCGAGGCTTTACACTTGGTACAGATGAGGGTTTCTGTGACCATGTTGTACATCCTATCGATGTCCAGAACCTGCCGTGCCCTTTTGTGCAGACCGCCTCCAGTTAGCTGATGCTGCCCGCAGGCAGAATTGGGACAGAGAGCCTTGATCTTCCACAGCTTGTACGGCATCCACAGCAACAGAGCATGACAAAAAAATCTGTCTGGAGCTGGAGCCTGGTTGTAAATAAGTGCTGGCTGTGGTGGGTAATACCAGAGCTGTAGGTTGTCTCGAAGCTCTGGTTTTCCCTTGGGCCCCATTTTAAAAAGCCTGCTGGCAATCCACCTGTGATCCTCTGGTGGCAAAGTGTCCGACCACAAACGATGCAGTCGAACTGCAGATGCATCTTGCAGTAATGCCCCCAAAGGAGTAGTCTGTGAAGGAAAAAGACAAAACATTTAGTCTAGCAGGTCATTTATTTAATTACCGCTTTATCTATCCAAGACTACCCTCATATAAAATAGAAAATATTGGATGTCAAATACGTACTTAAGGTTATAGAATAAAATGTATACATTTGTTCCAATAGTTTTCAGAATTGTGTCAGCTGCTAGCACTAATTTGTGTGACTCTACTGAGTTGTGACAGTTAATATGCAAATTCAATTATTTTGGACCAATAAAATTTGAAATTACTTACCGAGACAACATGCAATGAAATATAATATATGTTGCATATATAACAAGAGAAAGAAACAGTCATAACTGTCCAATAATTTTAACTAATCCTAGATGGAATTATACAATACTGTTTAAAGGTCTATGTTCAGTAAGATTCTTTTTGTTTTTGAAATATGATTAAAATACAGTCAAAAACAGTAATAGTGGGAAATAATATTGCAATTTAGGATCGCCGCTTATTTGAATCTGTTTTCAAAAGTATTTACAGTTTTTTTCAATCGCTAACAAGCGCTTACCCATACTTCAGATACTTTTTCCTAAACTCTTAACACAGACTCACACCAACAAAACACAATTGGCCAAATGGATAATTTTCTTCTCAATAACACATTTTGTTACAGATTTTTATGATTGTTTACACACTAAAATAAAAATTTCCACGCAATTTGCAAAATTCTACTCCAATGAGCAAAACCCCTCCACAGATTTGCACAACATTACACACAATGTCTGTTTTACCCTTTTAGCAAAACATTACACACAGTGATTTGTAAAACTCTACACACATTTTCACACCTTAGACACAGATAAGGATTGTGAGGTTACTTCCTTGTCATTACAAAGCCCCGGATTGCCATTGACCACACTAATGAATGAATTGGATATGCACATCCATCAGGCGTGGAAGCACACATGTGCTAATTTGAAAACGCATCACTCAGGAGTGCTATAAAAGGCAGCAGGTGAGTTCACCTGTCTTCAACAAAAATGGAAGGAGCTAGAAGAAGAAGAAGAAGAAGAGTGAGAATAAGAGGGGGGGCTCAAAGAGGAGATGAAGGAGGTAGAGGAAGAGGAGAAGGAGGTAGAGGAAGAGGAGAAGGAGGTAGATGAAGAGGAGAAGGAGGTAGAGGAAGAGGAGAAGGAGGTAGAGGAAGAGGAGAAGGAGGTAGAGGAAGAGGAGAAGGAGGTAGAGGAAGAGGAGAAGGAGGTAGAGGAAGAGATGAAGGAGGTAGATGAAGAGGAGAAGGAGGTAGAGGAAGAGGAGAAGGAGGTAGAGGAAGAGGAGAAGGAGGTAGAGGAAGAGGTGAAGGAGGTAGATGAAGAGGAGAAGGAGGTAGAGGAAGAGGAGAAGGAGGTAGAGGAAGAGGAGAAGAAGGTAGAGGAAGAGGTGAAGCAGGTAGATGAAGAGGAGAAGGAGGTAGAGGTTTAAAAAATTGCGTGTAAACAATTGAAAAAAACTGTAAATATATACTAACTCTTCATTTCAAAATAGAACACATCTTTCTCTGCACACACTAACTTTACCAAAACACTGGAAATCTGACTCAGAATGAAATTATTCTGTCAAAGAATAACACTTGTTTTCACTTCACAAGGTACATGCAGTCAATCAAAGTACTAGGGTTTCAAAATACTGGCTATTGTATTACAAAAACTTCATAGACTTTTGTGTTTCAGTTTTACAGGTATTTGCATACAAAACATGCAATCCACCATTTTTACACTAAATGTATTGGTTGGGAACTGTATGTCCACATGTACAGTATTCCAGTAAAAAGCAAATCAGTTTTTTTCCCCTTTACTGTTTACCAGCCTCTCTTAGCGAAAGACCGTGGTTGATTACATGGTCAATGAGAGTGGCACGAATTTCATCACTGACTACTGTTCTTGCAGCCTTTGGAAGTCCTTAGGCCTGCTCTTCTCCCTGGCCCTGCTCCTCTCACTGCACCTCTCACTGCACATCTCACTGCACCTCTCACTGCACCTCTCACTGCACCTCTCACTGCACATCTCACTGCACATCTCACTGCACATCTCACTGCACCTCTCACTGCACCTCTCACTGCACATCTCACTGCACCTCTCACTGCACCTCTCACTGCACATCTCACTGCACATCTCACTGCACATCTCACTGCACCTCTCACTGCACATCTCACTGCATCTCTCACTGCACATCTCACTGCACATCTCACTGCATCTGTCACTGCATCTGTCACTGCACATCTCACTGCATCTCTCACTGCACCTCTCACTGGGCCTGCTCTTCTCCCTGGGCCCCTTGCTCTTACTCTTCCTCGTCCAGACATTACAGTGTTTGTCTTTTTCTGTTTCCAAAAACATCACTCCTCAAAGTCCTCCTTTTAATGTATAAGTGTCAATGTAACAGAAAAAAATAACCCCTGCCACTGAGTCTAAGCCAGACTGGAATCAGCTATGGTTGGCCCAATTTACCCAACATAAATCAGGTGTGTGTCAATTATTCAATTGTTTGTTTATTATCAGCTGAGATATATTGTTTTTGAACTGATATCATTGAAGAAGCCGAGGTTTTTATACTGTATCTAAGGTTTGGAATATTGTTTTTGCTATTGTGGGGTGGTGTGTGTTAACATTTGTAAATACTACAAAAACAATCCATAATTTTGTTGGGAGGTATAGCTTGTCTGTTAAGAAAATGTAAGCATTGTGGAAATGTGTTCACTGACTGCATATTGTGTGAAAACTGTATATTAATGCTCTTAATTCATTATGATAAGATTTCCTGCATACAAAATATATTTCTAAAAAGTGCACAGATGTGGAATGTGTCTTAGAATGCAATGTGGATTATGCCAGTACTTACAGAGACAGTGGTGCTTGGTGTAAGGGCACTGGACACTGCTGCGCTGGGTTGGTCAACAGCCTGAGATGGTCTCCTAGCCACACTCAGATTTGGCTTTGCAGCAGCAATGTGGGACCCACCAAATCTTGGTTTGGTAAACTAAAAAAGGGCAAAACAATTTCAATGAAAAGACAAATTGAATTGTAACAGCACATTGGCCAAAAATATAATAAAATGTAAAATGAGAAAATATCTATTGATCCTATCATTCATTATATAACTAAAGGACCTGCTTTCTTTCTTTAACTTATTTTTTTGTCTGTGTATTACCACACTCTACTACTTATACAGATTGAAATAAGCACAGTTAGAATAGAAAAATGTGTGGGAAGGTATTGCTAGAATGTGAGTATATAGTAATTTAACAAGTACCTTTTAAAAATGACTTAAAATCAAAAATAGTTTGCACATAGTTTGTAAGAGAAAGCGTTTATTAACAGTAATGAAGGTTACCCTTGAAATGGCAACAAAGCAGATTCATGATGACTTAATTAATAATACGTGTATAATTAATTGTGCATAAGTGGAATGTTACCTGAGAAATACAGAATGAAAGACGTAGCTTCAGTAGCCAGTTGGAAAAATCAAGAGAGATGCCATGAAGGACGCGAGTGTCCTTTAACCCATAATGGCAAAGCCCAATTAGAGAGGAAGAGGAGAATGCAAGAGCAGAGCCCAGAGAAGAAAGAGAGATCACATAGGTTACATTGTTCTTTCACCATTTTACTTGATCTAAACCAACCTGAGACAGTGAAACTGACCAATAAGCAGACTACAGCCGCCCCTGTACAAGGTGTCACAGCTGGCAGGTAGGTGTAAAAACATACCAGCCATTTCCACTGAACTTAAACCTTTATACTAAACGTATATTAAAACTGCAATTATATATATATAAAAAAAATGTTATTACCTTTGACAAACTTGGTATAATTTTAGAAGTAGGCTTGGGTGGGAGCTGACGCTGACTCTGCGCCATGACCTCCTGTGCTGGTCCAGTAGCAGCAGACTGTTGTTCAACAACCCTTGGTGCTTGTCCAATAGAGGCTGTGGCCTGCTTAAGACAACCACAAAAATACATAGGCTACAATAATTGTTGAACGAGAAGAATTTGTTCAGTAAATTATACATATATAAAAAAAATACAAGTTACATCTTTACATTGTTACCTTTTGAGTGTGAAAACCACATATGCACTTTGGGACCGCTCCGAGCAAGGTTGTCTGGCCGCGAGACTGCATCGGACATCTTTCAATCTGTAAACATTATCACACATATAACATAGAATACATGCATTTCTAACTTATCAGTATGAATGCCACATTAATTTATTGTAGTCTGTCATTTATTTTTATTCATGTTCTTTGAAGGGGAGATACAAACTGTAAAATTAGAGATAAAGAGTGAGTAAAGTTTGTATCCTCCTTTAAAAGAACAAGAGAGGAACATTTCACACCTTCAAAAAAACATCCATTCACTCAACATCCCCACCCCCACTGCCTCAAATCTCTGAATCTCCCAGTGCAAAAAAAGGTTTTTTTTTTACATAAATAAACATAAATCTCAAATACCTGCAACATTATCTACATACATATCTATAAATAATGATGACATTGAATTAAATGATTAGGATTACAATTATTACATCATGCAAAGGTGACAAAAGCACACTCACCCTTTGGTACACGTCATGCCACTTTTTCTGTCGAGGAGCTGGCCTGTTACCCTCATTTGATGGCCAAACTCCTGTGCTGGCAAACTTTTTTAGCCTTGCAATCCAGTCAGTATCTGACATGGCTTTATGGGATTTTTTGCCAGACATTTTTTTGTTGGGGGGCTAACGGTTAGGTTATATCGTTTTGAACAAAACTACTATAATACAAATTATTTCTTTAAAAAAAGCACACACGATATTTACAATTATAATATATACAATTATATACAAATATAAAATTACATTGTCCGAAAATACAGTTAAAGTTACCGAAAAATAAGTTTCGCAGTCCTCCGTTAAAATGATGATGCCTGACCTCCGTGACAGTGATGCTCGACGTCTGAACTTTTTGACCTCTGACACGCCCCTCAGGATATGTCATTACTTCGTACACCTTCGGCTCAGTTCGGCAACTTGATTGACACTCGGCTAGCTTCCTGACTCCTCCTCCTAGCGGTGCTAAGCGTAAACGTGCCATCGACATTTCCTTGTACTCTGATTGGTCAAATGTCGAAAATGATAAGGAAAAAGTCAAGAATGGCGCTCTCTGATTGGCTGCAAATGTTATACTGTCGAGAATGGCGCTCTCTAATTGGCTGCAAATGTTATAGCGCGTCGACGTGATTGGCTGTGGCGTTCAACATTGTTCAACATTATCCCCATTTTGACGGACTATCCTTCGGCAGCTGGCGTTCAGGTCGCAGTCTCCCCTGGAGGCATGGGTTCGAATCCCACTTCTGACAAACCTAACCTTTGGCTGCGGGCCCAAGCTAGAGTCTTTAACCCTCTGGCAAGTTTATCAAGAAATGCAGTAATGTTGACAAAGCACTGCAAATCAGTTCATGCTAGAATAAACCAAACATTAAAGTAACACTGACCTGCAGTACATGACCTTTAAAGTAACACTTTAGTGCAATGTATGGGATTCTATGGCACTTGGAATTTCAAGTCATGACATTTCAGAAAAAATGGACATGTTGATTGAATCGGATTCAACTGAATTTCACGAAATAACATGTTGTGATGTTTACCGGAAGAAGATGCAGTAGAATTTCATGGCAAGAATTCTTGGAAATTTCTTGGAATGAAATGTCATGGGTTTGGGGGCATGGGGTGGAGTGTCATGACACAAGATTCAAGGAATGTCATGTAAAAAATTACATTAGCATTAACAAGACATGCCATTAGAATGAAAGAATGATATAAGCCTTAACAAAACATTGTAACAACACTGACACATATGACATGAATATGAGAGTAATACTATTACTGCATTTGTTCAACATTAGTCTTAAAAAAACACTGGATTTCAATTACAGTGCATATGAAGAAATGGACAAAGGCATAAAAGGGAATACAGAAAGCAGCTCCTTTATTTACACGGTCCCCGTGTATCAAAAAGCACCATTCTGCCCCGTGTGAGGCTCGAACTCACGACCTTCAGATTATGAGACTGACGCGCTGCCTAACTGCGCCAACGAGGCATGTGCTCTGACTCGGGTAAGCGGTGAAGCCCTAGATTCTAGATCATCTGCCATTCCGTGTAGGTTCAAAAATGCTGCTCACCACTGGCCGTCATGTCAGGATGGCCGAGCGGTCTAAGGCGCTGCGTTCAGGTCGCAGTCTCCCCTGGAGGCGTGGGTTTGAATCCCACTTCTGACAAACCTAACCTTTGGCTGCGGGCCCAAGCTAGAGTCTTTAACCCTCTGGCAAGTTTATCAAGAAATGCAGTAATGTTGACAAAGCACTGCAAATCAGTTCATGCTAGAATAAACCAAACATTAAAGTAACACTGACCTGCAGTACATGACCTTTAAAGTAACACTTTAGTGCAATGTATGGGATTCTATGGCACTTGGAATTTCAAGTCATGACATTTCAGAAAAAATGGACATGTTGATTGAATCGGATTCAACTGAATTTCACGAAATAACATGTTGTGATGTTTACCGGAAGAAGATGCAGTAGAATTTCATGGCAAGGATTCTTGGAAATTTCTTGGAATGAAATGTCATGGGTTTGGGGGCATGGGGTGGAGTGTCATGACACAAGATTCAAGGAATGTCATGTAAAAAATTACATTAGCATTAACAAGACATGCCATTAGAATGAAAGAATGATATAAGCCTTAACAAAACATTGTAACAACACTGACACATATGACATGAATATGAGAGTAATACTATTACTGCATTTGTTCAACATTAGTCTTAAAAAAACACTGGATTTCAATTACAGTGCATATGAAGAAATGGAAAAAGGCATAAAAGGGAATACAGAAAGCAGCTCCTTTATTTACACGGTCCCGTGTATCAAAAAGCACCATTCTGCCCCGTGTGAGGCTCGAACTCACGACCTTCAGATTATGAGACTGACGCGCTGCCTAACTGCGCCAACGAGGCATGTGCTCTGACTCGTGTGAGCGGTGAAGCCCTATATTGTAGATCACCTGCAAAAATGCTGCTCACCACTGGTCTAAGTGGTCTGAGGCGCTGCGTTCAGTTCGCAGTCTCCCCTGGAGGCGTGGGTCGAATCCCACTTCTGACAAACCTAACCTTTGGCTGCGGGCTCAAGCTAGAGTCTTTAACCCTCTGGCAAGTTTATCCAGAAATGCAGTAATGTTGACAAAGCACTGCAATTCAGTTCATGCTAGAATTAACCAAACATTAAAGTAACACTGACCTGAAGTACATGGCCTTTAAAGTAACACTTTAGTGCACTACACTACGGAAACTTGAGTGGAACGTCAGTCCCACCTCTTCTAGGTTACGCTTGTTCAAAAGCGACTGAAACTATAGACTGCCCAGTGTTTTTAACCTGGCAAAAAGTCGCTAATTTTGTTGTGTTACGACCCTGCGTTCCGCTTGCTCGACTGTTGGTGGCGGTTTTGCTCAGAGAGAGCTTGGGAGATCGCACACCCCTGCTTCCTCATTATCCTTAATTATGAAGAGGATAAAACAGTGGATTGAACATCTTCTCTTCACTTTCGACCAGAGGATTGACAGCCTCTGGCGAAGTCATTCGAACCTTTGATTTACAGCCCATACTAGCCTTCTTTTACTCCCCAACTGGATTATGATTTTTCCCCTTTTGATTTGAAACCCTAGACTTTGTTATATTTAGTTAATTGTGATTTTTGAGGACAAATAAAATCTTGCAAGTCATTTTGGTGTACTTGTTTACTTTATGTATGGCCGAAACGAGCTGGCCGTAACATAAATTGGGAGTCTCGTCCGCGATCCTATCGGGGTAGGAAACGTTGGTAAGTATGGGTTGTATCTGTGTATGTTTTTGTGAATGGTTACCTTTATAAATGAGAACTCTGGTGAATTAGAGTGTTTCCAGCTGTATTGTGAATACAATCCTTCCGACGGAGCACTGTTTGTTGTTTTGTTTTGTTATTTTGCCTTTCTTGTTTTTGGAGGTTATCCTGGGTGGAGATTAAATCTCTGTAGGGGGTACGCTTCCGGACTTTCAGTTTGACTGATAGTTGCAGAGTTCAGCGTTTAATGTTGCCTCGAGCCCGGTACATCTCTGAAGACTAGGTAAGATTTAGTTAGTGTTTTTCTGAGTTAGGAGCTGGAGTTCTCTTATATTATAAATGGTAAATCCATTCTACAAAAATAAAAAAAGTTAAATCGTTGCGTTTGCGCGTATAGTGCAGTTTATTTTGCGCTTACACTGTGTTTTGACTTGTGGGAAGTCTTTGGACATTTTTGTGAATGAGATTGTGTAATACGGTGACGTAGTTCCTTTTTGAAGCAGTGGCTTATGGGAATTATATTTCGAGTGAACAGCGTCTCACGTGTGTTAGCTTGTAGTTTCGTTTGTCTTATTGTGTATAAAACATACGAACAAAATGTCTTCGGTGGTCGAGGATTCCTTTGCGTGTCCATCAGAAGCTTTGCTTGAGAGTTGTACAAAGGAGCAGTTGGTGCAAATCGCCGAACGCTTGAGTGTTGATTTTACTTCTCAAGAGAAGAGGCTGAAGGAGACTATGGTGACTACTCTGAAGCGGTCACTTGTTGATAGAGGAGTTATAGAGGTAAACACTGAGTTAATCACTCCGAGTGAATCATTTGTGTCTACTCCTGTTGAGGTTTATAGTGAAAGTGAGACAAAATTTCCAGAGTTGTCTTTGCAAGAGAAGCAACTGTGTTTAGATGCCGCGAAATTTGTGCAGAACGTGATGATCGCGCTATGAAAGAGCGAGCGGTAGAGAGAGAATTTGAAGAGAGAAAATTAAATCAACAGTTAGCTATGCGGAAAATGGAGCTTGAGTTAGAGAGGGAACGTGAAGAGAGAACATTTCAGTTAGAGAGGGAACGTGACGAGAGAGCGTTTCAGATAAAAAAGATGGAGTTAGAATTAGCAGCATAGACAGCTGAAGGTTCACAAGCGAATGTGCCTCCTGTTCCACAATGGCATGCGAATGCAGGTGAACCTGTATTTGACGTTCACAGGAATATAAGATTAGTGCCGCCATTTTCTGAAAAGGAAGTGGATAAATATTTATATCATTTTGAACGTGTTGCTTTGTCCATGAAATGGCCGAAAAGCTTTTGGACTTTATTGTTGCAGTGTGTGTTTACAGGTAAAGCTCAATAAGTCGATTCTGCACTCTCACTGGAACAGATTGGGGAGTATGATGTGGTGAAATTTGCTGTGTTGCATGCATATGAACTTGTGCCTGAGGCATATTGTCAAAAATTTAGGAATTTGAGTAAAGCTGATAAATGTACTTATGTTGAATTTGCAAGAGGGAAAGAGGACCTATTTGATCGTTGGAGCATTTCAATGAAAGTTACAACTAAGGAGCAATTAAGAGAATTCGTGCTCTTAGAGGAGTTTAAACATTGTGTTCCTCATGCTGTAGCTAGGCATCTCACTGAACACAAGGTGAATACACTTTCAGAAGCTGCTATCATGGCTGATGAATTTGTGTTAACCCATGGGTCATTCAGTGCAGTAGGTCTTAAAACCAACAATATGAGTAACTCTAAGTTTTGCTTTCAACCTAAGACAAAGTCTTATGTGATGAGTAGGAATAGTAAGACAACAGTGGCTGAACATTCTAGTAAACCTGCACTCTCATGGGACATGGTTTGCTTTTATTGTAAGAAGCCTGGTCATAAAATATCGGACTGTCTCACTCTCGAGAAGAAAGAGAGATTGTCGAAATATGTTGCTTTGGTTTCTGCTTCATCATTGATTATTGACACTTGTGATGAGAAAGATCGTCATTCATCTAGTTCTAGTGATAAATCTGTTGATCAGTGTATAACTTCTGTTGATTATGCACCCTTTATCACTGAGGGAAATGTGTCATTGCCTGGTTCAAACGAAACGGTGCCAGTACGTCTTCTTCGAGATACGGGAGCTGCGCAGTCGTTTCTTTTAGAGGGAATTTTGCCTTTGACTTCTGAAACCGCTACTGGAACTCATGTATTAGTGCGAGGGTTTGAGATGAGGTTTACTGAAGTGCCTTTGCATCGAATCCATCTTTCCTCTGCCATTGTATCTGGTGAAGTAGTAGTTGGTGTTCGTCCTGCACTTCCAGTTCCTGGGATTACATTTTGGGAAATGATTTAGCTGGTGAGAATGTTTGGGGAAGGAGTGATGTGGCAGCTCCACCCATAATAGCATCTACACCTAGGAAATCTGATGTTGGAAATTGTAGAGAATCTCGTGATTTGTTTCCAGCTTGTGCAGTCACTCAATCAATGGCTAAACCATTAATTGAAAATGAAGTTGAAGTTCCACTGCATGACACCTTCTTTTATACTGTTCATACAGGTGACTCAGGATCTGATGTGTCCAAATGTCCTGAGCAGAGAGACCTGAAATCCTGTTCTTCGTTGTCTTGTGATCACAAAGATTCGACAGTGTTGCGACATGAATCTACCGATACATCAGAGGTTCTGTCCACTCCTGAGAAAACCAATGGTGATCTCTCTGATGTTGATTGTTCTCTGACTTCTTTGTTACAGATTTTTCGAGAGGATTTGATTAGAGCTCAACAGAGCGACGACAGTCTTAAAACCTTATTCTCTGAAGTAGGGTCTAAGAAATGTTCTGATCCTCAGTCTTCTTCGTACTTTCTTGATGATGATCTGCTTTGTCGGAAAGTGCTGCTGCATGAAGATGTTTCTCTAGAACCTAAAACTCAGATTGTGAGTCAGATCACAGATCTTTTCTATAATAACTATCTGTTGAATACTCCTGATCAGAGAAAGAAAGTACAAGTATGTCACAGTAATCTGTTGAAATTGTACATAGCTCATGTTCGTTCCATTACTGTTAATGTGGTAAACTCTTGTGATTCTTTTCCCGAATTGTCATCTTCCTTTCGTAGCCCGAGTAAGGATTCTTTGGAGAATGTTGATGAGGATGAGAGTTTTCTTTCTCGAGAAAAAGTCGACGGACGACTATAAACTCTGAGATTCTT
Organism: Siphateles boraxobius; assembly: GCF_051911475.1. Taxonomy (NCBI): domain Eukaryota; kingdom Metazoa; phylum Chordata; class Actinopteri; order Cypriniformes; family Leuciscidae; genus Siphateles; species Siphateles boraxobius. The sequence goes on along the minus strand of NW_027509186.1, from coordinate 2,522,247 downwards.
ATTAATCTTTCCTCCCATCTTTCTTATCTGACAGAGGAGGAGAGGAGTGATGTCACTGAGTTGGTGATGTCATTTCCCTCTCTTTTCCGTGATGTTCCTGGTCGTACTTCTATCATAGAACATGATATCGACGTAGGAGCCTCGTGTCCGATTAAACAAAACGCATATCGAGACAATCCTTTTAAAAGAGTTTTGCTGAAAGGAAGAGGTGAACTATCTACTTGCTCATGATCTGGCTGAATCTAGTTTCAGTTCATAGAGTTCCCCTTGTGTTCTAGTATATAAATCTGATGGCTCATATCGATTCTGCACAGATTATCGAAAACTTAATTCTGTTACTAAGCCGGATTGCTTCCCTTTGCCTCGAGTTGATGACTGCGTCGATCATGTTGGCTCTGCCCGATATGTTAGTAAGTTCGATCTCTTAAAGGGATATTGGCAGGTGCCTTTGACTAGTAGAGCGAAGGAATTATCCACCTTCGTCACACCTGATGTTTTCCTGCAGTATACGGTTATGCCTTTCGGAGTGCGAAATGCACCCGCGACGTTCCAGCGTCTCGTAAATCGTATACTTTATGGAATGTCAGGATGTTAGGCATATCTTGACGACGTGGTGTTGTATAATTCCTCCTGGTCTGAACATCTTAACTAGATTAAAGAATTGTTTTCTCGTTTAGCATAGGGTAATCTTACCATAAACCTCGCTAAATTGGAATTCGTGAAGGCAACCGTTACCTATTTAGGTAAAGTCGTGGGAAACAGTTGTGTAAAGCCTATTGAGACCAAGGTCGAAGCCATTTGTGACTTTCCCGTACCCACCACTCGTCGCGAATTGCGACGGTTTCTCGGTATGGTGGGATATTACCGGAGCTTCTGTGAAAATTTTGCCAGTGTAGTCTCACCTCTTACCGATTTATTGAGTCCAAAGTTGACTTTTCGGTGGTCTGAGCTCTGTCAACAGGCTTTTGAAAATTGTAAAGCATTGCTGGCGTGTGCCCCTGTTTTAACAGCCCCGGATTTTGAGAAATCTTTTAGCCTTGCAATCTATGCAAGTGCTTGTGGTGCGGGCGCTGTTCTCTTACAGGAGGGTTCGAACAAGGTTCTACATCCTGTAAGTTACTTTTCAAAAAGTTTAATCGACATCAAAAGGTATACTCTACCATTGAGACGGAAGCTCTCGCCCTAGTGTTGGCCGTGCAACATTTTGAGGTATACCTAGGGTCAATCGCTGCACCGATTATCATCTATACGGATCATAATCCGTTGGTTTTCTCGAATCGAATGAGAAATCGAAATCAGCGACTTATGCGATGGAGTCTCATCTTACAACCTTTCCATCTTGAGATTCAACACATCCGAGGAAAAAATAATGTCATAGCTGACACACTTTCTAGAGCATAACCTAATCTCTGCGTTGTTCATTTCTATTCTTTGCATCTCTAGGGCCCAGAGTAGCTGAAGAATGAAGACTGCCCAGTGTTTTTAACATGGCAAAAAGCTGCTAATTTTTGTTGGCAGACCAAACATTTTTTATTACTGTACAGGAAACCTCAATGGCCATTTGTTTTATTTTTGTCCTTTTCTAAAGAGATTAAACCACAAACATCCGTGCAAGTGTACTGACCTGCTCAACAGAAAATCGCATACGAAATTTTTGCAAAAACCACCCACAGTTTCCACCCAGTTTCAAACTTGGGACCTTTCGCGTGTGAGTCGAACGTGATAACCACTACACTACGGAAACACGTCTTCAGGTTGCAGACATAAATCTTTAGGTGCACGCTTGTTAAAAAGCGTATAAAGGAAATGAGCGGTACACCCACCTAGCATGGCAAACAGTTTAAATTTTCTGTCAGCATCCAACCGCTGTTTCTGCTTGGTTTCAAACCGAGGACCTTTCGCGTTTTAGGCGAACGTGATGACCACTACACTACAGAAACCTATTAATGAGATGCATGGTCTTTTTCTGCACTCCAAGCAGTGTGACAGTCTGTAAAGTCCACAAACAATAGAACAGAGGTCATTCGGCATGGCACTCTGCCTACAGCTCCTTGGTACGATGGCCTTCACCTGTCTCAAAAGTAAGGGTTTTGTAGCGAATTGCAGCATTTATATTTAAAATGCCTCCACTTGTTTCTGCCCAGTTTTGAACTGAGGACCTTTGGCGTGTAAAGCAAAAGTGATAACTACTACACTACGGAAACTTGATTTGGACGTCAGTCCCACCTCTTCTAGGGTACGCTTGATCAAAAGCGACTGAAACTATAGACTACCTAGTGTTTTTAACATCGCAAAAAGCTGCTAATTTTGTTGGCAGACCAAACATTTTGAACTGAGGACCTTTCGCATGTAAAGCCAACGTGATAACCACTACACTACGGAAACTAGATTTGGACGTCAGTCCCACCTCTTCTAGGGTACGCTTGTTCAAAAGAGACTGAAGCTATAGACTGCCCAGAGTTTTTAACATGGCAAAAAGCTGTTAATTTTGTTGGCAGACCAAACATTTTTTATTACTATACAGGAAACCTCAATGGCCATTTGTTTTATTTTTGTCCTTTTCTAAAGAGATTAAACCACAATCATCCCTGCAATTGTACTGACCTGCTCAACAGAAAATTGCATACGAAATTTTTGCAAAAACCACCCACAGTTTCCGCCCAGTTTCGAATTGGGGTCCCTTCGCGTGTGAGGAGAACATGATAACCTCTACACTATGGAAACACGTCTTCAGGTTGCAGACATAAATCTTTAGGTGCACGCTTGTTAAAAAGCGTATAAAAGAAATGAGCGCTACACCCACCTAGCGTGGCAAACAGTTTAAATTTTCTGTCAGAATCCAACCGCTGTTTCTGCTCGGTTTCGAACCGAGGACCTTTCGCGCGGGAGCCGAAAATGGTTAAGCTAACTTCCCTTAACTTTTCCCATTCATTCTCTATGGTACTGCTCAACACAATGGATGCAATATACCTTTGGCCACACGTAGACTTCCTGGCGCTGTTTCGCTTTTCGGTGGCGGGGAATTTTAAAGGGGTCATGACATGTTTTTTTGTTTTGTTTTATTATTTTCCCTTAGGTGCAATTATAGTATTACTATAGTTTTTTGTACAAAAAATTTTTACAAATATAGTGATTTATGACCTTTTCCCACCCTGTTTCTCACCTCTGATTCAAACAGTCTGTTTTGGAGGTGTTTTCCCTTTAAGAGTTCAGTGTTAACGCCCACTGTTATGATTGGCTAACGTCAGTGCTGCTTATGCATAAATTATTAACGTTTATCATTTTGTATCACACGTAGACTACACAATGCTCCACCACGTGAAACTTCGGTCTTCCGATCTTTTACCATCGTGTCAATTCTCAATTGATTTTGATTCAAATGCGCGAGGGAGTGAGAGAGAGAGAGAGAGAGAGAGAGAGAGAGAGAGAGAGAGAGAGAGAGAGAGAGAGAGAGTTTGAAGGCGCGCGCCGGGGCTCTCTCTCTCTCTCTCTCTGTTCGTTCTTCAGTAACATGCCCTGTCACACTCATCTGATCACTCACCGTTCAAATTAAGCTTTGGCGGGCTGCATATGCTGCAAATAAACTGCATCCGACTGTTTTCCTTGACGTCTGGATCGTTCGGCAGCGTATTCAAAGACTCAAACAGGAACAGCACATCTGCGTAGCATCGCAGTCATCTTGTAAACAGACCCACTCGCTGCACGAGAACGCATGCGATGATGCGAAATGAGGCGTAGTTGTCTTGCGCTGGAGGCGGTCATATGCAAACGACTGGTACGTCACTTCGCACCGTGACGTCACTTCATACAATGGATCTAGAACGAGCTGTATTTAGAGCTTGATTAAATAAATGCTTCGTTTATAATGGGGAGGACGTCTTAAGCTATGAAACTTGCAGGAAGTTTTAATAGTACATAGATCTCTTATACACCAAAACATCAAGGCAAATTTGGTTTCTCATGTCATGACCCCTTTAAAAAGCGTAGTGTCATCTGTCAATCAATCATTCGCAGTGGAGGAGAGGAGACCCGTTTTACGATCGGAGATATTTGTTTACCGAATTGTCAGCAAATTGTTTTGTTTTTTACAACAATTTTGTACAGTCTAAAGTACCTTCAGACAGATTTTACCTCAGGTGACCACATATACATTATTATTCATATATTTTATCATTTAAATTGCATGTTGTTATCATGTAACGTAAGTTAAGTTAACTGTTAAGGTAATTGTATTGTTAATTGTGTTGAATTGATTGTGATGTTAAGAAACCCAGTAAACCAAACTCCTCGTTGTAAATACAGCTGTTATTTTATAAGAGTGTCTTTGTTTGTAACGGTGAATGTTTCATCATTGATTTCTTACTATGCAATCATATAAAATGTTTACAACTATGTGTTAACAGTGCAGTATGATGTAGTACTTTTAATGTAATTAATAAATAGTACACACAAATATAATACATTTGAATTACAAAAAAAAATGATTACAAAAAAATATGTGTGCAATTTAATGGTATAGTATATGAATAACATTTTATTGGGATAAAATAGATAATTAAACACAATAATAGTGTGTGAAAGAGGATATTGTGAAATTAATATGAATATTTATTTAATAATAAAATGGTTAATTTAATTGTTGTTTTATTTATTAAGAAATAAAATAATTGAAATCAGAATATAAGTGCGTTAATTAAGTGTGTTAATGCAACAGACCATAAACACTAATCAGCTCTTTGTGAATGTATATGTACAGCACAGCAGGATGCAGCTGAAAGTGATCTTCCCAGGCAAGATCAAAGTGTGCTTCAGGAAAGGACCGACTGGATATCTGAGACAAGATCCCTCAGATGAAGCCAAGAGGATCAAAGACAACCCCAATCTCCAGGACAAATCAGCCCCTCAACGGGAAGACAAGGTCAAGGAGAATGCCCGCTCTGTTGTCTTCATGAGAGGAGGTGATGTGTCAGACAGAAAAGAGGTGCTTGGAGAGTATGTGCTTCAGTTTGGAAAGTACAAAGACAAATCATTCCGGTGGCTGCTAGAGAATGATGTAGGCTATACCATATTCTTGACTAAGAAGGTTGAGGAGGAGGAGGAGAGAGCCGGTCAGTTTAAACCAGAGGGTCCCAAAAAGGACAGCCTACTTTCATTTCTTGAGTACAGTAGAAGCTTCCAGGAAATCGAGGACCTCCTAAATTATTTAACTGGAAGATCAGTGGCACCACCTGTGAGGAATGAAGATGACAACTTGGTTGGCTTTGGGATTAATGCAGAAAAGACTTGGAGGGATGTTTGGGAGAGCAGAGCAGATGGATATGCTGCATTTATCCTCCAGAAACAGTGCGTCACAGGCAGCAAAATGTTTCGGCTGCAGCAGTACCTCACTCAGAAAAAGAGCCAGCTTCAGAGTGTTTCAGCGGAACATGCTTCCACTGGCCTTACAGCATCTGCCTCTCATCCTCCAGGTTTGTTGACAGTACAGTTGAGTATATATAAGGTCGAATTGAAAAATGTAAATGTGGGATGACATATGATTCGCATCTTTGCTTTTATGCTTTGTTTTACAGAAATGGAGGATGATGAAGAATTGGAGAGAATGATGCTTTCTATATCCCCATCCAAAGTCCAAGGCCAACTGAGTAAGAAAACCTCACACAGACACATTTTTGGATCAGTAAGATTTGTTTTACTAAGTCTGTTATTTGATTCAAATACAAAATAAAACAGTCAAAATTGTGAAATATTATTAGATTTCAAAATAGCTTTTTTCTATGTGAATATATAATAAAGTGTAATTTATTTCTGTGATCAAAGCTGAATTTTCAACCTTATTACTCCAGTCTTCAGTGTCACATGATTCTGATGATTCGGTGCTCAAGAAACATTTCTCCTTATTATTATTGTCAACAATTGTATTATTGTTACAGTATTACAGTACAACAAATAGTTATTTACATTTTTATTTCAGGATTCTTTGATGAATAGAAAGTTCAAAAGAACAGCATTTATCTGAAATAGAATCTTTTGTAACATTAAACACTATTGTTCAAAAGTTTTAGCCTGGCAAGCCAGACCTACGTGAAGATGTTAGGTCTGGGAACTCACAATTGGCATATCTCAATCCGAGGGGCGGGATAAACGGTTGTTTTTTAGATTCCCTCTGCACGCAATAGGACAGCGCTACAACCAACCAGAGCAACAAAAGGCAATGGCTGAGTGAGTCCCATGCGTTTTTCCACCAGCGGAGCTAGTTGATAGGCCTAATGTTAAACTTTTGCGTATCCGGTTGTAAAAACTCCAAACACATCTTTTTTAAGAATGACTTAAGTGACGTTCTCTTAACTCTAAGTCATCCAGAGTCGCGGCCAAAGCCGATTCGAAAGGTCGCTGTTCGCCAGCAGCATCATCTTTGTTTTCAAGTAGCAGTTCACCTATGGAAATCACGCGGAACCGTCACAACTCTGCCATCATTATGTTAAGCCCGCCCACCAACTCTTTACACAATGTGATTGGCCTGACCAGAGTTTGGTTTTTCCAGCTCGAATGCCAACGGAGAGTTACTAGACCACACTTTGCTGCAAAATAATTTTTGCTGCCGCTAGGGTGCGTCTAGAATTCTAGGCTACAAAAGTTTGGGGTCGGTAAGAATTGTTAGTTATTTTTTGGGGGAAATAAATAAAATAAATCAATACTTTTATTCACGAAGGATGGATTAAATTCATCAAAAGTTACAGTAAAGGCATTTATAATGTTACAAAAGTTTCTATTTCAACACACACTATTTATTGTGGTTGCTATATCCATATTTTTCTGAATGTACACCCGTATGAATGTGGAGTATTGCTGTAAAAGAGCTTAATGCTCAGTCAATTTTCCCTGAATAAACAACAGTTGATGATATTTATAATTCCATCCTTTCATACCAATCTTCGGTTTGTTCTTTTTCCATAGAAGTGGAGGAAGGTGAAGAATTGGGGAGGATGATGCTACCCACATTTTCATCTAAAATTCCAGACCAACTGAGTGAGAACCACATATATATACATACATGCTCTATCAAACTGCATTCATTTCCATGAAACATCATTACATTTTTATACAGCGTTATTCAAGATGGTAAATGTTTGGCATGTTACATTGTTTCTGCGCTGTGCTATATATATATATATATATATATATATATATATATATATATATATATATATATATATATATATATATATACTGAATATATACATACAAGCTACAGTATGGATTTTCACAGCAGCTTCGGTAACAAATTCAAGACAAATTCTGCTGTAAAGCAGCTCTAACAAGCCAATTGTGACATTATTCAGCTCAAGTCACTTCAGTATTGATTCAGTTCAATTCAAGATTCAAATCAATTGTGCATACATACTGTATATACAGTGTATTTGTGCATATAAATGTACATGTGACTCCTGTACACCACTGTACACTGAACAAGCAGAAGGCACGTAGCAGTGCTTTACATTTTTCACATCTGTGTGTAGTTTGGTGTGTACTGAACTTTAACAGTAAAGGGTTTTATATGTCATTGTGTCTGTTTATGTTATAAATGCTTGAAAGTTAAATTATCTTCACAATGATCACTTCACTTCACTATTATCTTGCCAGGCTATTCCAGTAAAAAGCAAATCAGTTTTTTTTTTTTCATTTACTGTTTACCAGCCTCTCTTAGTAGAAGACCATGGTTGATTACATGGTCAATTATAGTGGCACGAATTTCATCACTGACTACTGTTCTTCCAGCCCTTGGAATGCCACCACCACACATTCTTACACCTCAACCTTGCCCTCTCCTTGAGCCTGCTCTTCTCCCTGCTCCTCTCACTGCACCTCTCACTGCACCTCTCACTGCATCTCTCTCTGCATCTCTCACTGCATCTCTCACTGCACCTCTCACTGCATCTCACAATGCACCTCTCACTGCACATCTCACTGCACATCTCACTGCACCTCTCACTGCACCTCTCACTGCACCTCTCACTGCATATCTCACTGCATCTCTCACTGCACCTCTCACTGCACCTCTCACTGCATCTCTCACTGCATCTCTCACTGCACCTCTCACTGCATCTATCACTGCATCTCTCACTGCACCTCTCACTGCATCTCTCACTGCACCTTCTCCCTGTGCCCCTTGGTCTTACTCTTCCTCATCCAGACATTACAGTGTTTGTCTTTTTCTGTTTATGTGTCCAAAAACATCACTCCTCAAAGTCCTCCGTTTACTGTATAAGTGTCAATGTAATAGGAAAAAATAACCCCTGCCACTGAGTCTAAGCCAGAATGGAGTCAGCTATGGTTGGCCCAATTTACCCAACATAAATCAGCTGTGTCAATTATTCAATTGTTTGTTTATTATCAGCTGAGATATATTGTTTTTGAACTGTTACTATTGCAGAAGCAGAGGTTTTTATACTGTATCTAAGGTTTGGAATATTGTTTTTGCTATTGTGGTTAACATTTGTAAATACTACAAAAACAATCCATAATTTTGTTGGGAGGTATAGCTTTATTGTATTTAGAGTTTTGAAAATGTGACAACTGGTTGGACAAACGCTTGAGACCACATCGCCTTTGAGACCAGTGCAGGAAACCATGGTCTGTCAATGTAAGGACTTAATGTAACATAATTTTACTTAAAAAAATGTAAAACACATTTAACATATTTAACAAATATAATGCTCATCTATGACTAATGTCAACCATTTCATCCTGCAGCCCTCCTCCCAGTGACCTCTGCAGAATCCATAGCCTCTACTCCTCGCTCAGGCCCCCCTGCAACTGCTGTCCAGTCGGGACTCCTTGCAGCCTTTACTCCACCCACAGCACTCCCTGCAGTCTCTGCTGGGCACCCCCCAACTCAGATGGAGGAGAAGCCAGCACTTCCACCACTGCCAGGCTATGAGCAGGATGTAAGCCAATGGAACTGCTCTCACCAGCAGAGAATCTGGATGAAAACAGAAATGGAAGCCTTGGGACTGTGGCCAGGCTCTAGACCGGTGAGACATCCAATGAACATGATCTCCTTGTGGTGTTACCCTCCTCAGCCTGAGCTTATTGATGCTGTCTATAAGTTGCCATCACCGAAATACTTTCAACTTCATCCATTCTTCATTTGGAAACCAGAGCACTCCATTATGGAAAGAGTCCGCAACAACTACACTCTGCCATGTCTGAACGGCTGTCCGAATCCTCACGTTGTCTCATCAGGAGTTGGATGACCCAGTGTCATTATTGGTACAAGTAGCCAGTACTACATGCTGGCCTCTCGGCTCAGCTGTAAAGTCTGTAAAAAGTAATGGTTTGCAGACAAACCTCAATGGATGGACATGCTGCCAAGTCGATTCTGCAACATTTTTCCAGCTTTTCGTACGCACAAGAAGGCCATATGTAAGACTGTGATGGACGAGTTGCGGCGCACAGCAAAGTCTCCCAATGATATGGCCAATCAGTTGAACGAAGCTCTCAACCTCAGGTATGAGCGTGCACACCTGGCTTACCTGTCCACTGTTAAGAATGTGCTGGATGGAGACAGTGGATTTTATGGTCAGCAGACCATCACAGGGGCACTAAGAGCAACAAATACTCCTGCTCCATTTGGTGAGTATGGTGATGTGGTCTGGTGAACAATCCACACTGCGGCTGGTGTGGAGTCACAGTTTCACCCCACTACTTGGTTGACTGCCTCATTCAGGAGTACCATAGGCAGGAGAGCACACGCAATCTGCTCCTTCAAGGCACATTTGGACAAATATTAAGGGCTGACCATACCCGCAAGGTGGCCCGGAAGGTTGTGCTTGCATCAGGTTGTGCTTGCATCAGGTACTATGTCGTCATATGCTGTGATGAATGAAAACTGGATGATCTTGTCCTGGGTGATGCTACAGTCTGAAAGTGATAAATCCCTGCAGCCAATGTATGCAGGGCTGTCCCGTCGTTACATTTTTGCTGGTGAGGGGGGAACACTTTGCTCAGCTAAACTTGACTGTTGTACTTACAAACATCTCCATTCACTATAATCCAAATCTAATATGTAATTGTGGCGAACAGGACGGCCGAGGGACGTGAGAGAACGGCGCGAGGCCGGTGGTGCGATTGATAATGAGCAACACCTGTGAGCACACCGGTCTCGCATCTCTCACGGAGGAGCGGAAGCATAAAGGAGGAGCGACGACGTTGATGATGGAGAGAGGAACAGGCCTGTGTTTTAGTTGTGTTTTTGTTTTATTTTAGCCAGCAGTCGTCCGCGAGGGGCTGCTGGCCGTTATGTTTATTTTTGGTAAGCCAGCAGTCGTCCGCGAGGGGCTGCTGGCGGTATTGTAGTTTGTTTATTTTATTTTAAATAAAGTATATGTTGATTGTTCGCCGGTTCCCGCCTCCTTCTTCCCTGAACATTGCTACACTGGTGCCGAAACCCGGGAAGAGGGAGGAACGCGCTGTCAGAGAGTCCTCGCCGCTGTGGGGAATCCGCGGTGTCATCGAGCATGGTGCGCGAGTCGCCGCCGCTCGCCGCCGGCCGGAGCCTGCTGCCATCCGCCAGAACGGGAGGAGCAGGGAGCGGGGGACTCGCGGCCATGGACGCTCGAGGCGGTGCGCTGGAGAGGGTTGCCGGTTGGACGGTCGAGCTCGCTGCCGGCCGCCTGTGTATTGGAGGGGCGGCTGCCATCCGGGAGGGAGAGGAGGAGTCGCCGCCGCTCGCCGTGGGCCGGAGCCTGCTGCCGTCCACCAGAGAAGGGGAGGTGCAGGGAGCGGGGGACTCCTACCGTCTGCCCAAGGCACCCGAGGAGCCGTCGCCGTCCACCGGGCGGCGGGGGAGCATCGAGCCGTCCACCGAGGGCCATCCAGCGTCACCGCCAGGCACCGCGGAGGAGATCGCCCAGCTGGTGGGGGACCAGATGGCAGCGCGTTGTGGGAACCGGGCCATTTTTTTTTTTTCCTCTCTTCCCTCTCTCGATCTGTCGCTCCTCATGCTTCCGTCTCCATTTCCCTCGGCTTGTCGGTCCATACCCCCCAGGGATCGCCGCCGCTGGGGGGGGGAGTAGGCACAGGCTCGTGGGTACCCCCCGGCCTGTGAGGGGCGATGGGGGTATGTGGCGAACAGGACGGCCGAGGGACGTGAGAGAACGGCGCGAGGCCGGTGGTGCGATTGATAATGAGCAACACCTGTGAGCACACCGGTCTCGCATCTCTCACGGAGGAGCGGAAGCATAAAGGGGGAGCGACGACGTTGATGATGGAGAGAGGAACAGGCCTGTGTTTTAGTTGTGTTTTTGTTTTATTTTAGCCAGCAGTCGTTCGCGAGGGGCTGCTGGCCGTTATGTTTATTTTTGGTAAGCCAGCAGTCGTCCGCGAGGGGCTGCTGGCGGTATTGTAGTTTGTTTATTTTAAATAAAGTATATGTTGATTGTTCGCCGGTTCCCGCCTCCTTCTTCCCTGAACATTGCTACAGTAATTACTGATTGTAACCCAAATTAATTACTCTATGCTCCAGGATGACATCTTTGGTGTGGCTTCTCCTGGCTCAGAAACAATGATCCAGCCTGCACAGCCCACCAGTGTAAAAGGTGATTCAGCTCACATCTTCATCCCTTAATTATTCCTTATTTATATGAATACTACATATATTTTAGAGATAAAGGTGAAAATGATTTACTTATTCTGTCCCTTTTCCTCTCTTTTAGATGAGATGACACCACCACTGCCCTTTGCTCCCTCTCCACGAGCTGCTCGCACAGGTTCCATCAAGGCAGGGGGTATACTTTTTTTCCTAGACCATTTTCGGTGGACACAGCCCATGAGGGATTCCATTGTTGGCCTTCTGGCAAAGTACCATGGGCAGAAAGACCTTCTCACCCAAGTGGATGCGGAGTATGCTGCCCTTGTGCAGGCTGCCTCCAGGGATCTGTTATGAACTTTTTCTTCTCAAGTGTAGAAAAGATAGAGTTGCAGACCAGGAGATTGTTGAGGTATAAGTTCTTTATTTCGGCGCTGTATTCATCTCAATCAAGTCTAGTCTAAGGGAACTTTACATTGCAGTTTACATACATTTCAAGGGGGTGGGATTAATTTCATAGAGGAGGGGACTCTTGAACAAAACATGTAAAGGAAAGTACATGATTCAGCTGGTTACCTGATTTCATCAGGTAACAGTGTAACTCAGAGCCGTGAGATGCTAATCCAATCAGCCAATCAACAAAAGGCCCAGCTGACCTTTGAGATGTGACAAGAGGTTAATGTCCAAAACCTTGATTGCCTCAAAAATGGAAAACAGTGTGTGCACTTTCTCAGTTAAAATACTGTTGAACCTAAATTAAAACATTTAAATAAATTTGTAATCCTACATTTCCCCCTTTGAGAATTCTAAATAACTCTCACATTATATACAAATTTAAACAATTAAAAATTCATTCTTGAAACTTGTGATCGTTACAGGCACATAATGCGTGTTCTATGTTTGCTTTTCTGCAATTGCCTGCTGACACAGAAACAAACATGCAATTTTAGGGTCCATGACGTTCCTACGGGTAATAGTCTACGGTGATTTTCTTGTGAGAGGCGTGATTCATATGTTGAATGAAACACCATACTGTGGACGCATAGATAGTACGCCAGTAGAACAAACAACAACATAATTACTATTTCCTTTATCCACAGCCAGGGTTTCCCAATCAAGTTTCCGAACCATGAAGAATTATCTTCAGTCATCTGGTGTAATTTTGCTGAAAGATCAAGAATGTCTTGTTGGATTTTGTTCAAGTTCTCTGTTGGATCCATTAACCTGGTGCAGCATGGTTGCACCCGGTCCGATGATGGTGCAGGCTCCTCCTTGTGTTGAATCCAAGGCCACTCTGTTCTGTAAGATCATTATCTTATGCGAAGCGAGAGTGTCTGTCATGTTACTGGTACGACAATCTTGATAATGTTGAAGGATGACTGAAGGTTTCGTATGTGAGTCTCTGCGTTGTGTATTTTTTTCTTTTTCTTTTCTTTATCCTTTTGTGATAGTTGGCTCGGAAGTGGGTCAAGTTGTTTCTTGAGGTTTTCTTGTGGCTTCATACGCAGATGACGAGGTCAGTGCGTATGGGTCTGGGGAAGTCATCAGTGGTATCTGCACAGAGTAAGAAAGAAAACAAAAGACAGGAGAGCAGTATTTGTTCAAACACTAGGATTGTGTAGTGACTTATTTGAGATCAGCATACTCTGGAGGAACTCGTGATAGTTCAGGGAGAAACATAGGAGGCATAATACTCTGGGTCTTTGAGATGGGAAGCTGAAGTGTATCTGTGGGCTGGGGAACTTGAGACGACTCGGGATGAAAAGCTGGGCACTTTGTGGTGTCAGATTTGACCTGAGAAAAAGGTAGCCCTTGAAGGTTAGACATGTCTGGATTGAGATTGGCGGGCCACCTGGAGAGTGTCGACAATGGCCCTGGGTTTACCTCCAGTATCTCAGTAGAACGGCAAAAAGAAAGAGCAGAAACACAACAGTTAGTTCCCCAACCTTTAACTACACCTCTTGACCAGTCAATATTTGGGTTGTGAAAATTTAGCCATGGAAACCCAAGAACTAAGGGGAGTTCTGGTGACTGGATGAGAAATAACTGTATTAGTTCCTTGTGACTCCCAATTTCAAACTGAATAAGCGAAGTGCAGTGACTAACCTGTCCCGACCCCAGAGGTCTGCCATCAAGAGCCGTGATGGTTAGAGGTTTCTGGAGGAGCACGGATGGGATGCCCAAACGTCTGGCTACATCTTGGTCCAAAAAGTTCCCAGCAGCACTAAGCTGGTGATTCTGGTTGTCGTGGAAGATGGTGGCTTGGATCGTAACTCCAGAGGTTGCAGGATGAGGGAAGATATCTACTTTCGTTCCAGTTCCCCCTTTCCTGGACGAGAACTGGCTTTTCCCGACAGTTCAGGACAGTTGGATCGGAAATGACCAGACTTTCCACAGTACAGACAGCGTCGCTCCCTCATCCGTCGATCCCTTTCTGTCTGGGTTAATCTAGTTCTACCCAGCTGCATGGGCTCCTCCAGATCACTGGGTTTCCAGAGTGGTTCAACAGTATTGGAAGATACCTGAGGACGATACGCACTGGTGTCCCAACGTCGTTCCTGTTGTCGTTCTCGGATACGATGATCTACTCAGATAGCCTACTCGATTAGGGATTCCAAATCCGGAGAAGGGTCTCTAAATGCTAACTCATCCTTGAGTTCTGGAGACAAGGCCTGGTGGAATGTGGCCCTCAAGGCTCGCTGGTCCCATCCACTCTCTGAAGCTAGGGTACGAAACTCAATGGCGAACTCCGCCACACTTCGAGTGCCTTGAGAGAGTCGAAGCAAACGGTAGTCCACATCAACTGTGCAGGCCGGATGTTGGAAGACTTTCTTCATTTCAGCAATGAAGCTGTTACTGTTTGCAGTGAGTGGTGCATGTTGGTCCCACAAAGCCGAGGCCCAGTCTAAAGCCTTGCCAGTAAGAAGGGTAATGATGTAAGCAACCTTGCTGCTCTCTGTGGGGAAGCTGCCAGGTTGTAGTTGAAATACTAGGGTGCATTGGGTGACAAACCCCCGACACATCTCAGGACTGCCATCAAATCGTTCCGGTGCTGGTAATTTGGCTTCTGACAGGGAAACTACCACTGCTTGAGAAGGATTACCATGTGTCGGCTGAGATTCTTGAGCTGAAGGGCCTGGGGCCTCATTTATAAACGTTGCGTACGCACAAAAGAAGCCGTACGCCGCTCTCTTCGCAATAATTGGTATTTATAAAAATCAAACTTGACGGTAAAATGAGCGGTCCTTCACGCAAGCTCTGACCCAGGCGTACGCACAAAAACGGGTGAAATGAGAAATGGCGACACCGTCGGCAGATGGAAGAAACACGTGAAAGTGTGTGAAACTGTTGACCGTTGTGTAAAATAAATGGCAATAGTGCCTCTCATAAATAAAACGAAGACTTCACAAAGCAAGTCTAATAATTTACAGCCTACATAACACCCGTTTAATCGATCTGCAACAGAAATGCAAATTAACACATAGGGCCTATTTGCAAAAAGAAAAGTGAAATATGTTCTGCAATAATATTGGCATGTTATACAATTCATGCTCATAAATAAGATGGTAAACAGAACGAAATAATGTACAAAACTGATATTCTCACCAATGTGTCCGTCTGGCAGAGCAGATTAGATAGTCAGACAGATAGATAGATAGATAGATAGATACCCAGCAAACACAAAAACGTTGCAAAAACGTTTTATTTTGGTCACATTATTTTTTTATATTTAGGTGTGGTTTCTTAAGTTTTTAAAACGTTGCACTGCAACATTACCTAATTGCAACCAAAAAACAACGTTGTGAAACGTTGTAAAAACGTTACATGTTTGCTGGGTAGATAGACAGATAGATAGATAGATAGATAGATAGATAGATAGATAGATAGATAGATAGATAGATAGATAGATAGATAGATAGATAGATAGATAGATTATTTGTCCACTGGGGAAAGTTGTTTTAGTAAAAATGTCTTCATCAGCTACGGAATCATGGTATTCATGCATATGCCATTAGTTTGTTTTATTTTAGATAAAATAACGTATGACGTATGTCTCAACCACTCAGAAAGCTGCTAGAAATTACATTTGCGCTGAACTATTTCCCATTTCCTAGTAGATTATAACCGACATCTGTAGCTTGTCAGATGCAATTAAATGGATGGAAATAAAATGGAATAATCACAATCCGTAATGACGCACAATGGCTGATCTTGCGCTCTTAGAAGATGTGGAAAATGGAACGATTCGGAGTGAACTCATCTTCAGACAACAAAAGACTTGCTGGCAGATGAGGCAAATGTCCGACCATTTCTTTTTTATTTCGGCCACAGTCCGATGTTCTGAGGCTGCCTACAGCATTTACGGCGTCTGCAACCTTTTGCCACTCAAGTGCCTTTTTGGCATTAGTAATGCCCACCCTGTGCCCTCCAAACAACATTTTTCTCCTCTTTTCCACTTCACCACGATAACTTCTACTTCACATTGAGTGAAGTTAAGTTTTTTTGATTTCCTCTCTGTTTTCACCATGATTTCGCAATCGATGAATATTAACTTGTGGGCGTTTCACGGACTATTTATGGGCAACTATGGGCGTGACATAAAGCCGTAAAAGCTGCGCTACATTTAGAATTGGTTGTGATTTATTAAGGGAAAAATGCGTAGGATGTCCGTGCGCACGGTTTTATAAATCTGAATATTTCTGTGCGTACGCACGTCCTATGTTTCATTCGTACGCCACATCTGACGCAAATCCTACGCAAAGTTTTATAAATGAGGCCCCTGGAGTCTGAAGATTTAAACGTTGAGGAATATCAGTAAGGATCTGCTCATGTTGCTGAATGGCTGCAGCTTGCCCTGAAATGGCAGACAGAATGCGATCCACATTAGAGGGTGGTGAACTCTCCTCTGCTGGATTCATAATATGGTTCAGTCTTGCTGTAACGAGGCTGTTCAAGGTGGGGATAGAACCCGGTTCTCTTGTGTTCAAAGTCACTGAGTTAACAGATTGAGCTAACTCCCCAATAGATGAATCCAAGAGCAGAGGTGGTCAAAAAGCAAGGAGTCGTAGATCTTCAACGAAAGACAATCTTTACTGATAAAGTACAACAAAACAAAGTAAGCCGGGCTTCCAAGAAACAGTAAAAGGAAAACAGACACAAGGGTCCAACGGTATAAACTTAAACATTAACAGGCTGGCTTGCAACTGGTAACATAGGCTCAAGACTGAACAATCAAGCATGGCACAAACACACTTAAATAGGGCAAGACACAGGTGTGATACATCAGGCATAATGAGAAGTAGTGTTCAGCAGGAGTCAGGTGAAAAGCGCCACCTGCCGACCAGGAGGAAAATAGCAGTCCAGTTAAGGGATCCTTACATTATGACACCTAAAGAACGCAGTGAGGTGAGGATGGATTAATGGATGGGAAGGCCTATGAGGGATTCTTCACCAAAGGGTTGGCCCCCGACGCCTGTTGCAATCGGTTCTTCCCTCGGCTCCTCACTGGTTCGTGTCCTATCCTATCCCTGTTGGAGCAGGAACAACCTTACAGTGTGACACATGAGTCCAGGTTTTCCTTCCCTGACACAATACTGCAGCTGCTGTAATCAACATCACTTGATGTGGCCCATGTCACTTTGGTTCTAATGGAGGAAACGTCTTTGTACAGATCAATTATTGATTCAGGAGGCATTATTTTCTTCTGTGCTGCACTACCTGAACAAACTTGTACAGTTGCATAGAAACAAGCCTGTTTAGCTGCCATATCAGCAAGAGCATTACCTTTAGCTTCCGTAGTATTAGTTGTGAGATGTGCTTTCACTTTGATCACTGCTAATTTCTTTGGAAGTTTCATGGAAAACATTAGATCTTTCACTAATTCAGCATGCTTAATGGGGGATCCCGCCGAAGTTAGAAACTGCCTGGTTTGCCAAATGACACCAAAATCATGAATTACCCCAAAAGCATATCTGGAATCTGTGTAGATATTAGCAACTGATCCTGAAGCTAGCGTGCATGCTCTTGTTAGGGCTACTAGTTCTGCAGCTTGAGCTGAAAAATTATCTAGAAGACGTCCTGAAGCTAACACTTCCGTGGTGGACATTACTGCATAACCTACTCGTCTGTTACCTTTTTCTTTTACTTCACTCATAGGTGTATATGTAAGCGTAACACAATCGTGAGTAATTTCTCCTTCATCCTCTAACAAAACTTCAGTCATAGCAGACATCATACATGAGGACGGATTTGTGACAGGTGCACGCTGTAAGACAATATTTGGCATTATTGTGGACACTGCATGAGGGCTTTTTTTACGTTTACAGTCTGACCTAACACTATTAATGATGGAAGGCCTGTGCTGTAAAATAACATTTAAGGCTGTGAGTCTACTTAACCAGTGTTCCCCAAAGGAAGGGTGAGATAGTCACTTTACTTTTGTTCTATAAACAAAAACAGAAGTCTTTTATCTCTGTTGCAAGTTAGTGGGGAAATTAAGCACTCACAGCCCAAATGGTTAACACGTCAACCAGCTGCCCCAGTTTAATGATGTGGGGAGGGGCTGTTTCAGAGTAGCAAGCAGACTGAGTAGGAGCTGAGTAACATTGTTAACTTGTTTAAAGTTCTTTTTGTTTTTCCTACACTCTTTTCCCCTATGTCCATGTTTACCACAATAATAACAACTACTGCCCTCTCTCTTAGGACATTTGCGTTTCTGTTGATTCTCTGTGTTGACCTTAAAGGATGCTGTTGCAATTTTTACTCTTTCCTTGACACCAGAGTCTCTTTCCCATGTAGCCAAACTGTCTAAGTTGTTTTGTATGGTTCTAGTGGACCATGTTAAGTCTAAGAAAGGCAATGCTTTTCTATGTTCTGACAACAGACCATCAAACCATGTGCGAAACTAGGGGACCATTATCTTCTAGCACCTTCTCTGACGTGTCAGCTATACCACTGTATGCTGCTGCTGACTGACAAAATCTTTCAGTGTACTCACTAACATTCTCATGTTTCTTCTGTACACAACTAGTGATCTTTGACCAGTCCATGTTTGGTCCAACAATGTTCTTAAATGCCTTCAGAAATCCCTCTCTCAATTCATCTTTTCTGGCATGTTGTAGTTCAGAAGTAACAGCAGACTCAAAACTGTTGAATTCAGATACAGTTAGAATTTGTGACATCAGCTGTGTGACTTCTGCCAACGACATGTCGTAAAGACGCATTTTACTGATCAATGCCCTTTTGAATTCAGAAAAATCTTTGCGTACTGAAGGTAAGCTTTAGGATAGTCTTTCTATGTCTCTAGGTCCGAGTGCTTTGGCAACAGTTTGGTTTTGGACAACAGAAGAGTTGGGAGGAACACTTTCAGTTCTCTCAATTCCCTGAGATCTTCTTGCGACACATACCTTTACTGAATCTACAGGCTTATCAGTTACTGATGGGATGTCTACATCTGTTTCAAAGAATGCTTGTAAGTCAGGATAAGTTTCATCTGACTGTTGGTCTTCTGAGTCACATTTGGTTGAGGCCTTGTTATGGCTCACCTTTGTCTTGAAACAGGACACTTGAGTCTGCAATTGTTTGTTTTGTTCATTTAACTTATCAATACACCTAGTTTGTTCTTGAAAAAATAAACTTCTCTGATCAACACAGGGTATAATTGTTAACACAGATCAAATCTTGTTAAACTTCCTTGTTACCAACACATCACAAACTATTAGCATGTTACGCTAATATTCCCTAAAAGAAAAATGCAAAGGATCTTTCACCTTCTTAGCTTTTAGATGATAAAACAAACAAAAACACTAAATCTTCTCTGATCAAAAGAGGCTACACTCGATAACACAGTTAACCTTCCTTGCCCAGAGCAAAGGGTAACACACAAAATATTAGCAATTTATACTAAAATCTTCCCTGCCTGAAAAAAACTTTCCACTTCCCTGGCAAAGCAGAGGATAAAACAATATTAAAATGTACGTTAATCTCCCCAGCCTGAAAACAGAGGGTACAATATATTAGCACTTGATGCTAATCTTCCCTAACTTTATAGAGGATAAAACACTTCCCTGGCAGAGCAGAGGGTAAACCACCTTGCTAACACACTTTTAACAGTTGTTAAATTTTCCTGATTAAACAGAGGATGAACCTTCTTAAGCAAAGTAGAGGACAAACTACTGTTAACAGTTTAAACTATTAACTGTTGTAACTGTTGTTAAACGTCCCTTGTTGAACAGAGGATTAATCTTCTATGACTACACAGAGGATGTATCACCTTCCCTGGTAAAGCAGAGGATAAGCCTTCCCTAACTTTACAGAGGATAAAAACAATTCTTCTCTGCTGAAAACAGAGGATAGCAAATATTAGCAAGTAATACTAACCTTCTCAGTGAACAGAGGATGAACAACAAAAAAACAAATAACTAGCACATAATGCTAATTCTACTCTGTGGACAGAGGATCACCAAAAAACAAAAACAAAATAACTAGCACGTAATGCTAAACTTCCCTGCCTGAAACAGAGGATCACCAAATAATAACACGTAATGCTAAATTCTTCCCTGCCTGACAACAGAGGATCACTTTCATATCTAACAGAAACTTTAGAGGATAAGCAATATTAACATGTACGTTAATCTTCCCTGCCTGAAAAACAGAGGATACATTTCATCTTTAAAACCAACTTTAGAGGATAACTTTAGTTAACAAACCCTACAGCTGTCTGTTAACTTCTTCTCTGGCGGCGCAGAGGAGTGACAAATTTGTACTGGTCTTCAGTGGTTCTTTGAATAGAGTGAAACTCACCAAATCGTTCGCTGTACGGAAAAGTTCCGTCTGGAAACTCAGTCAGAAAGTTCTTTCTTTGTTGAGCTTGAAGTTTCAAGATTCAGTCTGGAACTGGAAAGTCAGATCTTTGTTGAGCTCAATCTGGATTCAAAAGATTCAGTCTGGAACTGGAAAGTCAGATGTTGAGATCTTTGTTGAGATCTTTGTTGAGCTTCAGTTCTGGAACTCATTTAGCTTTGTTGAGATCTTTGAGCTTTGAAGTTTCAAATCAGTCTGGAAAAGTTAATTCTTTGTTGAGTTTCAGTTTCTCCATCCGGGTCCCGGCACCATCTGTTGTGAACTTTTTCTTCTCAAGTGTAGAAAAGATAGAGTTGCAGACCAGGGGCCTCATGTACAAAGACTTGCGTTGAATTCATACTAAAACATTGCGTACGGACAAAGCTGTAAATGTGCGTACGCACAAAAAAAAACAGATGTATGAATCTCTGCGTACGAAGGATCCCACGCTTATTCTCTTTGTACATCCCAATTAACGTAAAATTGAGCGCACATGCACGAGCACAACGCCCCACCCAGTCTCCTCCCTCAATTAAATCATTTAAATATGGTAATTAGTCCAATGTGGCGAAATAAACCTGCAAGAACATGGCTTAAGCAAGCAAGAAACGAAATTTCACTGAAAATGTCTTCTATGTGAATATATAGAAAAGTGTAATTTATTCCTGTGATCAAAGCTGAATTTTCAGCATCATTACTCCAGTCTTCAGTGTCACATGATCCTTCAGAAATCATTGTAATATAATGATTTGATGATCAAGAAACATTTATGATTATTATCAGTGTTGAAAACCGCTGTGCTTCTGCTTCATATTTTCGTGGAAACCATGATATAGGCTAGTATTTTCAGGATTCTTTAATTAATAGAAACTTAAATCAAACAGATGTCGAAATCTTATAATCTTTTGTAACATTATAAATGCATTTACTGTCACTTTTACTTGTCACTTCAATGTGTCCTTGCTGAATAAAAATATTACTTTCTTTTTTATCTTTACTGGCCGAATCAATGAAGTTTATTTTTTTTAGTTAAGCCAACGCTGCCATTGCTAGACGGGTTGTATCAATTTGGACATGCTTTATATAGCCTATGTTCTTACTTAATTGCATAATATAATATTTTAATAAAACTCGTGTGACAATAATATGTCAAATAATTTATCAATTACAAATTATAAGCAATATCTGACAGCTGGTGGTGCGATAGAACAATTCGTAGTGTAATGATTGCCACTTCACTTTATTGCCTCTATGAGTCGCCAACGGACAAAAATCACGACAAATATACGTACGCCAGACATGAAGTTTACTTGGAGGAACGCACATTCTTACGTTAATTTCACTGTTAGTACATCTGGCCGTGAACGTGAAAGCTGACGTACGCCGTGTTTTTGTGCGTACGCAGTGTTGATACATGAGGCCCCAGACCAGGAGATTGTTGAGGTATAAGTTCTTTATTTCGTCACTGTAGTCATGTCAATCAAGTCTAGTCTAAGGGAACTTTACATTGCAGTTTATATACATTTCAAGGGGGTGGGATTAATTTCATAGAGGAGGGGACTCTTGAACAAAACATGTAAAGGAAAGTACATGATTCAGCTGGTTAACTGATTTCATCAGGTAACAGTGTAGCTCAGAGCCTTGAGATGCTAATCCAATCAGCCTGATTAGATCAACAAAAGGCCCAGCTGACTTTTGAGATGTGACAAGAGGTTAATGTCCAAAACCTTGATTGCCTCAAAAATGGAAAACAGTGTGTGCACTTTCTCAGTTAAAATACTGTTGAACCTAAATTAAAACATTTAAATAAATGTGTAATCCTACAGATCCCAATAGCCTCTTACACCCCACCACGAAACAGCATATCTCACGTTATGTGAAACACATGGCCAAGATGACAAACACAAGTTTGTCACCGAACACCAGTCCAGAGAAACTCCTGGAGACCCAGCAGCTGTGGCATCACCTCACAAAAGGTAGTGAAACTGTAAGTGTTCCAGTGGTAACCCTCCCACCTGCCCCAGTGAAGACCCACCCAGAAATAAGCCCCAGGAGTCCCCGCTAACTAAGGGTGAGATTGAACAGATGGTGAAAGACATTGTGGAGAAGCAGCAGCAGCAGCAACAGCAACAGCAGCCTGTTACAAAGAGGACACGGAACTGTCTTGCTTGTGGCCAGCCAAAGTCCAGTTACCTTGGTGATGGCTCCTCCATTAATTTATTTTATCAGTCTGGGAGCGTGAAGTACTTTTAATGCTCTACAAAGGTATACCAGATGTATGCAGCGGAAGGCCTCACCAATCCTCGAATGCCGTTTGCTGACTTTGGTGAAACACCTTTTTTTAATCGAGAGCTACAGGCCTCTGCAGAGGTAAGACAGGTAATTAAGGAGCGGGGAAAGAGAAAGGCAATGGAGCAGCATCCCCCTGGTCGCCTCTGTAGATTCTGCCACAAGCCCCTCAAACAAGGCCCAGAGAGTCCACACATATATACTGGGTTCCCTGGTGTGGCAGGGAAATATGTATATTGTCCTGCCAAAGTGTTTTCCCTATATCGGACAGAGAGGATGACTCACTAGATGACTTGGGGAGAGTTCTGTCAGTCTTCCTTTTATGAGGCAGAAAAGAAGAGATGGGTAGCAGAAAAGGGAAAGTGACTGCCCTCATGTTTCCTGGTTTTGATTGTAAATATTGTATCATACAAAATATAACTCTGTATCTTGTTTGTTATGGATATCTGTTACATGTGTAAACCACTGAGGTTTGTTCTTGCCTAATTTGTCTTTCTGTTTTTTTTTTTTTTACTTTAGAAGGCCATGTTGGTACCTGAATGATTGTAAAATGTAAAAAAGTCTGCTTAACTTTTACAGTTATATATGCATAATTTATCAGTTAAAACTGAAGGGGGTGGATTGGAATCCACTGCTGCTTCAATGTATATGTAATAATTGATTATAATTAAGGTATTAATCAATATTTTTCCTTCTAAATATCAAATGAATTGAATGACTTCTCTGGAGATTTTACTTTATTTATATAAGTTACCAGTGTGATTACTGAAATGTTCTTTTCATGTATTCTTTAATGTCTGTATTTGATATCTGAATGCAGTGCTTGCTTATTTAACACAGCTTCCAGAAATGAAATAGGGACTTGTTTTGTGTTTGAGAAAGGTCTTCAATGTGTTAAAACATATAGGGGTCATTGAAGCCAATAGTTTAAGGGGCCATTTTTTTGTTAAAGCCTGTCTTTCCAGTTAGACTAAAGTTTAGCTATCCTTGAGAGAAAGAACGCATTATCTTGATTTTCTTGACCATTTGTCTTGGTTGAGAGGACTCTCCTGTTTATAGTGAGAGCCTGGCCAAATCCAACCTTGGAAAAGCTGTGTGTCGGTGTGTGTGTTAGTCTTCTTGGTAACAGGTTAAGGAACCACTGGCATTATTGGACATTGACTGAGTTGTTGTTCTGGACATGCTGGCGCCCAGCAACCCAAATCTGCGACCTGGAAGGTCATGACGTGCCTAACTTCAGCTGCATAATCGATGGAGATATGCTTCAGTCTATCTGTATATGTGTGGAAAATTACTGAGTTTATTCTTCATATCTGGTTCTGGGTCAGTACACTTGCAGGGATGCAGGCACATTTTCTGTCAAAAATAAAACAAATGACCGTTGAGGTTTCCTGTACAGTAATAAAAAATGTTTGGTCTGCCAACAAAATTAGCAGCTTTATTGCCATGTTTAAAACACTGGGCAGTCTATAGTTTCAGTCGCTTTTGAACAAGCGTACGCTAAAAGAGGTGGGACTGACGTCCAAACCAAGTTTCCGTAGTGTAGTGGTTATCACGTTTGCTTTACACGCGAAAGGTCCTCAGTTCAAAAAATTTTGAACTAGAAAAAGTGGTTGGATTCTGACAGAAAATTTAAACTCTTTGCCACACTAGGTGGGTGGAGCGCTCATTTCCTTTATATGCTTTTTAATAAGCGTGCACCTAAATATTTATGTCTGCAACCTGAAGACTTGTTTCCGTAGTGTAGTGGTTATCACGTTTGCCTCACACGCGAAAGGTCCCCAGTTCGAAACTGGGCGGAAACTGTGGGTGGATTTTGCAAAAATTTCGTAAGCGATTTTCTGTTGACCAGGTCAGTACACTTGCAGGGATGTTTGTGGTTTAATCTCTTTAAAAAAGGACAAAAATAAAACAAATGACCATTGACGTTTCCTGTACAGTAATATAAAATGTTCGGTCTGCCAACAAAATTAGCAGCTTTTTGCCATGTTAAAAACACTGGGCAGTCTATAGTTTCAGTCGCTTTTGAACAAGCGTACCCTAGAAGAGGTGGGACTGACGTCCAAAACAAGTTTCTGTAGTGTAGTGGTTATCATGTTCGCTTTACACGCGAAAGGTGCTCAGTTCAAAACTGGGCGGAAACAAGTGGAGGCATTTTAAATTTAATGCTCCAATTCGCTACAAAACCCTTGCTTTTGAGACAGGTGAAGGCCATCGTACCAAGAATCTGTAGGCAGACTGCCATGCCGAATGACCTCTGTTCTGTTGTTTGTGGAATTCACAGACTGTCACACTGCTTTCAGAGCAGATTATGGGATGGAGCCATCTTCTAAAAAGCACATGCCATGAAATCACGTTCGCTTTACACTCAAAGGTCTTCAGTTCAAAACTGTCTAGGGCACATTCCTTAACCCAGATGCCTCATTTACATGCTTTTGTTTCCACCTTTATGTAACTCCTCCCCCTATGAACTAAATGTATACTGCCTTAGTTAGACTTCACTTGACTTGGGTACGAAGCAGACTACAGCGAGTAAAGAATCCTGCTTAAATAAGTCTACTGGTTTTCGCTTCTGAGTTTTTCTACACTGAAGAACGAAGAAGTTTACAACAGATGGTGCCGTGACCCGGATGGAGAAACTGAAACTCAACAAAGAATGAACTTTTGAAACTTCAAAGCTCAAAGATCTCAACAAAGATCTGACTTTCCAGTTCCAGACTGAATCTTTTGAATCCAGAAAGATCTCAACAAAGCTGCCTGAGTTTGCGAACTGAATCTCAACAAAGATCTCAACAAAGCTGACTGTGTTCCAGAACTGAATCTCAACAAAGATCTCAACAAAGCTAACTGAGTTCCAGAACCAAGCTCAACAAAGATCTCTGAGTTTCCAGACGGAATTTTTTCCATACAACAATAATTTGGTGAGTTTCACTCCATTCAAAGAACCGTTGAAAAACCAGTAAAAATTATCCTCTGTGCCATCAGAGAAAGAGTTATCAGACAGCTGTAGTGTTTGATTACCTAAAGTTATCCTTTAAAAGTTGTCTTTTAAAGATAAAAAAAATATCCTCTGTTCAGGCAGGGACGTTTTTAACATCACATGTTAAAAAGATACCCTCTGTGTCAGGCAGGGAAGATTAGTATTATTTTGCTAATTATTTGTTTTGTTGTTTGTTACCTTGTGGTGTTACCCTCTAAAAAAAAATCTTTTAGAGAAGAGAGTTTGATCCTCTGAATAGTCAGGGAAGTTGTTGGTATCCTCTGTGCAGACAGGGAAGATTTTAGCATTCAAGTTAAAATATTGTTAGCCTCTGTGCAAGCAGAGAAGAGGTAGTCTTACAGGCTATTTATTTTGGTTACCCTTTTAAAAGTTTTTCTTTTAGAGAGGAAAGTTTGATCCTCTGTTTCAGGCAGGGAAGAGTTAGCAATACATGCTAGTAATTTTATTTTATCCTCTAAAAAGTTAGGAAGGTGAAAGATCCTTTCCGTTTCTTTCAGGGAAGATTAGCGTAACGTGCTAATATTTTGTGTTTCATCCTCTGTTTCTGGCAGGGAAGTTAAATGTGATGTGTTGGTAACAAGGAAGGTTTATCAACAGTTTGATCTTGGACATAAGTGTAGACTCTTTTGATCAGAGAAGTTTTAGTGTTTTTGATTGTGTGATAAAGAAATCCACAAAATGGTTAGAACGAATGCTAGGCTGGTTCCAACAACTGAAAAATTTGGTCTTGCTAATCCTTTGTGGTCAGATAGCGAATTTAAAACACTGTTAGGAGAACAGATGGATCTAATAGTCACTGAAAAAGTTAGACAAGAACTAACACAGAAATATGAGATTCATCCAGATAAGATTTGGTCTATTGAAGAATGCAAGAAGGTGTTAGGTGCATGTATCAGAAAGAAAAACATGAAAGGCATAATCTGTTGCCATAGGGAATTTAGCTTATCCATTGCACAAGAACAATCTAGGTGTATAGCTAAATTAAAAGAACAGAACAAACAAATGCACACTAAGGTGGGCCATAACAAGGCCTCAACCAAATGTGACTCAGAAGACCAACCGTCAGATGAAACTTATCCTGACTTACAAGCATTTTTTGAAACAGATGTAGACATCCCATCAGTAACTGATAAGCCTGTAGATTCAGTAAAGGTTTGTGTTGCAAGAAGATCTCAGGGAATTGAGGGAACTGAAAGTGTTACTCCCAACTGTTCTGTTGTCCAAAACCAAACTGTTGCCAAAGCACTCGGACCTAGAGACATAGAAAGACTATCCCAAAGCTTACCTTCAGTACGCACTGATGTTTCTGAATTTAGAAGGGCATTGATCAGTAAAATGCGTCTTTACGACATGTCGTTGGCAGAAGTCACACAGCTGATGTCACAAATTCTAACTGAATCTGAATTCAACAGTTTTGAGTCTGCTGTTACTTCTGAACTGCAACATGCCAGAAAAGATGAATTGAGAGAGGGAGTTCTGAAAGCGTTGAAGTTGGACCCAAAATTGACTGGTCGAAGATCACTAGTTGTTTACAGAAGAAGGGTGAAACTGTTAGTGAGTACACTCAAAGATTTTGCCAGTCAGCAGCTGCATACAGTGGTATAGCTGACACTTCAGAGAAGGTGCTAGAAGATAATGGTCCCCTAGTTCGCACCTGGTTTGACGGTCTGTTGTCAGAACATAGAAAAGCATTGCCTTTCTTAGACTTAACATGGTCCACTAGAACCATACAAAACAACTTAGACAGTTTGGCTGCATGGGAAAGAGACTCTGATGTCAAGGAAAGAGTAAAAATTGCAACAGCATCATTTAAGGTCAACACAGAGAATCAACAGAAACTCAAATGTCCTAAGAGAGAGGGCAGTAGTTGTTATTATTGTGGTAAACATGGACATTGGGGAAAAGAGTGTAGGAAAAACAAAAATAACTTTAAACAAGTTAACAATGTTACTCAGCTCCTACTCAGTCTGCTTGCTACTCTGAAGCAGCCCGTCCCCTCGTCATTAAACTGGGGCAGCTGGTTGACGCGTTAACCATTTGGGCTGTGAGTGCTTTATTTCCCCACTAACTTGCAACAGAGATAAAAAACTTCTGTTTTTGTTTAATAGAACAAAAGGAAAGTGACTATCTCAGTTTTTTCTTTGGGGGACACTGGTTAAAGTAGACTCACAGCCTTAAATGTTATTTTACAGCACAGGCCTTTCATCATTAATAGTGTTAGGTCAGACTGTAAACGTAAAAAAAGCCCTCATGCAGTGTCCACAATAATGCCGAATATTGTCTTACAGCGTGCACCTGTCACGAATCCGTCCTCATGTATGATGTCTGCTATGACTGAAGTTTTGTTAGAGGATGAAGGAGAAATGACACACGATTGTGTTACGCTTACATATACACCTATGAGTGAAGTAAAAGAAACTCCCACAGAGAATTCAGAATTTGAGTTGTTTGTTGACGGTTCAGCTCAAGTAATTGAAGGTAACAGACGAGCAGGTTATGCAGTAACGTCCACCACGGAAGTGTTAGCTTCAGGACGTCTTCCAGATCATTTTTCAGCTCAAGCTGCAGAACTAGTAGCCCTAACAAGAGCATCCACGCTAGCTTCAGGATCAGTTGCTAATATCTACACAGATTCCAGATATGCTTTTGGGGTAATTCATGATTTTGGTGTCATTTGGCAAACCAGACAGTTTCTAACTTCTACTGGATCCCCCATTAAGCATGCTGAATTAGTGAAAGATCTAATGTTTTCCATGAAACTTCCAAAGAAATTAGCAGTGATCATAGTGAAAGCACATCTCACAACTAATACTACGGAAGCATAAGGTAAATGCTCTTGCTGATATGGCAGCTAAACAGTCTTGTTTCTATGCAACTGTACAAGTTTGTTCAGGTAGTGCAGCACAGAAGAAAATTATGCCTCCTGAATCAATAATTGATCTGTACAAAGACGTTTCCTCCATTAGAACCAAAGTGGCATGGGCCACATTAAGGGATGTTGATTACAGCAGCTGCAGTATTGTGTCAGAAAAAGAAAAAAAAATGAAAGAAAAAAAAATGAAAGAAAAAAAAACCTGGACTTATGTTTCACACTGTAACGTTGTTCCCCCACCTACAGGGATAGGTTAGGACACGGAACCAGTGAGGAGCCCAGAGAAGAACCGAATGCAACAGGCTTCGGGGGTCAAACTCTGCGGTGAAGACTCCCTCCTAGTCCATCCTAACCTCACTGCGTTCTTTAGGTGTCAAAGGAATTAAGAAATAGGGAAAGATGGAACAATAGCAGACCCAGAAAAAGTTTACAACCCTAGTGTTTGAACAAATACTGCTCTACTGTCTAGCAGACTCAGAAAAAGTTTGCAACCCCAGTGGGTGAACAAATACTGCTCTCCTGTCTTTTGTTTTCTTTCTTACTCTGTGCAGATACCACTGATGACTTCCCGAGACCCATACGCACTGACCTCGTCATCTGCGTATGAAGCCACAAGAAAACCTCAAGAAACAACTTGACCCACTTCCGAGACAACTATCACAAAAGGATAAAGAAAAGAAAAAGAAAGAAATACACAACGCAGAGACTACGAAACCTTCAGTCATCCATCAACATGATCAAGATTGTCCTACTACTACACATCATGAAGATCGCACAAAGTCCGGACTCCAGAAACAACATATTCTTAGAGCTGATGAATATGTCACAAATGCCTTGTTTGCTGGAAAGAAAGTGTGCATGTCACATCCGAAGATGACTGCACTCCAGGACTTACTTGTGCACAAACATGTTGGTCCAACAAGACATTCTTGATCTTTCAGCAAAATTACACCAAGATGACTGAAGATAATTCTTCATGGTTCACAAACTTGATTGATCACGAGAAAATCACAGTTCCAACCAGAAAAGACTCACGGACCCTATTTGCATGTTTTGTTTCTGTGTCAACATGCAATTACAGAAAAGCAAACACAGAACATGAGTTATGTGCCTGTAACGATCACAAGTTACAAGAATGAACTTAAGTGTTTAAATTTGTATATAATGTGAGAGTTATTAAGAACTCTCAAAGGGGGAAATGTAGGATTACAAATTTTATTTAAATGTTTAATTGAGCTTCTAATACAATAGTATAGAAACTGAGAAAGTTTATTAGTGTGAATTTTGTATCTAAGGTAAATGATGTCACAAACCTGCCTGTTCCTGTCTGTCCAGCTCTCTATTGTAAGTTAAATTGGTCAGAGCAC
This sequence comes from Siphateles boraxobius, assembly GCF_051911475.1. Taxonomy (NCBI): domain Eukaryota; kingdom Metazoa; phylum Chordata; class Actinopteri; order Cypriniformes; family Leuciscidae; genus Siphateles; species Siphateles boraxobius. Next base: position 2,492,290 of record NW_027509186.1, on the reverse strand, counting down.
TGAGACTATCACCTTTTGTCTTTATGCACTGCCTGGCCATTAAGATAATGTGAAGGTATCGGTGAAGAGTCTGGCTGATTGGATTAGGATATTTACATTACACTGTTATGCTGATTGGATTAGGATTGGTAACACTCTCAGTCTAGGGCACATTCCTTAACCCAGATGCCTCATTTACATGCTTTTGTTTCCACCTTTATGTAACTCCTCCCCCTGAAAGGGTATATGAACTAAATGTATACTGCCTTAGACTTCACTTGACTTGGGTACGAAGCAGACTACAGCGAATAAAGAATCCTGCTTAAATAAGTCTACTGGTTTTCGCTTCTGAGTTTTTCTACACTGAAGAACGAAGAAGTTTACAACAGTACCAAGGAGCTGTAGGCAGACTGCCATGCCGAATGACCTCTGTTCTGTTGTTTGTGGAATTCACAGAGTGTCACACTGCTTGCAGAGTAGATTATGGGAAGGAGCCATCTTCTAAAAAGCACATGTGCCTCATCAATAGGTTTCTGTAGTGTAGTGTTCATCACGTTCGCCTAACACGCGAAAGGTCCTCGGTTCGAAACCGAGCAGATACAGTGGTTGGATTCTGACAGAAAGTTTAAACTGTTTGCCACGCTAGCTGGTAGCAGCGCTTATTTCCTTTATATGCTTTTTAATAAGCGTGCACCTAAAGATTTATGTCTACAACCTGAAGACGTGTTTCCGTAGTGTAGTGGTTATCACGTTCGCCTCACACGCGAAATGTCCCCAGTTCCAAACTGGGCGGAAACTGTGGGTGGTTTTTGCAAAAATTTCGTATGCGATTTTCTATTGAGCAGGTCAGTACACTTACAGGGATGCAGGCACATTTTCTGTCAAAAATAAAACAAATGACCGTTGAGGTTTCCTGTACAGTAATAAAAAATGTTTGGCCTGCCAACAAAATTAGCAGCTTTTTGCCATATTTAAAACACTGGGCAGTCTATAGTTTCAGTCGCTTTTGAACAAGCGTACCCTAGAAGAGGTGGGACTGACGACCAAATCAAGTTTCCGTAGTGTAGTGGTTATCACGTTCGCTTTACACGCAACAGGTCCTCAGTTCAAAACTGGGTGGAAACAAGTGGAGGCATGTTAAATATAAATGCTGCAATTCGCTACAAAACCCTTACTTTTGAGACAGGTGAAGGCCATTGTACCAAGGAGCTGTAGGCAGATTGCCATGCCGAATAACCTCTGTTCTATTGTTTGTGGAATTTACAAACTGTCACTCTGCTTGCAGAGCAGATTATGGGAAGGAGGGATCTTCTAAAAAGCACATGCTCCATCAATAGGTTTCTGTAGTGTAGTGGTCATCACATTCGCCTAACACGCTAAAGGTCCTTTAGAAAAGGACAAAAATAAAACAAATGACCATTGAGGTTTCCTGTACAGTAATATAAAATATTCGGTCTGCCAACAAAATTAGCAGCATTTTGCCACGTTAAAAACACTGGGCAGTCTATAGTTTCAGTCGCTTTTGAACAAGCGTACGCTAGAAGCGGTGGGACTAATGTCCAAATCAAGTTTCCGTAGTGTAGTGGTTATCACGTTTGCTTTACACGCGAAAGGTCCTCAGTTCAAAACTGGGCGGAAACAAGTGGAGGCATTTTAAATTTAATGCTCCAATTCGCTACAAAACCCTTGCTTTTGAGACAGGTGAAGGCCATCGTACCAAGGATCTATAGGCAGACTGTCATGCCGAATGACCTCTGTTCTGTTGTTTGTGGAATTCACAGACTGTCACACTGCTTGCAGAGCAGATTATGGGAAGGAGCCATCTTCTAAAAAGCACATGCCATGATATCACGTTCGCTTTACACGCAAAGGTCTTCAGTTCAAAACTGGGCGGCAACAAGTGGAGGCATGTTAAATATAAATGCTGCAATTCGATACAAAACCCTTACTTTTAAGACAGGTGAAGGCCATCGTACCCAGGAACTGTAGGCAGACTGCCATGCCGAATGACCTCTATTCTGTTGTTTGTGGAATTCACAGACTGTCACACTGCTTGCAGAGTAGATTATGGGAAGGAGGCATCTTCTAAAAAGCACATGTGCCTCATCAATAGGTTTCTGTAGTGTAGTGGTCATCACGTTCGCCTAACACGCGAAAGGTCCTCGGTTCAAAACAGAGCAGAAACAGTGGTTTGATTCTGACAGAAAATTTTAACTGTTTGCCACGCTAGGTGGGTGCAGCGATCATTTCCTTTATATGCTTTTTAATAAGCGTGCACCTAAAGATTTATGTCTGCAACCTGAAGACGTGTTTCCGTAGTGTAGTGGTTATCACGTTCGCCTCACACGCGAAAGGTCCCCAGTTCGAAACTGGGCGGAAACTGTGGGTTGTTTTTGCAAAAATTTCGAAAGCGATTTTCTGTTGAGCAGGTCAGTACACTTGCAGGGATGTTTGTGGTTTAATCTCTTTAGAAAAGGACAAAAATAAAACAAATGACCATTGAGGTTTCCTGTACAGTAATATAAAATGTTCATTCTGCCAACAAAATTAGCAGCATTTTGCCATGTTAAAAACACTGGGCAGTCTATAGTTTCAGTCGCTTTTGAACAAGCGTAACCTAAAAGCGGTGGGACTGACGTCCAAATCAAGTTTGCGTAGTGTAGTGGTTATCACGTTTTTTTTACACGCGAAAGGTCCTCAGTTCAAAACTGGGTGGAAACAAGTGGAGGCATTTTAAATTTAATGCTCCAATTCGCTACAAAACCCTTGCTTTTGAGACAGGTGAAGGCCATCGTACCAAGAATCTGTACTGTCATGTTACGCTAATATTCCCCAAAAAGAAATATGCAAAGGATCTTTCACCTTCTTAACTTTTAGAGGATAAAACAAACAAAAACACTAAATCTTCTCTGAACAAAAGAGGCTACACTCGATAACACAGTTAACCTTCCTTGCCCAGAGCAAAGGGTAACACACAAAATATTAGCAATTTATACTAAAATCTTCCCTGCCTGAAAAAAACTTTCCACTTCCCTGGCAAAGCAGAGGATAAAACAATATTAAAATGTACGTTAATCTCCCCAGCCTGAAAACAGAGGGTACAATATATTAGCACTTGATGCTAATCTTCCCTAACTTTATAGAGGATAAAACACTTCCCTGGCAGAGCAGAGGGTAAACCACCTTGCTAACACACTTTTAACAGTTGTTAAATTTTACTGATTAAACAGAGGATGAACCTTCTTAAGCAAAGTAGAGGACAAACTACTGTTAACAGTTTAAACTATTAACTGTTGTAACTGTTGTTAAACGTCCCTTGTTGAACAGAGGATTTATCTTCTATGACTACACAGAGGATGTATCACCTTCCCTGGTAAAGCAGAGGATAAGTCTTCCCTAACTTTACAGAGGATAAAAACAATTCTTCTCTGCTGAAAACAGAGGATAGCAAATATTAGCAAGTAATGCTAACCTTCTCAGTGAACAGAGGATGAACAACAAAAAAACAAATAACTAGCACATAATGCTAATTCTACTCTGTGGACAGAGGATCACCAAAAAACAAAAACAAAATAACTAGCACGTAATGCTAAACTTCCCTGCCTGAAACAGAGGATCACCAAATAATAACACGTAATGCTAAATTCTTCCCTGCCTGACAACAGAGGATCACTTTCATATCTAACAGAAACTTTAGAGGATAAGCAATATTAACATGTACGTTAATCTTCCCTGCCTGAAAAACAGAGGATACATTTCATCTCTAAAACCAACTTTAGAGGATAACTTTAGTTAACAAACCCTACAGCTGTCTGTTAACTTCTTCTCTGGCGGCGTAGAGGAGTGACAAATTTGTACTGGTCTTCAGTGGTTCTTTGAATAGAGTGAAACTCACCAAATCGTTCGCTGTACGGAAAAGTTCCGTCTGGAAACTCAGTCAGAAAGTTCTTTCTTTGTTGAGCTTGAAGTTTCAAGATTCAGTCTGGAACTGGAAAGTCAGATCTTTGTTGAGCTCAATCTGGATTCAAAAGATTCAGTCTGGAACTGGAAAGTCAGATGTTGAGATCTTTGTTGAGATCTTTGTTGAGCTTCAGTTCTGGAACTCATTTAGCTTTGTTGAGATCTTTGAGCTTTGAAGTTTCAAATCAGTCTGGAAAAGTTAATTCTTTGTTGAGTTTCAGTTTCTCCATCCGGCTCACGGCACCATCTGTTGTGAACTTTTTCTTCTCAAGTGTAGAAAAGATAGAGTTGCAGACCAGGAGATTGTTGAGGTATAAGTTCTTTATTTCGTCGCTGTAGTCATGTCAATCAAGTCTAGTCTAAGGGAACTTTACATTGCAGTTTATATACATTTCAAGGGGGTGGGATTAATTTCATAGAGGAGGGGACTCTTGAACAAAACATGTAAAGGAAAGTACATGATTCAGCTGGTTAACTGATTTCATCAGGTAACAGTGTAGCTCAGAGCCTTGAGATGCTAATCCAATCAGCCTGATTAGATCAACAAAAGGCCCAGCTGACCTTTGAGATGTGACAAGAGGTTAATGTCCAAAACCTTGATTGCCTCAAAAATGGAAAACAGTGTGTGCACTTTCTCAGTTAAAATACTGTTGAACCTAAATTAAAACATTTAAATAAATGTGTAATCCTACAGATCCCAATAGCCTCTTACACCCCACCACGAAACAGCATATCTCACGTTATGTGAAACACATGGCCAAGATGACAAACACAAGTTTGTCACCGAACACCAGTCCAGAGAAACTCCTGGAGACCAAGCAGCTGTGGCATCACCTCACAAAAGGTAGTGAAACTGTAAGTGTTCCAGTGGTAACCCTCCCACCTGCCCCAGTGAAGACCCACCCAGAAATAAGCCCCAGGAGTCCCCGCTAACTAAGGGTGAGATTGAACAGATGGTGAAAGATATTGTGGAGAAGCAGCAGCAGCAGCAACAGCAACAGCAGCCTGATACAAAGAGGACACGGAACTGTCTTGCTTGTGGCCAGCCAAAGTCACGTTACCTTGGTGATGGCTCCTCCATTAATTTATTTTATCAGTCTGGGAGCGTGAAGTACTTTTAATGCTCTACAAAGGTATACCAGATGTATGCAGCGGAAGGCCTCACCAATCCTCGAATGCCGTTTGCTGACTTTGCTGAAACACCTTTTTTTAATCGAGAGCTACAGGCCTCTGCAGAGGTAAGACAGGTAATTAAGGAGCGGGGAAAGAGAAAGGCAATGGAGCAGCATCCCCCTGGTCGCCTCTGTAGATTCTGCCACAAGCCCCTCAAACAAGGCCCAGAGAGTCCACACATATATACTGGGTTCCCTGGTGTGGCAGGGAAATATGTATATTGTCCTGCCAAAGGGTTTTCCCTATATCGGACAGAGAGGATGACTCACTAGATGACTTGGGGAGAGTTCTGTCAGTCTTCCTTTTATGAGGCAGAAAAGAAGAGATGGGTAGCAGAAAAGGGAAAGTGACTGCCCTCATGTTTCCTGGTTTTGATTGTAAATATTGTATCATACAAAATATAACTCTGTATCTTGTTTGTTATGGATATCTGTTACATGTGTAAACCACTGAGGTTTGTTCTTGCCTAATTTGTCTTTCTGGTTTTTGTTTTTTTACTTTAGAAGGCCATGTTGGTACCTGAATGATTGTAAAATGTAAAAAAGTCTGCTTAACTTTTACAGTTATATATGCATAATTTATCAGTTAAAACTGAAGGGGGTGGATTGGAATCCACTGCTGCTTCAATGTATATGTAATAATTGATTATAATTAAGGTATTAATCAATATTTTTCCTTCTAAATATCAAATGAATTGAATGACTTCTCTGGAGATTTTACTTTATTTATATAAGTTACCAGTGTGATTACTGAAATGTTCTTTTCATGTATTCTTTAATGTCTGTATTTGATATCTGAATGCAGTGCTTGCTTATTTAACACAACTTCCAGAAATGAAATAGGGACTTGTTTTGTGTTTGAGAAAGGTCTTCAATGTGTTAAAACATATAGGGGTCATTGAAGCCAATAGTTTAAGGGGCCATTTTTTTGTTAAAGCCTTTCTTTCCAGTTAGACTAAAGTTTAGCTATCCTTGAGAGAAAGAACGCATTATCTTGATTTTATGAGAGGACTCTCCTGTTTATAGTGAGAGCCTGGCCAAATCCAACCTTGGAAAAGCTGTGTGTCGGTGTGTGTGTTAGTCTTCTTGGTAACAGGTTAAGGAACCACTGGCATTATTGGACATTGACTGAGTTGTTGTTCTGGACATGCTGGCGCCCAGCAACCCAAATCTGCGACCTGGAAGGTCATGACGTTCCTAACTTCAGCTGCATAATCGATGGAGATATGCTTCAGTCTATCTGTATATGTGTGGAAAATGACTGTGTTTATCTATTTCATAGCGAATGAGAATCATTCATCCTGTCAGCAATGACGTAGCTTAGACCTTGGAAATCGTATAACTGCTGTGATCTTTGTAACTGTAAGCGGGGCGGCCTACGAACTCCTGTGCGAGTATTGAAGCTGACTTCTGCTGATGAAACTGCAAACTATCTTCAGTAAATATTTTCTCTAATTTTTTATAAAAAAAATTAACCGAGCAGAAACAGTGGTGGATTCTGACAGAAAATTTAAACTCTTTGCCACACTGACGCGTTAACCATTTGGGCTGTGAGTGCTTTATTTCCCCACTAACTTGCAACAGAGATAAAAAACTTCTGTTTTTGTTTGATAGAGCAAAAGGAAAGTGACTATCTCAGTTTTTTCTTTGGGGGACACTGGTTAAAGTAGACTCACAGCCTTAAATGTTATTTTACAGCACAGGCCTTTCATCATTAATAGTGTTAGGTCAGACTGTAAACGTAAAAAAAAGCCCTCATGCAGTGTCCACAATAATGCCGAATATTGTCTTACAGCGTGCACCTGTCACGAATCCGTCCTCATGTATGATGTCTGCTATGACTGAAGTTTTGTTAGAGGATGAAGGACAAAATGACACACGATTGTGTTACGCTTACATATACACCTATGAGTGAAGTAAAAGAAACTCCCTAAGAGAATTCAGAATTTGAGTTGTTTGTTGACGGTTCAGCTCAAGTAATTGAAGGTAACAGACGAGCAGGTTATGCAGTAACGTCCACCACGGAAGTGTTAGCTTCAGGACGTCTTCCAGATCATTTTTCAGCTCAAGCTGCAGAACTAGTAGCCCTAACAAGAGCATGCACGCTAGCTTCAGGATCAGTTGCTAATATCTACACAGATTCCAGATATGCTTTTGGGGTAATTCATGATTTTGGTGTCATTTGGCAAACCAGACAGTTTCTAACTTCTACTGGATCCCCCATTAAGCATGCTGAATTAGTGAAAGATCTAATGTTTTCCATGAAACTTCCAAAGAAATTAGCAGTGATCATAGTGAAAGCACATCTCACAACTAATACTACGGAAGCATAAGGTAAATGCTCTTGCTGATATGGCAGCTAAACAGTCTTGTTTCTATGCAACTGTTGTAGGGTATGAGCGCAGAATCATGGAGTCAGCATTCCTTAACACAATAAACACACGTTAACAGGGGTTTCTAAAGCCCCAACCTATGACTCTTCCAATTCTAAATCTTCCGTTAGCGCCAGCCAGTCTGGAGGGTAGATTAGTTTGTGACACCTTTACAGCGTAATGAGTCCCCACAGAGATCCTCGCGCGATCCTGATTTGTTCGCGAGCCAACATCCAAGAAGACCGTTATCTCCAAACCCCCCCCCCCAGCGAGGAAGGAATGCCAGATGCGCAAATGGACAACACACACACACACACACACACACACACACACACACACACACACACACATATATGCATCTATAACATTAAAACCCAGAAATGAGTGATTATGAAATGTAAACATGATGTATTCCTGTATGTTTGAAGTTTATACTGTATCCTGTCTATCTAGGACTGTTAGTTATGTAGTTGAACCTTGCGGACTTCTATAAAGGTCTAAGAGTTTATATATATCCTTGTATGCGTAACAAACACGGAGTGATTGGTATTAAACGAAATCGCTCAACTTGCTCGAGCCAAATATATGTAAGAAGTTAATGAAAAATATAGTTTACTATGTTTTCCATCTTTGGAGTGAAAAGAGACCAAAACTAACATCACTGGTGTTCTTAGATAACGGCGTTTACGACCCAAAGGAATGTTCACAGAACTGCCACCCTCTCTGAATTCTAACCAAGGAGGAGAAATGAATCCTGTATTCATATATATACAGTATATGCTATTATATATCCACTTGAGAATTGTATGAACAATGTATCTAAGTTCCCTATTTCATGAGTTGCCTTTTTGTGGTTTGGTCTATGTTTCTCGACAACTCTAATGCGATAATGTTTTAAACTTGGCCAACTAATGTTTAACCAAATCCATTTGTGGCAAGTTTGGTCTTGATAAACTCCAATCTTCATTCCCCATTTGTTAATTGACGTTACATTTTGCTAAACTTGTGACACATTAGTATTATAAGAATTGTGAAGATTCTGCTCTTAAACACCCTAATTTCGTCGGTTTCAAATGTCTCTCTCTTAGACAAAGAGCAATAAAAACCAAAGTCCCGCCTGTGAAATTCCAACCCTCTAATTGGCCAAGTCAACAGGAAGAGGCCGGATTTCTCCAAGGTGATAAATGACGCTTCCCCCCTCCGCTCGTCTCTCTGTTACTTTTGACTGTAAAAATGTAGGGTCTCGCCTCCGGGCGAGCTCTTCGCCTTTCTTTTATTTGTTTCTAGTTTAGTTTGTGTTTTTCAGTCTTAGATAAGTCTCCGTGTTTAATTCCAATCGACGAGTGAAAAGAACACCGCGTGACATATCTCTTCAGCAAATCCATCTACAAGGGACCTTTAAACGAGCGCGCGCTCGTTTTGAAGGAGAAACACGCGCACGTGACCACGTGGCGAGAGACGCACACACGCGTCTTCACCAGCCATGCGAAGATGTGACGTTAACTCCGCGTGATTTCCCCGTAGAGATCTTTATTTCTTTTCTTTGTTAGTCAAAGTTTTGTTTTCCGTAGTCGACTCTGTTCACTTCCACAAAGTGAAACAAACTTAGCCGAACTATTTTCCTTTGGTAATGTTACCCCAAAGACTTGGAAACTCCGTTCAACGCGCGCCAAGCAGCACCCAGTGACGCTTCCTAAAGGACTCCGCTCACGCACGCGCAGGAATGCCGCGACACAGAGAGACCCAGAAACTTAAGTATATCTCTTTATAGAGCTTCTAAGAAGCATTAAGATGATGTTTTTGTGTTGTCACAGGCAGGGGACTGTCAGGGGAATGTTGCCAATGCTCTCTCTCTCTCTCTCTCTCTCTCTCTCTCCCTTCCCCTCTCACACGTGTTTCCATTGTCCACACTCTATGCATTTCTCGTTCATCGATGCCTTATCGTGTATTGTTGTTTATTATGTTTGTAAATACATATATCCCATGTAACCGTGGTAAATACATAAGTAGTTCTGCCTTATTGAATTCATTATATTCATCTGATTGATGTACTGCCTTTTTGCTCATTTAAGTCCCTTAAGTGCCAAAGGATCTTATAGCAACAAGCTTACAAATTAAAGATACTTTAAAGAGTATGTGTTTATAGGGCAGGAAACCCAATTCTTGTGGCCACAGAATTGCTTTTCCTGAAATCCTATAAAGTAAGATGATATTGTGGATTCCCACAGATATTAGTCTGACAATTGAGCTAATTAATTTAGCCTGTTTTGTAAGACGTGGTCCGTGCAGGTAATTGCAATCAACTTGTGGTTAAGTGCAAGGATACACAAGCATGCATGCAGGTAAAATTACATATCATCCCTTATCGGGAGTTTTATTAACATGTAAGACTGATCTAATCCAAACATGTATGAATAATTATTAATTACCAATTATTAATTATGATATGCAAATTCCCCACGGATTAGATCCGCCCCAGAGTCTTTACACTGTACAAGTTTGTTCAGGTAGTGCAGCACAGAAGAAAATGATGCCTCCTGAATCAATAATTGATCTGTACAAAGACGTTTCCTCCATTAGAACCAAAGTGGCATGGGCCACATTAAGGGATGTTGATTACAGCAGCTGCAGTATTGTGTCAGAAAAAAAAAAAAAAAAGAAAAAAAAAGAAAAAAAAAAAAACCTGGACTTATGTTTCACACTGTAACGTTGTTCCCCCACCTACAGGGATAGGTTAGGACAGGGAACCAGTGAGGAGCCCAGAGAAGAACCGAATGCAACAGGCTTCGGAGGGCAAACTCTGCGGTGAAGACTCCCTCATAGGCCCTATCCTAGTCCATCCTAACCTCACTGCGTTCTTTAGGTGTCAAAGGAATTAAGAAATAGGGAAAGATGGAACAATAGCAGACCCAGAAAAAGTTTACAACCCTAGTGTTTGAACAAATACTGCTCTACTGTCTAGCAGACTCAGAAAAAGTTTACAACCCCAGTGGGTGAACAAATACTGCTCTCCTGTCTTTTGTTTTCTTTCTTACTCTGTGCAGATACCACTGATGACTTCCCGAGACCCATACGCACTGACCTCGTCATCTGCGTATGAAGCCACAAGAAAACCTCAAGAAACAACTTGACCCACTTCCGAGACAACTATCACAAAAGGATAAAGAAAAGAAAAAGAAAAAAATACACAACGCAGAGACTACGAAACCTGCAGTCATCCATCAACATGATCAAGATTGTCCTACTACTACACATCATGAAGATCGCACAAAGTCCGGACTCCAGAAACAACATATTCTTAGAGCTGATGAATATGTCACAAATGCCTTGTTTGCTGGAAAGAAAGTGTGCATGTCACATCCGAAGATGACTGCATTCCAGGACTCACTTGTGCACAAACATGTTGGACCAACAAGACATTCTTGATCTTTCAGCAAAATTACACCAAGATGACTGAAGATAATTCTTCATGGTTCAGAAACTTGATTGATCACGAGAAAATCACAGTTCCAACCAGAAAAGACTCACGGACCCTATTTGCATGTTTTGTTTCTGTGTCAACATGCAATTTCAGAAAAGCAAACACAGAACATGAGTTATGTGCCTGTAACGATCACAAGTTACAAGAATGAACTTAAGTGTTTAAATTTGTATATAATGTGAGAGTTATTTAGAACTCTCAAAGGGGGAAATGTAGGATTACAAATTTTATTTAAATGTTTAATTGAGCTTCTAATACAATAGTATAGAAACTGAGAAAGTTTATTAGTGTGAATTTTGTATCTAAGGTAAATGATGTCACAAACCTGCCTGTTCCTGTCTGTCCAGCTCTCTATTGTAAGTTAAATTGGTCAGAGCACTGAGACTATCACCTTTTGTCTTTATGCACTGCCTGGCCATTAAGATAATGTGAAGGTATCGTTGAAGAGTCTGGCTGATTGGATTAGGATATTTACATTACACTGTTATGCTGATTGGATTAGGATTGGTAACACTCTCAGTCTAGGGCACATTCCTTAACCCAGATGCCTCATTTACATGCTTTTGTTTCCACCTTTATGTAACTCCTCCCCCTGAAAGGGTATATGAACTAAATGTATACTGCCTTAGACTTCACTTGACTTGGGTACGAAGCAGACTACAGCGAATAAAGAATCCTGCTTAAATAAGTCTACTGGTTTTCGCTTTTTTTTTCTACGAGTTTTTTTTTCGTAGAGTTTTTCTACACTGAAGAACGAAGAAGTTTACAACAGTACCAAGGAGCTGTAGGCAGACTGCCATGCCGAATGACCTCTGTTCTGTTGTTTGTGGAATTCACAGAGTGTCACACTGCTTGCAGAGTAGATTATGGGAAGGAGCCATCTTCTAAAAAGCACATGTGCCTCATCAATAGGTTTCTGTAGTGTAGTGTTCATCACGTTCGCCTAACACGCGAAAGGTCCTCGGTTCGAAACCGAGCAGATACAGTGGTTGGATTCTGACAGAAAGTTTAAACTGTTTGCCACGCTAGCTGGTAGCAGCGCTCATTTCCTTTATATGCTTTTTAATAAGCGTGCACCTAAAGATTTATGTCTACAACCTGAAGACGTGTTTCCGTAGTGTAGTGGTTATCACGTTCGCCTCACACGCGAAAATGTCCCCAGTTCCAAAAGGGCGGAAACTGTGGGTGGTTTTTGCAAAAATTTCGTATGCGATTTTCTGTTGAGCAGGTCAGTACACTTGCAGGGATGCAGGCACATTTTCTGTCAAATAAATAATAAAAAATGTTTGGTCTGCCAACAAAATTAGCAGCTTTTTGCCATATTTAAAACACTGGGCAGTCTATAGTTTCAGTCGCTTTTGAACAAGCGTACCCTAGAAGAGGTGGGACTGACGTCCAAATCAAGTTTCCGTAGTGTAGTGGTTATCACGTTCGCTTTACACGCGACAGGTCCTCAGTTCAAAACTGGATGGAAACAAGTGGAGGCATGTTAAATATAAATGCTGCAATTCGCTACAAAACCCTTACTTTTGAGACAGGTGAAGGCCATTGTACCAAGGAGCTGTAGGCAGATTGCCATGCCGAATAACCTCTGTTCTATTGTTTGTGGAATTTACAAACTGTCACACTGCTTGCAGAGCAGATTATGGGAAGGAGGGATCTTCTAAAAAGCACATGCTCCATCAATAGGTTTCTGTAGTGTAGTGGTCATCACGTTCGCCTAACACGCTAAAGGTCCTTTAGAAAAGGACAAAAATAAAACAAATGACCATTGAGGTTTCCTGTACAGTAATATAAGATGTTCAGTCTGCCAATAAAATTAGCAGTTTTTTGCCATGTTAAAAACACTGGGCAGTCTATAGTTTCAGTCGCTTTTGAACAAGCGTACCCTAGAAGCGGTGGGACTGACTTGCAAATCAAGTTTCCGTAGTGTAGTGGTTATCACGTTTGCTTTACACGCGAAAGGTCCTCAGTTCAAAACTGGGCGGAAACAATTGGATGCATTTTAAATATAAATGCTGCAATTCGCTACAAAACCCTTAATTTTGAGACAGGTGAAGGCCATCGTACCAAGGAGCTGTAGGCAGACTGCCATGCCGAAGGACCTCTGTTCTGTTGTTTGTGGAATTCACAGACTGTCACACTGCTTGCAGAGCAGATTATGGGAAGGAGGCATCTTCTAAAAAGCACATGTGCCTCATCAGTAGGTTTCTGTAGTGTAGTGGTCATCACGTTCGCCTAACACGCGAAAGGTCCTCGGGTCGAAACCGAGCAGAAACAGTGGTTGGATTCTGACAGAAAATTTTAACTGGTTGCCAAGCTAGGTGGGTGCAGCGATCATTTCCTTTATATGCTTTTAAATAAGCGTGCACCTAAAGATTTATGTCTGCAAACCTAAGACGTGTTTCTGTAGTGTAGTGGTTATCACGTTCGCCCCACACGCGAAAGGTCCCCAGTTCGAAACTGAGCGGAAACTGTGGGTGGTTTTTGCAAAAATTTCATATGCGATTATCTGTTGAGCAGGTGAGTACACTTGCAGGGATGTTTGTGGTTTAATCTCTTAGAAAAGGACAAAAATAAAAGAAATGACCCTTGAGGTTTCCTGTACAGTAATATAAGATGTTCAGTCTGCCAACAAAATTAGCAGTTTTTTGCCATGTTAAAAACACTGGGCAGTCTATAGTTTCAGTCGCTTTTGAACAAGCGTAGCCTAGAAGCGGTGGGACTGACTTGCAAATCAAGTTTCGTAGTGTAGTGGTTATCACGTTTGCTTTACACGCGAAAGGTCCTCAGTTCAAAACTGGGCGGAAACAAGTGGATGCATTTTAAATATAAATGCTGCAATTCGCTACAAAACCCTTACTTTTGAGACAGGTGAAGGCCATCGTACCAAGGAGCTGTAGGCAGACTGCCATGCCGAATGACCTCTGTTCTGTTGTTTGTGGAATTCACAGACTGTCACACTGCTTGCAGAGCAGATTATGGGAAGGAGCCATGTTCTAAAAAGCACATGTGCCTCATCAATAGGTTTCTGTAGTGTAGTGGTCATCACGTTCGCCTAACACGCGAAAGGTCCTCTGTTCGAAACCGAGCAGAAACAGTGGTTGGATTCTGACAGAAAATGTAAACTGGTTGCCACGCTAGGTGGGTGCAGCGATCATATCCTTTATATGCTTTTTAATAAGCGTGCAACTAAAGATTTATGTGTGCAATCTGAAGACGTGTTTCCGTAGTGTAGTGGTTATCACGTTCGCCTCACACGCGAAATGTCCCCAGTTCGAAACTGGGCGGAAACTGTGGGTGGTTTTTGCAAAAATTTCGTATGCGATTTTCTGTTGAGCAGGTCAGTACACTTGCAGGGATGTTTGTGGTTTAATCTCTTAAGAAAAGGACAAAAATAAAACAAATGACCATTGAAGTTTCCTGTACAGTAATATAAAATGTTCGGTCTGCCAACAAAATTAGCAGCATTTTGCCATGTTAAAAACACTGGGCAGTCTATAGTTTCAGTCGCTTTTGAACAAGCGTACGCTGAAAGCGATGGGACTGACGGCCAAATTAAGTTTCCGTAGTGTAGTGGTTATCACGTTTGCTTTACACGCGAAAGGTCCTCAGTTCAAAACTGGGCAGAAACAAGTGGAGGCATTTTAAATTTAATGCTCCAATTCGCTACAAAACCCTTGCTTTTGAGACAGGTGAAGGCCATCGTAGGCAGCTGCAGGCAGACTGCCATGCCGAATGACCTCTGTTCTGTTGTTTGTGGAATTCACAGACTGTCACACTGCTTGCAGAGCAGATTATGGGAAGGAGCCATCTTCTAAAAAGCACATGCCATGATATCACGTTCGCTTTACACGCAAAGGTCTTCAGTTCAAAACTGGGCGGACACAAGTGGAGGCATGTTAAATATAAATGCTGCAATTCAATACAAAACCCTTACTTTTAAGACAGGTGAAGGCCATCGTACCCAGGACCTGTAGGCAGACTGCCATGCCGAATGACCTCTGTTCTGTTGTTTGTGGAATTCACAGAGTGTCACACTGCTTGCAGAGTAGATTATGGGAAGGAGCCATCTTCTAAAAAGCACATGCCATGATATCACGTTCGCTTTACACGCAAAGGTCTTCAGTTCAAAACTGGGTGAAACAAGTGGAGGCATGTTAAATATAAATGCTGCAATTCGATACAAAACCCTTACTTTTAAGACAGGTGAAGGCCATCGTACCCAGGAGCTGTAGGCAGACTGCCATGCCGAATGACCTCTGTTCTGTTGTTTGTGGAATTCACAGACTGTCACACTGCTTGCAGAGTAGATTATGGGAAGGAGCCATCTTCTAAAAAGCACATGTGCCTCATCAATAGGTTTCTGTAGTGTAGTGTTCATCACGTTCGCCTAACACACGAAAGCTCCTCGGTTAGAAACTGAGCAGAAACAGTGGTTGGATTCTGACAGAAAATTTAAACTGTTTGCCACGCTAGGTGGGTGCAGCGCTCATTTCCTTTATATGCTTTTTAATAAGCGTGCACCTAAAGATTTATGTCTACAACCTGAAGACGTGTTTCCGTAGTGTAGTGGTTATCACGTTCGCCTCACACGCGAAAGGTCCCCAGTTCGAAACTGGGCGGAAACTGTGGGTGGTTTTTGCAAAAATTTCGTATGCAATTTTCTGTTGAGCAGGTCAGTACACTTGCAGGGATGCAGGCAAATTTTCTGTCAAAAATAAAACAAATGACCGTTGAGGTTTCCTGTACAGTAATAAAAAATGTTTGGTCTGCCAACAAAATTTGCAGTTTTTTGCCATGTTAAAAACACTGGGCAGTCTATAGTTTCAGTCGCTTTTGAACAAGCGTAGCCTAGAAGCGGTGGGACTGACTTGCAAATCAAGTTTCGTAGTGTAGTGGTTATCACGTTTGCTTTACACGCGAAAGGTCCTCAGTTCAAAACTGGGCGGAAACAAGTGGATGCATTTTAAATATAAATGCTGCAATTCGCTACAAAACCCTTACTTTTGAGACAGGTGAAGGCCATCGTACCAAGGAGCTGTAGGCAGACTGCCATGCCGAATGACCTCTGTTCTGTTGTTTGTGGAATTCACAGACTGTCACACTGCTTGCAGAGTAGATTATGGGAAGGAGCCATCTTCTAAAAAGCACATGTGCCTCATCAATAGGTTTCTGTAGTGTAGTGGTCATCACGTTCGCCTAACACGTGAAAGGTCCTCGGTTAGAAACTGAGCAGAAACAGTGGTTGGATTCTGACAGAAAATTTAAACTGTTTGCCACGCTAGGTAGTAGCAGCGCTCATTTCCTTTATATGCTTTTTAATAAGCGTGGACCTAAAGATTTATGTCTCCAAGATGTGTTTCCGTAGTGTAGTGGTTATCAAGTTCGCCTCACACGCGAAAGGTCGCCAGTTCGAAACTGGGCGGAAACTGTGTGTGGTTTTTGCAAAAATTTCGTATGCGATTTTCTGTTGAGCAGGTGACTGCACTTGCAGGGATGTTTGTGGTTTAATCTCTTTAGAAAAGGACAAAAATAAAACAAATGACCATTGAGGTTTCCTGTACAGTAATATAAAATGTTCGGTCTGCCAACAAAATTAGCAGCATTTTGCCATGTTAAAAACAATGGGCAGTCTATAGTTTCAGTCGCTTTTGAACAAGCGTACCCTAGAAGCGGTGGGACTGACGTCCAAATCAAGTTTCCGTAGTGTAGTGGTTATCACGTTTGCTTTACACGCGAAAGGTCCTCAGTTCAAAACTGGGCAGAAACAAGTGGAGGCATTTTAAATTTAATGCTCCAATTCGCTACAAAACCCTTGCTTTTGAGACAGGTGAAGGCCATCGTACCAAGGAGCTGTAGGCAGACTGCCATGCCGAATGACCTCTGTTCTGTTGTTTGTGGAATTCACAGACTGTCACACTGCTTGCCGAGTAGATTATGGGAAGGAGCCATCTTCTAAAAAGCACATGTGCCTCATCAATAGGTTTCTGTAGTGTAGTGGTCATCACGTTCGCCTAACACGCGAAAGCTCCTCGGTTAGAAACCGAGCAGAAACAGTGGTTGGATTCTGACAGAAAATTTAAACTGTTTGCCACGCTAGGTGGGTGCAGCGATCATTTCCTTTATATGCTTTTTAACCCTTTGACGCGTACGATCACACCGGTGTGATCAGTCTTGGCTGGTCCCTGGAGCATACGATCACACCGGTGTGATTAGAACGTTCAGTGAATCACGTGATCAACTGCTAAATTCAAAATTTCAAACTTTACTTTACTGCTTTCCCGCTTTGACTGGCACTGAGCCAGAGAGGGACGTGCACAGCTCTCATCATTATCACAACTGTTCAGTGTATTTTAATGTTTATTTTAGGTTTCATTCACTTTAAATTACATTACACAATAACACATATATAGATTATTATTGCACACTAATATTTATCACAACAAAATAACCTTTTAAACATGATGTAATATTAAAATTTATTGGAGTCAAACACACCTTGTAGAGAAAACAGCCTTTTCACACAGCAAGCGTCAGCGACGCGTGAGCACCGCATATTTTTTTCGGCGTGCGTGCATGTTAATCAATGAGTGGATTCACACCAGGAGCAGCGCGTGAGCCTCAAGCAGGAGCATCGAGTGAGATGCAGTGAAGCGGGGGTTACTGTCATATATTTCGGGAGACATGGATGATCTTGCATGTTGTAAATCCAGCAGGCTCTGAGTCGAACTCTCCTTCAGTGTTGTAAACAAATAATGGCGGCGCCCATAGCCCGTATATCTTACCGATCAACTAACTTGATCTTTTTTTCTCTAAATATTAAAACCACATTAGGAGTTCCCTTACATATATTTAACGATGTTAATAACTACAAGTTTGTAAATATTTTGTATAATAAATTAAAAAAGATTTGAACTGTCATGCATTGAAAGTCTTTTTTTCCCGCTGACAAATGATGTAGAGCTGACGTCACCGTTACCTCACACTCGCCTTTGTTCTAATTTAAAGACACAACTTTAATCAAGCTCCACAACTTCAGAGAAAATGACAGAAAATTTATAGAAAAGACCACAACTGACAAATGAGAAAATTGAGGACATTTTTTTTAATTCTGATGAGGAGATTTTTGACAGCGAGGCAGAGAGTGACAGCGATGAAGATCTTCCCCCAAACCTTGAAGCTCTTGACAACATTGCAGATGAATCGACGACACCTGTCCCAAATGAGGCAGAAGAGGTAAACTCATTGTTATGGAAGGCAACCAACCTTTTTAATCCTCCTGGGCCAGGCAATTTTGACAACCAGCTGTGTGGTGTGCAAAATCCACCAGAATCACCCAGTAAGGTCAATTGTTTTAAATTGTTCCTCACAGAAGATGTCATGGGAGAAATTGTGGAGGAAACAAACGGCTATGCCTCTGACTTGCAAGAAAGGGAAATTAAAGGAAAGCTGGTTAAATGGGTTCCAACAAATATCCCTGAAATGTACACATTTTTAGTGGCAGTTCTCTTAATGGGGGTGATAAAAAAACCATCACTTTGTGATTACTGGAGCACAGACCCCATGCTCTTGACCCCATTTTTTGGGTCTTTGTTCTCACAGGACCGCTTCCTTCTGCTCCTCCGCTGTCTTCACTTCGCAAACAATGCGACAGCAGTTTCCAATGACCTGCTGAAAAAAATCAGACACATATTTACTGCTCTCACCTCCTCCTTTCGTCGCATTTTTGTGCCATACTGTGTGTGGATGAGTCTCTGACGAAGTGGAAAGGCAGGCTGGCATTTCGTCAGTTCATTCCATCTAAACGGCACAGATTTGGGTCAAGTTTTTTGTTTTGTGTGATGTGCTAACTGGTTATGTGGAGGACATGATAATTTACACCGGATCTACCACTGACATCCAACATTACCCAGGACTTGGGATTTCTGGGTCCGTTGTGATGACACTTCTAGCACCTTACCTAAAAAAATGTCATGTTCTTTATGTGGACAACTGGTACAGTAGTCCCACACTTTTCCAGCACCTCTTGTCACTTGGCACTGGAGCTTGTGGGACTGTGCGCGCAAACAGGAAAGGGATGCCAAAGTTCACCTGTAAGATGAAAAAAGGTGAGGTGGAATTCGAAGAGAATGGGTTACAGATGGCATTAAAATGGCACGACAAGAGGGATGTTCATGTCCTTACCACAATCCACCCAACTGGTATGGCATCCACAGGGAAGTTTGATCACATCACTGGGCCACCAAGGATGAAGTCAATCTGTGTGCTGGAGTATAAAGAAAAGATGGGGGCAGTTGACAAAGCTGATATGATGACTGGTTTCCATGAATGCACCAGAAAGTCTACCAAGTGGTACAAGAAGATCTTTTTTCATGTACTTGACACTGTTTTACTCAACAGCCACATCGTCTACCGGCAAATTACTGGATGGATACAATGGATACAAATCATCTAATAATAAATATAAACAAGATAAAAAGTGATAAAATTTTTAATTAATGTAATCTAAAGTGTTAACAAATTCACAATAATAAACAGACCACACTGTCACATACTATTCTATTCTCCTCACTCCCTCCCTATTGATGTGCTCTACTATGAGTAGGAAAGGAAATCACCTCCCTACAATTCAGGACGAACCCGATGAGAGGGCTGCTGGAGGAGTACAGCGCATTGCGCGGTCCAACCAAAGGAGGGCACCTGCCTTAGACACTCCTCTGCGCCTTACAGCCATGGACTTTCCCATCTGAAGTCCCTCAGACCACTTCCCGGGGCAGCAAGACCAGGCGGCACTGCAAGGTCTGCCTCTCCAGCACACGCAAGGGCAAGCAGAGGCGCCTCACCAAGCACATGCGTGTGCCATGCAACACTCCCTTGTGTGCTGTCCCATGTTTTGAGGAGTACCACACACTGAAGCATTATTAAGCCTGTAAAAAGTCAGAGTATATTAATTAATTTATGATGATGCTATTTTAATTATTATTTATTGTAATTACATTATTAAGTATAATGTTATGTATAATAGTTTGTTTTAAACAAAAAGTTTTATCAAAAGTCAAGAGTATATTTATAGATTTTTTGTTTTTGTTTATGATGATACTATTTTGATATTCATTGTAAATATATTTGGTATCTGTTTTGTAATTATATTAGTAAGTATAAACGGAATGGGGTAAAAAAAAAAGATTGAACTTACATTTAAATAGTTTTAATAAAACATACATGAAATGTGTACATTTTGTGATTTCTTTTTAACAAATGTCATACGTTTGAATTCTATGAATAATGCTAAACTTATACTATACATTTATCTCACTAGCAAAGCAGAGAAAAGCTACATGGTATGACATCGTTAAAGGGATAGTTCACTTTAAAATGAAAATTCTGTCATCATATACTCACCATCAATTTGTTTCAAACCTGTATGAATTTCTTTCTTGAAACACAAAAGAAGATATTTTGAAGAATGTCAGTGACCAGACAGTTAACTGGAGCCATTGACTTCCATAGTATATATTTTTTCCTACTATGGCAGTCAATGGCTCCAGTTATCGGTCTGGTTACTGACATTCTTCAAAATATCTTCTTTTGTGTTCAGCAGAAGAAAGAAATTCATACAGGTTTGAAACAAATTGAGGGTGAGTATATGATGACAGAATTTACATTTCAAAGTGAACTATCCCTTTAAATTATATTTCCAAAAAACATTTGAGCAAGCTTATAAGTGAGCTGTGACCATATATATAATTGTATATATGTATATCACACAGCTTGCTGAAATGTTTTGTATTTAGGAAAATATAATTCAACAATGTCATACCATGTAGCTTTTCTCTGCTTTGCTATTGAGAGATATAAAACTCAGTAACAATATTAACTAAAACAAACAAGAAAATCTATGTAAAGGATTTAACGGCAAATATGTGACCCGTCACAGAAACCAGGGACACAAGTCGGCAGCACAACTTTCGAGCAAAATGAGAAAGAAGAGTTTTTTTTTCAAAATTGGTGATTTTCAATTTTTTGGAGAATCTGTTAATTGAAATCACGAAGAAGCCTCTCCATGTTTGAGATAGCAGTATTGGTATATTTAAAAGCTTACATTTTGAGGTTGAAATCGGCTTGTTTTCGGAGATTCTAGCATGCAGTAGGGGCGTGGCGTGTCATTGTCTGTGTGTATTTCCATACTGAATAACCCGGCGCTTTTGCCCCCGCCCTCCAAGTCAACCACATGGCTACTTATTATGCTGTGCTCTGGCCAGCTCTCTCTGATATCAAAATTCAATGAAGATGGATGCCGCAAAGATTGTCGCAGACGAGATGAACCGTCTGGCAGTTACACCGAAAATGTTTTCGCCGCACTTCGTGGGCTCGGGAAACTGAACCGGAGGTATGGGCGCAGCGCGCTCGCCCTCAGTGCTTCAATACGGCGGCTCGGCTCGCTGACAGCGGTGGCTGGCTGTTTCATATGTGACGGAGAATCGAAATAGAGGATGCAGTTAAGACCTTTGCTGCTGCGATGAAGGCCTGCCGTGCGTGTTTCTGAAATGTAAGTTAAGCTTCATTTGCTCTTTAGTCGTTATTTAAGATGCTGAACCTGCTGATGATATAATGTGCTTGCGGACATTTCATTTGTGTGTGTATACGCACATAAGAAAGTGGTGTAAAGAGATTTGCAACAGTAATTTGAGGAGGTGAAATGTGATTATTTGGAAAATTGCAGAAATGACTGCTTAAAGAAAAATGCCAGCAGGCATTTGCCTCCTACATAAACTTTAATATTGTTGACATTTTGGGCACACGAGCGTTGCGTACTATTTGCGCTATATGTAGGCCTATGGCTTATTGGTCTTTGTTTGTTGTTGTTGGTTTTGCGTTATATGTATATGGCATATTGGTCTTTGTGTGTTGTTGCTGGTTTTGCGTTATACTGTATGTATATGGCATATTGGCCTTTGTGTGTTGTTGCTGGTTTTGCGTTATATGCAGGCTATATGGCATATTGGTATTTGTGTGTTGTTGCTGGTTTTGCGTTATATGTATATGGCATATTGGTCTTTATGTGTTGTTGCTGGTTTCGCGTTATATGCAGGCTATATGGCATTATTGGTCTTTGTGTGTTGTTGCTGGTACGTTGCAAATAGAGGGGCAGCACAATTGTTTTTCGCCTAGTGCGGCAGAAGTGCACTCATTCGAAGTGTAAAAAAAGCTGTAAAGCACATGGAGGAGCTTTACAGGGGGTATGGCTTATCTAAATGAGATGTAAATGAGCCCTATTGTCACCCCCAGCAGCAGAGACAGGTGAGAACTGCACAATCTTTAGCTCGTTTTCTCCTCTTTGAGCTTTTTTAAGTGCCTACTTTAAAATGGCCACAACTTCTCCAAATATTATCAGATTTCCACATGTTGGAAAGCTTGGATATTACACTCTCAGAATCTATGAATAACTCAAAATGCCCCAGAACCGACTTGTGTCCCTAGTTTCCGTGACTGGTCACATATGTGCTTTGATATATTCATGTTATGTATAACGTATCAATTCAACTGAACCCCGACTTTACCTCCTCAATGCACGGATTAACGTTACTGAACATATTTATTTGTAATTTTCAATGTGCAAAACAGCGCGTTGACAGACAAACAAACCGTAATGACCACATTATTGAGCACTGTCCGTTTTACGTTCTTTATTCATATTTATTGCATGCTTGTAAATAATTGTAGATGCTTCAGAATACAATTAAAAACTAAAATATAGCCTAACGTTACTCACCGATTGTCACGCGGCTGTTGTGAGGGAGATACAAAGAACCATGTGCAAGCGAAATTCAAAGCGGGGTGGGGGTGGATTGGGGGGGGGGGGGGGGGGGGTGGTGGACAAACACAAAACAATATCAACCATAGTCGGTACACGCTAACAAATTATTTGAGAGATTTTGAATAAAAAATAAAGCGAAAATATTCAAACTACTCACCTGCAGATGGTTATCCATCGTGTGCGCCATTGTGACTGCGAAATGTCAAGTGACAAGGTTCATGCGTCTCCATGGAAATTAGAACGCGATTGATTGCAAAATAACGGTCGCAGAAAAAACCTCACGCCAGGCTGCCAGTCTGACTATTTTAGAACGTACGTGCGAAAGGGTTAATAAGCGTGCACCTAAAGATTTATGTCTGGCACCAGGAAATCTCTGCAAACGGTAGGGGTTCCCAGCAGGATATTCCTGACTGTCCCATCTAAGTGCGAGAAGGCTAGGCTTTTCCTGTTCTCATTGTTTTACCGGGTGAAGAGTCATGCTGAGCAAGTTTGAACACCTGCTATTTTATTACTGAGACCATTTGTCTTGGAGTTCTTATCTCAGTGCGAGAAGTCCTGCACTGTTCTGTTCTCATGTTTCAGCTCATTTACATGCTTTGTTCCTCACAATGTAATCCCTCCCCCTTGAAATGTATATAAACTACAATGTAAAGTTCCCTTAGTTAGACGATGTTGGAATGACTGCAGCTACCAACAAACAATAAAGAACTTCTGCTTGGAAAACTTTCACTGTCTCCTGGTCTGAGCTTCTAACTTTTCTACAAAGAAAAAGATCACTACAGTGCCTGGTAGGTCAGGTCAATAAGTTCATGCAATTTTTTTAAGTGCCAGGTCCAAACAAAGAGAGTTTCAGTTCATCTGCACCTGCCAGCTGCTAATGTATTGCGAAAATTCTTGCTGACCGCACAACCGGGCTTCCAGTCTACGTTCAAAGGCCTGCGTTGGTGGTATAGTGGTGAGCATAGCTGCCTTCCAAGCAGGTGACCGGGTTCGATTCCCGGCCAACGCATCACATTTGTAAATTAAAGATCTTGATTACGAGCATTCTTGCTATGGGTTAGATTCCTGGGTCTGTCCATTCTTCCTGTATGGGTTCGATTCCCAGCCAACGCATTGCATTTTTCTCAAGCTGTCTTTAAAACAGTCGTCCGGGCCCCTTGCCAACTTCCCTGTAACTTGTTTGCTGGAGCAAAACATTTGTTAAGGTCTTTTGGCAGCAGTAAAGGACTGAATCTCCCCGTCAGGGAATCGAACCCCAGTCTCCGCGTGACAGGCGGAGATACTTTCCACTATACTAACAAGGAGTTGCAGAGACAGGTAGTTGTATCCGATCAGCGCGGCTTGCAGGAACGGCGTCATGCGTCATTTTAGCTCAACGCTTCACAGAAGCCAGTGAATGCAAAAAATAATCTAATACCGTTTAAATATGAAGTGTCTGTATAAAACGTGTTACATTATTAAATTAGAGACCTTGTTTTTTAATATGGTGCCTGGTAGGTCAGGTCAATAAGTTCATGCAATTTTTTTAAGTGCCAGGTCCAAACAAAGAGAGTTTCAGTTCATCTGCACCTGCCAGCTGCTAAAGTATTGCAAAAATTATTGCTGACCGCAGAACAGGGCTTCCAGTCTACATCCAACAGTCTTGCGTTGGTGGTATAGTGGGGAGCATAGCTGCCTTCCAAGCAGTTGACCTGGGTTCGATTCCCGGCCAACGCATCACATTTGTAAATTAAAGACCTTGACTACGAGCATTCTTGCTATGGGTTAGATTCCTGGGTCTGTCCATTCTTGCTGTATGCGTTCGATTCCCGGCCAACGCATTGCATTTTTCTCAAGCTGTCTTTAAAACAGTCGTCGGTGGCCCCTTGCCAACTTCTCCTGTAACTTGTTTGCTGGAGCAAAACATTTTTTTAAGGTCTTTTGGCAGCAGTAAAGGACTGGATCTCCCCGTCGGGGAATCGAACCCCGGTCTTCCGCGTGACAGGCGGAGATACTTTCCACTATACTAACGAGGAGTTGCAGAGACAGGTAGTTGTATCCGATCAGCCCGGCTTCCAGGAACGGCGTCATGCGTCATTTTAGCTCAACGCTTCACAGAAGCCAGTGAATCCAAAAAATAATCTAATACCGTTTAAATATGAAGTGTCTGTATAAAACGTGTTACATTATTAAATTAGAGACACTTTTTTTTAATATGGTGCCTGGTAGGTCAGGTCAATAAGTTCATGCAATTTTTTTAAGTGCCAGGTCCAAACAAAGAGAGTTTCAATTCATCTGCACCTGCCAGCTGCTAATATATTGCGAACATTCTTGCTGACCGAAGAAGAGGGCTTCCAGTCTACATCCAACAGACTTGTGTTGGTGGTATAGTGGTGAGCATAGCTGCCTTCCAAGCAGTTGACCCGGGTTCGATTCCCGGCCTATGCATCACATTTGTAAATTAAAGACCTTGATTACGAGCATTCTTGCTATGGGTTCGATTCCTGGGTCTGTCCATTCTTGCTGTATGCGTTCGATTCCCGGCCAACGCATTGCATTTTTCTCAAGCTGTCTTTAAAACAGTCGTCGGTGGCCCCTTGCCAACTTCTCCTGTAACTTGTTTGCTGGAGCAAAACATTTGTTAAGGTCTTTTGGCAGCAGTAAAGGACTGGATCTCCCCGTCGGGGAATCGAACCCCGGTCTTCCGCGTGACAGGCGGAGATACTTTCCACTATACTAACGAGGAGTTGCAGAGACAGGTAGTTGTATCCGATCAGCGCGGCTTCCAGGAACGGCGTCATGCGTCATTTTAGCTCAACGCTTCACAGAAGCCAGTGAATCCAAAAAATAATCTAATACCGTTTAAATATGAAGTGTCTGTATAAAACGTGTTACATTATTAAATTAGAGACACTTTTTTTTAATATGGTGCCTGGTAGGTCAGGTCAATAAGTTCATGCAATTTTTTTAAGTGCCAGGTCCAAACAAAGAGAGTTTCAATTCATCTGCACCTGCCAGCTGCTAATATATTGCGAACATTCTTGCTGACCGCAGAAGAGGGCTTCCAGTCTACATCCAACAGTCTTGTGTTGGTGGTATAGTGGTGAGCATAGCTGCCTTCCAAGCAGTTGAGCCGGGTTCGATTCCCTGCCAACGCATCACATTTGTAAATTAAAGACCTTGATTACGAGCATTCTTGCTATGGGTTCGATTCCTGGGTCTGTCCATTCTTGCTGTATGCGTTCGATTCCCGGCCAACGCATTGCATTTTTCTCAAGCTGTCTTTAAAACAGTCGTCGGTGGCCCCTTGCCAACTTCTCCTGTAACTTGTTTGCTGGAGCAAAACATTTGTTAAGGTCTTTTGGCAGCAGTAAAGGACTGGATCTCCCCGTCGGGGAATCGAACCCCGGTCTTCCGCGTGACAGGCGGAGATACTTTCCACTATACTAACGAGGAGTTGCAGAGACAGGTAGTTGTATCCGATCAGCGCGGCTTCCAGGAACGGCGTCATGCGTCATTTTAGCTCAACGCTTCACAGAAGCCAGTGAATCCAAAAAATAATCTAATACCGTTTAAATATGAAGTGTCTGTATAAAACGTGTTACATTATTAAATTAGAGACCCTTTTTTTTAATATGGTGCCTAGTAGGTCAGGTCAATAAGTTCATGCAATTTTTTTAAGTGCCAGGTCCAAACAAAGAGAGTTTCAATTCATCTGCACCTGCCAGCTGCTAATATATTGCGAACATTCTTGCTGACCGCAGAAGAGGGCTTCCAGTCTACATCCAACAGTCTTGTGTTGGTGGTATAGTGGTGAGCATAGCTGCCTTCCAAGCAGTTGAGCCGGGTTCGATTCCCGGCCAACGCATCACATTTGTAAATTAAAGACCTTGATTACGAGCATTCTTGCTATGGGTTCGATTCCTGGGTCTGTCCATTCTTGCTGTATGCGTTCGATTCCCGGCCAACACATTGCATTTTTCTCAAGCTGTCTTTAAAACAGTCGTCGGTGGCCCCTTGCCAACTTCTCCTGTAACTTGTTTGCTGGAGCAAAACATTTGTTAAGGTCTTTTGGCAGCAGTAAAGGACTGGATCTCCCCGTCGGGGAATCGAACCCGGTCTTCCGCGTGACAGGCGGAGATACTTTCCACTATACTAACGAGGAGTTGCAGAGACAGGTAGTTGTATCCGATCAGCGCGGCTTCCAGGAACGGCGTCATGCGTCATTTTAGCTCAACGCTTCACAGAAGCCAGTGAATCCAAAAAATAATCTAATACCGTTTAAATATAATGTGTCTGTATAAAACGTGTTACATTATTAAATTAGAGACCTTGTTTTTTAATATGGTGTTGTAGGATTACAAATTTTATTTAAATGTTTAATTTAGATTTCCAATACAATAGTATTTTATATTGAGAAAGTTTATAAATGATGAGACCAGGAAATCTCTGCAAACGGTAGGGGTTCCCAGCAGGATATTCCTGACTGTCCCATCTAAGTGCGAGAAGGCTAGGCTTTTCCTGTTCTCATTGTTTTACCGGGTGAAGAGTCATGCTGAGCAAGTTTGAACACCTGCTATTTTATTACTGAGACCATTTGTCTTGGAGTTCTTATCTCAGTGCGAGAAGTCCTGCACTGTTCTGTTCTCATGTTTCAGCTCATTTACATGCTTTGTTCCTCACAATGTAATCCCTCCCCCTTGAAATGTATATAAACTACAATGTAAAGTTCCCTTAGTTAGACGATGTTGGAATGACTGCAGCTACCGACAAACAATAAAGAACTTCTGCTTGGAAAACTTCCACTGTCTCCTGGTCTGAGCTTCTAACTTTTCTACAAAGAAAAAGATCACTACAGTGCCTGGTAGGTCAGGTCAATAAGTTCATGCAATTTTTTTAAGTGCCAGGTCCAAACAAAGAGAGTTTCAGTTCATCTGCACCTGCCAGCTGCTAATGTATTGCGAAAATTCTTGCTGACCGCACGACCGGGCTTCCAGTCTACGTGCAAAGGCCTGCGTTGGTGGTATAGTGGTGAGCATAGCTGCCTTCCAAGCAGGTGACCGGGTTCGATTCCCGGCCAACGCATCACATTTGTAAATTAAAGATCTTGATTACGAGCATTCTTGCTATGGGTTAGATTCCTGGGTCTGTCCATTCTTGCTGTATGGGTTCGATTCCCGGCCAACGCATTGCATTTTTCTCAAGCTGTCTTTAAAACAGTCGTCCGGGCCCCTTGCCAACTTCCCTGTAACTTGTTTGCTGGAGCAAAACATTTGTTAAGGTCTTTTGGCAGCAGTAAAGGACTGAATCTCCCCGTCAGGGAATCGAACCCCAGTCTCCGCGTGACAGGCGGAGATACTTTCCACTATACTAACAAGGAGTTGCAGAGACAGGTAGTTGTATCCGATCAGCGCGGCTTGCAGGAACGGCGTCATGCGTCATTTTAGCTCAACGCTTCACAGAAGCCAGTGAATGCAAAAAATAATCTAATACCGTTTAAATATGAAGTGTCTGTATAAAACGTGTTACATTATTAAATTAGAGACCTTGTTTTTTAATATGGTGCCTGGTAGGTCAGGTCAATAAGTTCATGCAATTTTTTTAAGTGCCAGGTCCAAACAAAGAGAGTTTCAGTTCATCTGCACCTGCCAGCTGCTAAAGTATTGCAAAAATTATTGCTGACCGCAGAACAGGGCTTCCAGTCTACATCCAACAGTCTTGCGTTGGTGGTATAGTGGGGAGCATAGCTGCCTTCCAAGCAGTTGACCTGGGTTCGATTCCCGGCCAACGCATCACATTTGTAAATTAAAGACCTTGACTACGAGCATTCTTGCTATGGGTTAGATTCCTGGGTCTGTCCATTCTTGCTGTATGCGTTCGATTCCCGGCCAACGCATTGCATTTTTCTCAAGCTGTCTTTAAAACAGTCGTCGGTGGCCCCTTGCCAACTTCTCCTGTAAATTGTTTGCTGGAGCAAAACATTTGTTAAGGTCTTTTGGCAGCAGTAAAGGACTGGATCTCCCCGTCTGGGAATCGAACCCCGGTCTTCCGCGTGACAGGCGGAGATACTTTCCACTATACTAACGAGGAGTTGCAGAGACAGGTAGTTGTATCCGATCAGCGCGGCTTCCAGGAACGGCGTCATGCGTCATTTTAGCTCAACGCTTCACAGAAGCCAGTGAATCCAAAAAATAATCTAATACCGTTTAAATATGAAGTGTCAGTATAAAACGTGTTACATTATTAAATTACAGACCCTTTTTTTTAATATGGTGCCTGGTAGGTCAGGTCAATAAGTTCATGCAATTTTTTTAAGTGCCAGGTCCAAACAAAGAGAGTTTCAATTCATCTGCACCTGCCAGCTGCTAATATATTGCGAACATTCTTGCTGACCGCAGAAGAGGGCTTCCAGTCTACATCCAACAGTCTTGTGTTGGTGGTATAGTGGTGAGCATAGCTGCCTTCCAAGCAGTTGAGCCGGGTTCGATTCCCGGCCAACGCATCACATTTGTAAATTAAAGACCTTGATTACGAGCATTCTTGCTATGGGTTCGATTCCTGGGTCTGTCCATTCTTGCTGTATGCGTTCGATTCCCGGCCAACGCATTGGATTTTTCTCAAGCTGTCTTTAAAACAGTCGTTGGTGGCCCCTTACCAACTTCTCCTGTAACTTGTTTGCTGGAGCAAAACATTTGTTAAGGTCTTTTGGCAGCAGTAAAGGACTGCATCACCCTGTCGGGGAATCGAACCCCAGTCTTCCGCGTGACAGGCGGAGATACTTTCCACTATACTAACGAGGAGTTGCAGAGACAGGTAGTTGTATCCGATCAGCGCGGCTTCCAGGAACGGCGTCATGCGTCATTTTAGCTCAACGCTTCACAGAAGCCAGTGAATCCAAAAAATAATCTAATACCGTTTAAATATGAAGTGTCTGTATAAAACGTGTTACATTATTAAATTAGAGACCTTGTTTTTTAATATGGTGTTGTAGGATTACAAATTTTATTTAAATGTTTAATTTAGATTTCCAATACAATAGTATTTTATATTGAGAAAGTTTATAAATGATGAGACCAGGAAATCTCTGCAAACGGTAGGGGTTCCCAGCAGGATATTCCTGACTGTCCCATCTAAGTGCGAGAAGGCTAGGCTTTTCCTGTTCTCATTGTTTTACCGGGTGAAGAGTCATGCTGAGCAAGTTTGAACACCTGCTATTTTATTACTGAGACCATTTGTCTTGGAGTTCTTATCTCAGTGCGAGAAGTCCTGCACTGTTCTGTTCTCATGTTTCAGCTCATTTACATGCTTTGTTCCTCACAATGTAATCCCTCCCCCTTGAAATGTATATAAACTACAATGTAAAGTTCCCTTAGTTAGACGATGTTGGAATGACTGCAGCTACCGACAAACAATAAAGAACTTCTGCTTGGAAAACTTCCACTGTCTCCTGGTCTGAGCTTCTAACTTTTCTACAAAGAAAAAGATCACTACAGTGCCTGGTAGGTCAGATCAATAAGTTCATGCAATTTTTTTAAGTGCCAGGTCCAAACAAAGAGAGTTTCAGTTCATCTGCACCTGCCAGCTGCTAATGTATTGCGAAAATTCTTGCTGACCGCACAACCGGGCTTCCAGTCTACGTTCAAAGGCCTGCGTTGGTGGTATAGTGGTGAGCATAGCTGCCTTCCAAGCAGGTGACCGGGTTCGATTCCCGGCCAACGCATCACATTTGTAAATTAAAGATCTTGATTACGAGCATTCTTGCTATGGGTTAGATTCCTGGGTCTGTCCATTCTTGCTGTATGGGTTCGATTCCCGGCCAACGCATTGCATTTTTCTCAAGCTGTCTTTAAAACAGTCGTCCGGGCCCCTTGCCAACTTCCCTGTAACTTGTTTGCTGGAGCAAAATATTTGTTAAGGTCTTTTGGCAGCAGTAAAGGACTGAATCTCCCCGTCAGGGAATCGAACCCCAGTCTCCGCGTGACAGGCGGAGATACTTTCCACTATACTAACAAGGAGTTGCAGAGACAGGTAGTTGTATCCGATCAGCACGGCTTCCAGGAACGGCGTCATGCGTCATTTTAGCTCAACGCTTCACAGAAGCCTGTGAATCCAAAAAATAATCTAATACCGTTTAAATATGAAGTGTCTGTATAAAACGTGTTACATTATTAAATTAGAGACCCTTTTTTTTAATATAGTGCCTGGTAGGTCAGGTCAATAAGTTCATGCAATTTTTTTAAGTGCCAGGTCCAAACAAAGAGAGTTTCAATTCATCTGCACCTGCCAGCTGCTAATATATTGCGAACATTCTTGCTGACCGCAGAAGAGGGCTTCCAGTCTACATCCAACAGTCTTGTGTTGGTGGTATAGTGGTGAGCATAGCTGCCTTCCAAGCAGTTGAGCCGGGTTCGATTCCCGGCCAACGCATCACATTTGTAAATTAAAGACCTTGATTACGAGCATTCTTGCTATGGGTTCGATTCCTGGGTCTGTCCATTCTTGCTGTATGCGTTCGATTCCCGGCCAACGCATTGGATTTTTCTCAAGCTGTCTTTAAAACTGTCGTTGGTGGCCCCTTGCCCACTTCTCCTGTAACTTGTTTGCTGGAGCAAAACATTTGTTAAGGTCTTTTGGCAGCAGTAAAGGACTGGATCTCCCCGTCGGGGAATCGAACCCCGGTCTTCCGCGTGACAGGCGGAGATACTTTCCACTATACTAAGGAGGAGTTGCAGAGACAGGTAGTTGTATCCGATCAGCGCGGCTTCCAGGAACGGCGTCATGCGTCATTTTAGCTCAACGCTTCACAGAAGCCAGTGAATCCAAAAAATAATCTAATACCGTTTAAATATGAAGTGTCTGTATAAAACGTGTTACATTATTAAATTAGAGACCTTGTTTTTTAATATGGTGTTGTAGGATTACAAATTTTATTTAAATGTTTAATTTAGATTTCCAATACAATAGTATTTTATATTGAGAAAGTTTATAAATGATGAGACCAGGAAATCTCTGCAAACGGTAGGGGTTCCCAGCAGGATATTCCTGACTGTCCCATCTAAGTGCGAGAAGGCTAGGCTTTTCCTGTTCTCATTGTTTTACCGGGTGAAGAGTCATGCTGAGCAAGTTTGAACACCTGCTATTTTATTACTGAGACCATTTGTCTTGGAGTTCTTATCTCAGTGCGAGAAGTCCTGCACTGTTCTGTTCTCATGTTTCAGCTCATTTACATGCTTTGTTCCTCACAATGTAATCCCTCCCCCTTGAAATGTATATAAACTACAATGTAAAGTTCCCTTAGTTAGACGATGTTGGAATGACTGCAGCTACCGACAAACAATAAAGAACTTCTGCTTGGAAAACTTCCACTGTCTCCTGGTCTGAGCTTCTAACTTTTCTACAAAGAAAAAGATCACTACAGTGCCTGGTAGGTCAGGTCAATAAGTTCATGCAATTTTTTTAAGTGCCAGGTCCAAACAAAGAGAGTTTCAGTTCATCTGCACCTGCCAGCTGCTAATGTATTGCGAAAATTCTTGCTGACCGCACAACCGGGCTTCCAGTCTACGTTCAAAGGCCTGCGTTGGTGGTATAGTGGTGAGCATAGCTGCCTTCCAAGCAGTTGGCCCGGGTTCGATTCCCGGCCAACGCATCACATTTGTAAATTAAAGACCTTGATTACAAGCATTCTTGCTATGGGTTCGATTCCTGGGTCTGTCCAGTCTTGCTGTATGCGTTCGATTCCCAGCCAACGCATTGCATTTTTCTCAAGCTGTCTTTAAAACAGTCGTCGGTGGCCCCTTGCCAACTTCTCCTGTAACTTGTTTGCTGGAGCAAAACATTTGTTAAGGTCTTTTGGCAGCAGTAAAGGACTGGATCTCCCTGTCGGGGAATCGAACGCTGGTCTTCCGCGTGACAGGCGGAGATACTTTCCACTATACTAACGAGGAGTTGTATCTGATCAGCGCGTCTTACAGGAACGGCGTCATGCGTCATTTTAGCTCAACGCTTCACAGAAGCCAGTGAATCCAAAAAATAATCTAATACCGTTTAAATATGAAGTGTCTGTATAAAACGTGTTACATTATTAAATTAGAGACCTTGTTTATAAATATGGTGCTGTAGGATTACAAATTTTATTTAAATGTTTAATTTAGATTTCCAATACAATAGTATTTTATATTGAGAAAGTTTATAAATGATGAGACCAGGAAATCTCTGCAAACGGTAGGGGTTCCCAGCAGGATATTCCTGACTGTCCCATCTCAGTGCGAGAAGGCTAGGCTTTTCCTGTTCTCATTGTTTTACCGGGTGAAGAGTCATGCTGAGCAAGTTTGAACACCTGCTATTTTATTACTGAGACCATTTGTCTTGGAGTTCTTATCTCAGTGCGAGAAGTCCTGCACCGTTCTGTTCTCATGTTTTAGCTCATTTAATGCTTTGTTCCTCACAATGTAATCCCTCCCCCTTGAAATGTATATAAACTACAATGTAAAGTTCCCTTAGTTAGACGATGTTGGAATGACTGCAGCTACCGACAAGCAATAAAGAACTTCTGCTTGGAAAACTTCCACTGTCTCCTGGTCTGAGCTTCTAACTTTTCTACAAAGAAAAAGATCACTACAGTGCCTGGTAGGTCAGGTCAATAAGTTCATGCAATTTTTTTAAGTGCCAGGTCCAAACAAAGAGAGTTTCAGTTCATCTGCACCTGCCAGCTGATAATGTATTGCGAAAATTCTTGCTGACCGCACAACCGGGCTTCCAGTCTACGTTCAAAGGCCTGCGTTGGTGGTATTGTGGTGAGCATAGCTGCCTTCCAAGCAGGTGACCGGGTTCGATTCCCGGCCAACGCATCACATTTGTAAATTAAAGACCTTGATTACGAGCATTCTTGCTATGGGTTCGATTCCTGGGTCTGTCCATTCTTGCTGTATGGGTTCGATTCCCGGCCAACGCATTGCATTTTTCTCAAGCTGTCTTTAAAACAGTCGTCCGGGCCCCTTGCCAACTTCCCTGTAACTTGTTTGCTGGAGCAAAACATTTGTTAAGGTCTTTTGGCAGCAGTAAAGGACTGAATCTCCCCGTCGGGGAATCGAACCCCAGTCTCCGCGTGACAGGCGGAGATACTTTCCACTATACTAACAAGGAGTTGCAGAGACAGGTAGTTGTATCCGATCAGCACGGCTTGCAGGAACGGCGTCATGCGTCATTTTAGCTCAACGCTTCACAGAAGCCAGTGAATGCAAAAAATAATCTAATACCGTTTAAATATGAAGTGTCTGTATAAAATGTGTTACATTATTAAATTAGATACCTTGTTTTTTAATATGGTGCCTGGTAGGTCAGGTCAATAAGTTCATGCAATTTTTTTAAGTGCCAGGTCCAAACAAAGAGAGTTTCAGTTCATCTGCACCTGCCAGCTGCTAAAGTATTGCAAAAATGATTGCTGACCGCAGAACAGGGCTTCCAGTCTACATCCAACAGTCTTGCGTTGGTGGTATAGTGGGGATCATAGCTGCCTTCCAAGCAGTTGACCGGGGTTCGATTCCCGGCCAACGCATCACATTTGTAAATTAAAGACCTTGATTACGAGCATTCTTGCTATGGGTTCGATTCCTGGGTCTGTCCATTCTTGCTGTATGCGTTCGATTCCCGGCCAACGCATTGCATTTTTCTCAAGCTGTCTTTAAAACAGTCGTCCGAGGCCCCTTGCCAACTTCTCCTGCAACTTGTTTGCTGGAGCAAATCATTTGTTAAGGTCTTTTGGCAGCAGTAAAGGACTGGATCTCCCCGTCGGGGAATCGAACCCCAGTCTCCGCGTGACAGGCGGAGATACTTTCCACTATACTAACAAGGAGTTGCAGAGACAGGTAGTTGTATCCGATCAGCGCGGCTTCCAGGAACAGCGTCATGCGTCATTTTAGCTCAACGCTTCACAGAAGCCAGTGAATCCAAAAAATAATCTAATACCGTTTAAATATGAAGTGTCTGTATAAAAAGTGTTACATTATTGAATTAGAGACCCTTTTTTTTAATATGGTGCCTGGTAGGTCAGGTCAATAAGTTCATGCAATTTTTTTAAGTGCCAGGTCCAAACAAAGAGAGTTTCAGTTCATCTGCACCTGCCAGCTGCTAAAGTATTGCGAAAATTATTGCTGACCGGAGAACAGGGCTTCCATACTACATCCAACAGTCTTGCGTTGGTGGTATAGTGGTGAGCATAGCTGCCTTCCAAGCAGTTGACCCGGGTTCGATTCCCGGCCAACGCATCACATTTGTAAATTAAAGACCTTGATTACGAGCATTCTTGCTATGGGTTCGATTCCTGGGTCTGTCCATTCTTGCTGTATGCGTTCGATTCCCGGCCAACGCATTGCATTTTTCTCAAGCTGTCTTTAAAACAGTCGTCGGTGGCCCCTTGCCAACTTCTCCTGTAACTTGTTTGCTGGAGCAAAACATTTGTTAAGGTCTTTTGGCAGCAGTAAAGGACTGGATCTCCCCGTCGGGGAATCGAACCCCTGTCTTCCGCGTGACAGGCGGAGATACTTTCCACTATACTAACGAGGAGTTGCAGAGACAGGAAGTTGTATCCGATCAGCGCGGCTTCCAGGAACGGCGTCATGCGTCATTTTAGCTCAACGCTTCACAGAAGCCAGTGAATCCAAAAAATTATCTAATACCGTTTAAATATGAAGTGTCTGTATAAAACGTGTTACATTATTAAATTAGAGACCCTTTTTTTTAATAAGGTTTTTTTAAGTGCCAGGTCCAAACAAAGAGAGTTTCAGTCCATCTGCACCTGCCAGCTGCTAATGTATTGCGAAAATTCTTGCTGACCGCAGAACAGGGCTTCCAGTCTACATCCAACAGTCTTCAATAGTGGTGAGCATAGCTGCCTTCCACGCCGGGGCCAGTCGCATGTAGGTGTAGAGCGTTGCTAGCCAATAAGAACGCAGGAAATCCCAGGGAGGGCCAGTCGCATGTAGGTGTAGAGCGTTGCTAGCCAATAAGAACGCAGGAAATTCCAGGGAGGCGGGCCTGAAAAAATACACGAAATTACAGGTTCGAGTCTCGTCTCGACCACAACTACCATAAAGTGTATCTAGATTAAAAAATGATTAGAAACTCATGTTAAGTACGATTTACATATAATAAACTAACTTTGTGCACAAAAATAGAATAAAACGTGTAAGATTTGTTATTGTGTAGAATGTACAAAATGTGCAACTACCTTAATAAACATTTACATTATAATAGGGTTTAATTTTCTTTAATATAGAAAATATTTGAATGTGAATAATTGTAAAGAACATTTTGATAATGTTTTAGACCTTTACATTTTACATTGAGATATTTACATTATATTTGTTTAACTATGTACAGAAATCCAATATATATATGAAATATAACCAGTAAACACCAAATAGTAAGTTTCTCGTTTTATTTATAGTACAAAAATATACATATTATTATGTAAAACTGAAAAAGGTAATGTATTAAATACTTATAGATTAAACCAGGGGTTCCCAAACTTTTCCATTCCAGGACCCACCTAGACAAGAATAATCTATCTCAAGACCCACCAAAATGATTTTTAAAAAGCACGAATGTGGGGATGGGTGGAAGGCGTTAGATCTCTTCAGAGCAGTTTTCTCCTTGTCATAGTATGAAAGACATACAAGTTTAACTGCAATACAAACTTATGGTACATTATCAAAATAATGTAGAATTAAAATAGCAGCCTAATGGCTGTTGAAATAAAGTGAAGAATACCGAGTAGTTCTTGCTGCTGCCTCAACTAATTTACCCAGACACGAAGAAATTAAAGATTAAGTAATTTTAATCTTAACCAAAGTTTTGATATAACAACAAATAATTTTATTTTCTAAATTATTTAATTTGACAGTAGGCCCATGACCTAGAATTTCAATACTAATATTTCTGCTAAAAGTGTTGTTAAACTCACCACGTTGTTCAGCGCAGAAAACACTTTCGTCCTCGTGTGTGTAGCTACATGTGAAATACGTTTTACATATAAAATTTCCTTGTGTTGGTAGGTAGCAAAATGCATGCGAGGGAATGCAAACAACGCACTCTTACGAAGACCATATCTGAAAGTCAACAGCGCTGTGTTGAACAGACGACAGATTAAGGGCCTGTTCACATATCGCGTATTCAAATGTAGGTGCGCGGTATGCGCGCTCATAATGGAAGCTCGCGGTGCGACGCGCTCGTTTTTTCCAAGCGCGTCCGCGCCACATCGAGATAAAAACTTCTCAACTTTTCAGAATGCCGCAATTGTTTTCCTTGCTGTAACGGAGAGCGCAGCTGATGGTTGCGCTTAGCAACGACAGACGCCTCCGGAGCGCAACCGCCCTAGCGCTTTGGAAAAAGGAGAACGCTGCGCGTAAATTTCGCTGCAGCCAATAGTGACTGCGCGACCCACCTCTTCCCAATCTGCGACCCACAAATGGGTCTCGACCCACAGTTTGAAAACCCCTGGATTAAACAACAATAACATTAATAATAAAAATAATAAAATATAAAGCTGTGGAGAACATAGGAAAAAAACAAGATTTTTTAAATCAAATAATTATGTAGTGTTTAATGACAACAGTTATTAACATTTAGTGTTTACACATCTGAGCAAGATAAAATAATGCAAGTCAATAAAATTTACTTTAAAAACACTAAAGTACAATGCAAACAAGGACACAATTGTTTGATTTTAATGAACAATGGAAATAAATGTAACAATTTAAAATGATAGATTATAGATTAAACAACAGCAATAATAATATCTAAAGTTGAGGAGAACAGGAAAAAACAAGAAAAAAAGTATTTTAAATTAAACAATTATGTACAGAGTATAATAGTACCAGTGCTTAACATTTAGTGTTTTTCAAATCTGAGCAAGATAAAATAATGCAAGTCAATAAATGAACTTAAAAAAACACTAAAACACAATCCAATACAATAAAATACAATACTTTTGGTATTTTAATGAACAAATGGAAATAAATTAAATATTTAAAAAAATTATATATATATATACATTAAAAGTGCAATAATATGTATATACATATATGCATAAGATTGTGCAAGGAATGTCTTTGAGCTATAAACAGTATTTGAAGTCTGGGCATGTCATTTGTCAGTGAAGTCATTTTTTCTTTTCCTCAATCCACCTCTGCTTCTCAGCCTCATAGAATGGAGACTGCTGAAAGTCTTTCCATGAAATTTCATTCCCTGAGCCTGATAAAGGGAAAACACTTTAGCAGGAAAGTAAATGTATTTGCCTGCCACTCCAGGGAAACCAGTGTGAATATGAGGACTGTTGGGTCCTTGTTTCAGTGGCAGGTGGCAGAATCTGCACAGACGACCAGTAGGATGCTCCATTACTGACTTTCTCTTGCTTCTCTCCTCAATCACCCTCCTATTTTCTGCCCCTCTCTTCTTCGAGGACTCCAGTTCTCGCTGAAAAAAGGAGTCTCTGCAAAGTCTTCAAAGGGCATTCTGGGGTTGGTCAGGCCCTCTGCGGAATATGTGTCAAAAACTTTCTTGGAGCAGTAGAAGTATTTAACATCACCACCTTGATAAAAGAAATGTATTGAGGTGCCATCACCCATGTATCGAGAATTAGGCTGACCACAGGCTAAACAGGATCTAGTGTGCTTTTTTTGCAGCATATGCTGTTGTTGTTGCTGCTGAAATGCCTGCTGCTTCTCTATGATGTCCTTCACCATCTTCTCAAGCGCTGCCTGGTCCAGAAAGACAGTCTCAGGAACACTCTTTGCGGGAGGATTGACTGGGGCAGGTGGCAGTACTGTCACTGGGACACTGATGGTTTCACTGCCTGAGTGAAGAAGCTGCCATAACTGCTGTGTCTCCAGGAGCTTTTCTGGGCTGGTGTTGAGTGAAGCATTAGTGTTCTTTTTTTTAGCAAGGTTTTTTATGTACCTGCTCATGTGCTGCTTTGTGGTTGAGTGCAAAAGGCTGTTTGGGTGAGTGCAGGCACTCTGTACCATAGCAGCATATTCACCATCCACCTTTGTCAGGAGGTCCTTGCTCCCGTGGTGCTTGGCCAGCAAACCATCAATGGCATTTCTCATTGGATCTGTCCATCTGTTATGGTCCAACACAAAGACTCGACCGCCTGTCTTAATGGGTCCAGTCCGAGCAGCACAGGGAGAAGCAGCTAAAGGCAGTGGTGGTGTGCTTGTCAGTTCTAAAAGAGATTCACAAAATTATTAAACGAAGTATTTGTTTTGTGTGCATAGATTAGGCAAACAGATTACACACATTGGTGCCTGTATGAATAATATAATTACCTGCATCTAAAAGAAACTCCTCAGATGTTTGTTCCTTCACTGTCACAGCACTCGGAGTAGAAAAACATTGAAAATGAGAGTCTGTTGGGTGGCCTCTGGTTCAGGAGCAAGAGGGGTCTCAGCAGAAGAGGAATCCTCTAAGCATTTCTGAAATTCAGCAAAATTAGTGTTATATGCGAGCGAGAATTATTAAGTATTTGTTTTTCAATAAAATGTTTGTTATCAAAGAACTTTAAAGGCTTACCTGAGATGGAAAGGAGAAATCAGTGCCAGATGAAGACTCTTCTTGCATCCCTAGGTCTGTCTTCCTGCTTTTGTGTTTGTCAAAGTCAAGAGGCACAGGTCGACAGCCTGGCTCCACATATTGTAGGCCAAACCTCTCTCTTGTGTCCCAGCTGGAGATGTGGAAGGCTGGATATTTGGGTTACCCAGTCACTCTTATAGATGCCCTGTTTAACTCCATCATCAAAACAGGGTCAAACACTCCAGGTAAGACAAGCCCAGGCTGCTTCAGGTCCACCAGCGGCTGATAATTCCAGCGTGCGACACCAGTCATACCCTGCGCCTGGAACAGCTCAGGAGAGACGCGATTACCCGTTACTCACTGAGCCTGTTGGAAATGAAACCCCTCTTGCTGTGAAGTGCCTCTGACAGGGATCCAGATGGGCACAGCAGCTCCTTCACCCTTGATATGATTCAGTTGTACCACAATTTTAGCATCGAGGGTTTAAAAAGGAAGATGTTGTTGGGATCCTTTGCAAGATGGAAATGGTGAAGTACTTCTTCCACTCTTTGGACCAGCTCTCTAGGATGTGGCACTTTTGTCCTGCAGTGCGCTCTGATGTGCTGCTTTGTGGGATTAGCAGGCTCAATTCCACAGAACTTGTATGCGTTCCTCAGTTTCTCCAGGTCACTCTGATCTACTACGGCAGAAGAGAGGAACTGGCAGAACGAGCTATACAGAGGATGGTGCTCCGAAACACATTCCCTGGTGAATCGCCGCATACAGTGACACAAGTCTAGTTTAACCACCATGTCCTCATTGTACTTATGGCAAGCGGCATTTACATTCTTGAGGTTTTCTGATGTAACCTCTGCCACAGTAGCTTCAGTGGTCCTCCAAGCTTCCCACTGCTGGTGCTCATAGGGTCCTGGGTCCATCACTCTGAAAGCAGCACAGCAGTCCCTAAGTACATAAAAGGGAAATACATTTTAATTTTAATGTATTCATTACCTTTGCTTACACATCTTGATGTGATGTGTGATGAGATGTGATTATTCTTACCTTTCCACCCACTGGTACTTGGCCTTGGGTATGCTAGCAGCACTGTAGCGATTGGCCATCCCACAGTACATTGACCTCAAGGATTGCTCACTCTCAGACTGCAGCATCACCCAGGACAGGATCATCCAGTTCTCGTTCATCACAGCGTAGGATGACATTGTGCCAGATGAGAGGGTCACTTTTCTAGCAACTTTGCGTGTGTGATCTGATCTGAACACCTGTCCAAAAGTTCCTTGAAGGAGCTGAGTGAGAGCTGCCTCTTGCCGGTGATATTCCTGAAGCAGGCACTCCACCAGATAATGTGCAGACACAGACACCCCATGCCACCCATCAGTATCTTCGTAACCCCCAAACGAAGCAGGTGTGTCATCCTTCCTCAATACTCCTGTGATGGTTTTCTGGCCATACAGCCCTGCTTCAGCATCCCTGACGTTCTGCACAATGAGAAGGTATGCAAGGTGGGCTCTTTCAAACTTAAGGTGAAGCAACTCAGACAGCTGGTTGGCCTTGTCATTAGGGGATTTTCCAGAGCGCCTCAGTTCATCCATCACAGTTTTACAGATTGCCTTCTTATGAGTGAGGAAGGTTGGCAAGATGTTTCTGAATTGCTGTGGTAGCATGTCCACCCACTGAGGTTTATCAGCGAACCAGTATTTTTTACATGCCTTACAGCACAGACGTGAAGCAAGGCTGTAATATTGCCCACTAGTGCCAAGGATCACTCGGGGTCTTCCCACACCTGAGGACACAACATGAGGATTTGGACAGCTGTAGAGTCAGGGCAGGATGTAGTTGTTTCTAAGCCTTTCATTTATACTGTGCTCAGGTTTCCAAATGAAAAAGGGATGGAGCTGGAAGTACTTTGGTGACGGAAGGCCCATGTTTGTCTCTATAAGCTCAGGCTGAGGTGGATAGCGCCACAAGGAGACCATATTCATTAGGTGTCTTACTGGGTGTGATCCTGGCCAGAGCCCCATGGACTCCATCTCTGTTTTCATCCAAATTCTTTGATGAAGAGAGCAGTTCCAGTGGCTAATATCTTGCAAGTAGCTAGTAACAGGTGCTTCCGTCTGTGCAGACGTCATTGATGAAGGAGCTGTAGGTGCTGATTGTGCTGCAGGAGGTGGTACAGAGCCATCAGTCTGTGAAGAAGGTCTACACACAGGAGCTGGTGGATTGGGAGAACTAGAGACTGCATGTGATGGTGGTGAAGGCTGTGGCAGAACGGCACGGAACACAAAGCAAAGGAAATAAATGCATATATATATATATATATATATATATATATATATATATATATATATATATATATATATATATATATATATATATGCGTGTATAACACATTTAATGGTCGTGTGTTTAACTGTCTTTACTTTTTTTGTTCAAGTAACTGGGAACAGGGGTTTCAGTCAGTGCAGACGGCATTGGTGCAGGTGTAGGTGCTGATTGTGCTGCTTGAGGTGGTATAAAGCCTTCACCCTGTGTAGAAGGCCTACACACAGGAGCTGATGTTGATGGAGGCTGCGGCAGAGCTGCAAGGAAAAGCACAGGGAGGAAATTAAAAACATATTAAAACACTGAATGTACATGATATGTATTTGATTGTCTTGACTACATTAAATGACTAATCATTATTTATTATTTTATTCTATGTATTTTGTTATTTATTCTAGTAATGCACATTCTGATAATGTTCAAATGTCTGTAAGTAAACAGTCCACTTTTTCACAACAAATAAAAACAGTTTAAATAGCATGCATACAATTCATGAAGTGCACTCACCCTCACCACTGGTATATTCAAACCTTAACAGTAGTTAGAACAAAAGAACATGTGTTTTAGAACAGGCAAGAACAGTGCCAAAACAACAAATAAGATAATTAAAAAACAGAAATGTAAGATAAGTCTGTATGTAACCGAATAAGCCTCCAAAACTGATGTGTAAAGTAACCTGTTGTAGATAAGACTGTGGATCCTGTGGCTGCAGATGATCCTAAAAATTAAGCATTATAATTTGAATGGTTTCTCTCCAGTATGTACAATTTTATACCAATTTTATAAGAATTTGACATGGGTATATATAACACACATGACACGATACTTGATTTACTTACTCAGCTGTGTGAGATATTTTGTTGGAGAAATACTCAGCATCATCCTCTCCAGTTCTTCATCCTCCTCCATTACTATAAAATATAACAAATGCATCAGTAGGTAGGCAGGCTTTAAGAATAAATATAAGCAAATTTGCATGAATTTTATTAACTCACCAGGCTGATCAGAGTCAGTAATGGAAGGAACAGGTGGTCTTGCAGCGGAAGCTGATGGTGAGGGCATCGGAGGAGTGCTTTTGGTCATCTGTTTTTCGGGCGTTCAACTTGACCAGATCTTCTCTTTGTGGTGTTGACTTGTCCTGCAGTGAAGGGTTGTCTTTAATTCTTTTTGCCTCTTTTGATGGGTCCCGGCGTAAATGGCCTGATGGGCCTTTCCTGAAAGACACTTTGACTTTCCCTGGGAAGAACACTGTTTTCTTCATGATCCTGTTCTGAAATCAGAATGTATTCATTAGTGTCTCAGCATAAGCATTTAAATACTTACAGTAACAAAATGAAATAAGACAGTTAATACTAAAGCATCAGTGATATATATAAAAGAGTTATTTTACAATGCTATAATATTCCATAATATTACTGTTTCTTAACTGAATAAATGCAGCCTTAGAGCACGTACTGTTTATTAAATTTGCATTATTTAATATTCATTATTTAAATTGCTTTAAAAATGTATATATGGATATATAAAAAGTTAACAAGTTAACTAATTAAAAATGTTAAATTATACCATTAAATTGTACACATATATATATTTGTTTGTAATTTAAATGTAATATATGTGTGTGTCTGATATTAATTACATTATAGGATGACCAAAGCCGCAGAAATTAAATTAATAAATAAACATGTAAACAAATAAAAAGATAAATTTGATAATAGGAAAATAAATAAAGGAATAAACGACTTGATAAAATAAATATGATTTATTCTTTATCAAACTAATTTTTGTATTATTTCCCTTAATTTATTTTCTGCTTTTATTTATTTGTTAATTAATATTTATATTTGGTAAGCAAGACCAACCAACCTAATTATCATGCACATCAAAAAAATCTAA
Source organism: Siphateles boraxobius (assembly GCF_051911475.1). Classification (NCBI taxonomy): domain Eukaryota; kingdom Metazoa; phylum Chordata; class Actinopteri; order Cypriniformes; family Leuciscidae; genus Siphateles; species Siphateles boraxobius. Next base: position 2,448,742 of record NW_027509186.1, on the reverse strand, counting down.
GAATAGATATAAAAATAAAGAAATAAAAATAAAAATAAATAAAGATTAAAATAAATAAATCTGGAAATAAATACATATTGGAATAAATAAATATACAAATAAATGAATGCATAAATAAATATAAGAATAAATGGAACAAACAAATAAATAAAATAATAAATAAATACAATTAAAAATAATACAAATACATTAAAATATAAAAGCAAAATATTATAAATTAGGGGGAAAATATACAAAAATACATTTGATTAAAATGAATCATCTTTATTTTATCAAGTCGTTTATTCCTTTATTTTCCTATTATCACATTTATTTATCTATCTATTTATTCATTTATTTATTCATTCATTTTTAATTGCAAGTTTGGTCCTCCATACTACTGCACATTACATCTTACTGCACTGTTAACATATATTTTAAGCATAGTGAGAGATTAGGATGAAACATTCACCTTTACAAACAAAGATACTCTTATAAAATAACAGCTGTATTCACAACGAGGAGTTTACTGTTTCTTATCGTCACAATCCATTCAACACGATAACAATACGATTACATGACAATATACATGCAATTTAAATTATAAAATATTTGAATAATAATGTATATGCGGTCACCTGAGGGAAAATCTGTCTGCAGGTAGTTTAGACAGCAACAAAACAAAACAAGTTTGCTGACAAGTCGGTAAACAAATATCTCTCCGTTCGTAAAACGGGTCTCCCCTCCTCCACTGCGAATGACTGACAGATGACACTATGCTATTTAAACTCCCCGCCACGGAAAAGCGGAACAGCGCCAGGAAGTCTACGTGTGGCCAAAGGTATATTGCATCCGTAGTGTTAAGCACTACCATAGAGAATGAATGGGAAAAGTTAAGGGAAGTTAAGCTTAACCATTTTCGACTCCCGCCGCGAAAGGTCCTCAGTTCAAAACTGGCCGGAAACAAGTGGAGGCATTTTAAATATAAATGCTGCAATTCGCTACAAATCCTTACTTTTGAGATAGTTGAAGGCCATCGTACCAAGGAGCTGTAGGCAGACTGTTCGCCTCACACGCGAAGGTTCGAAACTGGGCGGAAACTGTGGGTGGTTTTTGTAAAAATTTCATATGCGATTTTCTGTTGAGCAGGTCAGTACACTTGCAGGGATGTTTGTGGTTCAATCTCTTTAGAAAAGGACAAAAATAAAACAAATGACCATTGAGGTTTCCTGTACAGTAATAAAAAAATGTTTGGTCTGCCAACAAAATTAGCAGCTTTTGCCATGTTAAAAACACTGGGCAGTCTATAGTTTAATTTGCTTTTGAACAAGCGTACCCTAGAAGAGGTGGGACTGACATACAAATCAAGTTTCCGTAGTGTAGTGGTTATCATGTTCGCTTTATACGTGAAAAGTTCTCAGTTCAAAACCCGGCGGAAACAAGTGGAGGCATTTTAAATATAAATGCAGCAATTCGCTACAAAACCCTTACTTTTGAGACAGATGAAGGCCATCCTACCAAGGAGCTGTAGGCAGACTGCCATGCCGAATGACCTCTATGATCCTCTGTTGTTTGTGGAATTTACAGACTGTCACACTGCTTGCAGGGCAGATTATGGGAAGGAGCCATCTTCTAAAAATACTATACTATACTACTATACTATACCTAGACTATACTAACGAGGAGTTGTAGAGACCGGTAGATGTACCTGATCAGCGGGACTTCCAGGAACGGCGTCATGTGTCCAATATGAAGTGTCTGTATAAAACGTGTTACATTATTAAAAATTTGTTTTTTAATATGGAGCCTGGTAGGTCAAGTCAATAAGTTCATGCAATTTTTTTTAAGTGCCAGGTCCAAACAAAGAGAGTTTCAGTTCATCTGCACCTGCCAGCTGCTAATGTATTGCAAAATTTCTTTGCTGACCGCACAACAGGGCTTCCAGCCTACATCCAACAGTCTTGCGGTATAGTGGTGAGCATAGCTGCCTTCCAAGCAGTTGACCTGGGTTCGATTACCTGCCAACGCATTGCATTTTGCTCAAGCTGTCGTTAAAACAGTTGTCTGGGGACCCTGTCAGCTCCTTCAGTAACTCGTTTGCTGCAGCAAAACTTTTGTACTGGTCTTTTGGCAGCAGTAAAGGACTGGATCTCCCCGTCGGGGAATCGAACCCCGGTCTTACGCTTGACAGGCGGAGATACTTTCCAATATACTAACAAGGAGTTGCAGAGACAGGTTGTCACCCCCGATCAGCGCGACTACAGCTCGCTACAAACAGCCTTCCCATTTCCAGGAACAGCGTCATATTAGCTCAACGCTTCACAGAAGCCAGTGAATCCAAAAAAAATAATCTAATACCATTTAAATATGAAGTGTCTGTATAAAAAGTCTCACATTTTTAAATTAAATACCTTGATTATGAGAATTCTTCCTGTATGGGTTCAATTCCTGGGTCTGTCCATTCTTGCTGTATGGGTTCGATTCCCGCCCAACGAATTGCATTTTTCTCAAGCTGTCTTTAGAACAGTCGTCCGGGCCCCTTGCCAACTTCTCCTGTAACTTGTTTGATGGAGCAAAACTTTTGTTAATGTCTTTTGGCAGCAGTAAAGAACTGGATCTCTCCATCAGGGAATCGAACCCCAGACTATAGCGTGACAGGCGGAGATACTTTCCACTATACTAAAGAGGAGTTGCAGAGACAGGTAGTTGTCCCCGACAGCGCGATTTCCAGGAACGGCGTCATGCATCATTTTACCTCAACGCTTCACAGAAGCCAGAGAATCCAAAAAATAATCTAATACCATTTAAATATGAAGTGTCTGTATAAAACGTGTTACATTATTATATTAGAGACCTCTTTTTTAATATGGTGCCTGGTAGGTCAGGTCAATAAGTTCATGCAATTTTTTTAAGCCTACACCCAATGGTCTTGCGTTGGTGGTATAGTGGTGAGAATATCTGCCTTCTAAGCATTTGACCCGGGTTCGATTCCTGGCCAACACGTTGCATTTTGCTCAAGCTGTCATTAAAACAGTTGTCTGGGGACCCTGGCCAGCTCCTCCTGTAACTTGTTTGCTGGAGCAAAACTTTTGTACCGGTCTTTTGGCAGCAGTAAAGGACTGGATCTCCCAAGTGGAGGCACTTTAGACATAAATGCTGCAATTCGCTACAAAACCCTTACTTTTGAGACAGGTGAAGGCCATCGTACCAAGGAGCTGTAGGCAGACTGCCATGCCTAATGACCTGATCAACAGGTTTCTGTAGTGTAGTGGTCATCACGTTCGCCTAACGTGTCTAAGGTCCTTGGTTCGAAACTGAGCAGAAACAGCAGTTGTCTTCTGACAGAAGATTTAAACTGTTTGCCACGCTAGGTGGGTGTAGCGCTCATTTCCTTTATACGCTTTTTAAAAAGCGTGCACCTAATGATTTATGTCTGAATCCTGAAGATGTGTTTCCATAGTGTAATGGTTATCACGTTCCCTTCACACGCAGAAGGTCCCCAGTTCGAAACTGGGAGGAAACTGTGGGTGGTTTTTGTTACTTTAATGTTTGGTTAATTCTAGCATGAACTGAATTGCAGTGCTTTGTCAACATTACTGCATTTCTGGATAAACTTGCCAGAGGCTTAAAGACTCTAGCTTGAGCAGCCAAAGGTTAGGTTTGTCAGAAGTGGGATTCAAACCCACGCCTCCAATGGAGACTGCGACCTGAACGCCAGCTGCCGAAGGATAGTCCGTCAAAAGGGGGATAATGTTGAACGCCACAGCCAATCATGTCGACGCGCTATAACATTTGCAGCCAATTAGAGAGCGCCATTCTTGACATTATAACATTTTCAGCCAATCAGAGGGGGCCATTCTTGACTTTTTCCTTAACATTTTCGACATTTGACCAATCAGAGTACAAGGAAATGTTGATGGCACGTTTACGCTTAACACCGCTAGGAGGCAGAGCCGGCGGCAGAAACAAATCAATGGACGGGCATTTAATATTCTTGGGGGGGGGCTAATTATGACAAACAAATAAATTGTGGGGGGGGGTGCTTACATGCGCTTCATGCACGCAAGGTCTCGCGCTCTCTACCTCTCTGCCGTGCGCGCTGTTTGAACGTATATTCACGTAGACTTTCGAAAACCGGGACATATTCTTCGTTGCCTTTCGAAAACCGGGACATATTCACATAGCCTTTTGAAATTTTTTTGAGCCTTTTGTATATAATAATTCTTATGAGCCTTTTGTATATCAGGGAGAGTTTATAAATTTCCCGGGACAGGTTGTTAAAAAGAAGAACAATCCCGGAAAAACCGGGACGGGTGGCAACACTAGCTACAACAGTTTCACACCGATTTCAATATCCTAACTATAATTAGCCTATTGCCCAATCATATTTCGGCTATCATGAGATATCATGTTACAGTTATAGCCTATAGGCTGTGAACTAACATGAACAAACAATGAACAGCTGTATTTTTATTAACTAACATTAACAAATACAGTAACAAATGTATCGCTCATGGTTAGTTCATGTTAGTCATTAACTAATGTTAACTAATGAATCTTGTCTGAATTGTTCCGTGAACACAGCATGCTATAAGCCAACTTCCTATAATAACAGCCAAATAGTCACAAATCTCAAGTTAAGTATTAAATCAACCATGCATAATCAACTACGACACACTCACACACATATTGCATATCAGTGTCAAATGCATAATTTACACCACGTCTGGTGCAACTTACGAAGAGTAATAAAACCAACTGTCCTACTCACGTTCTAAATACAGCTGAAGTCGACGTTTTTGGGATTGGAATCTCATGAGTTTCTCTTTCCATTCGTTTCTGAATAGGCAAAACCGAGCATGCCGCGTCGCTATAACTTTACCGAGATGCTGCGGTCAGAGCGGCTCAGCGGGAAACCCCTTTTTTGTAAACAATCAGTCAAACTTCCGGGAGTTTTTTTTTATAAGATTAGCCTATAAGTCAAACATTGCACTTAAATACACATCAATAAATATATAAATACTGCACGTAAATTATTATTATTATTATTAAAATAATTTATTAAATGCAAATTGGATGGAGGGGTGGCACAGGAGCTCTCTAGGCGGGCCCGGCCCCCTAAGGCCCGCCCATAGCGCCGGCCTTGCTAGGAGGAGGAGTCAGGAAGCTAGCCAAGTGTCAATCAAGTTGCCGAACTGAGCCGAAGGTGTACGAAGTAATAACATATCAGGTGGGGCATGTCAGAGGGCAAGAAGTTCAGACGTCGAGCATCACTGTCACGGAGGTCAGGTAGCATCATTTTAAAGGAGGACTGCGAAACATATTTTCCGGTCACTTTAACGGTATTTTTGGACAATGTCATTTTATATTTGTATATAATTGTATATATATTATAATTGTAAATATCGTGTGTGCTTTTTTTTAAGAAATCATTTTTATTGATAGTAGTTTTGTTCGATATAACTTAACCGTTAGCCCCCCAACAAAAAAAATGTCTGGAAAAAAATCCCATAAAGCCATGTCAGATACTGACTGGATTGCAAGGCTAAAAAAGTTTGCCAGCACAGGAGTTTGGCCATCAAATGAGGGATGTTGAGTGAATGGATATTTTGAAGGTGTGAAATGTTCCTCTCTTAATTCTAGCATGAACTGAATTGCAGTGCTTTGTCAACATTACTGCATTTCTGGATAAACTTGCCAGAGGGTTAAAGACTCTAGCTTCAGAGTCAAAGGTTAGGTTTGTCAGAAGTGGGACTCCAACCCACGCCTACAGGGGAGACTGGGACTTGAACGCCAGCTGCCGAAGGATAGTCCGTCAAAATGGGGATAATGTTGAACAATGTTGAACGCCACAGCCAATCACGTCGACGCGCTATAACATTTGCAGCCAATTAGAGAGCGCCATTCTCGACATTATAACATTTGCAGCCAATCAGAGAGCGCCATTCTTGACTTTTTCCTTATCATTTTCGACATTAGACCAATCAGAGTACAAGGAAATGTCGATGGCACGTTTACGCTTAGCACCGCTAGGAGGAGGAGTCAGGAAGCTAGCCGAGTGTCAATCAAGTTGCCGAACTGAGCCGAAGGTGTACGAAGTAATGACATATCCTGAGGGGCGTGTCAGAGGTCAAAAAGTTCAGACGTCGAGCATCACTGTCACGGAGGTCAGGCATCATCATTTTAACGGAGGACTGCGAAACCTATTTTTCGGTAACTTTAACTTTATTTTCGGACAATGTAATTCTATATTTGTATATAATTGTATATATTATAATTGTAAATATCGTGTGTGCTTTTTTTAAAGAAATAATTTGTATTATAGTAGTTTTGTTCAAAACGATATAACCTAACCGTTAGACCCCCAACAAAAAAATGTCTGGCAAAAAATCCCATAAAGCCATGTCAGATACTGACTGGATTGCAAGGCTAAAAAAGTTTGCCAGCACAGGAGTTTGGCCATCAAATGAGGGTAACAGGCCAGCTCCTCGACAGAAAAAGTGGCATGACGTGTACCAAAGGGTGAGTGTGCTTTTGTCACCTTTGCATGATGTAATAATTGTAATCCTAATCATTTAATTCAATGTCATCATTATTTATAGATATGTATGTAGATAATGTTGCAGGTATTTGAGACTTATGTTTATTTATGTAAAAAAAAAAACCTTTTTTTTGCACTGGGAGATTCAGAGATTTGAGGCAGTGGGGGTGGGGATGTTGAGTGAATGGATGTTTTTTTGAAGGTGTGAAATGTTCCTTTCTTGTTCTTTTAAAGGAGGATACAATCTTTACTCACTCTTTATCTCTAATTTTACAGTTTGTATCTCCCCTTCAAAGAACATGAATAAAAATAAATGACAGACTACAATAAATTAATGTGGCATTCATACTGATAAGTTAGAAATGCATGTATTCTATATTATATGTGTGATAATGTTTACAGATTGAAAGATGTCCGATGCAGTCTCGCGGCCAGACAACCTTGCTCGGAGCGGTCCCAAAGTGCATATGTGGTTTTCACACTCAAAAGGTAACAATGTAAAGATGTAACTTGTATTTTTTTTAAATATGTATAATTTACTGAACAAATTCTTCTCGTTCAACAATTATTGTAGCCTATGTATTTTTGTGGTTGTCTTAAGCAGGCCACAGCCTCTATTGGACAAGCACCAAGGGTTGTTGAACAACAGTCTGCCGCTACTGGACCAGCACAGGAGGTCATGGCGCAGAGTCAGCGTCAGCTCCCACCCCAGCCTACTTCTAAAATTATACCAAGTTTGTCAAAGGTAATAACATTTTTTTTTATATATATATAATTGCAGTTTTAATATACGTTTAGTATAAAGGTTTTAGTTCAGTGGAAATGGCTGGTATGTTTTTACACCTACCTGCCAGCTGTGACACCTTGTACAGGGGCGGCTGTAGTCTGCTTATTGGTCAGTTTCACTGTCTCAGGTTGGTTTAGATCAAGTAAAATGGTGAAAGAACAATGTAACCTATGTGATCTCTCTTTCTTCTCTGGGCTCTGCTCTTGCATTCTCCTCTTCCTCTCTAATTGGGCTTTGCCATTATGGGTTAAAGGACACTCGCGTCCTTCATGGCATCTCTCTTGATTTTTCCAACTGGCTACTGAAGCTACGTCTTTCATTCTGTATTTCTCAGGTAACATTCCACTAATGCACAATTAATTATACACGTATTATTAATTAAGTCATCATGAATCTGCTTTGTTGCCATTTCAAGGGTAACCTTCATTACTGTTAATAAACGCTTTCTCTTACAAACTATGTGCAAACTATTTTTGATTTTAAGTCATTTTTAAAAGGTACTTGTTAAATTACTATATACTCACATTCTAGCAATACCTTCCCACACATTTTTCTATTCTAACTGTGCTTATTTCAATCTGTATAAGTAGTAGAGTGTGGTAATACACAGACAAAAAAATAAGTTAAAGAAAGAAAGCAGGTCCTTTAGTTATATAATGAATGATAGGATCAATAGATATTTTCTCATTTTACATTTAATTATATTTTTGGCCAATGTGCTGTTACAATTCAATTTGTCTTTTCATTGAAATTGTTTTGCCCTTTTTTAGTTTACCAAACCAAGATTTGGTGGGTCCCACATTGCTGCTGCAAAGCCAAATCTGAGTGTGGCTAGGAGACCATCTCAGGCTGTTGACCAACCCAGCGCAGCAGTGTCCAGTGCCCCTACACCAAGCACCACTGTCTCTGTAAGTACTGGCATAATCCACATTGCATTCTAAGACAAATTCCACATCTGTACATTTTTCAGAAACTTGCATTCTAAGATACATTCCACATCTGTGCACTTTTTAGAAACATATATTTTGTATTCCAGGAAACATCTCTGGCTGTTGACCAACCCAGCGCAGCAGTGTCCAGTGCCCCTACACCAAGCACCACTGTCTCTGTAAGTACTGGCATAATCCACATTGCATTCTAAGACACATTCCACATCTGTGCACTTTTTAGAAATATATTTTGTATGCAGGAAATCTTATCATAATGAATTAAGAGCAATAATATACAGTTTTCACACAATATGCAGTCAGTGAACACATTTCCACAATGCTTACATTTTCTTAACAGACAAGCTATACCTCCCAACAAAATTATGGATTGTTTTTGTAGTATTTACAAATGTTAACACACACCACCCCACAATAGCAAAAACAATATTCCAAACCTTAGATACAGTATAAAAACCTCGGCTTCTTCAATGATATCAGTTCAAAAACAATATATCTCAGCTGATAATAAACAAACAATTGAATAATTGACACACACCTGATTTATGTTGGGTAAATTGGGCCAACCATAGCTGATTCCAGTCTGGCTTAGACTCAGTGGCAGGGGTTATTTTTTTCTGTTACATTGACACTTATACATTAAAAGGAGGACTTTGAGGAGTGATGTTTTTGGAAACAGAAAAAGACAAACACTGTAATGTCTGGACGAGGAAGAGTTAGAGCAAGGGGCCCAGGGAGAAGAGCAGGCCCAGTGAGAGGTGCAGTGAGAGATGCAGTGAGATGTGCAGTGAGATGTGCAGTGACAGATGCAGTGAGAGATGCAGTGAGATGTGCAGTGAGATGTGCAGTGAGATGTGCAGTGAGAGATGCAGTGAGATGTGCAGTGAGAGATGCAGTGAGATGTGCAGTGAGAGGTGCAGTGAGAGGTGCAGTGAGATGTGCAGTGAGATGTGCAGTGAGATGTGCAGTGAGAGGTGCAGTGAGAGGTGCAGTGAGATGTGCAGATAGAGGTGCAGTGAGATGTGCAGTGAGATGTGCAGTGAGAGATGCAGTGAGATGTGCGAGAGGTGCAGTGAGATGTGCAGTGAGATGTGCAGTGAGAGGTGCAGTGAGATGTGCAGTGAGAGGTGCAGTGAGAGATGAGAGGTGCAGTGAGAGGAGCAGGGCCAGGGAGAAGAGCAGGCCTAAGGACTTCCAAAGGCTGCAAGAACAGTAGTCAGTGATGAAATTCGTGCCACTCTCATTGACCATGTAATCAACCACGGTCTTTCGCTAAGAGAGGCTGGTAAACAGTAAAGGGAAAAAAAACTGATTTGCTTTTTACTGGAATACTGTACATGTGGACATACAGTTCCCAACCAATAAATTTAGTGTAAAAATGGTGGATTGCATGTTTTGTATGCAAATACCTGTAAAACTGAAACACAAAAGTCTATGAAGTTTTTGTAATACAATAGCTAGTATTTTGAAACCCTAGTACTTTGATTGACTGCATGTACCTTGTGAAGTGAAAACAAGTGTTATTCTTTGACAGAATAATTTCATTCTGAGTCAGATTTCCAGTGTTTTGGTAAAGTTAGTGTGTGCAGAGAAAGATGTGTTCTATTTTGAAATGAAGAGTTAGTATATATTTACAGTTTTTTTCCAAACCTTAGATACAGTATAAAAACCTCGGCTTCTTCAATGATATCAGTTCAAAAACAATATATCTCAGCTGATAATAAACAAACAATTGAATAATTGACACACACCTGATTTATGTTGGGTAAATTGGGCCAACCATAGCTGATTCCAGTCTGGCTTAGACTCAGTGGCAGGGGTTATTTTTTTCTGTTACATTGACACTTATACATTAAAAGGAGGACTTTGAGGAGTGATGTTTTTGGAAACAGAAAAAGACAAACACTGTAATGTCTGGACGAGGAAGAGTTAGAGCAAGGGGCCCAGGGAGAAGAGCAGGCCCAGTGAGAGGTGCAGTGAGAGATGCAGTGAGATGTGCAGTGAGATGTGCAGTGACAGATGCAGTGAGAGATGCAGTGAGAGATGCAGTGAGATGTGCGGTGAGATGTGCAGTGAGATGTGCAGTGAGAGATGCAGTGAGATGTGCAGTGAGAGATGCAGTGAGATGTGCAGTGAGAGGTGCAGTGAGAGGTGCAGTGAGAGGTGCAGTGAGAGGTGCAGTGAGATGTGCAGTGAGATGTGCAGTGAGATGTGCAGTGAGAGGTGCAGTGAGATGTGCAGTGAGAGGTGCAGTGAGATGTGCAGATAGAGGTGCAGTGAGATGTGCAGTGAGATGTGCAGTGAGAGATGCAGTGAGATGTGCGAGAGGTGCAGTGAGATGTGCAGTGAGATGTGCAGTGAGAGGTGCAGTGAGATGTGCAGTGAGAGGTGCAGTGAGAGATGAGAGGTGCAGTGAGAGGAGCAGGGCCAGGGAGAAGAGCAGGCCTAAGGACTTCCAAAGGCTGCAAGAACAGTAGTCAGTGATGAAATTCGTGCCACTCTCATTGACCATGTAATCAACCACGGTCTTTCGCTAAGAGAGGCTGGTAAACAGTAAAGGGAAAAAAAACTGATTTGCTTTTTACTGGAATACTGTACATGTGGACATACAGTTCCCAACCAATAAATTTAGTGTAAAAATGGTGGATTGCATGTTTTGTATGCAAATACCTGTAAAACTGAAACACAAAAGTCTATGAAGTTTTTGTAATACAATAGCCAGTATTTTGAAACCCTAGTACTTTGATTGACTGCATGTACCTTGTGAAGTGAAAACAAGTGTTATTCTTTGACAGAATAATTTCATTCTGAGTCAGATTTCCAGTGTTTTGGTAAAGTTAGTGTGTGCAGAGAAAGATGTGTTCTATTTTGAAATGAAGAGTTAGTATATATTTACAGTTTTTTTCAATTGTTTACACGCAATTTTGAAAACCTCTACCTCCTTCTCCTCTTCATCTACCTCCTTCACCTCTTCCTCTACCTTCTTCTCCTCTTCCTCTACCTCCTTCTCCTCTTCCTCTACCTCCTTCTCCTCTTCATCTACCTCCTTCACCTCTTCCTCTACCTCCTTCTCCTCTTCCTCTACCTCCTTCTCCTCTTCCTCTACCTCCTTCTCCTCTTCATCTACCTCCTTCATCTCTTCCTCTACCTCCTTCTCCTCTTCCTCTACCTCCTTCTCCTCTTCATCTACCTCCTTCTCCTCTTCCTCTACCTCCTTCTCCTCTTCCTCTACCTCCTTCTCCTCTTCCTCTACCTCCTTCTCCTCTTCCTCTACCTCCTTCTCCTCTTCATCTACCTCCTTCATCTCTTCCTCTACCTCCTTCTCCTCTTCCTCTACCTCCTTCTCCTCTTCATCTACCTCCTTCTCCTCTTCCTCTACCTCCTTCTCCTCTTCCTCTACCTCCTTCTCCTCTTCCTCTACCTCCTTCTCCTCTTCCTCTACCTCCTTCTCCTCTTCCTCTACCTCCTTCTCCTCTTCCTCTACCTCCTTCTCCTCTTCATCTACCTCCTTCTCCTCTTCCTCTACCTCCTTCTCCTCTTCCTCTACCTCCTTCTCCTCTTCATCTACCTCCTTCTCCTCTTCCTCTACCTCCTTCTCCTCTTCCTCTACCTCCTTCTCCTCTTCATCTACCTCCTTCTCCTCTTCCTCTACCTCCTTCTCCTCTTCATCTACCTCCTTCTCCTCTTCCTCTACCTCCTTCTCCTCTTCCTCTACCTCCTTCATCTCCTCTTTAAGCCCCCCTCTTATTCTCACTCTTCTTCTTCTTCTTCTTCTTCTAGCTCCTTCCATTTTTGTTGAAGACAGGTGAACTCACCTGCTGCCTTTTATAGCACTCCTGAGTGATGCGTTTTCAAATTAGCACATGTGTGCTTCCACGCCTGATGGATGTGCATATCCAATTCATTCATTAGTGTGGTCAATGGCAATCCGGGGCTTTGTAATGACAAGGAAGTAACCTCACAATCCTTATCTGTGTCTAAGGTGTGAAAATGTGTGTAGAGTTTTACAAATCACTGTGTGTAATGTTTTGCTAAAAGGGTAAAACAGACATTGTGTGTAATGTTGTGCAAATCTGTGGAGGGGTTTTGCTCATTGGAGTAGAATTTTGCAAATTGCGTGGAAATTTTTATTTTAGTGTGTAAACAATCATAAAAATCTGTAACAAAATGTGTTATTGAGAAGAAAATTATCCATTTGGCCAATTGTGTTTTGTTGGTGTGAGTCTGTGTTAAGAGTTTAGGAAAAAGTATCTGAAGTATGGGTAAGCGCTTGTTAGCAATTGAAAAAAACTGTAAATACTTTTGAAAACAGATTCAAATAAGCGGCGATCCTAAATTGCAATATTATTTCCCACTATTACTGTTTTTGACTGTATTTTAATCATATTTCAAAAACAAAAAGAATCTTACTGAACATAGACCTTTAAACAGTATTGTATAATTCCATCTAGGATTAGTTAAAATTATTGGACAGTTATGACTGTTTCTTTCTCTTGTTATATATGCAACATATATTATATTTCATTGCATGTTGTCTCGGTAAGTAATTTCAAATTTTATTGGTCCAAAATAATTGAATTTGCATATTAACTGTCACAACTCAGTAGAGTCACACAAATTAGTGCTAGCAGCTGACACAATTCTGAAAACTATTGGAACAAATGTATACATTTTATTCTATAACCTTAAGTACGTTTTTGACATCCAATATTTTCTATTTTATATGAGGGTAGTCTTGGATAGATAAAGCGGTAATTAAATAAACGACCTGCTAGACTAAATGTTTTGTCTTTTTCCTTCACAGACTACTCCTTCGGGGGCATTACTGCAAGATGCATCTGCAGTTCGACTGCATCGTTTGTGGTCGGACACTTTGCCACCAGAGGATCACAGGTGGATTGCCAGCAGGCTTTTTAAAATGGGGCCCAAGGGAAAACCAGAGCTTCGAGACAACCTACAGCTCTGGTATTACCCACCACAGCCAGCACTTATTTACAACCAGGCTCCAGCTCCAGACAGATTTTTTTGTCATGCTCTGTTGCTGTGGATGCCGTACAAGCTTTGGAAGATCAAGGCTCTCTGTCCCAATTCTGCCTGCGGGCAGCATCAGCTGACTGGAGGCGGTCTGCACAAAAGGGCACGGCAGGTTCTGGACATCGATAGGATGTACAACATGGTCACAGAAACCCTCATCTGTACCAAGTGTAAAGCCTCGCATGTGTCCTGGAGTCAGACTGTCCTGCAACAGCTGGATCTGGGCCATCGCTCTGAATTTCGAGTCATCCTCACGCGGAAGTAAGTACACTTTAATTCCACATCCAGTTGATAGCCCATCATCACATATGTTTGCAAATACTTTACAAATCAATTACGTAAAATATATGAATTTGTGGATTTTGCTTTTCCTAAGGTATGCCTGTGATATGAGAGTCATTCGGCTCCTGCGTGAGCGTGGCCTAGGCAACAGTCCCACGCGGGTCATCAAACAGCTGCGTGAGAACCACAGTGAGGAGTGGCTCCAGCGTATGGCCCGGTCCACCACCCAATGTGTGGACTTCCTCAAACGACCCGGGGTGTTGCAAATACAATTCCAGGAACCCCCAGAGCCTACAGTGGTCCCAAGCTGCAAGTGGCTGCTCACCGTGTACAGCCAAGACATCCTGACAAGGCTGGATGAAATCCATGCAAGGATAACATCTACGTATGGTTCAGTCTTGAAGATGGATTCCACTAAAAAGGTTAGCAGGGGATTTTTGTTAATTTATGGTGTTTACTGTTATATCATTATCAGAGCATGAGTATCATATTCTAGATGGTGTGATGTTTCATTGCATTGCATGCTTCCTGTCATCTACTGCAGATCACTAAGAAGCTGGCTGGGACGGCAAGGGGAACGGGACTCTGGCTTACCTCTGTTGGCAATGAGTTTGGTCAGGTGCTCATGAGTGTGCTGACAGCACAGGAAGGAGCAGGACTGGACATGATGGTCGATGGTCTGGTGAAAAGGTACCAGCAGGCTAGTGTGGATCCACCTGCTGTTTTGTACGTGGACTGTGGCTGCTGCACTGATGTTGGTGAGACCAAGCTGAAAACCAGATTCAGAGGGTGGCCTGATCTCATGATTCGGTTGGACATCTGGCATTTTATGCGCAGGATTGCCATGGGGTGTACAACTGATGCCCATCAGCTGTATCCCATCTTCATGTCACGGCTGTCAGCGTGCATTTTTGAGTGGGATGCGGCTGATGTTTCTATGCTTCGCAAAGCAAAGAGAGAGCTGTTGATATCCCAGGGTTGGCCTGCGCTGACAGATGAAGATGTCAACAAACATCTTACCAGGAATGAGCTGGCACTCCATTGCCGGAGGAGGACCTGTGGAGAGGAGACTACCATCCTTCTCCTTGAGCGGCTGCTTACAGAGCTCCTGAGCAGCAAGGGCAAAGACTCCCTGGGTGTTCCTCTCCTGGACCGAGAAAGGATGGAGCACATCTGGAATGTCCAGAAGAAGCATGTGAAATGCATTCAAGACCCCCCTGGTGTTGTGCTCTATACAGAGACAGGGAGCCTAAACAAGGGAGGCGTGCTTCTGAAGACCTACAGATGTGCCAGAGGCTCCACTTCTCTCGAGTCCTTTCATTTACACCTGAACCGTTTCATCCCAGGTATTGTCTTTGTCACACACACTGTGCATGTGTAAAGAAAGAGCATTAAGTGTTTTTGTGTGTTCCTTTAACACCTCCTAAACACTGTTGTGTCTATTTACAGGGACCAGTGCAAACAGTCTGAACTTTCAGATTTATCTGCTGGAGGGTCTACACCGGTGGAACCAGGACCGGGAGGCTGCTTCCCTGTCATCGGAGCCATCAGCTTTGCGCAGCTACACAGGAGAACTTGTTCACTGTGTAAACGGCAATTATGAAAAGCTGTTTGGCAGGAAAGTGGTCCCCACGTTTTGTCCCCCTGCATGTTACACCGGTGAGAATTATTTTATATATTTTTTATTTTATCAACTTGCAATTTCTGTGTAACCTCCGTCTATATGTCAGATTTAACCCTATAGAGTCGATTGTATCATAATTGATATGCAAGTTTCTAAAGGACTCTAAATGATCAACATGATCAAAAATTTTTAGGAAACCTGGCCTCTGTCGTCTGATTGATTATAGTCTTTTAGTATAATTGTAAAAGTGTCCACCTTCAGCTCGTGCTTCACGTTTCTTTTCATTGTGAAACCTTTACTGATTTTATAAAGTAATTGTAAGAATAACTTTTATATTGTTACTAATATTTAATGACTAGTTACTAGACTGAAGCAGCTTGGGTTCACTTGATTAGAAAATCATGTTACATGTAAATATCAAAATGATCATCAGACTTTTCTCTCAATCATCATTGTATTGCATTTCATTTCATGTTTTGCCCACATAATTAAACGTGTTGGGCCTCTAAATAAAACTGTTTTGTTTTTTTTCTCCTTGACGATGAGCTCTATATTCTCACACTATATGAGCTACTACAAAAGCCTAATGTATCAAATATGATACACAACATTCTATTTAATTTCCGTTTGTTTATTGTTTTTATTTCAGGTGAGCTCATTGGAGTGCAGTATCTGTTCCAGCAGACTGGTCAGGCACTGCAGGACATGAATCCTGACTCTGAGCAGACAGCAGAGCTCATTGAGGACCTCAGTGTGGAGGAGCGAGATGAAGATGAGGGCTTCTGTGACATCAGCCAGGATCACACAATAGCAGATCCGGAGGCTGTTCTGTCACCACCCTCTTCCACACTGACACTGGGTTCTTCCACCCTGGTCACCAGCAGTGCCACACCTGTACTGGGCTCCACATCCCCTTCACTGATCCCTGACCCCAAACTTGTCCTCACACAGTCTCCTTCATCACCTGGACCCTCAGGGACTGCTGTCACACCTGTTCCCTCTGAAACATCTGTTTCAACTCTCCCCAGAGGATGCTGGTCAGGATGTTGATGAAGAAGAGACGGTAAATAATACTCTTTTGTATGTCTTTCAAATTAACTAGAATAATTATGATGAATTAACATCCAGTGCTTTAAATCCAGACTTTCCACATATTTTACATTTAAAAGTACAGCCTAAATTCATTTGTAAGCTGCAAATACACATCAAGTCAAGTCATCTTTATTTATTTGGTGCTTTGTAAAATGTCAAGAATGGCGCTCTCTGCTTTGTCCTATACAGTGCTTTACGGTGATAAACAGGAAAATAACACAATCAGTTATGGAATTATGCATTAGACAGATGTGATGTAATAATTGTATTGCATGTTTGTGTTTTTTAATAGGCTGTTGACTACCAAAATATCCCGGGTTATCAACATGTGGACCAGCTGGCAGAATATCTGGTGGATCTCCGGGACCACACAGCCCTCAGCCTGACCAACCAGGAAGCCAACACCATAATTGCTCTTTGGCAGAACCTGGATGACCGGGACAAGGAACGGGTGGTGTATGACAGTCGATGCCGAAAGAGACTGCTGAGTGGACGCTTCAAGGTCCCGAAGAAGCCCACTCACCCTGGTGTAGAGAGCACCACCAGATGTGTGCTGGGTGCAAGCAGCGCACCTGCTCAGTGGCCTGACTGTTGCCGTCTGGTGGAGACCATCTTCATCAGACTTTGCACTGTCCACCCAAGCCCCAAAAGAAAAGGCAAGGGAGCCCTGTCAAGATGGTCTCTGATCCTGCAAGACTATCGCAGGATAAGGCAGCTTGTACTGGGCAACAGCTTGGTGATGGGAGGAACATCCATGCAGCTGGTGGAGGTTAACCAGAACACCCTGATTCTCCACACACAGGACAGCACAGCCTGACCTTCCAAAGGTGGTATGGCATCCACAAGACATCCACAAGACAAGCCGGTGTGTGAAAAAATGCTCTGGAGTGGGGGCCTTGTATCGATACGTTTTTATTTATTAATTACCCATATGACAAACCCACAACCTTTGAATATCTCCATTCACAATCTAGAAGTCCAATGCGCTATCCATTGCGCCACAGAGCCACAAAAGACAAGCTTTAAGCTTTCACATCAGAGAAGGTTAAATGACTACTCTTAGAAGCCACAGATTAGGCACTGCTGGGATTCGAACCCAGGATCTCCTGTTTACTAGACAGGCGCTTTGACCAACTAAGCCACAGCGCCAGTTACTGTCACTGGTTCGATGCTTTTGTATACAAAATCTAAAAGAGGTAGCATGTCAGGAGAATAGCTGATTACATCATGAATAGGTCCCTTTGAAGTTACAGGATTATTTCCAAAACCTGAAAGGTGTGCAGGCTTCTGTTGAGGGACAAGGGAATATCTCAAGCCATTTATTTCTGGATCGAAACTCTCAGTACTCGTGTCTCAAATGTTTCGGGAACCTCCAGTTACGATACATCTAAATGCTGTTTCAGCTTGGTGAAATGGAAAGCGTGTTTTTTTTTCTTCTTTTTCTTCGAGGTAGGTGGCCAACAATAGGTTGTTGCAGATTTTGGCCTAGGCCAGTGGATTTCAACCTATTCTTCTTTAAATAGGTGACTTAAGTTAATTAGTAGAGTACTCTGTGATCTGAGTTGGGTGTGTCCAAAGAGGGAAATAAGCAGAACGTGAAGGGTATGCTTCTGAAGTAGTTTGTGGATTCAAGTTTTAAGCATATGTCTGACTCACAGAGACATCAGAGCAAAAGAGGCCACTGACTATTCTGGTGGGACTCACAACCAGGGAATTTCTCCATTCGCATCCTAGAAGTCCAAAGTTCTATCCATTGTACCATAAAATGACACACTTCAGGGAAGTGTTGCATGCGCAGCACTTCTTAGTTTTTCCAGTTTTGTGCAGGTAAACACAGTTCGTCATGCAAAGACTTTCATATGTGAAAAGGTTAAGCACTCCCATATCCTGTGCCAAAGACACTGCTGGGATTTGAACCCAGGATCTCCTGTTTACGAGACAGGCGCTTTGACCAGCTAAGCCACAGCGCCAGATACTGTGAAATTTGTTGGTAAAACAAGTCTAAAAGAGGTACCACATCAGGAAAACAGCTGATCACGTCATGAACGAGGTCCCTTAGAGGTAAGAGGATTGTTTCCAAAACATCTGAGCAATAGAGGGTATGCACGACTCTGGTGGGACTCGAACCCACAACCTTTGAATATCTCCATTCACAATCTAGAAGTCCAATGCGCTATCCATTGCGCCACAGAGCCACAAAAGACAAACTTTAAGACGCTATTGCATGCACATCACTTCTTAGATTTCCACATTTTGTGCAGATGCACACTGTTCAGCATGCAAAGATTTACATATGTAAAAGATTAAGTGAGTGGTGCCCTCATCCTGTGGCTTAGGCACTGCTGGGATTCGAACCCAGGATCTCCTGTTTACAAGACAGGCGCTTTGACCAACTAAGCCACAGCGCCACTTGCTGAACCTTCTACAATGTGTTGCTATAAAAAGTCTAAAAGAGGTAGCAGGTCAGGAAAATAGCTGATTACATCATGAAAGAGGTTAGGGGATTATTTCCAAAACCCGAGGGGCATTCAGGGCTCTGTTGAAGAAAGAGGGAATATCTGAAACTCTCAATACGTGTTTCTGAAAGGTTTTTGGAACCTCCAGTTCCAATACATCTAAACTCTGTCTCAGCTAGGAGAAATGGAAAGCAATCTCTGCTATGCTTTCAGCTGATCTGAAAGACAAAATCCAGAAAACTTTTCATGAATTATATATTCATATTTGTAAAGACTGTTTTGAATACATCCAAAGGCTGGATCTCAACAATAGGAAGTAGCAGATTCTGGCCTAAGCCAGTGGTTTTCAAACCATTCTCGAAACCTCCCAGACGCTATACATTTTCGTTATTTTCCTTATTTCAAAAGGGTTAATTGAGCTACTTAGTAGAGTACTCTATGATCTGACGTGGGTGTGTCCAATAAGGGAGATGAGCAGAATGTGAAGGGTAGGCTTCTGAAGTAGTTTGTGGACCCCAGTTTTAAACATATGTCTGACTCACAGAGACATCAGAGCAAAAGAGGCCACTGACTATTCTGGTGGGACTCAAAACCACAACCAGGGAATTTCTCCATTCGCATCCCAGAAGTCCAAAGTTCTATCCATTGTACCATAAAATGACACACTTCAGGGAATTATTGCATGCGCAGCACTTCTTAGTTTTTCCAGTTTTGTGCAGGTAAACACAGTTCGTCATGCAAAGACTTTCATATGTGAAAAGGTTAAGCACTCCCATATCCTGTGCCAAAGGCACTGCTGGGATTTGAACACAGGATCTCCTGTTTACGAGACAGGCGCTTTGACCAGCTAAGCCACAGATCAGTGAAATTTGTTGGTAAAACAAGTCTAAAAGAGGTAGCACATCAGGAAAACAGCTGATCACGTCATGAAAGAGGTCCCTTAGAGGTAAGAGGATTGTTTCCAAAACACGAGGGCCTTTCACGCCTCAAGGGAATGTCTGAACTCATTTAATTTTGGCTCTACACTCTCGATAGTCATGCCTAAAATGTTTCCTGAGCCTTCTTCTGATATGAAATGGCAAAATCAAGAAAGTTATCCATGTATTATTCTTCATATATGTAAAGACTTTGTTTGTACAAATATCCATAGGCTTGACCATATCAATGGGTAGTAGCAGATTTCAGGCCTAAGCCAGGAGCTTGCAAACCATTCTTGAAGCGCATCTGCACCACATATATATATATTTTTTATTATCTCTCTCATTTAATACAGGTGAATCAAATAATTGATTGATAATTAACGTACTCGACGATCTGACTTGGGTGTGCTCAATAAGGAAAAGAAGAAAAATGTGTTGCGTAGGCTTCTGAAAAAGTTGGAAAACCCCAGCTTTAAGCAAATGTCAGTCTGGTAAAGACGTCTGTGCAAAGGGACACCATTCGTGACTCTGGTGGGACCCAAAAAACGACAACCTTTTTAAAACCTTCATTTGCAACCGAGAAGTCCAGATTGTCTTTCCTGCCAAGACTTTCACGTCAGAGAAGGAGAAGGTTAAATGACTACTCTTAGAAGCCACAGATTAGGCACTGCTGGGATTCGAACCCAGGATCTCCTGTTTACTAGACAGGCGCTTTGACCAACTAAGCCACAGCACCAGTTACAGTCACTGGTTCGATGCTTTTGTATACAAAGTCTAAAAGAGGTAGCATGTCAGGAGAATAGCTGATTACATCATGAATAGGTCCCTTTGAAGTTACAGGATTATTTCCAAAACCTAAAAGGTGTGCAGGCTTCTGTTGAGGGACAAGGGAATATCTCAAGCCATTTATTTCTGGATCGAAACTCTCAGTACTCGTGTCTCAAATGTTTCGGGAACCTCCAGTTACGATACATCTAAATGCTGTTTCAGCTTGGTGAAATGGAAAGCGTGGTTTTTTTTCTTCTTTTTCTTCTAGGTAGGTGGCCAACAATAGGTTGTTGCAGATTTTGGCCTAGGCCAGTGGATTTCAACCTATTCTTCTTTAAATAGGTGACTTAAGTTAATTAGTAGAGTACTCTGTGATCTGAGTTGGGTGTGTCCAAAGAGGGAAATAAGCAGAACGTGAAGGGTATGCTTCTGAAGTAGTTTGTGGATTCAAGTTTTAAGCATATGTCTGACTCACAGAGACATCAGAGCAAAAGAGGCCACTGACTATTCTGGTGGGACTCACAACCAGGGAATTTCTCCATTCGCATCCTAGAAGTCCAAAGTTCTATCCATTGTACCATAAAATGACACACTTCAGGGAAGTGTTGCATGCGCAGCACTTCTTAGTTTTTCCAGTTTTGTGCAGGTAAACACAGTTCGTCATGCAAAGACTTTCATATGTGAAAAGGTTAAGCACTCCCATATCCTGTGCCAAAGACACTGCTGGGATTTGAACCCAGGATCTCCTGTTTACGAGACAGGCGCTTTGACCAGCTAAGCCACAGCGCCAGATACTGTGAAATTTGTTGGTAAAACAAGTCTAAAAGAGGTACCACATCAGGAAAACAGCTGATCACGTCATGAACGAGGTCCCTTAGAGGTAAGAGGATTGTTTCCAAAACATCTGAGCAATAGAGGGTATGCACGACTCTGGTGGGACTCGAACCCACAACCTTTGAATATCTCCATTCACAATCTAGAAGTCCAATGCGCTATCCATTGCGCCACAGAGCCACAAAAGACAAACTTTACGACGCTATTGCATCCACATCACTTCTTAGATTTCCACATTTTGTGCAGATGCACACTGTTCAGCATGCAAAGATTTACATATGTGAAAGATTAAGTGAGTGGTGCCCACATCCTGTGGCATAGGCACTGCTGGGATTCGAACCCAGGATCTCCTGTTTACAAGACAGGCGCTTTGACCAACTAAGCCACAGCGCCACTTGCTGAAACTTCTACAATGTGTTGCTATAAAAAGTCTAAAAGAGGTAGCAGGTCAGGAAAATAGCTGATTACATCATGAAAGAGGTTAGGGGATTATTTCCAAAACCCGGGGGGCATTCAGGGCTCTGTTGAAGAAAGAGGGGATATCTGAAACTCTCAATACTTGTGTCTGAAATGTTTTTGGAACCTCCAGTTACAATACATCTAAACTCTGTCTCAGCTAGGAGAAATGGAAAGCAATCTCTGCTATGCTTTCAGCTGATCTGAAAGACAAAATCCAGAAAGATTTTCATGAATTATATATTCATATTTGTAAAGTACGGTGGCCGAGAAGGGTCACAACACATACAAACCCCACAACAACTACATATTCAGAAAACACATACAAATTCAGAAAACACATGCAAACAACGCCACAACAACTACATATTCAGAAAACACATACAAATTCAGAAAACACATACAAATTCAGAAAACACATACAAATTCAGAAAACACATGCAAATTCAGAAAACAACTTTGTCGATTTCACATTCGCTGCAAATATTCGCAGCATGAGCAAATAGGGAAACAAACTGCAAACTGCAAAAACACAACGGAAATGTTTCCGGGGGGGCCATAATCAGTGACGGACCCGCATCCATCCGGTTGTCTTAGCGCTATTTTTTGAATGTGTGCTGTGCTTTTGTTGTCTCAAGAGGTAAGTGTTTCTCTTTCATTATGACAGACTTGTCGATGTGCTCTGATACCGAAGTGGTTTTGTGTGTTTTTAACATATTAAGTTATTGTCCCCATAACGTATTAGTCTGCCAACGTTGTTAGCTGGAAACTAAGTTAGCTGGCTAGCTCGCGTCTGGCCATTAAATAGATGCATTACTGGCGTTTGTACAATGTTGTCCTGATATCTGAACTATTTATTTAATTTTTAGTTTGAAATGTTCTGTCCGTATTGTGCCGAGCAACTGGGGGACGCTCCCAAGTTTTGCCCGTCGTGTGGTCTGAACGTGGGGTTCCTTACGGTGTGTCCATCCACGTCATCAAGCCTAGGCCGTGGGCCTACAGGTAATATCCCCTTACTGTGCTCCCATTTTAACGTTACTGTGCTGCATTGAATTGTCCCATGGTTTTAGCTGTCAGAAAGGTGGCAATTTATCAACCAATCACAAAGCATAGCTATAATGAATCAGTGTGTGTGTGTGTGTGTTAGTGAATGAGACAAGTATCCAAGGAAGAGCAGGTCAATTCATGAGGTTCAGGGAAGTTAAAGAGGCTGAGAGGAGGACCTTTTCAAAGGCTAAAAAGAAACCAAACATTATGGTCAAGGTAAACTAATATGGAGGTTTAGGTCACAATGTGACTATTACACAGTACACACAGTCTTAAACATGTTTGTTTTTCTTCTTTTCTTATTTCTGTAGATTTCAATTGGCATAATGACCAGAACAAAATATGGGTTAAAACCTATAAGAGGGAAAACTTTGCCATTAAATGTTGAACCCCTGTGGTCATCAAAACAAATTTTGCCAGCTGCTATAAAAAAACAGCGAGATTTTAATCAAGACATGATGTACGATGGAGAATATGTCCTGGTATATCCTGATGGCTCTCAGGTACAAAATATACCAGGCACAGACAAACCCTTTGTCCTTGAACATTATAAAGAGGCCATTGGAAAGTCTTACCAGAGGATCGTACTGTACATCTGCCCCCTTCAGGATTCGAGTAAGTATTGAAGTACATGTATGTAAAATAATAATAATAATAATTGATAATGGTTGGTAATTAAGTGAGTTCTTAATTTAATTTGAGCTGGTTGTAAAATTGCCATATATTATACCTAGCCTAATAATGATGCATCATTTTCTCTTTCCAAGGTCATGGAGATGACTCCTCTTCAGAATCCGATGATGAGGCATTTGCTAGCCTTCCACTGAAAATGTAAGTTTCTCCCGCTAATTTGAGACCTGTGCTTGTGGTTTTTGATTATCCACGTATTTCACAGCATTCATTTATTTTTTCTTTCAATTGCGAGAAGGAATAGATCGAGCATGTTGTGCTCTTTAAATCATATTAACAAATATCTATATTATGATTTAAATTAAATTATTCAAATTATTTGTTTGTTTTAGTTTACCAAAACAATGTCCACCAACAGTGTCCAGGCCATCTGATGGGCAAGTATGTATTATTCTGTAATGTTATTAAGTTTATGTTAATGATGTAATTATTGTTAATTTGTTTGGTGTTATCTCTACTTTCATAAACAGGCCAATGGAGCAGGACCAGGACCCAAAAACACCACATCATGTGACTTCTACAAGTAAGTCACAATGGATTCAAATTGTTCGTTCATTGCACTAATACTTTTGGCTCTGGGTTTAGCATGAAATATTGACTGCTGAATGTAATGCATTACAGTACCAAGTATAACACTTTTTACTGTAATTTCACAACCATCTTGTTTTAGTATTTCATTGTTCCTTTAATCCACAGCACATATACCAAGATCTATGCACCAGTTGTCATTGACAGCAGTTGCTCTGATGTTGAGGACGTAGACAATTTTCAGGAGGAAGACAGGTACTTTGATAGAAATAATGCTGTCAACCTTTGTTGTTTTTTTTGTTTGTTTCCTCAGATATATTACATAGTTCAAGCTACATTTGGCATTTTACCTGGTTTCTGTTGCCATACAATTATTAAAGCAAATATTCAAATTGTATATATTTTTTTACTTACCCCTAAACCGAAACAAAATCTGGCAGAAATTATTGAAAGCTTGCAATGTGTGCTTCATGCTTATGCCCATCACATTTCATCACACACATATGGTGTTCTCACTGTAATGGGACCATAAAAGATTTATATTTTAAGTATCCAAATAAAAGGCAGTGTTAATGTTTCTCTTTCTTGTGTTGCAGAGACGCAGATATTGGACTGACGGCTGCAGACGTTCTGTCAAATCTGTCATACAACATTAACACAAAAAGCTGTAGCAGGTTAAATATAAACCGTGCTAATGTCTGGGATGGTGCTCTGAGGGGATTCAAACGTTCCTCATTTGACCCCACCTGTAGCCTTTTGGTCAAATTCACTGATGACATCGGGCAAACAGAGGAGGCTGTGGACACAGGAGGGCCTACACGGGAATTTCTGACACTCTTGATGGACGCCATTAAAACCAGTCGATTTTTTGAAGGCAAAGAAGATGGCAAATACCTGTCATTTGATAGCAAAGGTAATTCACTTTTTGTCACATTTTGACAGTATTATAAATCAATTTGAACTAACCGTGGAACATTGCCATTGTTAGCTGCAGAAGGTGATGAGTATTTCCATGTTGGAAGAATGGTTGCCGTCTCCATTGTACATGGTGGTCCAGGGCCTCGATGCTTTTCCCCAAGCTTCTACCAGTACCTGGTTGGTAAAGTTAAGACCATTGAGGCACCAATTGAGGATATACCTGATACTGAAGTCAGGAATGTTCTCCTTGAGGTAATTGTAATTATGTGTTTCTAAGAATATTCAAGAATTTTTTTTTTATATATTTTGATGAACAATCAACAATTTGGACACCCCAGTAGCTTGAAAAACCAGTGTGATATTGGAATAAAACCAGTGACTTCCATGCTTTGTCACTAATATGTAGTCTAAATTCCAACCAATACTCACTTAAAAAAGTTGGGTTAAAATCAACCCAACAGCTAATCCAATGGTGGGTTGATATAGCACCGACCTATTGTTGGGTTATTTTAACCCAATAAATTAGGTAACTAGTTTTACCCAATAAATTGGGTTTCAAAAAACGAATCTGTTGGGTTATTTGGCCAAAATGCTTTAATCAAACTATTATTAATATTAATTATAATTACTATTATTTCCATGAAAATAACTCACTCACTCACAACTTAAGTATATTAACAATGCTTTATTTACATCCAATTAGACATTGCATTCAAAAGTTATTGTTGCAAGTGTTTCAATAAAAAAATAAAAAAAAAGTAATGCAATTATAAACTGCCTCATAAGGCAACGTGTTGAAGGGAACACCTCCAGGCACAGAATATTAATGTTAAAATTAATTAATTTAGAGTTATGTTTTAAGTTCTAAGAAACATGGATCACAAAAACACAAATAAACAGTTGTAAACATTACAAGTTGTAAACATTTTCATTAAGTTATTGTTTGCAATTGCTTTCATTTACTTCCTTAAAATAAGAAATTCTTTCAATAAATAAATAAATAAATAAATAGAAGTAATGCAATTATAAACTGCCTCATAAGGCGACAGTGTGTTGAGGGAACAGCTCCTGCCACAGAATGCTAAAATTAATTTAATTACAATTATGTTTTAAGTTCTAAGAAACATGGAATACAAATACACAAACAAAACAAACCAAAGCTTGTCCAGCTTATCCAATTATAAACTGCCTAAGTAGGCGACAATGAGTTGATGGAACTCCTCCTGGCACAGAATATGATGTTTTATTAACAAAGTTCGGGAGAAGCACGTTCAGATAATTAACACGGGTGGAGAGCACTCAGCAATCATGATTAAAACGTGTATATATAGACTCAGCACTCTCACCTCATTTCTCTGACAGTTTAGCAGCGTCCCTCCACCACCCCTTCTCCACTCTTCTAGTCCTAAACCACTTTACATACAGGGGGAGTACTCTGGGTTCGGGCCGAATTCCGAGCTCGGAGCCCTCCCCCCGTACAGCACGCCAAATACGCATTATACTTTATTCCCTTTAATTGTATGTAAGTGTGAACTCGTGAAATATTGTGTGTTGTAGCAACTGCCAAACAGCTGCCGCAGGCGTTGGATACTCAATGTCTAAAACATAAAATAATTTAAAGCATGTATCCACAGCTTGTAAAAGGCTGTCTTGCTCTAGTGCCGCTCCTCACACAATGACGAAGGCTTGTGAGCAGTTGAATTTGTCCCCAAGCTGCAGGACATGAGGGAATTGCCTCCGTTGCTCCTCCTCCTCCAAATACTTGATGATGTTTGTTCCAACCTTTAAATAGAAATTTTAAATGGTAAATATGCACAAATGGATCAAATATTACCCCAAATGTATTGTCATAAATGATGTACCTACAGGCTGTAAATCAACAAATGCTTGTTTTGCCTCATGGTAAGAGGGCCGAGCCATCTTGCAGCCTGTTTTGTGTGGCAATGGAGGAAGGATAGCTGGCAGGGTTTTTAAAGCAACATCTCCAAGAGTGTCTTTACATAAAACAGAAAGAACAATGGATTAATCTTTAAACAAGTGCATTATATCATAGACAAAATATTATAACTTGACATGAAAGTACAGAGCTGTTGTGCAGGATTTTCTCACCAGAAGAAATGTTATTGGGTACACAAAATAACCCAACATTTTTTAGAGTGTACAGACAGTGTTTTTATTTTACTCTAGATTAAGAATGCTAGGACACTGGAAGAACTCGTGGAACTCGCAGATAAGCACTCCAGCATGCTTCAGACAGCAGGATGCTATAATGCCTGAGGACACTGGAGGATAAGGAAAAAGTTGTGGATGGTTACATCCAGTGGTACTTCACCTACCGCAACCATGTTCCTTCCAGAGGTAGGTCACTCTGACTACTTTGTAAGAATTCAAACGAGAATTTGAATGAAAC
This sequence comes from Siphateles boraxobius, assembly GCF_051911475.1. Taxonomy (NCBI): domain Eukaryota; kingdom Metazoa; phylum Chordata; class Actinopteri; order Cypriniformes; family Leuciscidae; genus Siphateles; species Siphateles boraxobius. The sequence goes on along the minus strand of NW_027509186.1, from coordinate 2,421,429 downwards.
TCAAATGAGTGTCTAACAAATGTGAGTCCTACTGGCAATAGCATTAAGAACTTACCATGATCTGCCTCTTCCCCTCACCCACAACCCAACCCGGTAATAGGTTCAAGGATGGCCTGGCTACCCTCAACTTTTTCAACGCTCTGGAACAGCATCCCTCCATTTTCCTGCCCTACATGTGTTACAGTGCGGAAGACCTGACAGCCGAGAGTGTAGAGTCACTGTTCCGTCCAGAAATGAGCCCAACTGGTAGCTCAAATCGCCATGAGGAGGAGAGAGTGCTTGGCTACTGGCTGGACTACTTAATCGCTGTAAAAGGTATAATTTTCTGTATGTTGTTTGAAGTGAAGTTCACAAATGGATGATAAATCTCAATGTGTTTCTTTACTCCCAACCCCCACAGAGGAAGGGTCAGGGATGTCCTTGCAGGACATTCTGATGTTCGCCACAGGCCTGAAAGAAATCCCAGCAGCAAAATTAATACCACAGCCTCAACTCACATTCCAGAAACACTCAAGGTTTCCTGAGGCTAATGTCTGCGCGAACACATTAAAACTCCCGATCTTACCCTCATATGAAATCTTTGAGGAAGCCATGAATTATGGAATCAAGAACGCTCCAGGATTTGGGCTCCATTGAGGTGTCAATCAGAAATTAATTATCAGTGGCAAATTTGCATTACTGTTGTTACTGTTTGCATTGCACTTTGCACTGTTACATTGTTTACAGAAATCCATTTTTTTTTTATAAGAAAAGGTGCAAGTTTCTCTATTTGGAAACTTTTCATGGCAGATTTACATTGCTGTTACTGTTCGCACTTTACTATTTGTATGGTTACATGGTTTACAGAAGTCCAATGATTTTTTGTATAAGAAAAGGTGCAAGTTTCTCTATTTGGAAACTTTCCGTGACAGATTTACATTGCTGTTACTGTTCGCACTTTACTGTTTGTCAGTATTTTAACAGTTAAAAGAAATAAAATAATTTTTATAAGAAAATGTAAGTTTGTCTATTCTGAAACATTTTGCAAGAGCCATCAGAATGAAGTTTATTTGTTGTTGCATAAATTGGTCATGAAATGTTACCGATCTAGCATGAAAGTCACCATTAGCTTCAGCATACCGTATTTATCAACACTGTTAACACCAAAAGCATACATTGTGATGGTGGAAAAAGTAAGGGAAGTCATTGCAATCGATTAATATCTTTGCTTTTAATTTAACCTTTAATTTAAGGTGTCCATATCAGTACACCACACTGGAGGCAATGCTGTCTGAAAGAAAATAAACTGCCTACACGTCTGTTAGTTCTCTCTCTCAAAGACCAGCCATTTCCTTAAGTCTAATGTAGTTGTCAACAGCAGCTGGCCAGTTGATGGGTGGAGCGAGCTGGCTCTGTCTCTCCAAGTTGGCAAAATATGCTTGGAGGTTAGCATCTCCACACAAACTGTTTGTGGGTGGCAGAAGGTCTTTGAACTCCTGTAACACTTGGGGATCCACTGGGAATCCACAATCCCTTCCACCAAACCTAAGGCCGCACAGAAAGCACAACAGTGAACTCATTTTGAATAGTGTTTAAATCTCAAAGGGAAACCAACCAAACATTTATTGAAAATGACAATACAGGTGTTACATACAAACCTGTGAGGCAGGTTGTAAATGGTATCAGGTTTCCCAGATGGACAGAGAGACTGCCGGACGGGTCTGATGGTATGGTTATTCCAAAGCTCTCGGTGTTCATCAAGCTCTTTCTGAAAGATGCCCAGGAACACATACCGTACAAGGCACTTGTGTTCATGGGTGCCATTGAAGTAGTGTCTCTCTCTCAGGTCACTGAATAAATCCATCCAGAACTGTGTCCTAATAATGGAGTACAGTGATTTTAGTTTTGTATAAATGTTTCTAATACAAATACTTAAATTATGTGACAGTCTTGGAAAACAACATTCTGCACTGCATTCACCAGTGCAGAATGGACTGTCAACACTTATTACAATTTGAAACAGTCAACCATGCACACTAATCCTTTTACTTATCATAACTATTGCACAATCGGCAGTACACAGCCTGATCCATGTATGACGCTCATATAAATAAGCCTACATTTTCAAAGTCAGCATTGTATGGTTCCAACCCAGCATAATATTACGAAAAGATTACAGAAATATGAAACAGTATTGAAAAATATGTGAGTAACAGTATTGTTAAACGTACCTCTGTTTCCTGAAAAAGGACCACCAACTTTCAATCCTTTGATTGGCAGTTGAAGTGCCATACATGTGGCTGAGAGAACCTGCAAAGTCATCGGTGTGGTCCTCTCTTAAAGAACAGTGGATGGCAGCCATGTCTCCATTTTCTGTCCCACAGTCTGTCCTAAGACGAGCCGAAAGGCCACAGCTCGAAACACACTGCAGGTAATGGTGAGCTATGTAAGGAACTCAGCTTTTTGGAAATATTAATAATCAATAATATCTTGTTATTATTAATTATAAATATTTGGGTCAGTTAATTGGATTAACTTGATGTGGCTGAATTAATATTACAATCAATTAATCAGTTCTTCCAACGAACTATTTTGATTATTAATTTATTCTAATAAAGGGTATCTTCCATGGCCACCGAAGAATAATTATTTCTTCGCCTGTACAGTACTTTGAGCCAGTAGCAAAAACCGTGATCGTAAAGTGACTTGTATTGCAAACAAAACAGAACCAAATACATATTATGTACAAGTTTTATTAACTAAATATAGATATTTATATGAATATAAATAAACTAAACAACATACACACATGAATACATAAATAGGTTAGTGATAGGATGAAATTGGAAACCGGAAGAGGGTCTATGAGAAGAACCATCAGAATTTCATTTTCACATTTCATTGAATTGAATACTTGCATTTGTAATGGGAACAATTCTTGAAGTTGTTGAAAATTGGAGTCGTTGATGGTTCCGGCAGTGTCAAGTGGAAGTTGGTTGAGCGTTCTCTTTCTCCAGGAACGCATGACTGGTTTGGTGAAGGCCTGGGACTCTGTTGAGGCCACGCCGAGCACCCAGGAGAAGTGAGGAAGTCGGAAGGATGGGTGATTGGAGTCGTTGTTGGTTGGAGTCTTTGTTGGTTGGAGTCTTTGTTCCAAAACTCCTGAGATTGTCCTTCGTTCTTTGTGAGAGAGTCTTCTCTCTTTTCCATGAGGCCGGATCTGGTTGGAATCAAGGCCTGCTGGGCCCTGGGGCCCCCGTGGAGGGGGAGGGGGCTCCCCAGTCTCACCAGAACAGTGTTGCGGCTGGATGAAAAAACTAAGAGAGGGCGGTCACTGTTGCCTGCCTCTGATATACCCTGAGAAAGAACCAACCCCTAAGGTTTGAATGGACCTATGAGTAAGGTGACATGTCCGAGAGGGGAAGCGGCTCTTAGTTGATTTATGGTCTTTGTCCCCAGCATGCTTAGACTGTTCATTCAAGCTCAAATAGACATAACAAATTCACATTGCATTCTAAGAGAAGGTGATGTACATCAAAGTGTGTGTCATTAAATGAGGATTAATTTGCTAGGAAGCATGATACAGGTGAGGTTATATTGACCGTTGGGTGGTTGTTCAACCACATACACCCCAATCAAACATACCATGTTGTTATACCTAATAGTACACGAGACAGTAAATCATCACAGTTTCTGTGAGGCATGTTCCTTCATAGATCAGAGTAACACCGCAAAGTTTATTTAATTAAAGATGGTCTCTCTCTCTTAAGCATGTGGCGCATGTGGCCACATTCCTTTGAGGTCGTAAAGTCTGTTATCAGTCTTAAAGTGTTCTGTAACCGGACACCCGGCTGACAAAGTAACTTCATTTGTGAGGTTAGTTTTGGGGGAGAGTTTCCTAGACCTTTATATTCATTAAATATAGTGAATATGAATAATTAGTGTGTGTCTGATTGGTCCAGACCCTACATCCCCCCCTTTCGACCGTTGTTGTCCCCCTCAAGGACAACCATGATCGAAGTTGAAAGTGCCGACAGATCAGACACACCTTTGTCATAGAAGGCTGGAAGGCCATGGTGGCCTCTGGTTGCTCGCGTCTTCTGGAGTGGTGGTCGTTCCACGGCGGTTGATGTGGACAGTAGCCCAGTACAGGTCTCTGCAGCAGGTGTTGGGGCAGAAGGTGCCTTGACTGGGTATCACCTGTCATTCTGGAGTTAGGGTGAAATTGTGGTTCTTGAAGAAGGATGAGGTTTCCAGCTTTGATTCAGGTTTGGCCTCAGCAGGGCAGCGTGTGTCTTGGATCAGAGACTGCAGACCAGCTGAGTTTGAGTAAAGTCATTCTGGAAGACAGTAAACAGCTGTTTCATGGAGTTCACTGTCTGGTTCAGCCGAACGCTGTGGGTGTTGCGAATTACCACAGTTCCCTTCGATGTCTTGCCGATGGACGGCAGGGAGGCACTCTGTGTTGTGAGTTGCCCTTTTAGCTGTGGGATTTCAGTTTGAATTTCAGCCACACGTTGTCTCACGGTGGCTAGGTTCAGTGCGTTGACACTGTACATGCCAATGTTAACAGAGTTCCGACGGCAGTGGCGGTTGTGTCCATCTGGCTCTGCTTGTGTGACATTTTTTTTCAAGTTGGTTGAGCATGTGTTCGACATTGGCCTCAGCGTGGGCGAGGGAGTGGAGTCGAACATACACTCTCTGGGTGTGGGTCCTGCAGTTGGTGATAAGGAGTCCCGGTTGTTCCTTCGGGACGCTGCCTGATACCGGACCTGGTGAGATGACCGACTGCGGCTGTCCTCTGGTTGGCTGGAGGCACAGGAAGACTAACCACAGCAGCATCCTGGAACAGACAAAGGGGAGAGGGAGAGAGAAAGGGAGGAAAGATCTCAGCGACTGTCGTCCTTTGTTGGCTAGGACAGTCTTTCCGCTTCGAGGACGCCGGTATGCCAATTGCTTCGGTGTTCTGGTGCTGCGGTGTGCAGCACATGCTGCGTCATGGGCATACACTGGCATGAACCCCCCTTTTGCACTGTGGCACCACAAGCTTTGGCGCAGCGATGTCATCAGGTGCATAACACAGAGTGTTGTCCTGTGCACGCAGCGTGTGCTTGTTGATTTCAGTTGTCTGGGGCACCGGTTGTCGGTGGGTGCAGACGGCGTTCGTGGGTGGTTGGAGGGGTTAGAGGTGGTTTCTCATAGTGTCCATTGGTTTGTCATAGTCTTTGGTAAGCTGGAAGGTTGGGGTCAGGTTAAGCAGAGGCTCTGTGACATTTTGGCACACTTGTGGTGAGAGACTAATTCATGACCCTAAAAGTTCAGAACTACTGTTTAATGGGTTCGCTAGATATGTAGCATAAAGTTAGGTGTTTCATGTGTATCTAGCTAGTGATGTGTCTCTTGTATCTTTATCATCTTAGCTGTGGATGTTAGGAGGCTAAGACTTGTGTGGTTCCTAGAGTATTTCCTGGAAAGGGCATAGCCGAGATGAAATAAATGACTTAAGATGGTTCTTATGACTAAATTATTTCTCTGGACTTAAATGGTGGTTCACTGCGGCTTGACGAAGTGAAGGATAGGAGGAAAAGGGACAGCTTTCCTATTCAAATTATGCTTATTATCAATCCTCAGGACTATAGTTATGCCCTAGTAATTGTTGAAATTATTTGTGTCGCAGGGTCACAAAAATGAGTGCACTTGTTGAAAATAAACACAATCACAAATAAAGGTGTCTCTGTTTCCTTTCTGGGCCCAATGGGAAATAGAACCACATTCGAACAAGAGAGGAAATGGAATTAAATCATATAGATGACCGAATAGACAAGGGAATAGCTGACTGCTATTATTATCAAAGTGGAAATAAAAGAATAAAATAAAAAAATAAAGTAAGTAATCAAAACAGCGGTAATGATCTGAAATTGAGAATAATCAATAGCACTAGTGACTAACCTTTAGATTTGCCTGGACCAACACTCCCTAGTGGGTCACAGCTGTTGCGTGTTTAAGACCACACCGTGTGTGTCCCTCCAAAGGTTTAGTCAATATGCTGATGAAAATTCTCATAACTATAATAATTCTTCTCTAGCTACACAGCTTACATGTAATTAAACTTGGGTTTAATTGCCAGGGCATCTGCAAATTTAGCCTACAGCGCTCCGCAAGGACTATGCCTAAACTAGTGAAGGTGAAATTCAGCTGAGAAGAATTGAAAGTAAGGAAAGAGAAAAATTAGAAACCCTAAATGGGGTTAAAGACAGTATTTTAGAATACTTTGCGCTGTATACATAAAAGCTGTAATTAAGGCTTCAAGTAAATGATGCTAACCGCTAACTGTAGAAGTTATTATGTAGCTTAGCCTAAGCTGGATGGATGCTAGGTTAGCTTAGCTTAGCCTAAGCTGGATGGACGCTAGGTTAAGTTAGCTTAGCCACCTAGGCTGGTTTGATTACAAAATGACGTCACGAGTTAGCACTTCCTGTGACAAGTCGTTGTCATGGGAACCAGTGCATGTCAGAACAATTCAACAGTACCTGAAGAATGTCTACACATTTTACTGAGTTATGCATGTTTAAACGGGTTAAAAGGGGGCGCCTATACTTTAAGTCTTTCAAGAACTTGATGTTACATTCAGTAAAATGCTAATGTGTTTTGGCATTTGCTAATTTTACTCATGGAACTCTTCTCTTTACTTTACACAACTTATTCTATTTGTTTACAAAGTAAGGAAATAGATTTGCTGTAAGTCAAAGCTTGTCTAAGCCTATATAGTTACGTCCCTCTCATGCATAAATGCTGACTTTTCAGCGAGTGAACAGTTTTGATCGCTAGGTAGCTCTCTGCTTGTGGATGCAGCTAAAAATTTAGGTGAATTACATCAATCTAACAATAATTTGTAAGGCCTTTACATTGTAGAAAGGGGAGCATCACCCAGGTCTACGTATATATAACACTGTCCTGAGCTTTCTTTTTCAGAAACAGGTTTAGCAATACTGCAATTTGGATTTCTTTAACCAAAGCAGGATAGATATCGGTACAGTTTACAAGCTGCTGAGATGAGATTCCTTTGTCAAACAGACTTACGCTTTAATGCTGAACTTACTGATACCAGTTGGAAATCTAAGACTCTTTCACTTACAGTAGAGATGTCAATTCCCGCTATCGTTTTATCTGCATTTAGACAAGCCGGCAACCAGTGATCAAAATGCGTATCGCATGTTGTGTTCCAGTTGGACCACAAATGGTCAAATGCACGCCTGTAGGTTAACAGTAGTTTAAAACTCAGGTGGTTTTCCTACACTATGGCGTCAAGGTATTCCCTATTTGGAGCTAGTGTTTCCTGTAACCCTTCATTGTCATGGAAACTAATGTAGCAGTGCCAATTCAACCAGCATGTAGCAAATGTTTGTTTCAAAAGAGTTGTGCATAGTCTGTTGGCAGGTCAGGCTTACACGTCCATTCAAGATTTTCTTTATATCAGTAAAATTCTATTTTTACTAATGCAGAGTCTTGCTGCTCTTTGAGCACCCATTTTCATCTACTTTAAAAGTTTTATGTCCTATGCTGACCAGGGACTTTTTAGCAGAGTCTTGCATTGTGTTCATGCTGTGTGGCTTCTGGTTTTGCAGTTCAGGATCAATGGGGTCTTAGGAACCCTTTCTGGGGAGGCCTTCTGTGTTAGAGGCCTTCCGCATCAGGTCACACATCGTTGAGTGGGCATTGCGTGGGGGCAGGTGAAAATATGGTGACTAACTGGTTTTGGAGGAAAAGTTTCTTGAAGCTGGTGTCCTCCTCCGTCACAGGTTCGTTGTAAGTTCCACAGACAACTCGTTCGGAGTTGGTGGTGGTAGCACAGGGCCTTCTAGGTCTGTCCTGCTTGGTGTTTGGGCAGGGCCCAGCTGGGCTGGATGTGTCCAGATCAGATGGAGTCTGTCTCGGTGTGCCATACCGGTTGGAGACTGCAGGTGAAAATCAATGTCTCGTAGATTGGCAGGGATGTTTCTGACCTTTCACTTGAGATTGTTGAGTGTCACTTCATGTGCCATTTCAGGGTTTGTCTGATTTACCTTTTCCTCCTGCAGCTGCAGGGGCTCTCAGGGCACTGTCTGGTGAAGTGTTAAGCCGAGGGCTTTGGCTCCTCCCCCCTTTGTGCAGGGCTGGGGAAGCTTACGCTGCTAATGTGAAGGTCAGCAGGGTCCATCTTTCTTGTGTGGTCCATTTGCAGTGGGTTGGACTGTTGCAGCTCTCTTTGGACCACATGGAGTGCGTCAATAATGTTACAGCATCGCTAAGTCAGTGTTCGGACTTCCGCTGCACATTGATGGCTTTAGCTCTCTTTGAGTTCAACCATTTCTTTAAGTTCTTTGAGTGAAACAGTTCTTTACCCGTCGGTTTGCAGGTGCTCAGAGCTGTCGTCCGCCTGAAAACTGATGATCTCTTTCAGTTGCTCTGCTCTGTCAGGGTCCTTGCATCTGTCCTGTGCCTTCTCCCGTTGAGCAGGGTTCGTTCTCTGTGGAGTCCTGTGGCTGGCAGCGTTAGTTCATTTACCTCTTGTTTGAGGCCTGCGGGAGCATGGCCAAGGAGAAGATAATGCTGGTCAGCTCTTGGTGGCTCAGGCTGGGTGTCAGACGTCTGCTTTCATTGTTGCCTAACTGTTCCTTCCTCTGCCGTGGCAGGTAGTTGCCTGCTTCAGGCTGAAGGATGTCCATGACACTGCTCTGCCGGGTCTTCAGGTGGTCCTGGTGGCAGGGCTGGGTGTCTGAGGCCTACTGGAACACTTGTGGGAACACGAGAGAGAAATGGCAAAGGCAAATGCAAGTTTCTACAGAGGTGGTGAGCTATCTGTGTGGGAGAATGGCTATGTGGAGCAGCTAAAATTTAGTGTTGGTGAGCACACACAAAAAAAAAAAAAAAGTTTTGAGTATCTTAGTTGACGTGCTTTAAGCAGCATCGACTGATGACTGGGCTCTTAAGTGTCATAACCTATTACTCAAAAATGCTGATGGTTCTTCTCACATGTTGTGCTACGAGAGTAAGAGATAGAGCAAAACCAAAATAAAACAATGAGATGAAACCAGAAAAGAAGAGGAAGAAAGGAGTGTTTTACCTATTTAGGTTTAGCTAGGAGACATAGGTAAACAGGAGTCACTTATGGGTTATGCTGCTGTTAGACTAAGCTACCAGGGACACATCAGACATCTCAAGGTCCAAAAGAAGAAGAAGAAACAATGGGAAGTGTTTCCAGTTCTGTCTGGGGCCTACTGTGCGTTTGTGTTTAGCCGTACTTCATGTACTTAGCTTGGTGCTAAGGAGTGAGGATGGGTAAAACACAGACAGGAAGTAGGATATTAATGACCTGTGTAACTCGCTATGGAAACAACAGTCGCTAGATATTGTAATCCTATAGAGAGAGAGAAGATGAGGATAGTGACTAGTGATCTAAAATAAGGTAAAGGTAAAGTTAGAATGTCCTTATAGCTCTAAGAAAACTAAAAGGAAAGGGAAGCGTATCAAGTAATTTAATTAAATTTCAAATTTAGTTAAGCCCTTCTTTTTTTCTTTAGCTGAATATAAGAATTCAGGCTGAAACAAACGTAAATAACTAAATTGAAATAAAATAAAAAAAATAAAAAAAATGTATGTAAACATTGTGTGTTCTCATAGCTCTGGTAACTAGAGGGGAACTTGACTAAGCAAATTGATTTAATTAAATTCCCAATTTAATTAAATTCAATTTAACTGAATAGGACTATTCAGGCTCAACATGTGTAAATACACAAAATAAAATAGGGGTAGATTTAAGTAAAAATAAAAGAAACACAAATAAAAACCCAAAGTATCTGGGTTTCAATCTGAAAGTGAAACCAAGAGGAAGGGGTCGAGAGAGAGAAAGAGAGAGAGAAGAGGGTGGTTTAACCCTCTTATGAGACGTGCTTCGTGAAGCTCTGACACCAGGGTGAATCATTCGTCTCAAATCATTCGGAGTGTATCACTGCTAAGGTCACGTGATTTTATTAAACTGGGCTTCGTTACGCGTCATAGCTGTTTCGAAATTGTTTTAAATTTCAACGGTTCGTGAACCATTGTGTATCTGGTCTCTATGTGATCTCGTATCACTTTATAGATTCGTACACATTTAATGACGCATTTGATAAAGGGTCTGATTGACTTTCAAGTCAAGCTTTCATAAAACGAGCCCTACGGTTTACTAAGATATTATGCCTTGAAAGACACCTCATATTAAACGATATTAGGTAGCTCGCGGATTGCCATTACCTGATTACACCTTTTGATAAAACCTTTGCGATTGGTTTGTAAAAGGTGTTCCGTTGATTTGAGTTTCCGCTACACTTCCACTGTTTTGACCAGCAGGGGTCGCCAGCGAGGGCGCTTCAAACAAAGAGTCATTTGTGACTCAGTTGACTCCTTTGATTCAAAGCCTCGAAGAGCTTTGACTCTCATTACTCGTGTTCAAATCACTCAGTTCAAATCACGCAAAATCTATAGTCTTTGGTTTAAGGTTACACTTTACGCTCTAACGTGTCTAAGTTTTTAGGCGGTGCTAAAACTATCACTCGAGGTAGAGGGTTTTACTTGTAAGTCATGCGTGTAAGTTAGGAATGAGGGAGCTATTGGCTACCACCGTCGCTTGTTTACACGAGGGTCTGTGAGATTGGTGCTGTTGTCAGAAAAACTAGATAGGAACGCCTGCTCGCGTTCCGGACGCAATGCCAACCAACAACACAGATCGTTCGGAGCAGCGATCGAGCTGTGCTGACAGTTTGCACTGAGTCTCTCGCTTAGACACGACGTTGCGTGTGAGTGACTCTTTTTAACAAATCAAAACAGCACCGTTCTTTCACAGACAATGGCAAATTACTAGTTAGCTAAGCTAGAATTTATACCACTAATTCGACGCGATTGTTTCATATGAGCGCTTCAGCGGTTTAATATGAATACAATGACGTAACGCATAATAAGGCCTTAATCGGTGATTGAGGAACATCGCTCAGATTACATTCAAAAATGCTGAAAATGGAGATTTCTTCATCCATATCAGGTTAATTAGTTTTGGTACCATTTATGCGCGCGGCTAATCTGAGATTTCTTCGTCAGAGAAGGCTTATGCTCGATTTATATCTGAAATTAGGCTTTCTTCGCTAATATCAGGAGTTTCTTATCGTACGATTTAAATATGCATTATAGCATTTGTGAACTTTCTGCCATTCGTAGGAAGGCATATTCAAGCTATAGTTTTGCTGATTTACTCAGAAACTTGTACGTGCATGTATGAGATGTTAATAAAACTTATGGGACAACATATGATTGATTACTGTCTGCTTGCATACAATGTTTAATACGATGCCTTAAAATTCTCCACCATTATGTAAGGAACTCAGCTTTTTGGAAATATTAATAATCCATAATATCTTGTTATTATTAATTATAAATATTTGGGTCAGTTAATTGGATTAACTTGATGTGGCTGAATTAATATTACAATCAATTAATCAGTTCTTCCAACGAACTATTTGGATTATTAATTTATTCTAATAAAGGGTATCTTCCATGGCCACCGAAGAATAATTATTTCTTCGCCTGTACAGTACTTTGAGCCAGTAGCAAAAACCTTGATCGTAAAGTGACTTGTATTGCAAACAAAACAGAACCAAATACATATTATGTACAAGTTTTATTAACTAAATATAGATATTTATATGAATATAAATAAACTAAACAACATACACACATGAATACATAAATAGGTTAGTGATAGGATGAAATTGGAAACCGGAAGAGGGTCTATGAGAAGAACCATCAGAATTTCATTTTCACATTTCATTGAATTGAATACTTGCATTTGTAATGGGAACAATTCTTGAAGATGTTGAAAATTGGAGTCGTTGATGGTTCCGGCAGTGTCAAGTGGAAGTTGGTTGAGCGTTCTCTTTCTCCAGGAACGCATGACTGGTTTGGTGAAGGCCTGGGACTCTGTTGAGGCCACGCCGAGCACCCAGGAGAAGTGAGGAAGTCGGAAGGATGGGTGATTGGAGTCGTTGTTGGTTGGAGTCTTTGTTGGTTGGAGTCTTTGTTCCAAAACTCCTGAGATTGTCCTTGGTTCTTTGTGAGAGAGTCTTCTCTCTTTTCCATGAGGCCGGATCTGGTTGGAATCGAGGCCTGCTGGGCCCTGGGGCCCCCGTGGAGGGGGAGGGGGCTCCCCAGTCTCACCAGAACAGTGTTGTGGCTGGATGAAAAAACTAAGAGAGGGCGGTCACTGTTGCCTGCCTCTGATATACCCTGAGAAAGAACCAACCCCTAAGGTTTGAATGGACCTATGAGTAAGGTGACATGTCCGAGAGGGGAAGCGGCTCTTAGTTGATTTATGGTCTTTAAATGAGGATTAATTTGCTAGGAAGCATGATACAGGTGAGGTTATATTGACCGTTGGGTGGTTGTTCAACCACATACACCCCAATCAAACATACCATGTTGTTATACCTAATAGTACACGAGACAGTAAATCATCACAGTTTCTGTGAGGCATGTTCCTTCATAGATCAGAGTAACACCGCAAAGTTTATTTAATTAAAGATGGTCTCTCTCTCTTAAGCATGTGGCGCATGTGGCCACATTCCTTTGAGGTCGTAAAGTCTGTTATCAGTCTTAAAGTGTTCTGTAACCGGACACCCGGCTGACAAAGTAACTTCATTTGTGAGGTTAGTTTTGGGGGAGAGTTTCATAGACCTTTATATTCATTAAATATAGTGAATATGAATGATTAGTGTGTGTCTGATTGGTCCAGACCCTACAGCTATTACTGCAGGGTCGTTGTTGGTGCTGCCACTACTGAGCCACATAACCCGCCTTGAATACCCATCGATGCAGCCACTGATGGCAATCCCAAAGGGCTTGAGCTTGTCATAGCCATCCACGTGCCACACCTGATTGGGTCCTGCAGAGCAATAGGATCGCCTAACAAACCTGCGCCTATGACGGAGAGATACTCCTGTTGGATTTAATAATCTGAGGGCTTGCATGACATCGTCTTGTTTCACTGTCAGTGAATGCTTCTGTCTCAGGGTCTGCCACATAGCCCTGTAGCCCAACAGCTGTCCTGAGCCGTTCAATTCACTAGTGATGGCAGCATTCACAGTCTCCAGTGGACTGTAATTTGCTCTCCGACTTAGATTTAGCCGTTTCAGCCTTCTTTTTTAGAGTTTTCAGGCTCATTACAATACCATGCTTTGACTCCAAAAAATCGCGAATAACGTCGTTGGAGTGGTCCTTTCTAAAGTAAGCACGTATTAGGTCATCCTCTGGACCGACACAACACACACACACACACACACACACACACACACACACACACACACACACACACACACACACACAGACAGAAAGATTAATTATAAAAACTAATATGCTTTAATGGGGTTGATAAATGTATAAATAGGAACACAGTAAGGGGATGTTACCTGTAGGCTGACGCTCCGTAAGGAACCCCACGTTCAGACCACACGACGTGCAAAACTTGGGAGCGTCCCCCAGTTGCTCGGCACAATACGGACAGAACATTTCAAACTAAAAATTAAATAAATAGTTCAGATATCAGGACAACATTGTACAAACGCCAGTAATGGATCTATTTAATGGCCAGACGCGAGCTAGCCAGCTAACTTAGTTTCCAGCTAACAACGTTGGCAGATTAATACGTTATGGGGACAATAACTTAATATGTTAAAAACACACAAAACCACTTCGGTATCAGAGCACATCGACAAGTCTGTCATAATGAAAGAGAAACACTTACCTCTTGAGACAACAAAAGCACAGCACACATTCAAAAAATAGCGCTAATACAACCGGATGGATGCGGGTCCGTCACTGATTATGGCCCCCCCGGAAACATTTCCGTTGTGTTTTTGCAGTTTGCAGTTCGTTTCCCTATTTGCTCGTGCTGCGAATATTTGCAGCGAATGTGAAATCGACAAAGTTGTTTTCTGAATTTGCATGTGTTTTCTGAATTTGTATGTGTTTTCTGAATTTGTATGTGTTTTCTGAATATGTAGTTGTTGTGGCGTTGTTTGCATGTGTTTTCTGAATTTGTATGTGTTTTCTGAATATGTAGTTGTTGTGGGGTTTGTATGTGTTGTGACCCTTCTCGGCCACCGTAGTAAAGACTATTTTGAATACATCCAGAGGCTGGATCTCAACAATAGGAAGTAGCAGATTCTGGCCTAAGCCAGTGGTTTTCAAACCATTCTCGAAACCTCCCAGATGCTATACATTTTTGTTATCTTCCTTATTTCAAAAGGGTTAATTGAGCTACTTAGTAGAGTACTCTGTGATCTGAGTTGGGTGTGTCCAATAAGGGAAATAAGCAGAACGTGAAGGGTATGCTGAAGTAGTTTGTGGATTCAAGTTTTAAGCATATGTCTGACTCACAGAGACATCAGAGCAAAAGAGGCCACTGACTATTCTGAAGGGACTCACAACCAGGGAATTTCTCCATTCGCATCCTAGAAGTCCAAAGTTCTATCCATTGTACCATAAAATGACACACTTCAGGGAAGTGTTGCATGCGCAGCACTTCTTAGTTTTTCCAGTTTTGTGCAGGTAAACACAGTTCGTCATGCAAAGACTTTCATATGTGAAAAGGTTAAGCACTCCCATATCCTGTGCCAAAGGCACTGCTGGGATTTGAACCCAGGATCTCCTGTTTACAAGACAGGCGCTTTGACCAGCTAAGCCACAGCGCCAGATACTGGGAATATTGTTGGTAAAACAAGTCTAAAAGAGGTACCACATCAGGAAAACAGCTGATCACGTCATGAATGAGGTCCCTTAGAGGTAAGAGGATTGTTTCCAAAACATCTGAGCAATAGAGGGTATGCACGACTCTGGTGGGACTCAAACCCACAACCTTTGAATATCTCCATTCACAATCTAGAAGTCCAATGCGCTATCCATTGCGCCACAGAGCCACAAAAGACGAACTTTAAGACGCTATTGCATGCACATCACTTCTTAGATTTCCTCATTTTGTGCAGATGCACACTGTTCAGCATGCAAAGATTTACATATGTAAAAGATTAAGTGAGTCGTGCCCACATCCTGTGGCATAGGCACTGCTGGGATTCGAACCCAGGATCTCCTGTTTACAAGACAGGCGCTTTGACCAACTAAGCCACAGCGCCACTTGCTGAACTCTCTACAATGTGTTGGCATAAAAACTCTAAAAGAGGTAGCAGGTCAGGAAAATAGCTGATTACATCATGAAAGAGGTTAGGGTATTATTTCCAAAACCCGAGGGGCATGCAGGGCTCTGTTGAAGAAAGAGGGAATATCTGAAACTCTCAATACTTGTGTCTGAAATGTTTTTGGAACCTCCAGTTACAATACATCTAAATTCTGTCTCAGCTGGGAGAAATGGAAAGCAATCTCTGCTATGCTTTCAGCTGATCTGAAAGACAAAATCCAGAAAGATTTTCATGAATTATATATTCATATTTGTAAAGACTGTTTTGAATACATCCAGAGGCTGGATCTCAACAATAGGAAGTAGCAGATTCTGGCAGAAGCCAGTGGTTTTCAAACCATTCTCGAAACCTCCCAGACGCTATACATTTTCGTTATCTTCCTTATTTCAACAGAGTTAATTGAGCTACTTAGTAGAGTACTCAATGATCTGACGTGGGTGTGTCCAATAAGGGAGATGAGCAGAATGTGAAGGGTAGGCTTCTGAAGTAGTTTGTGGACCCCAGTTTTAAACATATGTCTGACTCACAGAGACATCAGAGCAAAAGAGGCCACTGACTATTCTGGTGGGACTCACAACCAGGGAATTTCTCCATTCGCATCCTAGAAGTCCAAAGTTCTATCCATTGTACCATAAAATGACACACTTCAGGGAAGTGTTGCATGCGCAGCACTTTTTAAGTTTTTCCAGTTTTGTGCAGGTAAACACAGTTCGTCATGCAAAGACTTTCATATGTGAAAAGGTTAAGCACTCCCATATCCTGTGCCAAAGGCACTGCTGGGATTTGAACCCAGGATTTCCTGTTTACGAGACAGGCGCTTTGACCAGCTAAGCCACAGCGCCAGGTACTGTGAAATTTGTTGGTAAAACAAGTCTAAAAGAGGTACCACATCAGGAAAACAGCTGATCACGTCATGAACGAGGTCCCTTAGAGGTAAGAGGATTGTTTCCAAAACACGAGGGCCTTTCACGCCTCAAGGGAATGTCTGAACTCATTTAATTTTGGCTCTACACTCTCGATAGTAATGCCTAAAATGTTTCCTGAGCCTTCTTCTGATATGAAAGGGCAAAATCCAGAAAGATATCCATGTATTATTCTTCATATATGTAAAGACTTTGTTTGTACAAATATCCACAAGGCTTGACCATATCAATCGGTAGTAGCAGATTTCAGGCCTAAGCCAGGAGCTTGCAAACCATTCTTGAAGCGCATCTGCACCACATATATATATATTTTTTATTATCTCTCTCATTTAATACAGGTGAATCAAATAATTGATTGATAAGTAACGTACTGGACGATCTGACTTGGGTGTGCTCAATAAGGAAAAGAAGAAAAATGTGCTGCGTAGGCTTCTGAAAAAGTTGGAAAACCCCAGCTTTAAGCAAATGTCAGTCTGGTAAAGACGTCTGTGCAAAGGGACACCATTCGTGACTCTGGTGGGACCCAAAAAACGGCACACTTTTTAAAACCTTCATTTGCAACCGAGCAGTCCAGATTGTCTTTCACATCAGAGATGATTGAATGACTATTCTTAGAAGCCACAGATAAGACACTGCTGGGATTCAAACCCAGGATCTCCTGTTTACTAGACAGGTGCTTTAACCAACTAAGCCACAGCGCCAGTTACTGTCACTAGTTCGATGCTTTTGTATACAAAGTCTAAGGTAGCATGTCAGGAGAATAGCTGATTACATCATGAATAGGTCCCTTTGAAGTTACAGGATTATTTCCAAAACCTGAAAGGTGTGCAGGCTTCTGTTGAGGGACAAGGGAATATCTCAAGCCATTTATTTCTGGATCGAAACTCTCAGTACTCGTGTCTCAAATGTTTCGGGAACCTCCAGTCACGATACATCTAAATGCTGTTTCAGCTTGGAGAAATGGAAAGCGTGTTTTTTTTCTTCTTTTTTTCTAGGTAGGTGGCCAACAATAGGTTGTTGCAGATTTTGGCCTAGGCCAGTGGATTTCAACCTATTCTTATTTAAATAGGTGACTTAAGTCAATTAGTAGAGTACTCTGTGATCTGAGTTGGGTGTGTCCAATAAGGGAAATAAGCAGAACGTGAAGGGTATGCTTCTGAAGTAGTTTGTGGATTCAAGTTTTAAGCATATGCCTGTCCAACACAAAGACATCTGAGCAATAGAGGGTATGCACGACTCTGGTGGGACTCGAACCCACAACCTTTGAATACCTCCATTCACAATCTAGAAGTCCAATGCGCTATCCATTGCGCCACAGAGCCAGAAAAGACAAGCTTTAAGACGCTATTGCATGCACATCACTTCTTAGATTTCCTCATTTTGTGCAGATGCACACTGTTCAGCATGCAAAGATTTACATATGTAAAAGATTAAGTGAGCGGTGCCCACATCCTGTGGCATAGGCACTGCTGGGATTCGAATCCATGATATCCTGTTTACTAGACAGGCGCTTTGACCAACTAAGCAACAGCGCCAGTTACTGTCGCTGGTTCGATGCTTTTGTATACAAAGTCTAAAAGAGGTAGCATGTCAGGAGAATAGCTGATTACATTATGAATAGGTCCCTTTGAAGTTACAGGATTATTTCCAAAACCTGAAAGGTGTGCAGGCTTCTGTTGAGGGATAAGGGTGTTGTGAACTTTTTCTTTGTAGAAAAGTTAGAAGCTCAGACCAGGAGACGGTGGAAGTTTTCCAAGCAGAAGTTCTTTATTGCTTGTCGGTAGCTGCAGTCATTCCAACATCGTCTAAATTAAAGTAACTTTACATGGTATATTATAGGCATTTTAAGAGGAGGGACTTCTGGAGGTGGAGACAAATTCAAACAAAGCATGCAAATGTAGTACGAACACACCCTACTCTGAGGGCATTACCAATCCAATGGAATCATGATAACTATTCAAATGCTGATAGTGGCCAGGAACTCTGGTTCCAAGAGCCATCCCAGAGCCATTAAAGAAAGTCTCAGTGATCAGACTCATTTAACTTACAATGGAGAAAACAGGATTTGCCAGATTCTCTTGCTGGAAACTGTTTCACAGCTGATATCATTTACCATCCTAACCTGAAATGCTAACTTCAACAAACAGAACTTTCTCAGTTTATATATGATAGTATTAGAAGTTAGATTAAACCTTTTAATAAACTTGTATTCCTTCAAGGGACAAGGGAATATCTCAAGCCATTTATTTCTGGATCGAAACTCTCAGTACTCGTGTCTCAAATGTTTCGGGAACCTCTAGTTACGATACATCTAAATGCTGTTTCAGCTTGGAGAAATGGAAAGCGTGTTTTTTTTTCTTCTTTTTTTTTCTAGGTAGGTGGCCAACAACAGGTTGTTGCAGATTTTGGCCTAGGCCAGTGGATTTCAACCTATTCTTATTTAAATAGGTGACTTAAGTTAATTAGTAGAGTACTCTGTGATCTGAGTTGGGTGTGTCCAATAAGGGAAATAAGCAGAACGTGAAGGGTATGCTTCTGAAGTAGTTTGTGGATTCAAGTTTTAAGCATATGCTTGTCCAACACAAAGACATCTGAGCAAAAGAGGGTATGCACGACTCTGGTGGGACTCGAACCCACAACCTTTGAATATCTCCATTCACAATCTAGAAGTCCAATGCGCTATCCATTGCGCCACAGAGCCACAAAAGACAAGCTTTAAGACGCTATTGCATGCACATCACTTCTTAGATTTCCACATTTTGTGCAGATGCACACTGTTCAGCATGCAAAGATTTACATATGTAAAAGATTAAGTGAGCGGTGCCCACATCCACTGGCATAGGCACTGCTGAGATTCGAACCCAGGATCTCCTGTTTACAAGACAGGCGCTTTGACCAACTAAGCCACAGCGCCACTTGCTGAACCTTCTACAATGTGTTGCTATAAAAAGTGTAAAAGAGGTAGCAGGTCAGGAAAATAGCTGATTACATCATGAAAGAGGTTAGGGGATTATTTCCAAAACCCGAGGCGCATTCAGGGCTCTGTTGAAGAAAGAGGGAATATCTCAAACTCTCAATACGTGTTTCTGAAATGTTTTTGGAACCTCCAGTTACAATACATCTAAACTCTGTCTCAGCTAGGAGAAATGGAAAGCAATCTCTGCTATGCTTTCAGCTGATCTGAAAGACAAAATCCAGAAAGCTTTTCATGAATTATATATTCATATTTGTAAAGACTGTTTTGAATACATCCAGAGGCTGGATCTCAACAATAGGAAGTAGCAGATTCTGGCCTAAGCCAGTGGTTTTCAAACCATTCTCGAAACCTCCCAGACGCTATACATTTTCGTTATCTTCCTTATTTCAACAGAGTTAATTGAGCTACTTAGTAGAGTACTCAATGATCTGACGTGGGTGTGTCCAATAAGGGAGATGAGCAGAATGTGAAGGGTAGGCTTCTGAAGTAGTTTGTGGACCCCAGTTTTAAACATATGTCTGACTCACAGAGACATCAGAGCTAAAGAGGCCACTGACTATTCTGGTGGGACTCACAACCAGGGAATTTCTCCATTCGCATCCTAGAAGTCCAAAGTTCTATCCATTGTACCATAAAATGACACACTTCAGGGAAGTGTTGCATGCGCAGCACTTCTTAGTTTTTCCAGTTTTGTGCAGGTAAACACAGTTCGTCATGCAAAGACTTTCATATGTGAAAAGGTTAAGCACTCCCATATCCTGTGCCAAAGGCACTGCTGGGATTTGAACCCAGGATCTCCTGTTTACGAGACAGGCGCTTTGACCAGCTAAGCCACAGATCAGTGAAATTTGTTGGTAAAACAAGTCTAAAAGAGGTAGCACATCAGGAAAACAGCTGATCACGTCATGAAAGAGGTCCCTTAGAGGTAAGAGGATTGTTTCCAAAACACGAGGGCATTTCACGCCTCAAGGGAATGTCTGAACTCATTTAATTTTGGCTCTACACTCTCGATAGTCATGCCTAAAATGTTTCCTGAGCCTTCTTCTGATATGAAATGGCAAAATCCAGAAAGTTATCCATGTATTATTCTTCATATATGTAAAGACTTTGTTTGTACAAATATCCATAGGCTTGACCATATCAATAGGTAGTAGCAGATTTCAGGCCTAAGCCAGGAGCTTGCAAACCATTCTTGAAGCGCATCTGCACCACATATATATATATTTTTTATTATCTCTCTCATTTAATACAGGTGAATCAAATAATTGATTGATAAGTAACGTACTCGACGATCTGACTTGGGTGTGCTCAATAAGGAAAAGAAGAAAAATGTGTTGCGTAGGCTTCTGAAAAAGTTGGAAAACCCCAGCTTTAAGCAAATGTCAGTCTGGTAAAGACGTCTGTGCAAAGGGACACCATTCGTGACTCTGGTGGGACCCAAAAAACGACAACCTTTTTAAAACCTTCATTTGCAACCGAGAAGTCCAGATTGTCTTTCCTGCCAAGACTTTCACGTCAGAGAAGGTTAAATGACTACTCTTAGAAGCCACAGATTAGGCACTGCTGGGATTCGAGCCCAGGATCTCCTGTTTACTAGACAGGCGCTTTGACCAACTAAGCCACAGCGCCAGTTACTGTCACTGGTTCGATGCTTTTGTATACAAATTCTAAAAGAGGTAGCATGTCAAAAGAATAGCTGATTACATCATGAATAGGTCCCTTTGAAGTTACAGGATTATTTCCAAAACCTGAAATGTGTGCAGGCTTCTGTTGAGGGACAAGGGAATATCTCAAGCCATTTATTTCTGGATCGAAACTCTCAGTACTCGTGTCTCAAATGTTTCGGGAACCTCCAGTTACGATACATCTAAATGCTGTTTCAGCTTGGAGAAATGGAAAGCGTGTTTTTTTTTCTTATTTTTCTTCTAGGTAGGTGGCCAACAATAGGTTGTTGCAGATTTTGGCCCAGGCCAGTGGATTTCAACCTATTCTTATTTAAATAGGTGACTTAAGTTAATTAGTAGAGTACTCTGTGATCTGAGTTGGGTGTGTCAAATAAGGGAAATAAGCAGAACGTGAAGGGTATGCTTCTGAAGTAGTTTGTGGATTCAAGTTTTAAGCATATGTCTGACTCACAGAGACATCAGAGCAAAAGAGGCCACTGACTATTCTGGTGGGACTCACAACCAGGGAATTTCTCCATTCGCATCCTAGAAGTCCAAAGTTGTATCCATTGTACCATAAAATGACACACTTCAGGGAAGTATTGCATGCGCAGCACTTCTTAGTTTTTCCAGTTTTGTGCAGGTAAACACAGTTCGTCATGCAAAGACTTTCATATGTGAAAAGGTTAAGCACTCCCATATCCTGTGCCAAAGGCACTACTGGGATTTGAACCCAGGATCTTCTGTTTACGAGACAGGCGCTTTGACCAGCTAAGCCACAGCGCCAGATACTGTGAAATTTGTTGGTAAAACAAGTCTAAAAGAGGTACCACATCAGGAAAACAGCTGATCACGTCATGAACGAGGTCCCTTAGAGGTAAGAGGATTGTTTCCAAAACATCTGAGCAATAGAGGGTATGCACGACTCTGGTGGGACTCGAACCAACAACCTTTGAATATCTCCATTCACAATCTAGAAGTCCAATGCGCTATCCATTGCGCCACAGAGCCACAAAAGACAAACTTTAAGACGCTATTGGATGCACATCACTTCTTAGATTTCCACATTTTGTGCAGATGCACACTGTTCAGCATGCAAAGATTTACATATGTAAAAGATTAAGTGAGTGGTGCCCACATCCTGTGGCATAGGCACTGCTGGGATTCGAACCCAGGATCTCCTGTTTACAAGACAGGCGCTTTGACCAACTAAGCCACAGCGCCACTTGCTGAACCTTCTACAATGTGTTGGCATAAAAAGTCTAAAAGAGGTAGCAGGTCAGGAAAATAGCTGATTACATCATGAAAGAGGTTAGGGGATTATTTCCAAAACCCGAGGGGCATGCAGGGCTCTGTTGAAGAAAGAGGGAATATCTGAAACTCTCAATACTTGTGTCTGAAATGTTTTTGGAACCTCCAGTTACAATACATCTAAATTCTGTCTCAGCTGGGAGAAATGGAAAGCAATCTCTGCTATGCTTTCAGCTGATCTGAAAGACAAAATCCAGAAAGATTTTCATGAATTATATATTCATATTTGTAAAGACTGTTTTGAATACATCCAGAGGCTGAATCTCAACAATAGGAAGTAGCAGATTCTGGCCTAAGCCAGTGGTTTTCAAACCATTCTCGAAACCTCCCAGACGCTATACATTTTCGTTATCTTCTTTATTTCAACAGAGTTAATTGAGCTACTTAGTAGAGTACTCAATGATCTGACGTGGGTGTGTCCAATAAGGGAGATGAGCAGAATGTGAAGGGTAGGCTTCTGAAGTAGTTTGTGGATTCAAGTTTTAAGCATATGTCTGACTCACAGAGACATCAGAGCTAAAGAGGCCACTGACTATTCTGGTGGGACTCACAACCAGGGAATTTCTCCATTCGCATCCTAGAAGTCCAAAGTTGTATCCATTGTACCATAAAATGACACACTTCAGGGAAGTGTTGCATGCGCAGCACTTCTTAGTTTTTCCAGTTTTGTGCAGGTAAACACAGTTCGTCATGCCAAGACTTTCATATGTGAAAAGGTTAAGCACTCCCATATCCTGTGCCAAAGGCACTGCTGGGATTTGGACCCAGGATCTCCTGTTTACGAGACAGGCGCTTTGACCAGCTAAGCCACAGCGCCAGATACTGTGAAATTTGTTGGTAAAACAAGTCTAAAAGAGGTACCACATCAGGAAAACAGCTGATCACGTCATGAACGAGGTCCCTTAGAGGTAAGAGGATTGTTTCCAAAACACGAGGGCCTTTCACGCCTCAAGGGAATGTCTGAACTCATTTAATTTTGGCTCTACACTCTCGATAGTCATGCCTAAAATGTTTCCTGAGCCTTCTTCTGATATGAAAGGGCAAAATCCAGAAAGATATCCATGTATTATTCTTCATATATGTAAAGACTTTGTTTGTACAAATATCCATAGGCTTGACCATATCAATCGGTAGTAGCAGATTTCAGGCCTAAGCCAGGAACTTGCAAACCATTCTTGAAGCGCATCTGCACCACATATATATATTTGTTTTATTATCTCTCTCATTTAATACAGGTGAATCAAATAATTGATTGATAAGTAACGTACTGGACGATCTGACTTGGGTGTGCTCAATAAGGAAAAGAAGAAAAATGTGCTGCGTAGGCTTCTGAAAAAGTTGGAAAACCCCAGCTTTAAGCAAATGTCAGTCTGGTAAAGACGTCTGTGCAAAGGGACACCATTCGTGACTCTGGTGGGACCCAAAAAACGGGAAACTTTTTAAAACCTTCATTTGCAACCGAAAAGACCAGATTGTCTTTCCTGCCAAGACTTTCACATCAGAGATGATTGAATGACTACTCTTAGAAGCCACAGATAAGACAGTGCTGGGATTCGAACCCAGGATCTCCTGTTTACTAGACAGGCGCTTTAACCAACTAAGCCACAGCGCCAGTTACTGTCACTGGTTCGATGCTTTTGTATACAAAGTCTAAAAGAGGTAGCATGTCAGGAGAATAGCTGATTACATCATGAATAGGTCCCTTTGAAGTTACAGGATTATTTCCAAAACCTGAAAGGTGTGCAGGCTTCTGTTGAGGGAAAAGGGAATATCTCAAGCCATTTATTTCTGGATAGAAACTCTCAGTACTCGTGTCTCAAATGTTTCGGGAACCTCCAGTTACGATACATCTAAATGCTGTTCCAGCTTGGAGAAATGGAAAGCGTGTTTTTTTTTTCTTCTTTTTTTTCTAGGTAGGTGGCCAACAATAGGTTGTTGCAGATTTTGGCCTAGACCAGTGGATTTCAACCTATTCTTATTTAAATAGGTGACTTAAGTTAATTAGTAGAGTACTCTGTGATCTGAGTTGGGTGTGTCCAATAAGGGAAATAAGCAGAACGTGAAGGGTATGCTTCTGAAGTAGTTTGTGGATTCAAGTTTTAAGCATATGCCTGTCCAACACAAAGACATCTGAGCAATAGAGGGTATGCACGACTCTGGTGGGACTCGAACCCACAACCTTTGAATACCTCCATTCACAATCTAGAAGTCCAATGCGCTATCCATTGCGCCACAGAGCCACAAAAGACAAGCTTTAAGACGCTATTGGATCCACATCACTTCTTAGATTTCCTCATTTTGTGCAGATGCACACTGTTCAGCATGCAATGATTTACATATGTAAAAGATTAAGTGAGCGGTGCCCACATCCTGTGGCATAGGCACTGCTGGGATTCGAATCCATGATCTCCTGTTTACTAGACAGGCGCTTTGACCAACTAAGCAACAGCGCCAGTTACTGTCGCTGGTTCGATGCTTTTGTATACAAAGTCTAAAAGAGGTAGCATGTCAGGAGAATAGCTGATTACATCATGAATAGGTCCCTTTGAAGTTACAGGATTATTTCCAAAACCTGAAAGGTGTGCAGGCTTCTGTTGAGGGATAAGGGTGTTGTGAACTTTTTCTTTGTAGAAAAGTTAGAAGCTCAGACCAGGAGACGGTGGAAGTTTTCCAAGCAGAAGTTCTTTATTGCTTGTCGGTAGCTGCAGTCATTCCAACATCGTCTAAATTAAAGTAACTTTACATGGTATATTATAGGCATTTTAAGAGGAGGGACTTCTGGAGGTGGAGATAAATTCAAACAAAGCATGCAAATGTAGTACGAACACACCCTACTCTGAGGGCATTACCAATCCAATGGAATCAGGATAACTATTCAAATGCTGATAGTGGCCAGGAACTCTGGTTCCAAGAGCCATCCCAGAGCCATTAAAGAAAGTCTCAGTGATCAGACTCATTTAACTTACAATGGAGAAAACAGGATTTGCCAGATTCTCTTTCTGGAAACTGTTTCACAGCTGATATCATTTACCATCCTAACCTGAAATGCTAACTTCAACAAACAGAACTTTCTCAGTTTATATATGATAGTATTAGAAGTTAGATTAAACCTTTTAATAAACTTGTATTCCTTCAGTTCCCCCTTTGGGAGTTCTAAATTACTCCCACACTATATACAAATTTAAACAATTAAAAATTCATTCTTGCAACTTGTGATAGTTACAGGCACATAAGGCATGTTCTGTGTTTGTTTTTCTGTAATTGCATGTTGACACATAAACAAAACATGCAATTAGGGTCCGTGAGTCTTTTCTGGTTGGAACTGTGATTTTCTCGTGATCAATCAAGTTTCTGAACCATGAAGAATTATCTTCAGTCATCTTGGTGTAATTTTGCTGAAAGATCAAGAATGTCTTGTTGGACCACCATGTTTGTGCAAAAGTGAGTCCTGGAATGCAGTCATCTTCGGATGTGACATGCACACTTTCTTTCCAGCAAACAAGGCATTTGTGACATATTCATCAGCTCTAAGAATATGTTGTTTCTGGAGTCCGGACTTTGTGCGATCTTCATGATGTGTAGTAGTAGGACAATCTTGATCATGTCGATGTATTACTGAAGGTTTCGTAGTCTCTGCGTTGTGTATTTATTTTTTATTTTTATTTTCTCTATCCTTTTGTGATAGTTGGCTCGGGAGTGGGTCTAGTTGTTTCTTGAGGTTATGTCTTCATACGCAGACGAGGAGGTCGGTGCATATGGGTCTCGGTTCAGCCATCAAGTGTTATCTGCACAGAGGAAGAGAGAAAACAAAAGACAGGAGAGCAGTATTTGTTCAAACACTAGGGTTGTAAACTTTTCCGAGTCTGCTATTGTTGTTCCTTCTTCCCTATTTCTTAATTATGACACCTAAAGAACGCAGTGAGATGAGGATGGATTAATGGATGGGAAGGCCTATGAGGGATTCTTCACCGAAGGGTTGGCCCCCGACGCCTGTTGCAATCGGTTCTTTCCTCGGCTCCCCACTGGTTCGTGTCCTATGCTATCCCTGTTGGAGCAGGAACAACCTTACAGTGTGACACATGAGTCCAGGTTTTCTTTCCCTGACATAATACTGCAGCAGCTGTAATCAACATCACTTGATATGGTCCGTGCCACTTAGGCTCTAATGGCTTGTTTTTGGATGACTTTATCATAACCCATTGACCTGGGATGATAGTGTGTCCACCTTCTGGTGGAGTCTGCCAACACGACTCAACTCTCTCTCTGGCACTCTGTACTGCCTTTGTGAGGTTTTCACAGTAAGTGATCAGGGCATCTGAGGCAATGTGTACATCAGCATTTCTAAGATCAATCACACCTGGCATCTTCATTGGGCGTCCAGTAATAATCTCATGAGGGCTCAGTCCTACTGATCTGTTAGGTGAGGCTCTTATACTACACAGTACTGCTGGCAACGCTTCAACCCATGGTACTCCTTCCGGATGCATTTTGCTTAGCCTGATTTTGATTGTTCTGTTTGCACGTTCAACCTGACACCAAAATCATGAATTACCACAAAAGCATATCTGGAATCTGTGTAGATATTAGCAACCGATCCTGAAGCTAGCGTGCATGCTCTTGTTAGGGCTACTAGTTCTGCAGCTTGAGCTGAAAAATGATCTGGAAGACGTCCTGAAGCTAACACTTCCGTGGTGGACGTTACTGCATAACCTGCTCGTCTGTTACCTTTTTCTTTTACTTCACTCATAGGTGTATATGTAAGCGTAACACAATCGTGAGTAATTTCTCCTTCATCCTCTAACAAAACTTCAGTCATAGCAGACAGCATACATGAGGACGGATTCGTGACAGGTGCACGCTGTAAGACAATATTTGGCATTATTGTGGACACTGCATGAGGGCTTTTTTTACGTTTACAGTCTGACCTAACACACTTAATGATGAAAGGTCTGTGCTGTAAAATAACATTTAAGGCTGTGAGTCTACTTAACTTGGTGTTCCCCAAAGGAAGGGTGAGACAGTCACTTTCCTTTTGTTCTATTAAACAAAAATAAGTCTTTCATCTTTGTTGGAAGTTACTGGGGAAATTAAGCACTCACAGCCCAAATGGTTAACACATCAACAAGCTGCCCAACGAGTTTAATGACGAGGGGACGGGCTGCTTCAGAGTAGCAAGCAGACTGAGTAGGAGCTGAGTAACATTGTTAACTTGTTTAAAGTTCTTTTTGTTTTTCCTACACTCCTTTCCCCAATGTCCATGTTTACCACAGTAATAACAACTGCTGCCCTCTCTCTTAGGACATTTGCGTTTCTGTTGATTCTCTGTGTTGACCTTAAAGGATGCTGCTGCAATTTTTACTCTTGCCTTGACATCAGAATCTGTTTCCCAAGTAGTTAACCTCTCCAAGTTGTTTTGTATGGTTCTAGTGGACCATGTTAAGTCTAAGAAAGGCAATGCTTTTCTATGTTCTGACAATAGACCATCAAACCATGTGCGAACTAGGGGACCATTATCTTCTAACACCTTCTCTGAAGTGTCAGCTATACCACTGTACGCTGCTGCTGACTGGCAAAATCTTTGAGTGTACTCACTAACAGTTTCACCCTTCTTCTGTAAACAACTAGTGATCTTCGACCAGTCAATTTTGGGTCCAACAATGTTCTTCAACGCTTTCAGAACTCCCTCTCTCAATTCATCTTTTCTGGCATGTTGTAGTTCAGAAGTAACAGCAGACTCAAAACTGTTGAATTCAGATTCAGTTAGAATTTGTGACATCAGCTGTGTGACTTCTGCCAACGACATGTCGTAAAGACGCATTTTACTGATCAATGCCCTTCTAAATTCAGAAAAATCTGTGCGTACTGAAGGTAAGCTTTGGGATAGTCTTTCTATGTCTCTAGGTCCGAGTGCTTTGGCAACAGTTTGGTTTTGGACAACAGAAGAGTTGGGAGGAACACTTTCAGTTCCCTCAATTCCCTGAGATCTTCTTGCAACACATACCTTTACTGAATCTACAGGCTTATCAGTCAGGATAAGTTTCATCTGACTGTTGGTCTTCTGAGTCACATTTGGTTGAGGCCTTGTTATGGCCCACCTTAGTGTGCATTTGTTTGTTCTGTTCTTTTAATTTATCAATACACCTAGTTTGTTTTTGTGCAATGGATAAGCTATATTCTCTATGGCAACAGATTATGCCTTTCATGTTTTTCTTTCTGATACATGCACCTAACCCCTTCTTGCATTCTTCAATAGACCAAACTTTGTCTGGATCAATACCAAATTTCTTTGTCAAATCCAATCTAACTGACTCAGTCATTATGGAATCCATTTTCTCTCCTAACAATGACTTGAACTCACTGTCTGTCCATAAAGGGCTAGCTAGTCAATTTTTCTCAGTTGATGGAACTAGCCTAGCATTTCTTCTAACCATTTTGTGGATTTCTTTTGTTACCACACAATCAAAAAATAAACTTCTCTGATCAACAGAGGGTATACTTGTTAACACAGATCAAATCTTGTTAAACTTCTTTGTTACCAACACATCACAAACTATTAGCATGTTATGCTAATCTTCCCTAAAAGAAAAATGCAAAGGATCTTTCACCTTCTTAACTTTTAGAGGATAAAACAAACAAAAACACTAAATCTTCTCTGATCAAAAGAGGCTACACTCGATAACACAGTTAACCTTCCTTACCCAGAGCAAAGGGTAACACAGAAAATATTAGCACGTTACGCTAATCTTCTCTAAAAGGAAATGCAAAGGATCTTTCACCTTCCTAACTTTAAGAGGATAAACACATCCCTGTTCGAACAGAGGTTCACCAATATTGACACGTAATGTTAACCTTCCCTAACTTTAGAGGATACCTTCTCTAGCAATGTAGAGGCTATACTTTCATCTTTAAAATAAACTTTTAAAGGGTAACTTTATTAGCCAGACACTGCAGCTGTCTGATAACTGTTCTCTGACGGCGCAGAGATTTGTACTGGTCTTCAGTGGTTCTTTGAATAGAGTGAAACTCACCAAATCGTTGTTTGTACGGAAAGGATTCCGTCTGGAACTCAGCCAAAAAAAGTTTGTTCTTTGTTGAGCTTTGAAGTTTCAGGAGTCAGTTCTGGAACTCAGTCTTTGTTGAGTGGAGATTTCAGTTCTGGAACTCAGTCTTTGTTGAGTGGAGATTTCAGTTCTGGAACTCAGTCTTTGTTGAGTGGAGATTTCAGTTCTGGAACTCAGTCTTTGTTGAGTGGAGATTTCAGTTCTGTATTCAGGTAAGATTCTCTCTAGAATGCAGTCAGATCTTTGAGCTTGAATTCCAATCTGGATTCAGGTGAAGTTAATTCTATCCGGGTCACGGCACCATCTGTAGTGATCTTTTTCTTTGTAGAAAAGTTAGAAGCTCAGACCAGGAGAGGGTGGAAGTTTTGCAAGCAGAAGTTCTTTATTGCTTGTAGGTAGCTGCAGTCATTCCAACATCGTCTAAATTAAAGTAACTTTACATGGTATATTATAGGCATTTTAAGAGGAGGGACTTCTGGAGGTGGAGATAAATTCAAACAAAGCATGCAAATGTTGTCATGGATACCCGAATAGAGAACAGGAAGCAAATGCGAGTAACAACTTTTATTATAATAATAAGTGCACAGTCACGGGACAAATGGTGGAAACAGTACAAGCCGATGGTGGTGGGTGACGCAGGGACTTCAATGGTCAGGTCCGTGAAGAAGTGCAGAGACGAGAAGACAGTGAGACGACAATAATCCACAAGACGATGAGTAATCCACAGAACAACGGGCAACAGGAACACGAGGCAGGAACACGAGGCAGGAACACGAAGACTGGGTCACCAACACCGACAACATCAAACACAAGACTAGAAGGTACAGTGAATGTGTCTACCGTGACAGTACCCCTCCTCCTAAGAACGCCTCCTGGCGTTCCCAGGCTCCCCTACCTGTCGATTGTAATCATCGATAAGGGAGTGATCCAGGATGTCTCTGGCAGGCACCCAACTTCTCTCCTCCGGACCGTAACCTTCCCAGTCCACCAAGTACTGAAATCCGCGTCCCCTCCGCCTAGAGTCCAGAATGCGGTTAACCGAATATGTGGTCTCCCCATCTACGAGTCGCGGCGGGGGAGGAACCGGGGTAGGCGGATTAATGTGAGAATGAAACACGGGTTTGATCTTTGAAACATGAAAAACGGAATGGACCCTCCTGTACGCAGGGGGTAACTTGAGGCGGACTGCCACCGGACTAATGATCTTGGTGACAGGAAATGGGCCGATAAATTTGGGTGCAAGTTTATTAGAGACGGTGCGAAGAGGAATGTTCCTGGTTGAAAGCCACACTTTTTGACCAACGACGTATACGGGAGGCCTTGACCTGTGGCGATCGGCCTTGGCCTTGGTGCGCGCCCCCACCTGGAGTAGAGTCTCACGGGCTCTAGTCCAAGTGCGGTGACACCTCTGGACGAAGGCGTGAGCGGAGGGGACCGCAACCTCGGATTCCAGACTGGGAAAAATAGGTGGCTGGTAACCTACACTACATTCAAACGGGGATAGGCCCATGGCCGACACCGGTAACGTGTTGTGTGCGTACTCCACCATAGACAGTTGTTGGCTCCAAGAGGAAGGGTTCTTGGAGACCAAACATCGTAACATCCTCTCCAAATCTTGGTTGGCTCTTTCGGTCTGGCCATTGCTCTGGGGATGGAACCCTGAGGACAGACTAACCGTCGCCCCCAGTAACCTACAAAACTCTCGCCAAAATTTGGACACAAACTGGGGTCCCCTGTCGGAGACCACGTCTCTAGGGAGGCCATGTAACCGAAAGACGTGGTCCACGATCGTCACCGCTGTCTCCTTGGCTGAGGGTAATTTGGGCAAGGGAATAAAATGGGCCGCCTTCGAGAATCGGTCCACCACAGTCAAAACTACTGTGTTACCCTGGGAGGGTGGGAGGGCGGTGATAAAATCTAGAGCGATATGGGACCAGGGTCTCGAAGGAACCGGCAGCGGCTGAAGTAACCCGTCTGGAGGTCGATTGGAAGTCTTACCAGTGGCACAGACCGAACAAGCCAAAACAAAATCGTGAATGTCGCGAGCCATAAGTGGCCACCAGAACCGTTGCTTGACTAAAAAGCTAGTGCGATTGACTCCTGGATGGCAAGCCACGTTGGAGCTATGACCCCACTGGATGACGTCCGACCGTAATCCCTCCGGCACAAATAAACGATTCGGTGGGCAACCGGGCGGAGGCGTTACCCCTTCTAAGGCCTTCTCGACTCTCGATTCGACCTCCCATGTGAGTGTGGAAACAAATAGGGTTTCGGGTAAAATGCACTCGGGAGTGGACGGGCGTTCGGAAAAATCAAATATACGAGATAAAGCGTCGGGCTTGATGTTCTTGGAACCCGGACGGTATGAGAGGGAAAAATCAAAACGACCGAAAAAAAGTGCCCACCGAGCCTGCCTGGAGTTCAATCTTTTGGCGGTCCTAATGTATTCTAGGTTCTTGTGATCGGTCCAGACGATAAAAGGTACCCCCGACCCTTCTAACCAGTGGCGCCATTCCTCCAACGCTAACTTGACTGCCAACAACTCCCTGTTACCAATGTCGTAATTACGTTCAGCTGGGGATAGACGATGGGACAAAAATGCGCAGGGATGCATCTTGTCGTCTGTGGAAGAGCGTTGGGATAACACTGCACCTACTCCCACCTCTGACGCATCGACCTCCACCACGAACTGACGTGAAGAGTCAGGGGCGACAAGGATGGGGGCCGAAACGAAGCGGCCTTTAAGTTTGGCAAACACAGCCTCGGCTGTGTCTGACCACCTGAACGTAGTTCTGGGGGAGGTCAAGGCAGTCAGAGGTGCGACTAGTTGGCTGAAGTTGCGAATAAAACGCCGGTAGAAATTGGCGAACCCCAGAAACCTCTGCAGGGCCTTGCGGGAGTCTGGGCTTGGCCAATCCACCACAGCCTTAATCTTCTCAGGATCCATCCGCATTCCCTCAGACGAGACGATGTACCCTAGGAAAGGAACAGACTGTGCATGAAAATCGCATTTCTCCGCCTTGACAAAAAGCCCATTCTCTAGCAACCTCTGAAGCACTCGTCGGACGTGTTGCACATGTTCCTGGAGAGAAGAGGAAAAAATCAATATGTCATCCAGGTAGACATATATGAACTGATCGATCATATCTTGCAACACGTCATTGACCAGTGCCTGGAAAACTGCTGGGGAGTTGGACAGCCCAAACGGCATGACCAAGTATTCAAAGTGCCCCCTAGGGGTGTTAAACGCAGTTTTCCACTCATCCCCCTCCCTGATGCGGACCAAATGATAAGCATTACGCAAATCCAGTTTTGTGAAGATGGATGCTCCCTGTAACCTCTCGAAAGCTGAAGACATCAACGGCAAAGGATAAGTATTCTTTACCGTGATGTTATTCAGCCCTCGGTAATCAATGCAAGGTCGCAGAGAACCATCCTTCTTCCCCACAAAAAAGAACCCCGCCCCCGCCGGAGAAGAGGAAGGGCGAATGAACTTGGTTGCTAGAGAATCAGAAATATATTTCTCCATAGCCTCCCTCTCAGGAATAGAGAGTGAATATAACTTGCCTTTGGGCGGAGACTTACCTGGCAGTAAATCTATCGCACAGTCATAGGGACGATGCGGAGGGAGAGAAGCAGCCCGAGACTTACTGAACACCTCCTTCAGGTCCAGATACTCCGCGGGCACGTTAGACAAATCCCCCGTCTCCTCCTGAAACACAGAAACAGGCACGGACGAACAAGCAGAAACAAGACAAGACTTATGACATTCCTTGCTCCACTCCAGCACAGCTCTATGATGCCAGTCCACTCGGGGGTTGTGTTGGATGAGCCAAGGGTGACCAAGGACGACGGGTGCCAGGGGTGAGTCCAGTATATAGAATGAAATAGTTTCTGAGTGGTTGCCGGATGTGATGAGGGTGATATCTTCAGTGGAAAAGGAAATGGTGGGGAGTTCTTGGCCATTTAGTGCGTGAACAGCGATTCTGTGTGTGAGGGGTTTGAGGGGAATCATGAATTTCTGTGCAAACGTGTGGTCCATAAAATTACCTTCCGCCCCCGAGTCCAGAAGTGCTTGACAGTCGTGCTGGTGGACTGACCATCTTAGTCTTACCGGAAGGAGGGTGGAGGTAGATGTAGACGTAGGTGAGGGCTTCCTGGCGGAGATCCCACCCGATAGTAGCCTCAGATTTACTATCGGGCTTGGCCTTTTACTGGGCAGTTATATGCATAGTGTCCAGCTCCTCCGCAGTACAGGCAAAGGCCCTGGGATCTCCGCCTCTCCCTCTCCTCCCGGGAAAGCCGAGCTCGACCAACCTGCATGGGTTCATGATCGAAAACTGGGCTGACCACGTCCCTGCCGCTGGATCGTGGATCGTTGAATCCTGTGAGCGTGCGGGTGGACGGAGCTCGACGCTCGATCCTTGACAACTGAGCGTCTACCCGCAGCGCGAGATCGATAAGTCCGTTCAGTGTGGTGGGAAGATCCAGGGCGTAGATCTCCTTTTGGACGCGGTCAGCCAACCCATGCAGGAACATGTCCCACTGCGCCTCCTCGTTCCATCCACACTCCGCCGCCAGGGTCCAGAACTCAATTGAGAAATCGGAAACGGATTTCTCACCTTGGCGTAACTCCGCCAACGCCCTGGCAGCTTCTCGTCCTGATACGGCCCGGTCGAAGACCTGTTTCATCTCGGCGGAGAGTGTCCGGAACGAGTTACAGCACGCGTGCTGGCTCTCCCACACCGCCGTTCCCCATAGTGCCGCCTTCCCAGTCAGCAAAGTCAACACGAAGGCTACCTTGGCTGGTTCTGTGTTGAAAGTGCGAGGTTGCAGTGCGAAGTGCATGTCGCAGCGGGCCAAAAACGCTCTGCAGTGAGCCGGCTCCCCAGAGTAGGCTTCTGGGCTGGGTAGGCGAGGTTCTGACTGGGCGGGGTTCTCTGGTGGTGTGGGGGGAACGGCTGGTGCGGGTTGCGCAGCGGGACCACGTAGGCGTTGGATCTGCTGGGTGAGCTCGGACACCTGCGTCACCAGGGCTTGTACTGCGCGACCCGTGTCGCCGATCTCTCTTTCTTGTGAGTCCATTCTCCGAATGCTGTGGTGAATGAACTCCTCCAGGGTCGATGAAGACGCGCTCGCTGCTTCCATTCCACGGTCAGATCGTTCTGTCATGGATACCCAAATAGAGAACAGGAAGCAAATGCGAGTAACAACTTTTATTATAATAATAAGTGCACAGTCACGGGACAAATGGTGGAAACGGTACAAGCCGATGGTGGTGGGTGACGCAGGGACTTCAATGGTCAGGTCCGTGAAGAAGTGCAGAGACGAGAAGACAGTGAGACGACAATAATCCACAAGACGATGAGTAATCCACAGAACAACGGGCAACAGGAACACGAGGCAGGAACACGAGGCAGAAACACGAAGACTGGGTCACCAACACCGACAACATCAAACACGAGACTAGAAGGGACAGTGAATGTGTCTACCGTGACAAATGTAGTACGAACACACCCTACTCTGAGGGCATTACCAATCCAATGGAATCAGCATAACTATTCAAATGCGTATAGTGGCCAGGAACTCTGGTTCCAAGAGCCATCTCAGAGCCATTAAAGAATGTCTCAGTGATCAGACTCATTTAACTTACAATGGAGAAAACAGGATTTGCCAGATTCTCTTGCTGGAAACTGTTTCACAGCTGATATCATTTACCATCCTAACCTGAAATGCTAACTTCAACAAACAGAACTTTCTCAGTTTATATATGATAGTATTAGAAGTTAGATTAAACCTTTTAATAAACTTGTATTCCTTCAAGGGACAAGGGAATATCTCAAGCCATTTATTTCTGGATCGAAACTCTCAGTACTCGTGTCTCAAATGTTTCGGGAACCTCTAGTTACGATACATCTAAATGCTGTTTCAGCTTGGAGAAATGGAAAGCGTGTTTTTTTTTCTTCTTTTTTTTCTAGGTAGGTGGCCAACAATAGGTTGTTGCAGATTTTGGCCTAGGCCAGTGGATTTCAACCTATTCTTATTTAAATAGGTGACTTAAGTTAATTAGTAGAGTACTCTGTGATCTGAGTTGGGTGTGTCCAATAAGGGAAATAAGCAGAACGTGAAGGGTATGCTTCTGAAGTAGTTTGTGGATTCAAGTTTTAAGCATATGCTTGTCCAACACAAAGACATCTGAGCAAAAGAGGGTATGCACGACTCTGGTGGGACTCGAACCCACAACCTTTGAATATCTCCATTCACAATCTAGAAGTCCAATGCGCTATCCATTGCGCCACAGAGCCACAAAAGACAAAATTTAAGACGCTATTGCATGCACATCACTTCTTAGATTTCCACATTTTGTGCAGATGCACACTGTTCAGCATGCAAAGATTTACATATGTAAAAGATTAAGTGAGCGGTGCCCACATCCTGTGGCATAGGCACTGCTGCGATTCGAACCCAGGATCTCCTGTTTACTAGACAGGCGCTTTGACCAACTAAGCCACAGCGCCACTTGCTGAACCTTCTACAATGTGTTGCTATAAAAAGTCTAAAAGAGGTAGCAGGTCAGGAAAATAGCTGATTACATCATGAAAGAGGTTAGGGGATTATTTCCAAAACCCGAGGGGCATTCAGGGCTCTGTTGAAGAAAGAGGGAATATCTGAAACTCTCAATACGTGTTTCTGAAATGTTTTTGGAACCTCCAGTTACAATACATCTAAACTCTGTCTCAGCTAGGAGAAATGGAAAGCAATCTCTGCTATGCTTTCAGCTGATCTGAAAGACAAAATCCAGAAAGCTTTTCATGAATTATATATTCATATTTGTAAAGACTGTTTTGAATACATCCAGAGGCTGGATCTCAACAATAGGAAGTAGCAGATTCTGGCCTAAGCCAGTGGTTTTCAAAACATTCTCGAAACCTCCCAGACGCTATACATTTTCGTTATTTACCTTATTTCAAAAGGGTTAATTGAGCTACTTAGAAGAGTACTCTATGATCTGACGTGGGTGTGTCCAATAAGGGAGATGAGCAGAATGTGAAGGGTAGGCTTCTGAAGTAGTTTGTGGACCCCAGTTTTAAACATATGTCTGACTCACAGAGACATCAGAGCAAAAGAGGCCACTGACTATTCTGGTGGGACTCAAAACCACAACCAGGGAATTTCTCCATTCGCATCCCAGAAGTCCAAAGTTCTATCCATTGTACCATAAAATGACACACTTCAGGGAAGTATTGCATGCGCAGCACTTCTTAGTTTTTCCAGTTTTGTGCAGGTAAACACAGTTCGTCATGCAAAGACTTTCATATGTGAAAAGGTTAAGCACTCCCATATCCTGTGCCAAAGGCACTGCTGGGATTTGAACCCAGGATCTCCTGTTTACGAGACAGGCGCTTTGACCAGCTAAGCCACAGATCAGTGAAATTTGTTGGTAAAACAAGTCTAAAAGAGGTAGCACATCAGGAAAACAGCTGATCACGCCATGAAAGAGGTCCCTTAGAGGTAAGAGGATTGTTTCCAAAACACGAGGGCCTTTCACGCCTCAAGGGAATGTCTGAACTCATTTAATTTTGGCTCTACACTCTCGATAGTTATGCCTAAAATGTTTCCTGAGCCTTCTTCTGATATGAAATGGCAAAATCCAGAAAGTTATCCATGTATTATTCTTCATATATGTAAAGACTTTGTTTGTACAAATATCCATAGGCTTGACCATATCAATAGGTAGTAGCAGATTTCAGGCCTAAGCCAGGAGCTTGCAAACCATTCTTGAAGCGCATCTGCACCACATATATATATATATATTTTATTATCTCTCTCATTTAATACAGGTGAATCAAATAATTGATTGATAAGTAACGTACTCGACGATCTGACTTGGGTGTGCTCAATAAGGAAAAGAAGAAAAATGTGTTGCGTAGGCTTCTGAAAAAGTTGGAAAACCCCAGCTTTAAGCAAATGTCAGTCTGGTAAAGACGTCTGTGCAAAGGGACACCATTCGTGACTCTGGTGGGACCCAAAAAACGACAACCTTTTTAAAACCTTCATTTGCAACCGAGAAGTCCAGCATGTCAGGAGAATAGCTGATTACATCATGAATAGGTCCCTTTGAAGTTACAGGATTATTTCCAAAACCTGAAATGTGTGCAGGCTTCTGTTGAGGGACAAGGGAATATCTCAAGCCATTTATTTCTGGATCGAAACTCTCAGTACTCGTGTCTCAAATGTTTCGGGAACCTCCAGTTACGATACATCTAAATGCTGTTTCAGCTTGGAGAAATGGAAAGCGTGTTTTTTTTTCTTCTTTTTCCTCTAGGTAGGTGGCCAACAATAGGTTGTTGCAGATTTTGGCCTAGGCCAGTGGATTTCAACCTATTCTTATTTAAATAGGTGACTTAAGTTAATTAGTAGAGTACTCTGTGATCTGAGTTGGGTGTGTCCAATAAGGGAAATAAGCAGAACGTGAAGGGTATGCTTCTGAAGTAGTTTGTGGATTCAAGTTTTAAGCATATGCTTGTCCAACACAAAGACATCTGAGCAAAAGAGGGTATGCACGACTCTGGTGGGACTCGAACCCACAACCTTTGAATACCTCCATTCACAATCTAGAAGCCCAATGCGCTATCCATTGCGCCACAGAGCCACAAAAGACAAGCTTTAAGACGCTATTGCATGCACATCACTTCTTAGATTTCCACATTTTGTGCAGATGCACACTGTTCAGCATGCAAAGATTTACATATGTAAAAGATTAAGTGAGCAGTGCCCACATCCTGTGGCATAGGCACTGCTGGGATTCGAATCCATGATCTCCTGTTTACTAGACAGTTGTTACAATGTTTTGTTAAGGCTTATATCATTCTTTCATTCTAATGGAATGTCTTGTTAATGCTAATGTAATGTTTTACATGACATTCCTTGAATCTTGTGTCATGACACTCCACCCCATGCCCCCAAACCCATGACATTTCATTCCAAGAAATTTCCAAGAATCCTTGCCATGAAATTCTACTACATCTTCTTCCGGTAAACATCACAACATGTTATTTCGTGAAATTCAGTTGAATCCGATTCAATCAACATGTCCATTTTTTCTGAAATGTCATGACTTGAAATTCCAAGTGCCATAGAATCCCATACATTGCACTAAAGTGTTACTTTAAAGGTCATGTACTGCAGGTCAGTGTTACTTTAATGTTTGGTTAATTCTAGCATGAACTGAATTGCAGTGCTTTGTCAACATTACTGCATTTCTGGAAAAACTTGCCAGAGGGTTAAAGACTCTAGCTTGGGCCCACAGCCAAAGGTTAGGTTTGTCAGAAGTGGGATTAGAACCCATGCCTCAAGGGGAGACTGCGACCTGAACGCAGCGCCTTAGACCGCTCAGGCATCCTGACATGCCAGCCAGTGATGAGCAGCATTTTTGCACCTACACAGAATGGCAGATGATCTAGAATCTAGGGCTTCACCGCTCACCCGTGTCACAGCACATGCCTCATTGGCGCAGTTAGGCAGCACGTCAGTCTCATAATCTGAAGGTCCTGAGTTCGAGCCTCACACGGGGCAGAATGGTGCTTTTTGATACACGGGACCGTGTAAATAAATGAGCTGCTTTCTGTATTCCCTTTTATGCCTTTGTCCATTTCTTCATATGCACTGTAATTGAAATCCAGTGTTTTTTTAAGACTAATGTTGAACAAATGCAGTAATTGTATTACTCTCATATTCATGTCATATGTGTTGGTGTTGTTACAATGTTTTGTTAAGGCTGATATCATTCTTTCATTCTAATGGCATGTCTTGTTAATGCTAATGTAATGTTTTACATGACTTTCCTTGAATCTTGTGTCATGACACTCCACCCCATGCCCCCAAACCCATGACATTTCATTCCAAGAAATTTCCAAGAATCCTTGCCATGAAATTCTACTGCATCTTCTTCCGGTAAACATCACAACATGTTATTTCGTGAAATTCAGTTGAATCCGATTCAATCAACATGTCAATTTTTTCTGAAATGTCATGACTTGAAATTCCAAGTGCCATAGAATCCCATACATTGCACTAAAGTGTTACTATAAAGGTCATGTACTGCAGGTCAGTGTTACTTTAATGTTTGGTTAATTCTAGCATGAACTGAATTGCAGTGCTTTGTCAAAATTACTGCATTTCTGGATAAACTTGCCAGAGGGTTAAAGACTCTAGCTTGAGCCCGCAGCCAAAGGTTAGGTTTGTCAGAAGTGGGATTCGAACCAACGCCTCCAGGGGAGACTGCGACCTGAACGCCAGCTGCCAAAGGATAGTCCGTCAAAATGGGCATAATGTTGAACAATGTTGAACGCCACAGCCAATCACGTCGACGCGCTATAACATTTGCAGCCAATTAGAGAGCGCCATTCTCGACATTATAACATCTGCAGCCAATCAGAGACCGCCATTCTTGACTTTTTCCTTATCATTTTCGACATTTGACCAATCAGAGTACAAGGAAATGTCGATGGCACGTTTATGCTTAGCACCGCTAGGAGGAGGAGTCAGCAAGCTAGCCAAGTGTCAATCAAGTTGCCGAACTGAGCCGAAGGTGTACGAAGTAATGACATATCCTGAGGGGCGTGTCAGAGGTCAAAAAGTTCAGACGTCGAGCATCACTGTCACGGAGGTCAGGCAGCATCATTTTAACGGAGGACTGCGAAACTTATTTTTCGGTAACTTTAACTGTATTTTCGGACAATGTAATTTTATATTTGTATATAATTGTATACTATATTATAATTGTAAATATCGGGTGTGCTTTTTTTAAAGAAATAATTTGTATTATAGTAGTTTTGTTCAAAACGATATAACCTAACCGTTAGCCCCCCAACAAAAAAATGTCTGGCAAAAAATCCCATAAAGCCATGTCAGATACTGACTGGATTGCAAGGCTAAAACAGTTTGCCAGCACAGGAGTTTGGCCATCAAATGAGGGTAACAGGCCAGCTCCTCGACAGAAAAAGTGGCATGACGTGTACCAAAGGGTGAGTGTGCTTTTGTCACCTTTGCATGATGTAATAATTGTAATCCTAATCATTTAATTCAATGTCATCATTATTTATAGATATGTATGTAGATAATGTTGCAGGTATTTGAGATTTATGTTTATTTATGTAAAAAAAAACTTTTTTTTGCACTGGGAGGATGTTGAGTGAATGGATGTTTTTTTGAAGGTGTGAAATGTTCCTCTCTTGTTCTTTTAAAGGAGGATACAAACTTTACTCACTCTTTATCTCTAATTTTACAGTTTGTATCTCCTCTTCAAAGAACATGAATAAAAATAAATGACACACTACAATAAATTAATGTGGCATTCATACTGATAAGTTAGAAATGCATGTATTCTATATTATATGTGTGATAATGTTTACAGATTGAAAGATGTCCGATGCAGTCTCGCGGCCAGACAACCTTGCTCGGAGCGGTCCCAAAGTGCATATGTGGTTTTCACACTCAAAAGGTAACAATGTAAAGATGTAACTTGTATTTTTTTTATATATATATAATTTACTGAACAAATTCTTCTCGTTCAACAATTATTGTAGCCTATGTATTTTTGTGGTTGTCTTAAGCAGGCCACAGCCTCTATTGGACAAGCACCAAGGGTTGTTGAACAACGGTCTGCCGCTACTGGACCAGCACAGGAGGTCATGGCGCAGAGTCAGCGTCAGCTCCCACCCCAGCCTACTTCTAAAATTATACCAAGTTTGTCAAAGGTAATAACATTTTTTTTTATATAATTGCAGTTTTAATATACGTTTAGTATAAAGGTTTAAGTTCAGTGGAAATGGCTGGTATGTTTTTACACCTACCTGCCAGCTGTGACACCTTGTACAGGGGCGGCTGTAGTCTGCTTATCGGTCAGTTTCACTGTCTCAGGTTGGTTGAGATCAAGTAAAATGGTGAAAGAACAATGTAACCTATGTGATCTCTCTTTCTTCTCTGGGCTCTGCTCTTGCATTCTCCTCTTCCTCTCTAATTGGGCTTTGCCATTATGGGTTAATGGACACTCACGTCCTTCATGGCATCTCTCTTGATTTTTCCAACTGGCTACTGAAGCTACGTCTTTCATTCTGTATTTCTCAGGTAACATTCCACTTATGCACAATTAATTATACACGTATTATTAATTAAGTCATCATGAATCTGCTTTGTTGCCATTTCAAGGGTAACCTTCATTACTGTTAATAAACGCTTTCTCTTACAAACTATGTGCAAACTATTTTTGATTTTAAGTCATTTTTAAAAGGTACTTGTTAAATTACTATATACTCACATTCTAGCAATACCTTCCCAAACATTTTTCTATTCTAACTGTGCTTATTTCAATCTGTATAAGTAGTAGAGTGTGGTAATACACAGACAAAAAAATAAGTTAAAGAAAGAAAGCAGGTCCTTTAGTTATATAATGAATGATAGGATCAATAGATATTTTCTCATTTGACATTTTATTATATTTTTGGCCAATGTGCTGTTACAATTCAATTTGTATTTTCATTGAAATTGTTTTGCCCTTTTTTAGTTTACCAAGCCAAGATTTGGTGGGTCCCACATTGCTGCTGCAAAGCCAAATCTGAGTGTGGCTAGGAGACCATCTCAGGCTGTTGACCAACCCAGCGCAGCAGTGTCCAGTGCCCCTACACCAAGCCCCACTGTCTCTGTAAGTACTGGCATAATCCACATTGCATTCTAAGACAAATTCCACATCTGTGCACTTTTTAGAAACTTGCATTCTAAGACACATTCCAGCTGTGCACTTTTTAGAAATATATTTTGTATGCAGGAAATCTTATCATAATGAATTAAGAGCAATACTATACAGTTTTCACACAATATGCAGTCAGTGAACACATTTCCACAATGCTTACATTTTCGTAACAGACAAGCTATGCCTCCCAACAAAATTATGGATTGTTTTTGTAGTATTTACAAATGTTAACACACACCACCCCACAATAGCAAAAACAATATTCCAAACCTTAGATACAGTATAAAAACCTCTGCTTCTTCAATGATATCAGTTCAAAAACAATATATCTCAGCTGATAATAAACAAACAATTGAATAATTGACACACACCTGATTTATGTTGGGTAAATTGGGCCAACCATAGCTGATTCCAGTCTGGCTTAGACTCAGTGGCAGGGGTTATTTTTTTCTGTTACATTGACACTTATACAGTAAAAGGAGGACTTTGAGGAGTGATGTTTTTGGAAACAGAAAAAGACAAACACTGTAATGTCTGGACGAGGAAGAGTAAGAGCAAGGGGCCCAGGGAGAAGAGCAGGCCCAGTGAGAGGTGCAGTGAGAGATGCAGTGAGATGTGCAGTGAGATGTGCAGTGAGAGGTGCAGTGAGATGTGCAGTGAGATGTGCAGTGAGATGTGCAGTGAGAGGTGCAGTCAGAGATGCAGTGAGATGTGCAGTGAGAGATGCAGTGAGAGGTGCAGTGAGATGTGCAGTGAGAGGTGCAGTGAGAGGTGCAGTGAGAGGTGCAGTGAGATGTGCAGTGACAGATGCAGTGAGAGGTGCAGTGAGATATGCAGTGAGAGGTGCAGTGAGAGGTGCAGTGAGAGATGCAGTGAGATGTGCAGTGAGATGTGCAGTGAGAGGTGCAGTGAGAGATGCAGTGAGATGTGCAGTGAGAGGTGCAGTGAGAGATGCAGTGAGATGTGCAGTGAGAGGTGCAGTCAGAGATGCAGTGAGATGTGCAGTGAGATGTGCAGTGAGATGTGCAGTGGGAGGAGCAGGGCCAGGGAGAAGAGCAGGCCTAAGGAGAGGGCAAGGTAGAGGTGTAAGAATGTGTGGTGGTGGCATTCCAAGGGCTGCAAGAATAGTAGTCAGTGATGAAATTCGTGCCACTATCATTGACCATGTAATCAAAAACGGTCTTTCGCTAAGAGAGGCTGGTAAACAGTAAAGGGAAAAAAAACTGATTTGCTTTTTACTGGAATACTGTACATGTGGACATACAGTTCCCAACCAATAAATTTAGTGTAAAAATGGTGGATTGCATGTTTTGTATGCAAATACCTGTAAAACTGAAACACAAAAGTCTATGAAGTTTTTGTAATACAATAGCCAGTATTTTGAAACCTGGTGTACTTTGATTGACTGCATGTACCTTGTGAAGTGAAAACAAGTGTTATTCTTTGACAGAATAATTTCATTCTGAGTCAGATTTCCAGTGTTTTGGTAAAGTTAGTGTGTGCAGAGAAAGATGTGTTCTATTTTGAAATGAAGAGTTA
This sequence comes from Siphateles boraxobius, assembly GCF_051911475.1. Lineage (NCBI taxonomy): Eukaryota > Metazoa > Chordata > Actinopteri > Cypriniformes > Leuciscidae > Siphateles > Siphateles boraxobius. Next base: position 2,377,967 of record NW_027509186.1, on the reverse strand, counting down.
GTATATATTTACAGTTTTTTTCAATTGTTTACACGCAATTTTGAAAACCGGGTTCTTTTTTTCAAAATGTAATCACAATTATCCAAACACCACACTCAATTGGCATAATTCCTAGATTGTTTGGAAAATGACACACTTCTGTCAAAACATACACACTTCAGTCAAAAGATATACACATATTTGTGAAAATGCTATTAGTTTTCATTTAACCAACACAGTCCTCAATGATCAGACACTATTGTAACCAGTTTCACACTGCTGTGATAAATAAAAAACACATTTGTAAAAATACTATTTTTAGGAAATAGCATGTGCTAGATTTTTGGCCAGACATTGTTATGTAAGGGATAATTTAGATGAAAAAAAAAATTGTGACAAACAAACAACATTCTTCATGATTAGTTTGAGATATAGGGAGAATGTACACAAATAGGCCTACTATAAACTTACCAAGCACTGCACAACACTGATTTCTGCAGACTCATATTTCAAGTATTTATTTACAGTATTTCTTACCATAATCAGTTACAGTAATCAACCAACAATGAAATCAATGAAAAAAATAAAATCTGTAGACAAATTAAAATTACTGCATGAAGTACATACAGTTTGACTCTGAAGAAAAACTGCTGTAAAAGCAACAAGAATACTGTAATTATTCAGTTACAGTATCAACCAGAGATTTGGTTGAACTCTTTGTCCAGCTTCCATCGGTGTCAGTCCATGGTCCCTCTACCTCCTTCACCTCTTCCTCTACCTCCTTCTCCTCTTCCTCTACCTCCTTCTCCTCTTCATCTACCTCCTTCACCTCTTCCTCTACCTCCTTCTCCTCTTCCTCTACCTCCTTCATCTCCTCTTTGAGCCCCCCCTCTTATTCTCACTCTTCTTCTTCTTCTTCTTCTTCTAGCTCCTTCCATTTTTGTTGAAGACAGGTGAACTCACCTGCTGCCTTTTATAGCACTCCTGAGTGATGCGTTTTCAAATTAGCACATGTGTGCTTCCACGCCTGATGGATGTGCATATCCAATTCATTCATTAGTGTGGTAAATGGCAATCCGGGGCTTTGTAATGACAAGGAAGTAACCTCACAATCCTTATCTGTGTCTAAGGTGTGAAAATGTGTGTAGAGTTTTACAAATCACCGTGTGTAATGTTTTGCTATAAGGGTAAGGCAGACATTGTGTGTAATGTTGTGCAAATCTGCGGAGGGGTTTTGCTCATTGGAGTAGAATTTTGCAAATTGTGTGGACATTTTTATTTTAGTGTGTAAACAATCATAAAAATCTGTAACAAAATGTGTTATTGAGAAGAAAATTATCCATTTGGCCAATTGTGTTTTGTTGGTGTGAGTCTGTGTTAAGAGTTTAGGAAAAAGTATCTGAAGTATGGGTAAGCGCTTGTTAGCGATTGAAAAAAACTGTAAATACTTTTGAAAACAGATTCAAATAAGCGGCAATCCTAAATTGCAATATTATTTCCCAAAATTACTGTTTTTGACTGTATTTTAATCATATTTCAAAAACAAAAAGAATCTTACTGAACATAGACCTTTAAACAGTATAGTATAATTCCATCTAGGATTAGTTAAAATTATTGGACAGTTATGACTGTTTCTTTCTCTTGTTATATATGCAACATATATTATATTTCATTGCATGTTGTCTCGGTAAGAAATTTCAAATTTTATTGGTCCAAAATAATTGAATTTGCATATTACCTGTCACAACTCACACAAATTAGTGCTAGCAGCTGACACAATTCTGAAAACTATTGGAACAAATGTATACATTTTATTCTATAACCTTAAGTACGTATTTGACATCCAATATTTTCTATTTTATATGAGGGTAGTCTTGGATAGATAAAGTGGTAATTAAATAAATGACCTGCTAGACTAAATGTTTTGTCTTTTTCATTCACAGACTACTCCTTCGGGGGCATTACTGCAAGATGCATCTCTAGTTCGATTGCATCGTTTGTGGTCGGACACTTTGCCACCAGAGGATCACAGGTGGATTGCCAGCAGGCTTTTTAAAATGGGGCCCAAGGGAAAACCAGAGCTTCGAGACAACCTACAGCTCTGGTATTACCCACCACAACCAGCACTTATTTACAACCAGGCTCCAGCTCCAGACAGATTTTTTGTCATGCTCTGTTGCTGTGGATGCCGTACAAGCTGTGGAAGATCAAGGCTCTCTGTCCCAATTCTGCCTGCGGGCAGCATCAGCTGACTGGAGGCGGTCTGCACAAAAGGGCACGGCAGGTTCTGGACATCGATAGGATGTACAACATGGTCACAGAAACCCTCATCTGTACCAAGTGTAAAGCCTCGCATGTGTCCTGGAGTCAGACTGTCCTGCAACAGCTGGATCTGGGCAATCGCTCTGAATTTCGGGTCATCCTCACGCGGAAGTAAGGGCACTTTAATTCCACATCCAGTTGATAGCCCATCATCACATATGTTTGCAAATACTTTACAAATCAATTGTGTAAAATATATGAATGTGTGGATTTAGCTTTTCCTAAGGTATGCCTGTGATATGAGAGTCATTCGGCTCCTGCGTGAGCGTGGCCTAGGCAACAGTCCCGTGTCATCAAACAGCTGCGTGAGAACCACAGTGAGGAGTGGCTCCAGCGTATGGCCCGGTACACCACCCAATGTGTGGACTTCCTCAAACGACCCGGGGTGTTGCAAATACAATTCCAGGAACCCCCAGAGCCTACAGTGGTCCCAAGCTGCAAGTGGCTGCTCACCGTGTACAGCCAAGACATCCTGACAAGGCTGGATGAAATCCATGCAAGGATAACATCTACGTATGGTTCAGTCTTGAAGATGGATTCCACTAAAAAGGTTAGCAGGGGATTTTTGTTAATTTATGGTGTTTACTGTTATATCATTATCAGAGCATGAGTATCATATTCTACATGGTGTGATGTTTCATTGCATTGCATGCTTCCTGTCATCTACTGCAGATCACTAAGAAGCTGGCTGGGACGGCAAGGGGAACGGGACTCTGGCTTACCACTGTTGGCAATGAGTTTGGTCAGGTGCTCATGAGTGTGCTGACAGCACAGGAAGGAGCAGGACTGGACATGATGGTCGATGGTCTGGTGAAAAGTTACCAGCAGGCCAGTGTGGATCCACCTGCTGTTTTGTACGTGGACTGTGGCTGCTGCACTGATGTGGGTGAGACCAAGCTGAAAACCAGATTCAGAGGGTGGCCTGATCTCATGATTCGCTTGGACATCTGGCATTTTATGCGAAGGATTGCCATGGTGTGTACAACTGATGCCCATCAGCTGTATCCCATCTTCATGTCACGGCTGTCAGCGTGCATTTTTGAGTGGGATGCGGCTGATGTTTCTATGCTTCGCAAAGCAAAGAGAGAGCTGTTGATATCCCAGGGTTGGCCTGCGCTGACAGATGAAGATGTCAACAAGCATCTTACCAGGAATGAGCTGGCACTCCATTGCCGGAGGAGGACCTGTGGAGAGGAGACTACCATCCTTCTCCTTGAGCGGCTGCTTACAGAGCTCCTGAGCAGCAAGGGCAAAGACTCCCTGGGTGTTCCTCTCCTGGACCGAGAAAGGATGGAGCACATCTGGAATGTCCAGAAGAAGCATGTGAAATGCATTCAAGACCCCCCTGGTGTTGTGCTCTATACAGAGACAGGGAGCCTAAACAAGGGAGGTGTGCTTCTGAAGACCTACAGATGTGCCAGAGGCTCCACTTCTCTCGAGTCCTTTCATTTACACCTGAACCGTTTCATCCCAGGTATTGTCTTTGTCACACACACTGTGCAGGTGTAAAGAAAGAGCATTAAGTGTTTTTGTGTGTTCCTTTAACACCTCCTAAACACTGTTGTGTCTATTTACAGGGACCAGTGCAAACAGTCTGAACTTTCAGATTTATCTGCTGGAGGGTCTACACCGGTGGAACCAGGACCGGGAGGCTGCTTCCCTGTCATCGGAGCCATCAGCTTTGCGCAGCTACACAGGAGAACTTGTTCACTGTGTAAACGGCAATTATGAAAAGCTGTTTGGCAGGAAAGTGGTTCCCACGTTTTGTCCCCCTGCATGTTACACCGGTGAGAATTGTTTTATATATTTTTTATTTTATCAACTTGCAATTTCTGTGTAACCTCCGTCTATATGTCAGATTTAACCCTATAGAGTCGATTGTATCATAATTGATATGCAAGTTTCTAAAGGACTCTAAATGATCAACATGATCAAAAATTTTTAGGAAACATGCCCTCTGTCGTCTGATTGATTATAGTCTTTTAGTATAATTGTAAAAGTGTCCACCTTCAGCTCGTGCTTCACGTTTCTTTTCATTGTAAAACCTTTACTGATTTTATAAAGTAATTGTAAGAATAACTTTTATATTGTTAGTAATATTTAATGACTAGTTACTAGACTGAAGCAGCTTGGGTTCACTTGATTAGAAAATCATGTTACATGTAAATATCAAAATGATCATCAGACTTTTCTCTCAATCATCATTGTATTGCATTTCATTTCATGTTTTGCCCCCATAATTAAACGTGTTTGGCCTCTTAATAAAACTGTTTTGTTTTTTTTCTCCTTGACGATGAGCTCTATATTCTCACACTATATGAGCTACTACAAAAGCCTAATGTATCAAATATGATACACAACATTCTATTTAATTTCCGTTTGTTTATTGTTTTTATTTCAGGTGAGCTCATTGGAGTGCAGTATCTGTTCCAGCAGACTGGTCAGGCACTGCAGGACATGAATCCTGACTCTGAGCAGACAGCAGAGCTCATTGAGGACCTCAGTGTGGAGGAGCGAGATGAAGATGAGGGCTTCTGTGACATCAGCGAGGATCACACAATAGCAGATCCGGAGGCTGTTCTGTCACCACCCTCTTCCACACTGACACTGGGTTCTTCCACCCTGGTCACCAGCAGTGCCACACCTGTACTGGGCTCCACATCCCCTTCACTGGTCCCTGACCCCAAACTTGTCCTCACACAGTCTCCTTCATCACCTGGACCCTCAGGGACTGCTGTCACACCTGTTCCCTCTGAAACATCTGTTTCAACTCTCCCCTCAGAGCCAGAGGATGCTGGTCAGGATGATGATGAAGAAGAGACGGTAAATACTACTCCTTTGTATGTCTTTCAAATTAACTAGAATAATTATGATGAATTAACATCCAGTGCTTTAAATCCAGACTTTCCACATATTTTACATTTAAAAGTACAGCCTAAATTCATTTGTAAGCTGCAAATACACATCAAGTCAAGTCATCTTTATTTATTTGGTGCTTTGTAAAATGTCAAGAATGGCGCTCTCTCTGCTTTGTACTATACAGTGCTTTACGGTGATAAACAGGAAAATAACACAATCAGTTATGGAATTATGCATTAGACAGATGTGATGTAATAATTGTATTGCATGTTTGTGTTTTTTAATAGGCTGTTGACTACCAAAATATCCCGGGTTATCAACATGTGGACCAGCTGGCAGAATATCTGGTGGATCTCCGGGACCACACAGCCCTCAGCCTGACCAACCAGGAAGCCAACACCATAATTGCTCTTTGGCAGAACCTGGATGACCGGGACAAGGAACGGGTGGTGTATGACAGTCGATGCCGAAAGAGACTGCTGAGTGGACGCTTCAAGGTCCCGAAGAAGCCCACTCACCCTGGTGTAGAGAGCACCACCAGATGTGTGCTGGGTGCAAGCAGCGCACCTGCTCAGTGGCCTGACTGTTGCCGTCTGCTGGAGACCATCTTCATCAGACTTTGCACTGTCCACCCAAGCCCCAAAAGAAAAGGCAAGGGAGCCCTGTCAAGATTGTCTCTGATCCTGCAAGACTATCGCAGGATAAGGCAGCTTGTACTGGCAACAGCTTGGTGATGGGAGGAACATCCATGCAGCTGGTGGAGGTTAACCAGAACACCCTGATTCAGTGGTATAACAAAAGACAGAAAAAGCAGGAGCTGTCTGTGCTGCTTCAGGGCATTCAGTTGCCTCAGCCCCTCCCTGAAGCTCATGAGCCTCTCCAGGTAGCCAAACGTCTACGGACTGAGCCAGAACAACCAGGGGAGCAGCACCAGTACAAGCTACCAGAGAGCACAGCTGGTCAGGCAAAGCAGAGGCAGACTTCTGTTGGGCGACCCCCTCTCAGACCCAAGGCACCAGCGCAGAGTCAGACGTTGCTGACACCATCTGCATCTGGAGCATCACTGCAGATGGTACCAAATATACTTATACCATCAGCACCAGGTTTCCAGGGTGTGCCAATGTTCCAGGCTGTGCCAATGTTCCAGGGTGTGCCAATGTTCCAGGGAGTGCAAATGATCCAGGGCATCCCAATGGCCCAGGGGGTGCAAATGATACAGCCACTGTTACAGCCAACAGCTGTACAGGGCACCCGCTTACCCGCTTCAACAGCTGCCAATCCAGACGCCATGCCCAAGAGACCCTACAGGAGAACCGTAGAGGCCAACACTTGCAAAAAATGTGGGCAATTTAAAACAAGTGCAACAGGACATAGCCAGTACAGGGGCAGGGTGTACTGCCCACAGACTGAGACTGTTTCAAAAGAGGTGTGGTTAGAGGAAATGCGGAGAACCATTTCCAAATAATGTATATATTTTCATGTATATAGCATCATGTATATAGTGTGAAACAGCATCCCACCTGCAACTTATTTGAATGGCCTGTTCGTCCACGGCAAATCTAAGTGACAGCCCGTGGCCCTGCCCATTGACCACAGAGAGCCTATTTGTCCCACTGACCGCCTATGTGACCACGAATAGCCTATGTGTCCCATCAGAAGAACTATGCATTATTAGACTTAAAATGGCATGTCCATGGACAGCTTACAGGGACTCTGTCAAATAAGTTAAAGGTGGGATGCTGTTTTCGACTTTTTTGGAGCGGGTGAGTTCTTGGAAACTATGGGTGAGTTTTTGGAAAACTCAAATTTGTGAGGTCAAACCTACTGTAAACCACACTGGGTACACAATACAACACACTGATGTACATTAAAGCTATTAATTATGCATAGTTAGCCTAAAAATGGACTGTCCACGAACAGCCTATTTGGATCCTGTCAAATAAGTTACAGGTCGGCACAGGAAGGTGTCCTCAGACATCCTATTTGGACCCTGTAAAATAAGTTACAGGTGGACAAAGTAAGGGCCCACCTGTAACTTATTTGACAGGGTCCAAATAGGCTGTACGTGGTCAATGCATTAATAGGTCATATTTCATAATTACAGTGGTTTTATAAGGTGAAACCTACTGTACACCACACTGGGGACACAATACAACACACTGATGTACATTAAAGCTATTAATTATGCATAGTTAGCCTAAAAATGGACTGTCCACGAACAGCCTATTTGGTCCCTGTCAAATAAGTTACAGGTGGGCAAATTAAGGGCCCACTGTAGCCTAAAAATGGACTATCCACGAACAGCCTATTTGGTCCCTGTCAAATAAGTTACAGGTGGGCAAATTAAGGGCCCACTGAAGCCTAAAAATGGACTGTCCACGAACAGCCTATTTGGACCCTGTCAAATAAGTTACAGGTGGGCAAAGTAAGGGCCCACATGTAACGTATTTGACGGAGTCCAAATAGGTTGTCCGTGGTCAATGCATTAATAGGCCATAATTCATAATTACAGTGGTTTTTTGTGGTCAAACCTACTGTACACCACACTGGGGACAGAATACAACACACTGATGTACATTAAAACTATTAATTATGCATAATTAGCCTAAACATGGACTGTCCACGGACAGCATTTAGGGCACCCGTCAAATAGGTGACAGGTGGGATGCTGTTTTTGACTCTAACTTACTTAACGGGGTACTACGGACCCCAGTCTTTGTGGACCGTCTGAGGGGACCCTGAGGGGCCACAGATTTCAAATTGGAGCCATTCGGAGCTATTGGGACCGTTCCGTGGGGATGTCCACCAAACGCCTATGAAAATGAATGGGATAAGTTGCATGTGTCAGTGGCTCCCGCGCGGCCCCCGGGGGTCCGAGGGGCCCCAAACTCGACAAAAAGTTGCGTCACGTGGCCCTCTGCGACAGACCGAGCGGGCTAGGTCGAGACATGCCAAGTTTATTTTTAGCTATTTTTTATGCACCTCTCTGTCTCCCATTGATCTCTATGGGAGCATGTGTCTGCTAGGGTTAATTCAGCAGTTAGGATTAGAGGGCCTCCTAGGCTCGGGAAGCATCTAGAGCCACGATACTCTGGGGCCCGATTCGGGGGCCCGTGGCGGTCGTCCGTGACGAATCTCGAGGTCCTACGACCTTTCGACCCCTTAGGGCGACTGTTTATTTGATTATCAGAAACTTGATTTGGTCGTCAGTCCCACCGCTTCTAGCGTACGCTTGTTCAAAAGCGACTGAAACTATAGACTGCCCAGTGTTTTTAACATGGCAAAATGCTGCTAATTTTGTTGGCAGACCGAACATTTTATATTACTGTACAGGAAACCTCAATGGTCATTTGTTTTATTTTTGTCCTTTTCTAAAGAGATTAAAACACAAACATCCCTGCAAGTGTACTGACCTGCTCAACAGAAAATCGCATACGAAATTTTTGCAAAATCCACCCACAGTTTCCACCCAGTTTCGAACTGGGGACCTTTCGCGTGTGAGGCGAACGTTATAACCACTACACTACGGAAACACATCTTCATGTTGCAGACATAAATCTTTAGGTGCATGCTTATTAAAAAGCATATAAAGGAAATGAGCGCTGCACCCAACTAGTGTGGCAAACAGTTTAAAATTCTGTCAGAATCCAACCACTGTTTCTGCTCGGTTTCGAACCGAGGACCTTTCGCGTGTTGGGCGAACGTGATGACCACTACACTACAGAAACCTACTGATGAGGTGCATGTGCTTTTTAGAAGATGGCTCCTTCCCATAATCTGCTCTGCAAGCAGTGTGACAGTCTGTAAATTCCACAAACAACAGAACAGAGGTTATTCGCCATGGCAATCTGCCTACAGCTCCTTGGTACGATGGCCTTCACCTGTCTCAAAAGTAAGGGTTTTGTAGCGAATTGCAGCATTCATATTTAACATGCCTCCACTTGTTTCCACCCAGTTTTGAACTGAGGACCTTTCGCGTGTAAAGCGAACGTGATAACAACTACAGTACGGAAACTTGGTTTGGACGTCAGCCCCACCGCTTCTAGGGTACGCTTGTTCAAAAGCGACAGAAACTATAGACTGCCCAGTGTTTTTAACATGGCAAAATGCTGCTAATTTTGTTGGCAGACCGAACATTTTATATTACTGTACAGGAAACCTCAATGGTCATTTGTTTTATTTTTGTCCTTTTCTAAAGAGATTAAACCACAAACATCCTTGCAAGTGTACTGACCTGCTCAACAGAAAATCGAATACGAAATTTTTGCAAAAACCACCCACAGTTTCCGCCCAGTTTCGAGCTAGGGACCTTTCGCGTGTGAGGCGAACGTTATAACCACTACACTACGGAAACACATCATCAGGTTGCAGACATAAATCTTTAGGTGCATGCTTATTAAAAAGCATATAAAGGAAATGAGCGCTGCACCCAACTAGTGTGGCATACAGTTTAAATTATGTCAGAATTCAACCACTGTTTCTGCTCGGTTTCGAACCGAGGACCTTTCGCGTGTTAGGCGAACGTGATGACCACTACACTACAGAAACCTACTGATGAGGTGCATGTGCTTTTTAGAAGATGGCTCCTTCCCATAATCTGCTCTGCAAGCAGTGTGACAGTCTGTAAATTCCACAAACAACAGAACAGAGGTTATTCGCCATGGCAATCTGCCTACAGCTCCTTGGTACGATGGCCTTCACCTGTCTCAAAAGTAAGGGTTTTGTAGCGAATTGCAGCATTTATATTTAACATGCCTCCACTTGTTTCCACCCAGTTTTGAACTGAGGACCTTTCACGTGTAAAGCGAACGTGATAACCACTACAATACGGAAACTTGGTTTGGACATTAGTGCCACCGCTTCTAGGGTACGCTTGTTCAAAAGCGACAGAAACTATAGACTGCCCAGTGTTTTTAACATGGCAAAATGCTGCTAATTTTTTTGGCAGACCGAACATTTTATATTACTGTACAGGAAACCTCAATGGTCATTTGTTTTATTTTTGTCCTTTTCTAATGAGATTAAACCACAAACATCCCTGCAAGTGTACTGACCTGCTCAACAGAAAATCGCATACGAAATTTTTGCAAAAACCACCCACAGTTTCCGCCCAGTTTCGAAATGGGGACCTTTCGCGTGTGAGGCGAACGTGATAACCACTACACTACGGAAACACGTCTTCAGGTTGCAGACATAAATCTTTAGGTGCACGCTTATTAAAAAGCATATAAAAGAAATGAGTGCTGCACCCACCTAGCGTGGCAAACAGTTTAAATTTTCTGTCAGAATCCAACCACTGTTTCTGCTAGGTTTCGAACCGAGGACCATTCGCGTGTTAGGCGAACGTGATGACCACTACACTACAGAAACCTATTGATGAGACACATGTGCTTTTTAGAAGATGGCTCCTTCCCATAATCTGCTCCGCAGGCAGTGTGACAGTCTGTGAATTCCACAAACAACAGAACAGAGGTTATTCGGCATGGCAGTCTGCCTACAGCTCCTTGGTACGATGGCCTTCACCTGTCTCCAAAGTAAGGGTTTTGTAGTGAATTGCAGCATTTATATTTAAAATGCCTCCACTTGTTTCCGCCCAGTTTTGAACTGAGGACCTTTCGCATGTAAAGCAAACGTGATAACCACTACTCTACGGAAACTTGTTTGGACATCAGTCCCACCACTTGTAGGGTATGCTTGTTCAAAAGCGACTGAAACTATAAACTGCCCAGTGTTTTTAACATGGCAAAAAGCTGCTAATTTTGTTGGCAGACCAAACATTTTTTATTACTGTAAAGGAAACCTCAACGGTCATTTGTTTTATTTTTGTCCTTTTCTAAAGAGATTAAACCACAAACATCCCTGCAAGTGTAATTTTTGCAAAAACCACCCACAGATTCCTCCCAGTTTCGAACTGGGGACCTTTCGCGTGTGAGGCTAATGTGATAACCACTACGCTACGGAAACACGTCTTCAGGTTGCAGACATAAATCTTTAGCTGCACGCTTATTAAAAAGCATATAAAGGAAATGAGCGCTGCACCCACCTAGCATTGCAAACAGTTTACATTTTCTGTCAGAATCCAACCACTGTTTCTGCTCGGTTTCGAACCGAGGACCTTTCGCCCTTTAGGCCACCGAGTAAGGGAAGGGGTCCGCGGACAGATTAAAAGGTAGTGCCTTGGACCAGCGCGCAACGCCCCCTAGGCGATTTTTCAGGGCCCGGCCGACCGCGCCCGGCCGCGGGGGGGGCCCCGTGGGGCGGGCCGGAGGCGTCGCGTCGGGCCCGGCGGCCCCGGGGGCCCCGCGGGAGCCCGACGAAATTCGGCCCCCTTGCCCGCAACCCGGGCCTCGGCCACAGGGGGGCTCACCGACCGCCCGCAGTCGATTCGACGCGCACCGAACACGGAGCGCACGCGTGTCCCCCTGATCGCCTTTTCGCGAAATTCCCTGACCACACCCACCGACCACCAAGCGCCCGTTCGTCCCACCTGTGACCTGTGAGCAGCCCGTGACCGCCCCCTGACCACGCCCACTGATACGAACAGCCTATTCGTCCCCCTGACCGCCTGTGTGACCACGAAAGGCCTGTTCATCCACGGCCAATCTGAGCGACGGCCCGTGGCCCCGCCCACTGACCACGAACAGCCTATTCATCCCACTGACCGCCTGTGTGACCACGAACAGCCTATTCATCCCACTGACCAACTGTGTGACCACGAACAGCCTATTCATCCCACTGACCGCCTATGTGGCCACGAACAGCCTATTCATCCCACTGACAGCCTATGTGACCACAAACGGCCTGTTCGTCCACGGCCAATCTAAGCGACAGCCCGTTGCCCCGCCCACTGACCACGAACAGCCTATTCATCCCAATGACCACCTATGTGACCACGAACAGCCTATTCGTCCCCCTGACAGCCTATGTGACCACGAACGGCCTGTTCGTCCACGGCCAATCTAAGTGACAGCCCGTGGCCCTGCCCACTGACCACGGACAGCCTATTCGTCCCACTGACCGCCTATGTGACCACGAACGGCCTGTTCGTCCACGGCCAATCTAAGTGACAGCCCGTGGCCCTGCCCACTGACCATGGACAGCCTATTCGTCCCACTGACCGCCTATGTGACCACGAACGGCCTGTTCGTCCACGGCCAATCTAAGTAACAGCCCGTGGCCCTCCCCACTGACCACGTACAGCCTATTCATCCCACTGACCACCTATGTGACCACGAACAGCCTATTCATCCCACTGACCGCCTGTTTGACCACGAACAGCCTATTCATCCCACTGACAGCCTATGTGACCACGAACGGCCTGTGCGTCCACGGCCAATCTAAGTGACAGCCCGTGGCCCTGCCCACTGACCACGGACAGCCTATTCGTCCCACTGACCGCCTATGTGACCACGAACGGACTGTACGTCCACGGCCAATCTAAGTGACAGCCCGTGGCCCTCCCCACTGACCACGTACAGCCTATTCATCCCACTGACCGCCTATGTGACCCCGAACAGCCTATTCATCCCACTGACCACCTATGTGACCACGAACAGCCTATTCATCCCACTGACCGTCCACGGGGAGCCTATAGGGGCTCCGTCAAATAAGTTGCAGGTGGGATGCTGTTTTTGACTTAGACATTTTCAGCGGGTGAATCCCTGTAAAGGATTGGGGATTTCATCATATGTGCTGAGGTCCCCAATTCTTTACAGGGATTCACCCGCTGAAAATGTCTAAGTTGAAAACAGCATCCCACCTGCAACTTATTTGATGGAGCCCCTGTGAGCTCTTTGTGATCAGTTTGATTTTATGCTAATTTTGGCCTGTGTGACCACGAACAGCCTATTCATCCCACTGACAGCCTATGTGACCACGAACGGCCTGTTCGTCCACGGCCAATCTAAGTGACAGCCCGTGGCCCTGCCCACTGACCACGGACAGCCTATTCGTCCTCCTGAACTCCTGTGTGACCACGAATGGCCTATGTGTCCCATCAGCAGAACTATGCATTATTAGACTTAAAATGGCATGTCCATGGACAGCTTACAAGGACCCTGTCAAATAAGTTGCAGGTGGGCACCAAATAAGTTGCAGGTTGGCACGGGAAGGTCCCACCTGTAACTTATTTGACCGGACCTGTTTAGGCTGTCCGTGGTCGATGCATTAACAGGTCACAATTCATATTGTAAATGTTTTATTGCTTAAAACATGCAGTACAGTGGACAGGGAAGACAATGCAACATGTTGGTGTACTTTACAGCTCATAATTATGCATAATTAGCCTTAAAATGACATGTCCACGGACAGCTTACAGGGACCCTGTCACATAGGGTACAGGTGAGATCTTTTCTATATTTTGATGTCATGATTGATAAAAAAGTGCATAAAAATGATTAAATATCAATTTTACGATAATCTCTGGGCCCCACTGAGCGATTTGCAGCCTTCAGAACCCCGAAATTCCACTGTCCACGAACAGCCTAAATTTTTGAATGGGATAAGTTGCAGATGGGACGTCCAGATCTCAGCCTCTGGACACAATTTGGAGATGAAACCTGCGCTCCTGTGCTCATCTGGACATGCCCTGCCCATGGTGTGAATTTCAAAGAGATTGGAGAAACTTGAAAATCCGACCCAAAAAATCTCAAAGGGAGAACTTTTGAGTCGGATTTTCAAGTTTCTCCAAACGCCCTGAAATTCACAGCACTGTCTGGGCACGTCCAGATGAGCGCAGGAGCGCAGGTTTCAGCTCCAAATTGTGTCCAGAGGCTGAGATCTGGACGTCCCACGTACAATCTATCCCATTCAAAAATTTAGGCTGTTCGTGGACAGTGGAATTTCGGGGTTATGAAGGCTGCAAATCGCTCAGGGGGGCCCAGAGATTAACGTAAAATTGATATTTAATCAATTTTATTCATTTTTATCAGTCATGACATCAAAATATAAAACAGCATCCCACCTGCAACTTATTTGAATGGCCTGTTCGTCCACGGCCAATCTAAGCGACAGCCCGTGGCCCTGCCCACTGACCACAGAGAGCCTATTTGTCCCACTGACCGCCTATGTGACCACAGGAAGGTGTACACGAACATCCTATTTGGACCCTGTCAAATAAGTTACAGGTGGGCAAAGTAAGGGCCCACCTGTAACTTATTTGACTGGGTCCAAATAGGCTGTACGTGGTCAATGCATTAATAGGTCATATTTCATAATTACAGTGGTTTTATAAGGTGAAACCTACTGTACACCACACTGGGGACACCATACAACACACTGATGTACATTAAAGCTATTAATTATGCATAATTAGCCTAAAAATGGACTGTCCACGAACAGCCTATTTGGACCCTGTCAAATAAGTTACAGGTGGGCAAACTAAGGGCCCACTAAAAATTGACTGTCCACGGACAGCCTATTTGGACCCTGTCGAATAAGTTACAGGTGGGCAAAGTAAGGGCCCACCTGTAACTTATTTGACGGAGTCCAAATAGGCTGTCCGTGGTCAATGCATTAATAGGTCATATTTCATAATTACAGTGGTTTTATGTGGTCAAACCTACTGTACACCACACTGGGGACACAATACAACACACTGATGTACATTAAAGCTAATAATTATGCATAATTAGCCTAAAAATGGACTGTCCACGAACAGCCTATTTGGACCCTGTCGAATAAGTTACAGGTGGGCAAAGTAAGGGCCCACCTGTAACTTATTTGACAGGATCCAAATAGGCTGTACGTGGTCAATGCATTAATAGGTCATATTTCATAATTACAGTGGTTTTATAAGGTGAAACCTACTGTACACCACACTGGGGACACAATACAACACCCTGATGTACATTAAAGCAATTAATTATGCATAGTTAGCCTAAAAATGGACTGTCCACGAACAGCCTATTTGGTCCCTGTCAAATAAGTTACAGGTGGGCAAATTAAGGGCCCACTGTAGCCTAAAAATGGACTGTCCACGAACAGCCTATTTGGTCCCTGTCAAATAAGTTACAGGTGGGCAAATTAAGGGCCCACTGTAGCCTAAAAATGGACTGTCCACGAACAGCCTATTTGGACCCTGCCAAATAAGTTACAGGTGGGCAAAGTAAGGGCCCACCTGTAACTTATTTGACGGAGTCCAAATAGGTTGTCCGTGGTCAATGCATTAATAGGCCATAATTCATAATTGCAGTGGTTTTTTGTGGTCAAACCTACTGTACACCAAACTGGGGACAGAATACAACACACTGATGTACATTAAAACTATTAATTATGCATAATTAGCCTAAATATGGACAGCATTTAGGGCACCCGTCAAATAGGTTACAGGTGGGATGCTGTTTTTGACTCTAACGCACTTAACGGGGTACTACGGACCCCAGTCTTTGTGGACTGTCTGAGGGGACCCTGAGGGGCCACAGATTTCAAATTGGAGCCATTCGGAGCTATTGGGACCGTTCCGTGGGGATGTCCACCAAACGCCTATGAAAATGAATGGGATAAGTTGCACGTGTCAGTGGCTCCCGCGCGGCCGCCAGGGGTCCGAGGGGCCCCAAACTCGACAAAAAGTTGCGTCACGTGGCCCTCTGCGACAGACCGAGCGGGCTAGGTCGAGACATGCCAAGTTTATTTTTAGCTATTTTTTATGCACCTCTCTGTCTCCCATTGATCTCTATGGGAGCATGTGTCTGCTAGGGTTAATTCAGCAGTTAGGATTAGAGCGCCTACTAGGCTCGGGAAGCATCTAGAGCCACGATACTCTGGGGCCCGATTCGGGGGAGGTCCTACGACCTTTCGACCCCTTAGGGCGACTGTTTATTTGATTATCAAAAAGTAAGACTGTTAAGTTAGCACTTTTAAACATCCGTTCACTTAAAAATAAATCACTTTTAGTCAACGACTTAATAACCACATACAACCTGGATTTTATGTTGCTGTTTGGGAAGATCTAAATGCGTCTCTTCGCTGTGACATTTTCGATACAGCACTTGATGTAGAAGAGGACAGACTCTGTGTGTGTGTGTCCAGGTCCTGATCTTCAAAAATACTCCACTCTGTGCAGACGAAGCAGTTTTGCAGCTGGATGAGAGCATTTTCAGTCCAGGCTGTGATGGTCTGTGTGGCTGGTTTTGTTTGCCTCCTGAGGGGGGTGTAGGCCGGGAAGAGGAGCAGGGAGAGGTGGTCTGATTGTCCGAGGTGGGGGAGGGGGGACGCTCTGTAGTCATGTTTAATGTTGGAATAAACATGATCTAATGTGTTTTCTCCCCTAGTGGCACACTTGACGTGCTGAGGGAATTTGGGGAGAACAGTCTTAAGGCAAGCTTTATTAAAGTCCCCCGCGATGATGTGAACGCCATCCGGATGAGCCCTCTGTTGTTTAGTTACCATGAGCTGAAGCTGGCCGAGTGCCGTGCTAATGTTAGTGTTGTGGCAAAAATTCTGTTAAACATCATCACTGCGTAAGAGACACTCAGAGTCAAATTAATAAAAAGGAAAGTATTTATTCTTGCAAGAATAGGTTCAGTCTAGTACACAGAAGTTACGCTGTGCAAGAGAGTGACACACAACAGGAAGACATGAGACAGCCTTTATACTGTTTTCAAGGTTCCTCCTCACCCGCTGTACCTTTCACCCACTCAGATAAGGTCCTTACTGCTACTTAAAGACACAAACTGGTACTGAAATAAACTGGCCAAATCTGACCGTCCCTAAGGTCAGAGGTCCTGTCCCATATGTTCCTGAAACGTCACGCACAAGCACGTACACACATATACTTTTATACATTGAATAGGTTCTTTCTCTTATGATACCTGTTTGGGATCAATGAATATTAAAATTTCCACAACAATTCCCCCCTTTTTATCATTCAGGTTACCCAATCATAATAATAAAAATAATAGAACAAATTTTAAGTCATATCATCACTTATACTCTTCATCTCTGGTTACCATTACAAATCTTGAAACCCACATGGCATTTCAACAGGCTAAGAAATACAAGGAAATAAAAGTAGAATAAAATCCCTAATTTCGACCCCTCTCCTTGTACGTCATCACATAGCGGATAACCACAGCTTTTAACCGTCTGTTCATATCAAAAACATTCATAGAAAGACTCCCAGCTTTAACCAGTCTCTGTACTGAGCTGGAGACACACATTATAATTCATGGTAAACATAACAATATTGATAATCCTATCGCTGAAATTGGTAGTACAGTACCCCCAACCCCCCAAAGATTAACAATCTTATCCATTTACCATCAGTCCACGCCCATTTCCATACATCACCTCCATTTTCCTAACCATGTTTTCTTAACTTTTAACTCGATTCAGCCAATGGTTTTACTTAGTAAGCTCTATTTAACACCATATTTAATAAAATCTATCCAGAAAAGGTTTCATATTTTTTTATCCATTCTTTTAACCAATGTAGTTGTTCAAAATTAACTCTAATATTTCCATTACGGACCATCTTTTAGCTTATTACCATACATATTCTCCCATGATTGGCCTTTCTTACCCTTAATGGAAAGCCTAATCAAGTTTCTTCAATAATAATCCCTATAATTTACCTGAAATATTTTCTAATGAATCCTTAACCAATCAAATCATTTGATCTAAGCCCTATTTTGATTCAATCAAATAAAATCATCAAAATCATCACAAAAACAGATTCTTTTGCTAAACTCAAACCATTAGTTGGTGCATCTTCCTCCAGGTGTGTTGGTCATCTCGTTTGCCCCATGGACATTCCGTCTTCACCAGGGTGACTCTTTGCGAGTCGTTGCCGTAGTCTTCCCTCGCCGGTGAGGGAGGCTGTTACTAGCACGAGCCTTTGACCCCTCACGTTGTCCTCCTATTTGATTGTTGAGGCCTGTCGGTGTAGTCTAAGGTGAGAGGCTTCGACCCAGGTGTCCCACTCTCCAACCATTTTCTGATCATTACCAGATTTGCCCCTTAGATCACGATGCACCCCTACTGGAGTGAACCATCTCCTGCTTTGACCTGTGAATGAAGACCTTAAGTATTTTGTTAGTGACCGCTTGTCTTGCCGCTCGTCCCCTTTGGTGTGACCTGTGGAATCTTCACCATTTGTTCACCTTGCTGATGATATGCATTAAGAATTTCAAGTTTATTCTCAACACTTGTCCAATTCAACTCTGTTTCTTCTCATTTTACAAATCATCTTATCACTAAATAATTTCTTCCTCACTTAATAGCACTCGGGGTCCTTTTACCCTGAAAAACACTCAACCCACTTTGCTCATGTCCACAACACAATATTTATACATTTGGAACAGAATTAGTTCTGTTTTCTGCAATCCTTCCTGACATTCTGCAAAAGGAAAATCTTAAGTTATGCGCTGCGCAGGTGTGGCCTTGTTTCTTTCTGCCACAATAACAATCCAGGCCAGGATAGTTAGTCAAATTCATCCATAACCATTATTTTATTAGGCACATTCTGCCCTGCATCAAAGTCTGCATGCTCTGTAAAGAAAAACAAATGTCGAGGTTATTTTCAGATAGTAAAGTACACGTAGTTTCTTTTGTCTGCTGTGCTGCCACGGCCTTCGCTGCTGCATCTGCCCTGGCGTCTCCTGTTGAAACAGTCCTGCAATTTTGTTATCAGCGTGTGCGGCACACTTACAGACAGCAATTTTGTTAGGGAGAAGAATGGCTTCTTGCCAGGCTTTTACCCTATTAAGCCCCTTGTCCTCCCAACATATACCGTCCCTTAATAAACCAAATTTTGTCAATTGTTATCCAAATTGTTACCATCCCCCCTTTTGATGCATGAATCATCTCGTGCATCAATCTAACATAATGGTGTTTGGATAAAGTTTGCCATCAACACTAACCCAAACGTTGTCCCAAAGCCAAAATTCCTCCAGACATCTTTCTCTGCCTCTGAAACAAAAATATTACTTAAAGCCACAAACACATCTTCTTATCAGAGTATTTGGAGGGCAACGGCCCTCAGTCTTACAGTGTATCCTGCTTTTCAGGCCTGTTGTTTGGTCTCTTAATCCCGTCATCTACAAACATTGTTTCTGAAAATTCTGTTTCAATTGTTTCTGTCAGGTAAGGTCGTGCTGTACAGACTTGGTCAATGTCAGTCAAACAACATTTTCCCCCTTTTGTTCACAATATTCATAAATGTGAAGGACTCTCTTGATAATTTGATATTGACTTAGCCAATATGTCACTTTGTTATTGCCTGCAAATCTATAACATTTTAGTTTATCTCAACCCATGATGGACGACGATCTACCACTTCACAAATCCAATTTACATAAATGCTTTTAATCCATAGATTGATTCATAATTACCAGTAGCAGACAGAGCTGGATAACTAATCCATTTAAAGCTCGTCCCATTTTCTGCATCATCTTGTCATCAGATTGACTCAAAACTATTAGCTTCCTTAAAACTTGTCATTTGCCTTAACCCATCTGTAATGATAAAACCCTCATTCCAGAGGTTAATGACACAATATACACACTATTCAGACGCAGTATTCGTACCCCAAACTAACACATACAAGACATAGAGTGCAGTCACCATCACACACACTCATATTAGACACATATTTTAACTGTTCATTTTTAATGTTCGCTTTTCATTATATCATCTCTAAAAATATTTAAATTTTAAGTAAGATTTTAAACTTCACATTTTACTGTAGCTTTTACCTAATTTTACATGGTCTTTTAACCAGTTACAAAGCATGTCTGTTCATTATTCATTTCATCTTAGCAAAGTCAGCTGGGTTGTTTTTATCAAAAACAGCTCATTATCACTATTTTGTTCTTTAGCAGGCCGATAACAAAAAGACAGACACAGTTACCATCCCTTCCTCCACTCAAGCAGTCTCTCTCACTATAAACAAATAATCTTTTTCAACAGCCTCCTAAGACTGTAATTTAGACAAATTGTAATATTAAATTTATTACATTAACCTTTTACCATTCACCTTTGTTATCCAGACTCTTCTCAAATCTACAAAAGCCTGTCTTCATCTTTAGCCACCACCATGCCTAACGACCTTCAGGAGTTAAAACTATGTTATAAACATATTAGCTCAACATTAACTCTTCTATACATTTTACTTGCCCATATGGCAACCAACATCATGTCCCTCATATAATTAAGTTTTGTTACTGTCTCCGCAGCAAATAATGGCAATCACCTCATGGAATCAGCTGGCTTTTGAAAGTCCACTCCCGCTAGCTATTTATACACTTGTCACAATGAAAAACAAGCCATACAATCAATGCGGTTTCTGATGAGTGGTATAGAGGAACTCACATTTCTGGGTCAGACTGCCGTAAAGTTAATTTTAACCTCACAGCGCATCTCACCTCTCAATGCTCTGCTGACCCCGGTGGCCTCCAGTAATCAGCGCTCAACTCTCATACCTTTCACACAAATAACACCTCCATCCGGAGTTGCCCAATGTTTCGTGACCCCCTGCGTTGGGCTGTCCCCTGGCCAGGAAGATCATCCCGTCATTGAGTAGCCACTCGTACACACGTACACACTGGTGACCGCTCTTTCCCAATACAATCAGTTTTCTTCAACAGAACTCAGCTGTTTTCTGGAGCTTAGGGAAGGCACGTTCAAGAGTCACCAGAGCCATTCCGATTGCCTAATAGTGTTCACAGGGAGACAGGTTAATAACAACAGTATTTAATCACTTAAATCCATTAACTATCTTAAAAGCAGCAACTTAGCTACTTAGACTATACTCAGTGAATTTAGATCACAACCGTACATTCAGTGTTCTTCATCTGTAGCCGGAGCCATCGGTCCTGAATGGTGGAGACTAAATGAGACAAAGTTGTTACTGGTCCTAAAATACGCTAATCAAAATGTCACCTCTATCGTTTAAGGTCTGTATTATTATTTTAAAGACTTCTTTAAAGTCATTCAGTTTTACATTTAAAACATTTACAAATACAAATTGCCCTCTGAACGGCAATGATTTCTTTTAACCTCTCCATGTCTATGATTTTCAACTGAAACACTGTGCTTTACTATCAATAACTTATTTTCACTTATGACACAGGCTCAGATAACAGCTTTTAGCTGGCATTGAATGAGAGAGAGACTCTGAGGCATTCAGGACTGGTACACTGCATTTTCATAAAACTTTTAACATCAGACTTTATCTGCCATCTTTTAACTCTAGCCCAGCTTAAGGCATCTTTGCCAGAAACTACATGTGTTTTCAAATAAACATAGTTTTACAGTTGTCTTTTGCCCATACATCAGGAAATTTAGGCATTACAAATTTCCACTCAGATTGAGTCTGTTGCACTGGCAGTTTCAGCCACAGCACACATCAGATTTAGATAAGCGAACTGTTTCATTACAGCCAATAGCAGACTTATCTTTTGAAAGCAAAACATCAGCTTCTAGTTCTTTCATGGTCAACTTTTCAAGCTGTTTGTTTAATCAGATGCCTTTCAACACATTTTACATTTAGCAACTGTTAATTCAGTAGCCTACTACTTCTGCTTATTTGTTCTTACATAAAAATAATTATTCTAGTTCTCAATAACGTTTCACATTTCTCAATCTCCAATTAGGATTTACTTTTTGACGAGGCAAGCACTCTCTGCTTGTGATACTTTTGCAGTTATTGTAAATCATCTGTGAGATTAGTCTCTCTATATACTCTAAAATCCTTTTTTAAATGTTTAATTACAACACAATCATCCTGTTAGTTACTTTGATATATTTTGCTACTCACATTTGTTGGAGTCATTATCTGTAATTTTACCTCAACCTTTATTCATCAATTCACTTATAAAAATTACTATTATAGATCTTTTCTTCAAAAGGATTCACTTTAAGAGTTCAATCCTTTGATCTCGTTTTTATCTCTTGTTCCTTCTCAGACGAAAATTTAATATCATCATATTAAACACTGATCTACTTTCAAGCCCACATTAACACCAGAAATTTATATCACTTAATTACACTTTGTTTTTTTTACACCTTCTCGGTGGGCATTTATAGTTACGTGTTAAATTGTCCTGCTGACCACAATCAAGACACTCTCTGTCATCTAGTGGGTTCATGTGTCAGCCTCAACTACAGCATCAGACACCTGTCCTTTACTATAGTTTGATCACTGTGAGCTTGCAAACGGCTCCAACTTACTGCACACCCTTGAAGCAGTGTGTGTCCCATTCAGGAATGTAAACAGAGCCACTGATAAGCAGTTCTCTGTATTCTTTTACAGTCCACCAGTGGCGGATTCAATCCCAATAGCTGAATCATAATCTTTATCATTATTATTGGCATTAATTTTCATGAGCTGCATCGAAATGCTCAAAATATTCTAAGTTGTTTTCACAAAGTTTTCGTTTAACTTTAGTCATACTTGTCCAAGGAAATTATCCTGACCCATAATTTCATTTATAAAACAGACAATATCTTTTGCTTCAATGACTTAATATCAACAAATATCCACCATTATACATTATTGATTTCCAGAATTTTTTGTCAAAGTTGTCTTTACATTTTACTAATTTGGTATTATCATCAACAACCCTAATTACAGAACAAGTACATATCTAACATCCGGGAACCGGGCTGAATAATCAAACCCTGTTGCTGTACCTCCAGCATAGCTGGACCCTAGGTTCAAAACACAATGGTTATCAAACTAAAACTAAACCTAATTTCAATCATTATTTTACCATTAAAATATAGAATTTTTCCCCATTTTGCTTAATGAAACATTCCTTATCTTTATATCACATTAATCCCCGTTAATCATACTCAATGCCTTATTTTTATTCTGAAACTCATTTTTCATACCATTTAAACAGTTAATTTGACTTCCATACATTCTGTCAGACATTTTATTTTCATCACATATAGTTTTCTACTATATTCCTTCTCAATCTTTCCCTACATGTCCAGTTCCTTCTGTATCCTCTGTTCTACATGCTAATTCTTTCTTTTCTCTACATGCCAGTTCCTTCATTATCTAACCAGTACATGATTGTTTGCTAACAACATATCTCACACAACAACCTTTTTGTTTTTCACTTCCCTCTTCCATCAAGTCTCTCACTTACAGTTCCCTCTATTTCACACAGACAGCCTTATTGCTGCTTGCTACTTCAATCCTTATCATGTAAATTTAAGTTCTCAGACATCTAATGTCATGCATCCATTTACTGGATGAAGAAGTAAAAACTTTATTTCTCCTGGCAGTTCGACTTTTTTATCTGCCTATTCACACATGTTGAATGCAGCCATAACAACCTTTTTGTTTCTCACTGCCCTGTTCAACTGATTCTCGCACTACTTTCAGTCTAGTTGTGCTCAGTGTTCCCTCCCTGGGGAAATCATGGTATTTTCTCAGTTTTTTCAATATCTAAAACATAAATTTTCCCCCATAATTTTCTCATTTGATAGAAAAACCGGTGTATCAAATTTTGCATGCTTACCTTGAGACTTCCCCATATTGGCTGCTTCTCTGTGGATTTCTCTTCAACGCGCGTTTTCTTGATCTGTTAGGCGTCCCCAACAGACCCGATTTTTTCTTTTAACCCAAATCGGTTGGGTTGCACTATTAGTGCACTCCTAATTAAGGTTTACCAAAAACTGTTCTGGTTCCCCCTAATTAGCCTCAGTACCTAAAAACAATTTCCTCCGTGGCGGAACAACTCATTTTCAGGTTACCTATCTGTTTGAAATCTCTTGATCTGTTACAGACCTCAATTAATCTCAGATAATTTCCTCTCGTATCTGTTTGAAACCTCTTGATCTATATATAGATCTCAATTAATCTCAGATTACGTACCACAGAAACAGCCCTCAGCCAATATGGTTCACTCACATTTCATACCCGAAACAAAATACTTTTCCCCAAAAGAAAATATTTTAGACGTCTCTTACCAGAGATATGTTGGTTGCCACGGGTTCGCTTTCTTTTGATTCCAGTGGAGCCCCTCCCGGACCCAATAGCGGTCGGCCCCTCTCTCTCAAGCTTACGAGGTAGAGCTGGAACTGCTCAGTCCAGGTGGCCAAACACCGTCCGCTCTCAGGTCCAGAAGGCACTTCCAAGGAATCCCACTCTGACACCAAAATTGTTGTGGCAAAAATTCTGTTAAACATCATCACTGCGTAAGAGACACTCAGAGTCAAATTAATAAAAAGGAAAGTATTTATTCTTGCAAGAATAGGTTCAGTCTAGTACACAGAAGTTACGCTGTGCAAGAGAGTGACACACAACAGGAAGACATGAGACAGCCTTTATACTGTTTTCAAGGTTCCTCCTCACCCGCTGTACCTTGCACCCACTCAGATAAGGTCCTTACTGCTACTTAAAGACACAAACTGGTACTGAAATAAACTGGCCAAATCTGACCGTCCCTAAGGTCAGAGGTCCTGTCCCATATGTTCCTGAAACGTCACGCACAAGCACGTACACACATATACTTTTATACATTGAATAGGTTCTTTCTCTTATGATACCTGTTTGGGATCAATGAATATTAAAATTTCCACAACATTAGCATTGGGATTGATGTGATTTACTTTTCCCTCCGCTTGTTAATGCCACATTATCACCAATACATGACCAACTTTAGATGTTGATGTATCATTGAAAATAAATTATGGTGATTATTGTTTGCTTTAGTTGGGCTCTTGACCCTTGACGTCTTATCATTAGTTTGTCTCTGGCTGCTGTAACTGTGTATTTCTTATAATATTTGTTATGCCAAAAAATGCAGGAGAAAATGTCATCAGATGAAGTTGGTCATGTATTGGTGATAGTGTGGCATTAACAAGTGGAGGGAAAAGTAAATCAAAATTTAAAATAATCCGACTATGCCACAATGTGGCATTAACTAGTGGAGGGAAAAAAACACAAATGTTATGGCGAAAAATGCAAGCGAAACTTAGATGATGTTGTTCACTTTTTAATGATTGTATACCGTAATTCCTCAAATAAAAACCGGGGCCTTTATTTACCTGAACTGCAGGAGGTAACAAGCTTTTATTTGAAGCAGGCTTTTGTTAGAGGCAGGCCTTTATTTCTAATTCCATCTTTTTGATAAATAATAGGATTGGGCCGATGGACGATGCAATCATCTATCGCGATGGCTGATAGACATCACTATGTTGAGACGGCATCGCGATCCCCCCCGCCCCCCCATGTTTCCATGGTGACGCGTCATGCTTGGCATGTGATTCACCACAGCCAAAATAGCGCTGTTTGACAGATGTAGCACTTTTATTTCTAAATATTAACAAACTTGCTTACCATGTTATCAACTATCTTCTATTCCGATTCTCAAATACATGCAAGTGAGTTTGTTTTGTCGTTTAAAAAA
The DNA here is from genome assembly GCF_051911475.1 of Siphateles boraxobius. Taxonomy (NCBI): domain Eukaryota; kingdom Metazoa; phylum Chordata; class Actinopteri; order Cypriniformes; family Leuciscidae; genus Siphateles; species Siphateles boraxobius. Next base: position 2,352,444 of record NW_027509186.1, on the reverse strand, counting down.
CTTTTATCAATGATCTTTATCTGTAACGTGAGATGTTTGTTTGGGCCGCAGCAGTTAAGAGATTCCTGTCTGTTGGATTTATTACAGCACGTGAATTCATCAGTTTCTCCTAAAATACATGAAAGTAAGTGGCCGGTGAACTGGAAGTAGAGTAAAAAAAAATTATGTTCAGAATCAGCACGAGCTTTATCCTTTCGCAAATCCCCCCATAAACAACAAAGTCTAGATGCGATATAAATAAGAAATTCACTGTGCAGTGCAGACAACTTCAGGGTTTATGATGAGATTTTAGTGAGAGTGCAGAACGCGGTAAGTCAGTCATGGCTTAAAGGGAGCGCTATTGACAATCTAAATAATAATTTTGTTCGACTACGGCAGCTGGTTAAGTCCAAAAATGCGCAGTTCTTTGGCAGTTGGGTCTGTTCGAGGTCGGATCACGTTCTCACCACAAACAAACCGCTCCAGAGTTCGCTTGAAAGCGTACGGAGACCACCTCTTCGAGGAGGTCTCGGTACGCTTATTTGGTCCGCTTTTGGTGCGCACCCATGTGCGATTGCTGCTTTCACACCTGCTCAAACGAACCGCACCAAGGGGGAAAACAAACTCTAGTGCGATTCAACCGAACTAAATGAGGCAGGTGTGAAAGCACCCTAAAACACCTCGGCAAATATATTTGAATGAATAATTATTGCTGGTTCCATAGACACCATTGTGTATTTTACAAACTATAAATGTATTGTTTTGCTATAAATTATATGTATTTATGTCTGAAACCTAAAATAAAAATTATGTGGTTAAAAACACTGAATAGTTGTGATATATACGGACGGTATGACCAGCGCTGAAAGTCCGTCTTTAGCTCAGCGCCAGCCATAGCGCGAAAGCACAGTTTGAATTTGGCAGTGATGTCACGTCACTGTACATCCGCTCCTCAGTGGTCAGCTCCTGCAGTGCGTGCCAAAATCGAAATTGCTGATGAGATGTAACGTTAGAGGGAAATATCTAGTGGAAAATGAGTATGTTACGTTATGTCATTACATGAAAGGCACTTAGGAGATTACCTATCAACACTAAATTTTCCCCAGCCTTAATTTAAGACCGGCCTTTAATTGTCTGTGTTGACCCCGCCCCCGGCCACTATCAGAGGCCCAGCCGGCGTTTAATTGACTACCGGTTTTTATTTGAGGAATTACAGTAGTCATCTTTTAGTGGCCTGATTGACTGATATCAGAGTCTCTGATTAAATTGTTTAATATTAATTGTTAATTTCACATCCCAATACTACTGCAGAAATTCATGCAGTGCCGTGATACTCTGAAAGATTTCACACGTCACACGCATCACACACATGACCAGCGTCGGCCAATAGTGAGCCAATTTAACGACACAGAAGCGCTGCGCTATTACACTAGTAAACTCACTCTAGGCCCACAGAGAAGAAAATCCCTTAGAAGCCTGTGGAGGAGTGACCCAGCTCTCAGATTTCATCACAAATATCCTAATTTGTGTTCCGAAGATGAACGCAAGTCTTACGAGGTTGAAACAACATGTAGATGAGTAATTACTGACAGAATTTTCATTTTTGGGTGAACTAACCCTTTAAAAGTAATTTGAATAACAGATTGTCATAATACTGATGCCACAATATCACAAGGCTACTGTAAATCATGTGAAATTGACTGCTACTGTTTTTTATGTAATATTATTGTGGCAGAATAAGTTATTTTATCATCTGATTAGTTTAGTTTGGGGTATGGATTGGCTGGCCAATGGGGTGGGGTCTCCTCTCCCTGGCATTTCCGTTCCCATTCCTATTCAGGTATGTTAAGACTGTAGCTTGTTTATTGAGGATGCAGGACAGCCAGCTAATAAAGCATTACAGTAATCTAGTCTCGAGGTCATGAATGCATGAACTAACTGACTAAGGTGGAAAAAGGCTATTCTTGTAACATATGAAATATGATTTTCGAAAGACAAGTTGCGGTCTAGTATAACACCCAGATCTTTTACTGTAGTGGATAAAGTAACAGGACATCCTTCTAAATTAAAGTTGTATTGTACAAGGTTGTGGGGGTAGTTTTTTGGACCAATAAGTAATACCTCCGTTTTATCTGAATTTAATAGCAGGAAATTACACGTCATCCAGCATTTTATATCATTTAGACACTCTGTCAATTTAGATGAGTTAGTGTTCTCATCTGGTCGTGATGAAATATATAATTGAGTGTCATCAGCATAACAGTGGAAATTAATTCCACGTTTTCTTATAATATTACCAAGTGGCAGCATATATATTGAGAATAGCAGAGGGCCTAACACCGATCCTTGCGGCACTCCATAGCCTACTGACGTTATCTTCGATTTTGCCACATTTAAACAGACAAAATGATAACGGTCTGATAAGTACGATCTAAACCAGCTTAATGCCTGTCCCTGAACACCAGTGTAGTTTTGTAGTCGATCCAAGAGTATTTTATGATCTATAGTGTCGAACGCAGCGCTAAGATCGAGTAGAACTAGTATTGAGATACAGCCTTGGTCAGAAGCTAAAAGTAAATCATTTGTAATTTTAACTAGCGCAGTTTCTGTGCTATGATGCGGTCTGAATCCTGACTGAAATTTTTCATAGATATCATTTTCTTGCAAGAAAGAGCACAATTGAGCGGACACAACTTTTTCTAGAATTTTAGACATAAATGGAAGATTTGAAATGGGTCTGTAATTTGCTAGGTTATTTGGATCTAATTGCGGTTTCTTAATGAGAGGTTTTATTACTGCCAGTTTGAATATTCTTGGAACATGACCTAAAGATAAAGACGAGTTAATAATATTGAGAAGAGGCTCTTCCACTACAGGTAACACTTCTTTCAGTAGTTTAGTGGGTATTGAATCTAATAAACATGTTGTTGGTTTAGATGCAATGATAAGTTTATTTAACTCTTCCTGTCCTATAGTTGTAAAGCGGTGTAGTTGTTCTTGAGGGGCGATAATTGAGGCTGAATCATAAGACACCATAAAAGATTGTACATTTACAATTGTGTTTCTGATGCTTTCTATTTTCTCATTGAAGAAATTCATAAAATCATTACTACTATACTGTAATGGAATATTTTGCTCTGGTGATGTTTGTTTATTTGTTAGTCTAGCTACGGTGTTGAATAAAAACCTTGGATTATTTTGGTTATTTTCTATTAGTTTGCGGAGATGCTCAGCCCTGGCTGCTTTTAGAGCCTTTTTATAACGTGACATACTGTCTTTCCACGCGATTCTAAAGACCTCTAAATTAGTTTGTTTCCATTTACGCTCTAAGTTACGCTCTAAGTTTCTCTCTTGATAACATGCGTAGCACTGTTGTACCATGGTGCTTTAGTTTTCTCTCTAACCTTTTGTAATCTAATTGGTGCAACAATTTCTAGTGTACTAGAGAAAATGGTGCTCAAACTGCTAGTCATTTCCTCTAGTTCATCTGTTTGTTTGGGTTCACTGAGCAGCTGAGATAGATCAGGTAAGCTATTTGAGAATCTATCTATAGTGGTTGGAAGGATTGTTCTGCCTGGTCGATAACGTGGCGCAACATGACAAATTTCAGGAGTACGTATTATGCAAGTTATCATGTAATGATCAGTGACATCATCACTTTGCGGTACAATATCTATATCAGTTGGATTGGTTCCATATGATATAATTAAATCTAGTGTATGATTTAGACGATGAGTGGGACCACTGATGTTTTGCTTGACCCCAGAGGAGTTTAATAAATCTGTAAACGCAGCCCCTAACGCATCATTTGTGTTATCTACGTGTATGTTAAAGTCTCCAACAATTATTGCTTTATCGGTATTGACCAATAGATCTGAGAGAAAGTCTGCAAACTCTTTTAGGAAATCAGCATAGGGCCCTGGAGGTCTATATACAGTAGCCAAGGCTAGAGATAATAGGGATTTCTTTCTTACATCTAAGAGCGTAACATTTAGCACGAGTACTTCAAACGAATTAAACCTGTGACCTGTTTTCTAAGTAACATTTAGAATATCTCTATAGATTGTTGCAACACCGCCGCCACAACCGATCAGACGGGGCTCATGCTTATAACAGTATCCTGGTGGAGTGGACTCATTTAGATGAAATAATCATTTGGTTTAAGCCAGGTTTCAGTAAGGCAGAATACATCGAAACTATTATCTGCGGCCATTTCATTTACAATAACCGCCTTAGGTGTGAGCGATCTAATGTTTAGAAGACCTAGCTTTAGAAATTGTTTTTGTTCACTGATATTGAGATTTTCAGGTTTAATTACAATAAGATTTTTCCTAGATCCTACAGTAGATTTATTGTTTGGCCTCACTAAACGAGGAATAGACACAGTTTCTACATAATGTTCTACACTACTTATATCAATTAAGTTGGGACAGCAAAGACTGTGATTTGGACTTTGACTTACTAGTCATATGGTGTGTAACGTCTTGGAGATGTTGTCCGACAGAACAGCCGCTCCGATTCTGCTGGGGTGCAGGCCATCAGCACGGTAGAGCCTAGGTCGTTCCCAGAACAGATTCCAATTATTTACAAAGAGCAGTTTCTGTTCATTACACAATGACATTAACCATTCATTTAGTGCAAATAATCTACTGAACCTTTCCTGTCCTTGTCGGTACGTGGGAAGCGGTCCAGACACGATGATCGTTGCTTCAGGTGATGTGCTGCGTACCGTCTCGATCAGGCTCCTGTAGTCCTTCTTCAGAACCTCCGTCTGCCGCAGACTGATGTTGTTCACTCCCGCGTGCAGCACAACAGCTCCGACGCGTTCGTCAGCGTTCAGGATCTCGGGAACATGTGCAGCGACATCTGGAACACAAGCACCAGGAAAGCAGTGAGTGCGCACCTTACCCTTACCTGAGGTAGCACGGACATGACGGACGAACTGCTGATGATCACGGCGTCGTCGCGTTCCGACTCGCGAAGAGGGGAGAAGTGGTTCCGGGTGGAGATCTCGAAGACCTGGAGAGGTGGAGAGGTTCTTGGTCTGGTCCTGGCTCGTGTCTTCCGCTGAGGAATCACCCAGGGCCCATGGTGTTGTGTCGGTGCCGGAGTGAATGAAGCCAGGGATGATCGCGTCCTGGGTGCTTGCGTCCTGTGCAGAGAAGCACACGGAGTAGACGAGGTCGGAGTCAAAAAGTTACTAACCACTGACTTGTGAGCATCGGCGCTTGATGTTTCAAGCGCTGAACGCCGATCTCGCAGCTCGGCTTGCCTCTCTAGCAGACCACGGATCTGCTTCTCCACGGACTCCAGCTCCAACAGCACCGAATGCAGCTCTAATGTGTCCTCACCTGCACTCAGAGGTAACGTTAGACACACATCCGATATATTCGCCATTATAACAGATGAACAGTAAATTAGTAGTGATACTACCAATATCACTACTAATTTAGGACTGAAATCCTGGATATAACCCGTATCCTTTCAGTGAAACGGGTGTAAATGAGATCAATAGGCGAGAGGCCACATGTGCGATGCTAGCGGGCTAAAGGCTAGTAGCGGAGATTCGAAAAGTTGGATCTAAGTAGCGAAATCAAAGCAATCCGATTGTTTTTTATAAGGAAAAGTATCGAAGATAAGTTCACATGCTATAAAAACAGAAAGTGCTTGTTTATAAATGAGTGGTAAAGAAGAAAATCAAGGATTTATGAATCAATTCGACGGAGCTCCAAACACAAACCGCACCCCCATGCGCAAAGAGTTGTGTCTTAGAAATGCATTTCCAATCACATTTGGCTGGCTGCGTCAGTTAATGAGCATGCGGTTTAATGAATTACCGGAGAACGTGCTTCATGAGGCTCAAACGCACACACACACAAAGGTCTCTCGCTCTCTCCCTCTCCGCCGTGCGCGCGCTACACGGTTTGGAGCACAGTTCTCGCATGCGCGTCTCTTGCTCGCTCACTCTAGATTCCAGGAGATTTGAACTAATTTGCGGGCATCAGGAAGCGGACATCAGGGAGCCGCTATCAATATGCGGGAGACTCCCGGAACTTCTGGGAGACTTGGGATGTCTGCAATATTAAATTACGGAAAGAACTGAGTTTCACTTTGCACTGTATTCTTGTAGTTTTAATAGGTTTTCAAAGTAACTTGAAAGTAAAGTAATTAGTAATCTGATTTTACTTGCAGTAATCAGTAATGTAAGCAAATTACAATTTTAAAGTAGTAATTAGTGATTTGTAGTGGATTACTTTTTTTGAGTAACTTACCCAACACTGGTAACCATACAGCTTTACATCTGGTTTTTGTTCAATCCAAATCATAAGTAAGCCTCACCCTTTTTTTACATTTGGAGTTTTGTGAATTTAGTTTACCTCTTAGATTTTTTTGTTAAAGGTAAAGGGGGAATGGAACATAAAACTCTTTAAACCCTACTTTTGTTTTTTATCTATTTTGCAGCTTTACCATAGCCTATTCCCAATTTATTTTCTCTTTTTTTTCTGCAATGTATTATATTGTTTTATTGTAAAGTGCTTATGCTTCTCGCCTCATTCAATGTCCTGTTATACTGTATATCTGCTCTTGCTGTATGTGGTGTCGTCAGGGATCCTGAGTGCTATAGCCTCATATTTACGACACAGTGTCTGTAAACTTTTTTGCCACTTCTCCCTTGGGTGTCTTCACTTTCAACCGTGGGGGATATCTTTTGGTAAGGACAGTCTTCTTCATCCCCCCGACTCCATGGACTATAAGCCTGATATTCTCACCGCACAGTCCAAGGCGATCAGCTGTTTCATTGGTGATATAATTGGTGTCAGATGTGAGGTCGATTAGTGAGCCAATAAGGCAACCCGAGTTTGTCGTTACTTCCATCAGCATCATCACCACTGGATGTTCTTGCAGTCCATCTCCAGCCTTGGCACATACAGTTGATGATATTTTGTTTGAGAACACATTCTTGCATTTCTCTCTTTGTTCTGGAGTAAGCTCTGCAAGAAACTCTTCGTGTTTGTTGGTTAGGCCAAGTTTCTTTCCTCCAATTTTTATGGTGCTCTGCTCCTCACTGCTGCTGTATTTCTTTGAAGTCGGTGGCTTAAGACACAGAAGGTAATTGTGGTCCGATATCCCTCCTTTCCGACAGTCTACTTTTCGGCAGAGGTATCTGGGTGTGCATCCTTTCCCATCCTTGGGGTGGGGCCGCAAACACTTAGAGCACAACCATAGCTTCTTCACATGGGCCCTTTTTCTTAAGAGATCTTCTTCCCTGGAGACCTTGCACGCAAATAGCTTGCCGGCATGGGAGTCATCTTCACAGACAGTACAGCTGGGATAGTCGTCCTTCTGACCTGCTGTGGATTTAGTGAATGCCTTCCTCCCTCTCTTATCTGGGTATTCTGCAGCACCCTTTTCCACAGGGCCTTTATCTGCAGGGCTTGGCTCCACCTGTTCCAACTCCTCAAGAATCTCCTCCTGCTTCTTCAAGAATCCTATGAGGCAATCAAAATGATGCAGTGGAGAGAACCTGTTTTCCGGGTCAGTTTTGTGCATAATCCACTCCTTCTTGAGTGAACTGGGAAGCTTGCTTTCAAGAGATTGAGCAACAACACAGTTCTTCACGGCGTCTTCTTCACCAAGAATCTGGAGGTTGCACAGTGCCCTTTCCACAGCCTGGATCAATTCAATGGTTCTTCTTGGATTGTTTCCTTTATCGGGGGGAAGAGACTGGACCTCGTTGGTGACCATTAAGACTATTTTCGCTCTGTTCCCGTATTTGCTGTCCAGTAGCCTAAACATATCGTCGCCGGATCCACAGCTAGATAGGACAAGATCCTTCTTGACCTTTTCGTGGAGACTATTTAATAAGTGGAACCTTTTTAAACATTCCACACCTTGTGGGTTACCCAATTCTTGTAGGTCCTCCCACTCAGTCTTCCAGCAGTTATAGTTCCTCATGTCACCAGAGAAAGTGGGTAGCCGTGCTTTTTCAGGGCTGATTTGAGGCTTGAGATTAGAGTATCCTTTGGTTCTTTCTGGGCTGCTTTGCTGTAAGAGAGGCCGGGTGTTCATGTTTAATGCCCCAGTGTACCTTTTGGACTTCAGCTTGCGATCGGCAGACATGTCAGGGAGAGAGGGGAAAGAAGCATCTTGTATCGGATCCATAATATATCATACATAATATATCATAAATTCTGAATAATACACAAATATAAATAAATATAAATTCCAATATAGCCAATACTATAAACACTATGGAATAATATATAATATATTATGGAATTTAATCAACATTCAATATTATAAATATTATAATATACTTAGTGTTTAAACTAAATGACTAAACAAAGCATACACATTTAAACACAGGAATGCTACAGTTTCACACACACCAAATATACAACAATGTCAATGTTATACACTAAACCATTCGCCCAAAACCACAAAAGGTATTCTCAGTGTTTTGGCCCAAAATTAAACCAGTGAGTGTAGTTTTAAGTAGTAACGCTGAGCATAGTAATCCATTATCAATGTAAAGCAATTAACTGCATTACCCATCCGGCACCGCAAAACAGGAAGTAACTCGTGTGACAGTGAAACGCTCCAAATCCAAACATTTACTTAAAATATAACCACGGATACTATAAAGCCGACATCGTTAAACATCAGGCCGCAAACAAGGTTTTATCAACGTGACCAAAGTAACAGTTATCAGGCATACAAACCGCGCACATATACAGCGGCAGTACAGCGGTAGCGCAAACAAACAAACTTAAAACCGCAGCACAATGGATAGAAACAGCATCTTTCCGGTGATCACATCTCTCCTGACGAGACAACATGCCAAAACTAGTACTCGCTCCTGCTTATAGCCCGTACTCATTCATTACTGGATTCTAACACACCGTTTTTTGGGGATTTTTACTGGTCCACGTTTCAACTCTTGACTGGCCCGTCCTTCAATCAGGGAAGTGAACCTCCCGCCTATTAACCTGCGTTACATTGCTGCTTAACACCCGTGAAGTAGTGAACACGACAGAGTGAGTTCAACAGCAAGCAGTAAAATCAGCCGCATCACAGGTGGACTCCACATGCACAAACAACAGGTTCTTCTTTGCTGCTTTTTAATCTAAGTTGAACTGCATTAGACAGTTTGTCACACAAAGCATGACATTCCAAAGATTTGGATTACAGGAATAAAATCTGGTGTATTTTATGACAGCATATTAATAAAAATATGCCCCACGATAAACATTATTACAGAAATATTGCATGATTATGGTTAAATGATCACACAATTATTTTATGAATTCAATATTTTAAACTGTAGTATTGTTTAAAATGTATCCTTTGAAATGCCAAATCATAACAGAGTAAAATTTTATAATTTCAAATGAAATAAGTTCATAATCCTGATTTGGACCAAAAGATCACTGGATTGATCTGGGCCACATTCCTTCCATCAACAATCGGCCCTCACCGTTGCCACAATGCCCAGTTCTGGCTGAAAGGATACGTGCTATTGCCGACAGAAGGCCAGCAGTGCTAGCTTGAGGTCACATTCGGCCCAAGCTTGCTTGCGATGTGGGTTTGTGTGGATTAATCATGACATTAAGATAACAGGTAATTGTTTCTTTATACTGTGTTTCGATCATTAAAAGTGTACTGTCTCCATCTGATTCAGCTCATCACTTTGTCAATAGAAAGGGGACTAAAAATATATTTTTTTCCCCAATTGTCCCCAAAGACAAATTAAGAGATATGTCTAACAACCAACAACACAGTGATGTGCTCAACACAAAACACTACTGGGAATATCCCGTTTTTATGTTTACATACCTTTTGCATTATCAGTATTACACTTATATTATTGTATACTTGTGTTATTATATACTTGTATTACACTTACATTTATATTGTTACAGCAGTACAGTAATGCGTACTATTATATGGGGGAAGCAAGAATGGCAGACAGGAAAAATGTATTTAAGTGCAGGTGCGGTACCTTAATGAAAACAAAGCCAAAACCAAACCAATACAAGGGAACACGGAGAGCAGGGCACCATGGCGGAGCAGAGACAACACCAAATTATGTTTTTTGAAAATGTAAAACTGCAGAAAGTTTTCAGTGATGGGTAGGTTTAGGGTTAAAGGGATGGAGTCTATACAGTATAAAAATCATGCCTATGAAAAGTTCGCATAAAACAGGGAATACCAACCTGTGTGTGTGGTCCAGGACCAAATGTCCCTACAAGGATAGTAAAAAACATTTTGTGGGGAAAAATGTAAGTTCCTATGAAAAGAAAAATCTTATAAATCAGGGATTTTCAACTCTAGCCCTTTCCTGCAGTTTACCTCCAACCTTGAAAAAATTCACCTGCTTGTAGCTTTACCCTTTACTTTAATTTGCTTTTTAAGGTGTGATTGATTAGGGTTGGAGCAAAACTCCTGTTAAAAAAAAAAAAACGCTGTCATCTATGCAGAAACAAAAGTGTGTGTTGGGTTGTTGGGTTGTTGGTTGGGTGGGTGTGTTTTTTGGGGTTGGGTGGTGGTATGTGTGTAGATGTGTGTCTAAAACAGAGGATTATTACGGAGCGCAATCCTCTCAGCTGACTTGGCTTTGGGAATATTTGGGAAGAACGTTCTGAATACCAGCCACTTTCTTTTAACAACACAAGATGTTGGACCATAATATTACAGCATAACAAAGAAAAAAAAAAAAATTTGATAGAAAAAAAAACATTTTATTCTATGCACATACTCAATGGATTTAAAAACAACTTTTTATCTCCTTTTTAAAACATGTCTAGGCATTTTCTTTTATGGAAATAAACTTCTTTGAGTTTAACTTCTTAAACTCCACTCATTTTCACAACCAAATGGACTGAATTAATAGCCTACCTCAAGATTTCAGATAACTAAACATATATAAATGGTTTTTCAAAATGCAAAGATGGACTCTGACATTTAAACTGGGAGCCGAGGTGGATATGATGTAAATTATTATTATTATTATTATTATTATTATTATTGTAAGTAGTAGATGTATCCATGGTATAATTTATTTGTTATTTATACAACATTCAGTTTTGGTTCTAAACTTTGTTTTAACTTTCAAAGAATGTTTTCTGCAACCCAGTTTTTGAGCTTGATGAAGAAAATGAGGAAAACAAAGAAAATTTCAAAATTGACATATACCTTGAATCTACTAAAAATCCAGCTGCAGGTAAGTGTGCATACCTTCTGATATATTTAATATAGGATATTCTGGGTTAAATGTTTAAATGTATACATTTTATAACACACTTGTAATATGTACAGATTTAAAGATTTAAGACATGAAGTTGTATGGAATCCTTACCAGCTCTATAGTGCATTCACACTGACCCACTCTGTAGTCACCTCCCTGCTCAGAGTTCTGGCCGCTGGAAGTTTTTCAAGAAAGTACTCCCGGTTAGTTTCCTGGGCCCCAAAACTGTGCGTTTTTACGTGAAAAAATTATTTGCGTTTCAAAGCTTGATTAATTTAACACAGAAAAAACACGCCGGTCAAAATTCATACCTCAGTTTTAATCGGCACTATTTTCTTTCCATTTCTATCAATCCGCGCTGCTGTCAACGTCAACAGTGCGCACGTTCCGACCAGCTGTTCCATAGTGTTTACACAATCGATTACGAAACAACGTAAAAAGTAGAAAATGAACGATGGTGCGAACTTGTAAATTTCCAGGCTGTGACCACAAGAATGTGCCGGGATCACCGTTCAGATTCCATCGTTTTCCTGTTTCGGATATAGCTACGAGACAGCTTTGGCTGGTTGCAATCGGCTACTCTGCGGGAGCTAAAATATCCAGAATCAAGGATTATCGTGTGTGCACAGTGCTGTACCAGTACCACGGGTACGCTCTATTTACTAACTTTATGATCCCATGTCTAAACTGTACGGTAAACAAGCTGATGTTTAGACTCCAGTGGAAAATACATGAAAAGATGTCTAATATAAAAACATTATATAGGGATATAGGTACAATTTGCTGAGAAAACTATTTGATTTAGTTCACTCTCTCTTCCCGTTCTATCTCCATCTGTTGAAGTACGGCATCGGTACTCCGGTTCATAAAGGTATCCCTTTGGCGTTGTGCTAAAATTACTTTCATCCTCATCTGTTCCGTCTGACATTGTGCTAAAATTGGTTTCATCATCAGAAGTTTTGCAGTCAGACATGTTGTCAGCGAGTCGCGCTATCAACAGCTGATCGGAACGTGCGCACTGTTGACGTTGACAGCAGCCCGGATTGATAGAAATGGAAAGAAAATAGTGCCGATTAAAACTGAGGTATGAATTTTGACCGGCGTGTTTTTTGTGTTAAATTAATCAAGCTTTGAAACGCAAATAATTTTTTCATGTAAAAACGCACAGTTTTGAGGCCACGGAAACTAACCGGGAGTACTTTCTTGAAAAACCTCCAGCGGCCAAAACTCTGATCAGGGAGGTGACTACAGAGTGGGTCAGTGTGTATGCACTATAGTGCTGGTAAGGATTCCATACAACTTCATGTCTTAAATGGGCGAACTAACCCTTTAAGCACCTTTCATTGTTGCAGTGAATCTAATCTATGTATTCCATTTACTATATTTTTGGCTTAATGTCTTTATAAAAGGTCACAGTGTGGTAAATGACTGTTTGATGACTTTAAGAGAACAGCTGGGTGGCCATGGAACAATAATGGTGTCAACCGGTGTGTTTTTGATTTTGGCTGTTCTTTGCATCATACTGCTCCTTGTTCTCAACCGTGAGTAAGCAAATCCAATTTTTTTTTTTATGGTATCTTTACACGCTTCAATGCTGTTGACTTGCCTCGCTCTTATTGTTATAGTAAACTTGCGTCAAAAGGCGCAGTTGTTTGTAGCAAATAGCAAGCCCGCGGCACTCTAGGTAACAGCCAGCGAGTGTACTGACACCTAGCGATTAGAAGATATACACGCACCATATTCTCTCTGAAGCAAGATTCTTCCGAAATAAATAGGAGCGTTTCGTTTTCAGTCTTTTCTCTAAGGGTTCGAACCTGAGAGCTCGTGCTTTCAAAGAAGGTCCCAGTTTCAATTCACTCGAACATCCAGAGCACCTCAAGGGCACGCGCCGTGCACAAAAAGAGTAGTCTGAAGGACAGCTGGTGACATGGAGCTCAATTTCAATGGCACCCAGAAAATCTTGCCATGACCCAGATTCGAACCGGGGTTGCTGCAGCCACAATGCAGAGTACTAACCACTATACGATCACGGTGAGCTACCGGTCTACCTGACGTGTCCCTGAATACAAAGGGGCCTTGTCATCTTTAGCTTGCAGACAAAACTGTTTCTTACCAACATAACTCTTTTCAAGGGTAATCCTGTAACAGTGACTTTTTTTCCTTTTATAAAGTTTAAGCTAGGCCTCCAGAAGGTTACAAACTAAAGCAGGCGCATGCTGTCAATGTAGTCGGCAGGATTCGAACCTGCGCGGGGAGACCCCAATGGATTTCTAGTCCATCGCCTTAACCACTCGGCCACGACTACAAGCTGGTTGAAAGGGGCATGTCGTTTGTGGATTGATGCCTTGCAGCGTCGCTGCCCGAGGCCAGTGTAGATCAGCAAGAACTCAACAACAAAACGTACCGCTCCACAAAAAGAGGCTCGTTTGGCCGAACAGGGACTTGAACCCTGGACCCTCAGATTAAAAGTCTGATGCTCTACCGACTGAGCTAAAGCTGGGGAACAATAGTCTGTTTGAGGAAGGGGAGAAGGAAAAAGAAGGGGAAGAAGGGGAAGAAAGAAAAAGAGAGAAAAGAGAAGGAAAAAAGAGAAAAAATTAAAGGAAAGGGAAAAGGTAAACCCACCTTTCACCCTTCTGTGTGATTTTTGGTAGATTGGTATTCATATTTTACAGAAAATTGCCTTTTTATATATTTCATGGGCAAATCACTGACGTGAACGGCGTCGGTTCGAGTCCCACCTCTGACAAGGTTGAAATCACCCAATATCTTTTCTATTATTTTCTTAATGAATGAACACATATGTATAGATTTCATGTGCTTTTTTGCCTTAACACATATTTTATAAAAACATATTTCTCCTTGTATGGATACATGTTAAAATGTATTTATTATATGAATATGTGGTTTCTTGAAATGTATTATTTATTTTATTATTTCACCATTGAATATAATAAATCTTTATTATCTTTTTTAAATTACTCTCTTTTCTAACTGAACTATATTTATTTTTTGAGTAAATTAATAAATGGAGCATTGACATCACGCTGACATTATGGATACATCAGAGGTGATTAATAAAAGATTGAAGTAAATTGTCAATTACAGTTTTTTTCAGTCGCTAACAAGCGTTTGTCCAACCAGTTGTCACATTTTCAAAACTCTAAACACAATTAGCACAGCATCAGTCTTTTGTGGCCATACCATGCACACATTTCATGTCGTTTTCAAACAATATGCAGTCAGTGAACACATTTCCACAATGCTTACATTTTCTTAACAGACAATACCTCCCAACAAAATTATGGATAGTTTTTGTTGTATTTACAAATGTTAACACACACCATCCCACAATAGCAAAAACAATATTCAAAACCTTAGATACAGTATAAAAACCTCTGCTTCTGCAATGATATCAGTTCAAAAACAATATATCTCAGCTGATAATAAACAAACAATTGAATAATTGAGACACAGCTGATTTATGTTGGGTAAATTGGGCCAATCATAGCTGATTCCAGTCTGGCTTTGACTCAGTGGCAGGGGTTATTTTTTTCTATTACATTGACACTTATACAGTAAAAGGAGGACTTTGAGGAGTGATGTTTTTGGACACAGAAACAGAAAAAAACACACTGTAATGTCTGGACGAGGAAGAGTAAGAGCAAGGGGCCCAGGGAGAAGAGCAGGCCCAGTGAGAGATGCAGTGAGAGGTGCAGGTGCAGTGAGAGATGCAGTGAGAGATGCACTGAGAGGTGCAGTGAGAGATGCAGGTGCAGTGAGAGATGCAGGTGCAGTGAGAGGTGCAGGTGCAGTGAGAGATGCAGTGAGAGGTGCAGTGAGAGATGGAGTGAGAGATGCATTGAGAGATGCAGGTGCAGTGAGAGATGCAGTGAGGTGTGCAGTGAGAGTTGCAGTGAGAGTTGCAGTGAGAGGTGCAGTGAGAGATGCAGTGAGAAATGCAGTGAGAGATGCAGTGAGAGGTGCAGTGAGAGATGCAGTGAGAGTTGCAGTGAGAGTTGCAGTGAGAGGTGCAGTGAGAGGTGCAGTGAGAGATGCAGTGAGAGGTGCAGTGAGAGATGCAGTGAGAGATGCAGGTGCAGTGAGAGAGGCAGTGAGAGATGCAGGTGCAGTGAAAGGTGCAGGAGCAGTGAGAGATGCAGTGAGAGGTGCAGGAGCAGTGAGAGATGCAGGAGCAGTGAGAGATGCAGTGAGAGATGCAGGTGCAGTGAGAGAGGCAGTGAGAGGTGCAGGAGCAGTGAGAGATGCAGGTGCAGTGAGAGGTGCAGGAGCAGTGAGAGATGCAGTGAGAGGTGCAGGAGCAGTGAGAGAGGCAGTGGCCCTCATTTATCATTCTTGCGTAGAAACGGGCGTATATGTTGGCGTAAGATTATGCTTACACTCCTCTCACCGCCTGATTTATGAAGCTGTGCGTACCTTTGAAATCCAGGTGTACGCAATACCTGCCCTTGATAAATGCCGCGGCTGAAAACGATCGTCATTAGAATAACACGCCCCTATATATTCAAGTATCCGCCTCCCCCACACCCTCATTTTACACCATCGACACACGGAAGACGGCAAAGAGGAGACACTTCTCTGGAGATCGAGACCATCACCATCATGAAAAATTATTATTAAATCAAACAACAATATTGTTGATGATAAATTCAAAGTTAATTGTATTTTTTTTTCAAAACGCTATAAATCCATCCAGTTTTTGTCTAAAAAAACAACAACAAAAAACAACAAGAAGAGAACATGCAACATATAATCAGGGACTCATATTATAAATTAATATAAATTAAATAAGTGCAACTGCATGAAATAAATAAAAGCCAAACAAAATAAATAGTAAAATAAATTAAATAGTAAAAATAAAATAAATATTTCCAATGTCACGTTCCAATATTGTCCACCACATAAAACAAATAATTTAAAAATAACACACAAATACAGTCCTTAAATACAACAATGTTAAAAATACATTCAAATCATTAAGTAACACATTTAGGCTAATAGTAATTCGTGCCGAACTTGAAAAAAGTAATGATAACAATATTCAGGCCTACTATTAGGCGTGTTGTAGCCATTAACTAAGTGCATTTAGTTTCATATTTGTTAAAAAATAATAATGTTATTTTTTCGCCATCTATGTTGATTATGAAAAGTGAACATAGGCTAAGATAGGATGCGCAATATATCAGGAGACATGCTCAGACATGATTTTGGCCACTTAATTAAGTTTTGTTTTGTAGAAAGCCTTTCTTTAAAGTGAATTTCGTTTTGTATAAATTGTATCTTAATTTTAATATTTTTTTCATCAACCAATTGCCTGGATTTAATAAATAAGAAGCAAATAGCAGACAATATAATCATGAGTCATGACATGGAGGTGCGGGCGCGGTCCCTTGCATTGCACGTGAACTGGGGCGCATCTCATCACAAATTAACCGAAACTCAGTATATGCCTCACAGACATGAGAAATATATCTATAAAGAAAGCTTGCAATGTCTTTAAACGAAACAATTATAAACGAAAAGAAATAGGCTACTCTCTCTATACCGCGCGTTCACTGCGGAGATGGTGATCATCAATTTAATCTTTGCAGACACAACACTAGTTTATTAATAGAAATAAAATACAAATTTATTTTTAAAAATGGTGTTTATCGCGTTTTGGAAAAGAGCTCCTCATATCTTTTAGTTTGTCAGTGCGTTTTGTGGTGTTAGGAATTGTTTTTCTGCGCATTTCCGCACTAACTCAAAACGTGCGTACATGTACACCACCTCCTGACCTGGCGTAGGATTTGAGCGTGCCGTACGCCAACGTCCATATTGATAAATATCAAAGTCACTGTGGTTTTGGGTGTACGCTGGAAATTTGGTGTATGCACTTTTGATAAATGAGGGCCAGTGAGAGGTGCAGGAGCAGTGAGAGATGCAGGTGCAGTGAGAGGTGCAGGAGCAGTGAGAGATGCAGTGAGAGGTGCAGGAGCAGTGAGAGATGCAGGAGCAGTGAGAGATGCAGTGAGAGATGCAGGTGCAGTGAGAGGAGCAGGGCCAGGGAGAAGAGCAGGCCTAAATCATTTCAGTATACTCACCTTCGTGCCAGGATCAGTCGGAACTCCATTCTGTGTGCCAAATCCAGCTGGTCCAAGATGGTCTTGCTACTGGAAATGTAACCCATCTTACAACCAGCGGCACTGCACCAGAGGGTCTCCGTGATCATCAGGTAGTACCTATCGACATCCAAAACCTGGCGGGCTCACTTGTGGGCTCCATAACCTGTGAGCTGTTTTCCACACACAGGACAGCACAGCCTGACCTTCCAAAGGTGGTATGGCATCCACAAGACAAGCCGGTGTGTGAAAAAATGCTCTGGAGTGGGGGCCTTGTATCGATACGTTTTTATTTATTAATTACCCATATGACTATGGAGTTCCTTGAAATGTGCTATACATATGAGATATATAGGCCTATAATAATAATAATAATAATAATGTTTTGACTCAGGCTCACTGAATGATTACTGAATGACGAGAAACAATTCTATGAACAATAAAATGTTTTATTTTTTAACAATAAAATATAACATTAAACTATGCACATAATAAAGAGTATATATATAACATGGAGAACAGTAGTAAACACACAAAAGTAGAAACAATACGAGTATTAAAAAAAAACATATAAAATAATTAAAATAAAAGTCCCTGAGTGGGGTCGAACCCCCAACCTAATAATAAATAACATATATAATAGTAATAAACACACAAAGATAAAAAACTTTATAAAACTATATACATAGTAGTGAGTATATATATATATATACATAAAATAATGTAATGTATATATAAAAAATATATAAAAAATTAGCTATTTCTTTTTCTTTACTTTTTCAAGCCACTGTTCTTTCGTAAGTGTCTCTGTGACAGGGCAGTAGATAGTCCCTCTAAACTGGCTGTGCCCAGTCGCTGCTGTCCTAAATTGTCCACACTTCCTGCAGGTATTTGCCTCAACCTTTCTGTGGTATGGACGAGGGACGGTGGGTTGAGATTGACTGACTGTGGCAGGAGCTGGGAGGACGAAACTGGGAGTGGCTGGGGCTACAGGAAAAGGGTTTTGGGGGACAACAAACAGTGTGAAGGTAGGGGTAGTGTGGGAGGCAAGAGGGACAGTCGCGCTGGGGCTGGGAAGGACAGGTTCTGGTTGAAGGCTGCCAACGGGCTGAGGAATTATTGGCCTCAGGGTTGTCAGCTTGGGTATGACTGCCTAAGTTGTATAGCTAGTGATGCGCCTTTTTAATCTAGCTTGCCCAGCTGTGCTTTGTGGCAGTTTGTAAATATGTTGCTCTCCCTGGACCTGGGGTGGAGCAACAGCACGTACACTGGCAGGTGGGAGAGCCTCAGCAGCAATACCAAGAGGGTCAGGCAGATCGATCCCCTGAAGCAGAAGAGTCTGATCTTGCTTCTTAACCCTGCCGTTGTGCCACTGAACCAGAGTGGTCTGATTTACCTCCACCAGCTGGAGAGTAGTGTCCTGCATGATGGCACCATTAGACAGGATCAGCTGCCGGATCTTTCGGTAATCTTGTAAAATGAGAGACCAGCGACTCAGCGTCACCTTCTCTTTCTTCCTCGGACTTTGATGGATGCGACAGAGCCTGATGAAAATGGCCTCCACGAGACGACAGCAGTCTGGCCATTGGGCAGGTGAAGCTGTAGATGCTAACACACTCCGTTTCAGGCTGTCCACTCCAGGGTTGAAAACAGCCTTCTTTTTTGGAGACCTGAACCTCCCTGTTGTCAGCCTGTCCTGGTGTCTGGCAGCAAACTTCACTCGCTGCTTGTCATATTCAAGCAGGCTCTGCCACAAGCACACAATGTCATCAACCTGAAGAAGGATAGAAGTATAGAGGCATAGCAGAGTTAAAAGGAAACTGGTAATTTCGCATACATAGTTCAGTAACACTGTTTTTACAGTCACATTGTGTTTTGTGTGGTCTTTTCCAAGTTAACAAACATTCAAAATGTTTACATACCTGCTGCCTGCTCAGTGTTAACCCTGTGCTTGTCCTCAGCTCTACCAAATACTCAGCCAGTCTGTCCACCCGGTCCATTCCTGGAATGTTCTGGTCATCCACAGCCTAAAACAGTATCATTTTAAATGGTAAAGAAAAAAAGAGATCAGTGAAATTACATCTTAATGGTAGTATTAATCAGTTTGTCGAATTACAAATTAATTTGCTCGTGGCAAGTTCCTATTGTGAAATTTACATACCAAAAGCTCTTCAGGCACATGAGTGGGGGAACCTGGTGCATACTGGTCTATGGATGTAGTTGGCTGAGAGGAGAAGGCGGCAGCAGCTGGCTGGGAGAAGGCAGATTGGGATGAGGCAGCAGCAGACTGGGATGAGGCAGCAGCAGACTGGGATGAGGCAGCAGCAGACTGGGATAAAGGAGCAGCAGACAGGGATGAAGGAGCAGCAGACAGGGATGAAGGAGCAGCAGACAGGGATGAAGGAGCAGCAGACTGGGATGAAGGAGCAGCTGACAGGGATGAGGCAGCAGCTGACTGGGATGAAGGAGCAGCAGACTGGGATGAGGCAGCAGCTGACTGGGATAAAGGAGCAGCAGACTGGGATGAAGGAGCAGCAGACTGGGATGAGGCAGCAGCTGACTGGGATGAAGGAGCAGCAAATAGGGATGAAGGAGCAGCAGACTGGGATGAAGGAGCAGCAGACTGGGATGAAGGAGCAGTAGACTGGGAAAAGGCAGACTGGGATGAGGCAGCAAAAGACTGGGAGAAGGCAAACTGGGATGAGGGAGCAGCAGACTGGGAGAAGGCAGACTGGGATGAGGCAGCAGCAGACTATGATGAGGCAGCAGAAGACTGAGATGAGGGATGAACAGGCTGAATTGTAGGTGGGTTATAGTTAGCTTCATCTTCAAGGAGGAAACTCAGTGTAGGGTCCTCATTGATGTCCTCCTCAAATCCCTCATCCTGCTCATCTACATTTACTTCCTCCAGCAGCTGGTCTGTCTGCTCATTGTCAGCATCTATTGACTGAAGTGGCTGCCCTGTCTGACTAAGTAGATAGTCCACTCCAATTAGCTCCCCTAAAAACAGAATGCAGTGTGTTAAACATATAGCCCTTGCATTAGCAAAGAACCATGTGCTGTAAAATGTACAGTGAGAGTCTTACCAGTGTACTGTGCAGGAGGTTGGAAGGTGGGGACAAGCTTCTCTCCAAAAACATTTAGGCTGTTGGTGTTGATGCTTTGCACCACCTGCCCTACGTAGGTGAGAAGAGGGGAGGATTTTGTGGAAATTGATGCTGCTGCCTGGTCTTGGTTCCACCTGTTCAGGCCTTCCAGGAGATACAACTGAAAATTCAGTGTTTTAGCACTGGTTCCTGTAAAGAAGTGAACAATGAAAATCATGAAACTGGGATAATGAGTTCCTTCAGAAAATATAAAGTGATATTAGATGTTCTATTGTGTTGAATATATACTATACTGCAAACACAATGAGCCACAAACCTGGAATGAACCTGTTTAGGGGGCAGTGGAAAGATTCAAGTGAGGTCGAGCCCCTAGCACATCTGTACTTCATGAGAACTAATCCTCCCTTGGTGGTGGTGGTGCCCGTCACAGTGTAGAGAAACACACCTGGCGGATCCTGGATCACTTAACATGCCTCATCTCAAACACGCCAGATGTGCTCTATCCTCACTGTGTCCAGCAAAGGAACCCCCATCATGTCTCTCCCCTTATCCCCCTTCAGTTCCTGCAGAAGCCTGTCAAGGTAGCGGGTTGTGGACTCCACCCCACGAGTCCTCCGACGGCAATAGAGCGCCAGCTCTTTTTTGGTGATGCGTCGGTCCACAAGGTTATCTGTGATGACAGGCACACCTTCCTCCTGCAGTTGCTCTCTCTTTGCCCGCCGCAACAAAGCCACATCATCTGGGTCCCATTCAAAAATGCACGCAGAGAGACGTGACATGAAGACTGGGTATAGAGGATGAGCATCAGTGGTGCACCCCACTGCCAGCCGACGCATGAAGTGCCAGATGTCCAGCCTGATATTGAGGTCAGGCCATCCTCCAAATCTGGCCTGTAGCTTGCTCTGCCCCTTCTCTATGCAGCAGCCACAGTCCACGTACAGCAGCAGTGGTGGAGCCACGGCCGCCTGGCTGTACCTGTTAATCAGTCCGGAGACTATGGTGTCCAGTGCTGGACCTTCCTGAGCAGTCAAGACACTGATAAGAATTTGTCCTGTCTCATTGCCAACAGAAGTCACCCACTGTGCTGTTCCCCTGGCTGTGCCTGCCAACTTCTTTGTGATCTAAAATCAACCAAATTAAAAATATTAATAAAGCATAACACAAATCATTTTCAAACTTCACAACAGTTAAAACATCAGTAATAATGTCAAACAATTACCTGTTTGGTTGAGTCCATTTTCAAAATGGTCCCAAACGTGGAGGTTATGCTTGCCTTGATGTGGTCTATGCGACTGATAATGTCCCTCCCATAAACTGACAGCAGCCACTTGCTAGTAGGGACATCAATGGGCTCTGGAGGCTTTTGGCACATGACAGGTAAGAGGCTGGGGCGGTTGATAAAACCAGCACACTCCTCCATATAGTGCGCCAAACGGTCAAGCCACTCCTCCCCATGGTTCTCCCTCAGCTGTTTGACAAGTCTTGTGCGACTGTTGCCCAGCGTCCGTTCCCTCAGCATGCGTATGACACGAATGTCACAAGCTTACCTTTGTGTAAAAGAGAAGATTTGCTTATGTAATTTATTTTATGGTAAATAAAAAACACTTTTATTTTGCATTTACTTCATATTACACATTTCTGCTTCAGAAAATAAATTATTAATTTTGAAATATGAATGACTTTATTGGTAGACAGGTAACTCAGGCAACACACAGTACACCTGAGAGTCTCTGTTACCATAAGGCAGTACCTGTCGATGTCCAGGACCTTCCGTGCTCTCTTGTGGAGGCCATATCCAGTCAGCTGCTTCCCACATGCAGGACAGAACAGTCTGAACTTCCACAAGTGGTAGGGCATCCACACCAGAAGCCTGTGATTAAAAAAGCGATCTGGAGATGGAGCCTGGTGGTAGATGAGGGAAGGGACGGGTGGCTCATACCAGAGCTTCAAGTCTGTCCTAAGTCTGCCAGAGTGAAAGATCGCAGAAGCAATCCACCTCTGATCCTGTGAGGGGATTGTCTGCCTCATTTTAGTGGGCAGCCAAAATTGATCTGGCCCGGATGCAGGAGCAGGTCCGGGCATAGAAGGGGCAACATGCTCCTCCTGATTCAAAAGCAATGAAAGATTAGAGATGTAATATTAAAACATTGTTTCTCTCAAGTTTGCATACAAGTAATTCTACAAAGGGGCATTAGGGGACATTTCATGTCTATTTATGATAATTAGCCTATATTTTCTTCAAACAAAATTATATTTAAGGCAGATTTGAGAACTGGTTCTCAAATGATTTTTAAAAAAATCACTGTATACATGGCTAAATGGAAAAAAATAACACTCATATACATGTTTTACTTGAAGTTTAACATTCAATTTGTTTGTAATGGTTGACAAATTCACCAGGGAAACATCTGGCTGCATGAGGTCTGGCTGCAGAAGGAGAAGCACTGGCTGCCGGTTGAATGCTTGAATGAGAAGGACTGGATGAAGGTGAAAGACTGGGTCTGGCTGAAGGAGGCGGACTGTGACTACCAGGCTATAAAGATACATATTGTACATTATCAACAACCATAATAAAGATGATGATGATGAAACATATTAAGGTCTTTTTAAATTACCTGAATCCGCGTTTGTACTTTTAGGCTGGGTTTGGCTGCTGAACTAATGGATCCCCCAAATCGTGGCTTTGTAAACTAAAAGAAGGAGATTATTGAACAGATTGAAATTCATGTAATATCATACATGCATTGGAAATTTGATGATATGAATTCCCTATTGAAGAATACACAAATAATCTTCCAGCCTACCAATAAAAGGCATTGGGAAATTCCGGAGATCATTGCTTGTGGAGGAGGTAATCTACTCAAATATTAAAATAATGCTTTACCATTGATAAGTTAAGTGCAGGCCGTGTAAAGGTCGGGGCTGAGGTAGAGGTTGGGACAGCGGTAGGACTGGATGCAGGTGGAGCACTTGTGGTCTGGTAAAAGAACAATCAAGAATGAGGAAAACAGGTTGTATTCATCTTTCATTCGTGGTACATTTTACCGATCTAATTACGCACAGGCATGCCAAAATCTAACATTCACAGACATTTATACATTTAATCAGGACAATCCGTCCCTGTACACCAGCAAGAGTCTGAGAGCAGAAACAGCAAGGAGAAGCTGTATAAAAATAAATATAACACCCAATAAAAATAAAATCAATACTAACTGGTCTCTTTGGCAATTTTTAAAATCCAAATCATTTCTAAATGTTTTTGTTTGCTTGTGTTTTTATATCTGTAATGAGGTCATAAATAAAACCTGTGCTTCGTAATCTGTGGATACGTATATTTTGATATTTGGAGAAATACACACAGTGGCCACAAATTAATTATATTCACATTATATATATATTTTATTTATTTACAATTATACACTAATTAATGGAGCCTAACTGCAAATCGCAGATGAAATTGTAATTGACTGTCTAATTCTAAGATGCAAACAAATATATATATATATATATATATATATTTGTTTGCAGCTTAGAATTAGATAGTCAATTACATGGATATATTAATCCATGTAATTGATCCTAAATTAATCCTAACATAAATATTATTGATATAGGTAATGGTAATGGACTGCTGACACATCAACTTTGTTTGAGGTAAGATTTAAAAGCTTTATACAAAATACTTTTTTGAATAAATAAGCAAAAACCAAAGCCTATCAGAAATTGTCTCTGCCTATTTAATCGTTGGAGGAGCTATGGGACTAGATATAGCCAACATTGTTATCCACGGTAAAAGGTGGTATCACTTTATCAAGCTTTATAAATAAAAAGCAAAATTTTTATTTTTATTTTCCAAACCCCTGTGCTGGCAAACCGCCGCAGACGGGACATCCACTCATCGTCCCCCATGGCCTTGTGTGACTTTTTAGACATCTCTGGAACATTTGAAACATGTTTAGTCTTTTTAGCTAAAACATAAATTACATTTACGTATTACTAACGCTTTACTACTTATTACTGTATTTGATACAGTACTACTATAATTAAACACTAAACAATAACATACCAGAATCATGATCGATATTGACATTTTTAAACACACCTTAAAGAACACTGAAAGGTAAAAATCCACGAATATATTATTGTTAATGTAATTCATCATTGGAGACAATAACATGAGAAGTGCTGCAGTATACTACATCAAGACTGATCATGACACTAAACAACTTTACATTTTAAAATGCAAATTAAAATATGTTGTTGTTAATGTAGATTGTAGTTTATCAAAAAATAGTGTAATAGAAAAGTGCTGCAATATACTAGCTCATCAAGATATATAGATCATAACATTAAAAAGTACCTTAATGCAGCATAACATACGAGAAAAAGTTAGCAATATATGAAAAATATGTTGCTGATGTTAATGTAGTTCATCAACACATTAAGATGAAATGCTGAGGTTGCCAGCAGATCAAGATCGCGATAGATCATAACAATAAACACCTTAATGGGTCATAAAATACGAGAAGAAAATGAAATATGTATTATTGTATTGTTGTTAATGTAGTTTATCTTACTTGTTGACATTCGATGAATGAACGGCAATACTTCGGCGCGGGTATACCTGAGAATAAAAAAGAGCCCGTCTCTCCACGGCGCCTGAAAGATGAAGATTCGATGCGTGATTGGCCAAAGAATCCTCTCAAAGATGAACTCGGCTCGAGTTCGGCTCGAACTCACGACCTTCAGATTATGAGACTGACGCGCTGCCTAACTGCGCCAACGTGGCATGTGCTGTGACTCGGGTGAGCGGTGAAGCCCTAGATTCTAGATCATCTGCCATTCCGTGTAGGTGCAAAAATGCTGCTCACCACTGGCCGTCATGTCAGGATGGCCGAGCGGTCTAAGGTGCTGCGTTCAGGTTGCAGTCTCCCCTGGGGGCGTGGGTTCGAATCCCACTTTTGACAAACCTAACCTTTGGTTGCGGGGTCAAGCTAGAGTCTTTAACCCTCTGGCAAGTTTATCCAGAAATGCAGTAATGTTGACAAAGCACTGCAATTCAGTTCATGCTAGAATTAACCAAACATTAAAGTAACACTGACCTGCAGTACATGACCTTCATAGTAACACTTTAGTGCAATGTATGGGATTCTATGGCACTTGGAATTTCAAGTCATGACATTTCAGAAAAAATGGACATTTTGATTGAATCGGATTCAACTGAATTACACGAAATAACATGTGATGTTTACCGGAAGAAGATGCAGTAGAATTTCATGGCAAGGATTCTTGGAAATTTCTTGGAATGAAATGTCATGGGTTTGGGGGCATGGGGTGGAGTGTGTAAAGAATCTTAGCTCAGGTTTGGGGAACAAATATTCAACAATTATTAATTTGGATTCAACAGTGATTGAATACGGGCCTGAACTAGATCATCATACATAAAATTCACCCGAATAGGGATTATATAGCTCACACGTCTGCTTCAGAGATATATAGTTAATTAACACAACGAATTGTAATTAATTAAGTATATAATTCATATGCAGGCGGGCTATATTAATTTTCGGAATACCTTAATAGAGTTACTGCAACTGTTATCCCAACTAATCAGTTCGTCCACCGAGCTGCTTGTTCGATATGCGTTACCAATTCTCAAAAAGGTTTATCCTTAGTATCAGTTTACTAATCAAATTAGTTAACTTTATCAGTATCAGCTCGTAGCTTTAGATCGTACATTAAAGAGGCTTTGTTCCGTGACCAACAAACAGAGACAATCAAGAGTATAATGGGTTTAATAAAAATGAACTAGACAATATAACTACATGTAAAATGAATATATCGAACAATAAAAACAAAAACAGTAAGAAAGAAAAGTAGAAGACAGGAAAACAAAGATTGTTACCACAGTTGAACCTTAAGAACCAACAAGGAAAATACACACTTTAACGCGCTGGTATCTGGATTGAATTATACTTGCACTGGACCTTTATGTCGCTGGACAAGCCGGCGTGTGTGGGTGTGGATGTCCTCGTAGTTGGTGAGCTGGAAGCGTCCTTTCGGTGTTTCGAGGGCGTGTTTTGCTCGCGGGAAATTCGAAAGTCTTAAAGGTATGCTGTGGAGGAGTCCTTTCACCCGGAGGATATAGGACTTCTATCAAAACGTAAAATGCTGTGTTCGGTCTGCCGACAAGAACTGAGCATCAAATAAAAGACTGAGTTAAACGTAAAATAAAACCGAAGATAAAATAAAGCGACTAGGTCGCAGGACATACACAGGAAGAATAGCACGAAGAAGAGAGAGAGTTGAGCCGTGTCGCGGTCTTTTAAAATGAAACTAAACGCCCCTTTCTGTGGAAGCACAGTCCAATAGCAACTCACAGATTTTTGGCGCCCGATATTCCCTTTGTCTTAATCTGATGACCTCATTCGCGTGTTTTATGAGGACGAGCGTTTGGCCTTTCACTTACAAAGATGGGAAAAACATAGTAGAATATTTTTTTCATTAACTTCTTACATATATTTGGCTCGAGCAAGTTGAGCGATTTCGTTTAATACCAATCACTCCGTGTTTGTTACGCATACAAGGATATATATAAACTCTTAGACCTTTATAGAAGTCCGCAAGGTTCAACTACATAACTAACAGTCCTAGATAGACAGGATACGGTATAAACTTCAAACATACAGGAATACATCATGTTTACATTTCATAATCACTCATTTCTGGGTTTTAATGTTATAGATGCATATATGTGTGTGTGTGTGTGTGTGTGTGTGTTGTCCATTTGCGCATCTGGCATTCCTTCCTCGCTGGGGGGGGGGGTTTGGAGATAACGGTCTTCTTGGATGTTGGCTCGCGAACAAATCAGGATCGCGCGAGGATCTCTGTGGGGACTCATTACGCTGTAAAGGTGTCACGAACTAATCTACCCTCCAGACTGACTGGCGCTAACGGAAGATTTAGAATTGGAAGAGTCATAGGTTGGGGCTTTAGAAACCCCTGTTAACGTGTGTTTATTGTGTTAAGGAATGCTGACTCCATGATTCTGCGCTCATACTCTACAGTTCCCCTTTTCGTCGGATGACGTCTCTGTGGAGACATCATCGGACGACAATCATCACAATGGCGGATGGCAGGTGAATCATGAGGGTTTTGTAGCAGGTGGTTATTGAGGCTGAGGGCTCAGCTCGATGAGATTCAAAGCGGTGTCTGGTGTGATCCCCTCTTTCCGGGGGTTCCGTCAGAAACCTCCAGACACGGCTTTCGTGAGCTTGGCTGTCGATGTTCGCATCTCGTTGAGCCTCCTATACAGGCTGAAGGCCAGGCCTAGTGAGAGGATGTGGCTGACTACCATAGAGATACACAGCGCGGTGTCGGCTGCGGTCCAGGCTTGGACAACAGGTGAGGATGTCAGGATGGGCAGTCGAGACAGCGCTTGGAGGGCGGTATCGATGGGGGCAATGTCAATTAGCTGGGATCCCCCTTCTTCAATCCCCAATTTCAGTTCTGGATCCAGGGTGAAGTTACGGTTCTTGAAAAAGGAGGGGATTTCCAGTTCTGATTCGTACTCGTTGCTTGGAAGATGGTTTAAAGCTAGATCATCTAGATGGAGGATGGCACCTTTTGGTACCTGAATCCACATGCTCTGGTCGAGCAGGGTGACACGGGTGGCAGTGTCGTGCTGGTCGAAGGTGAGCGTAGCCGTGCGCACTGGAGTGTTAACGAGCCATCTGTCACCTACAATTTCTGCTTGCGTCTCTGTGACTTGAGTGCGTGACTTGGCTTCGGCAGGACACTGGGTGTCGCTGGCCATGGGTTGCAATCCGCAGATTCCATCAGTGTTGTCTCTGAGGAAGGGTTTGCTAGGGCAGAGATAGTGAATGTCTTTAGTCAACGTGCACATGTGCAGGTTCGGGGCCAGGTACAGCTGTGGGTCACTGTCGTAATAGGCCACTACGTCGGGAGTGCGGATCTTGACGTGGGTGTTATCTTTCCAAAACCCGACATTGACAATGTCCTTGAGTCTGTAAATTCGGCTTGACTCTATGATGGGCAGGTTCAGGAGAAAACCCACTTCCCTTTGCTCGGGGTCGACGTAGAGGGGGATGGCGCTGCCCAGAGAGTAGGCGAGGTGTATTTGTAGAGGGTCAGTTGGCGTGGTGACGGCGGAAGCCAGCACCGTTTGGACAAGGCTTAAGGGTATCAGGTACGGTGGAATCCTTCCCATGGCTAGGCTGTCAATGGAAGAGCTCACCTCCCGCAGCATGTCTGCCATCAGGGCTGTGACCAGCTGAGTTTGAGCAAAGTCATTCTGGAAAACCGTAAACAGCTGTTTCATAGAGTTCACGGTCTGGTTCAGCAGGACGCTGTGAGTGTTGAGAACCACCACAGTTCCCCTCAAAGTCTTGCCGATGGTCTGAAGGGAGGCACTTTGTGTGTTGAGTTGCTCTTTTATCTGTGGGATTTCAGTCCGAATTTCGGCCACGTGCCGTCTCACGGTGGCTAAGTTCACTGAGTTGACACTAGACATACCGATGTTAAACAGAGTTCCGACGGCAGCGCCGGCTCCGAGCAAAGCTCCAAGGAACCGTTTGGAGCGGCGGTTGTGTCCACTTAGCTCCGCTTGTGTGACAGTCATTTTCTCAAGTTGGTTGAGCATGTGCCTGACATCGGCCTCAGCGTGAGTGAGGGAGTCCTCTGTCCATCGGGCACCGGCCCAACTGTATTGGGCCACTGCGCTGGGGTAATGTGCTCTGTAAACATTACGCGGGTCTAGTCGAACATATACTTTCTGGGTGTGGGTCCGGCAGTTGGTGATCAGGAGTCCCGGTTGTTCCCTCAGGACGATGCCTGATGCCGGACCTGGTGAGATGATCTCCGATTGCGGCTGGCCTCTGGTCGACTGAAGGCACAGGATGGCAAACCACAGCAGCATCCTGGTGAGAGCAAAAAGGGTAGAGGGGGAGAGAAAGGGGGAGAGAGAGAGGGAGTAGGTCAGCGAGGGTTGTCCTTGGTTGGACAGGACAGTCTTTTCGCTCCTAGGACGGTAATCAGGTTAGTTTGCATTGGCCCCTCCCCGCCTTTCCCTTCCCGCAGCCACATGTCTTTTAATTTGATTGCGGTGGACCCATTTGAAAACTGGATCTTTCTGTCCCCGGCTTAGTTGGATTCGGTACGCCACCGGGGAGAGTTTGTCAACGATCTCATGAGGTCCTGTCCAGTGGGGCAGGAATTTCTTTGACAGCCGATGGGAGGCTGTGTGGGATGGTTGTGTGAAGCTATAATACCAGACCCTGTCGCCCACGTCCAGTTCCTTGTTTGACGCTTTCTGGTCATAGTATGCTTTCTGGCCTTCGGCACTCTTTTGAAGCTGTTGTTGGGCGAAGGCAAAGGTGGCTTTCAGGTGCTGGTGTAGCTCGTCGAGGTACTGGTGAGTGGTGCAGGCTGTCACTAGGTTGGAGTCTCCTGGCTGATACAACAGATGCAGTGGCAGTGTCATTTGCCGCCCAGTCATTAGTTCGAAGGGAGACACGTGAGTTGAGTCCTGCGGGGTGGCCCTGAGGGCCATTAACACCAGCGGGAGTTTCACATCCCAGTCTTTCTGATTGGCAGACACATACTTTTTCAGCATACTGACCACGGTCCGGTTTGAACGTTCCACTTGGCCAGATGAGATCGGATGATGGCTGACGTGTAGTTGAACTTGAACTCCCAGGAGTTTCCAGATCTGCTGCATAATCTCAGCTGTGAAGTGAGTGCCTCTATCTGAGTTGACTGTCAGTGGCAGTCCGAACCTGGAGAAGATGTGGTTCATCAGGAGGTATGCCGTGGTCTGGGCAGTATCGTTGGGTGCTGGAAGGCACTCTACCCACTTTGTGAACTGGCACACAACCGTGAGAAAGTATTTGTTGCCCCTCGTCGACCTGGGCAGAGGTCCTACCCAGTCGATTTGGAGGTCTGACCATGGGAATGTGAGTCTTCTGCGTTGCAGTGGAGCTATGTGGTTTGGGTTTGCCGGTTGAAACTGGCAGCAGACCAAGCATTCTCTGACATATTCTGCCACATGTTCCTGCATGCATGGCCAGTATGCCACTTGCTTCAGTGTCTTATAAGTGGCTCTGATGCCGTGGTGTCCGGCACATGGCGCGTCGTGGGCATACATTAGCATGACCCCCCTTAGGCATTGTGGCACCACAAGCCTTGGCGCTGTGATGCCATCAGGTGCATACCACAGAATGTTTTCGATCACGCGCAGCATGTGCTTGATGTCATGCAGTCGTCTTAGGCACGGGTTGTCAGTGAGGTCAGACGGTGTGATTGGGTGGTTGGAGGGGTCTGAGAGGTGGTTTAGCAAGGTCTTTATAGATGTGTCAGAGGTTTGCATGTCGGCTATGTCATTGTTTGACATCTGCGGAGACAGCGTTAGAGGCTGAGAGGTGGGCACTGCTGCAGGGAATGTTCTTTTGCTGCGGGTTAGCACTGCCACGTTAGAGGTAGGTGGTTGGATTGGCGGTGACCACAGATTACCGTGTAGTGCGCCAGTCTTGGCGAGGGCATCAGTTTTATCATTCAAGTCTTTGTCAAGGCCTGGTTGTCTCGAGTGTCCTTTCACCTTTTTCCAGTAGACAATCATGTTGTGTGTGCTTGTGATGTCATCACATGCCTGGAACAGGTGTTGGTGTGTGACAGGCTTGTTCTTTGAAGTCTTAAAGCCATTTTGTTTCCAGCCTGGAAGGTGGCATGTGAAACTGAGTCTGGCATAGTTAGAGTCTGTGCAGATAAGGAGTTCTCTGATGTTATGTGTCGATGCGATTTGCAGAGTTATGAGAATGGCTGCTACCTCAGCATATTGTGATGACTGGGGGCCCAACTTGAAGTGTTGAGGTGGGCACGGGCAGTCATTTATCCATAGCACACCCGCTCCTGCTTGATGAATGCCCTCTTGGTTGTAGGAGCATCCATCGACATAGGCTGTGGGCATACCTTGGCACGCCTTTTCTTCAAAATACCTGTGACAGGTTAGTTGTTGCTGTTGGGGTTCTTGTACAGCCACCGTCGCAGCTGGTGTGATATCAGAGCAGTTTTGGCAGGCTGCCAGGCCGTTGCCTAGCGCAGATTTGTGGTTCTGAGCATATCGTGCCTCGACATTGCGCCCCTGGAGGGCCATTAACCACGTGGCAATGCGTGAATTGGTGACCACGCCATCTCTGATACGTTGGCTGTTGAGGAACATGACAGGCTGGTGGCAGGTCTCTATAATAACCTTCTGGGCTCCAATGTAGTTGGAGAATCTTTGGATGGCCCATACGGTGCAGAGCAGAGCTTTTTCACAATCTGAGAATTTAGTCTCTGGTGGCAGGAGTGTCTTGCTGGCATACGCGACTACTCTTTTGTCTTGATCGTGGCGTTGGTATAGGCCAGCGCTGAGACAGTGGCTGGAGAATCCAGCTTCTAAGTAGAACTCTCTTTGTGGATCAGGGTAAGCCAGACATGGAGCTGTGCACAGGTGATGTTTCAGCTCATTCATGGCATTGTCTTGAACTTCAGTCCAGACAAATGGGCAGTCTTTTTTTAGAAGGGCTGTCAGAGGTTTTGCAATGTCTGAGTAGCTTTCGATGAACTGCCGTGAGTAATTACACACCCCAAGAAAACTTCGCAGTTCTGAGATGTTGGTGGGTGGTTTGATGTTTTGGACGGCTTGAATGCGATTGGACTGCGGTTCGATGCCCTGTGACCCAATCAGTAGGCCTACGTAGTTGACCTTGGTTCGACACCACTGTCCTTTGTGGAGAGCGATCTTGGCGCCGGCAGTTGACAATTGGTTCAAAACATAGTCTATCTCTTTTAAGTGGTCAGCCACTGTTTTGCTTTTCATTAGAACATCGTCTACGTAGATGAGGTTACCTCTCATTCTGGCATCTGGGCATGCTTTGTTCAGGAAGATGTTGAACTCAGCAGGCGAGTTGGCATAGCCGAACGGACACCTGGTGAAAGTGAATTGTCTGTTGCCGAAAGTGAAAGCTAGCTTGTGCTGGTCTTCTGGGTGCACGGGTATGGTCCAGAATCCAGAGGCCACATCAAGTGTAGAGAAGATTGTGGCACCTCTGATTCTGGGTATTTCTTGCTCCAGCTGGGTCATGGGCCATCGTGATAGTGGCACCTGTTGATTCAGTTTCCTGTAGTCAATGGTGGGTTGCCACTTGCCGTTTGGTTTGATTACGGGCCAGATCGGGGCAGAATAGGTGCTGTGGCATGGACGGATGACACCTTTTTCAAGCATGGAATCGATGATCTCTTGCACCGGTTCGTGTGATGCGATGGGGATCTTGTACTGCCTGACAAAAGTGGGAGGAGCCTGAGGGTGCGTTGGGATGCGCACGGTGTGGAGTTTGGTGAGACCACAATTTAAAGAGTCTTTGGCAAAGGATGCTTTGAACTTGTAAAGGACTTGTCTGAGCCTTTGTAGATCTGCATCATCTTTAATTGCATCAGCGTCTTTTAGAATTTGTTGAACTTGAGATTCAAATCCTGGGTATGGCTCCTCTGTTGGTGTGTCGTCTGTCGTGTTGGCAGGCAGAGGTGCAGCAGTTTCATCAGTCTCGCAGGCGGGCTGTTTGGAGACAGTGTATACTGCAAGGTGTTGGTCATCTGTCAGTTCTGTTCTGCATACCTGGTCTTTGTCCTCCGGCATGACTGAGGTGATGGAGATTATCTTGAAGGGTGTTGTGAACACTGTGTTGTCTGTGTTCCATTCGGGCATCATTGAAGATGGGATGGGCCCAATGATTGGTAATTTGAGTTCAAAATCAGGAAAGTCGTGGCTCACTAGCCATCCCACCCGATAGGCTTTTGGAATGGCGATGTCCATTGCCATGCAGTTGTTGAAAAGGATGTAGACTGCACGGGAGGACACTTCGATGAGGGGTGTGGCCTCTAGCGTGAGTCCAAGTTCAATGCATTCGGGTGAAGGTTGAAAAAAACCCAGAGTGTGGTTTAGGGTTTGGCCACATCGCATGATGAGCCGTACAGCGACCCCTTTGGTGTACGCTGGTACGACGGTTTCCTGTTCGTTGACTAAGGTGCAGACCTCTGGAATGGTCTGGCCTGACAGGAGGTTCTCAGTGTTGGTTGGAACAATGGCTGGCTGTAAAGTCAGTGGGGCCCACAACACCTCATTAATAATGTCTATATGAGCCTGGAGGCGAATCAGAAGGTCTGCACCGATGTAGACATCATGGGGCGGGTCCGGAAGGACCAGGAAGTAATGGGTCAAGCACCGGTGCTTCCATTGCAAGTTCAAAGCGCAGATGCCTTTGGCAGTCACCAGGTTTGATGGGCATGAGTTCAAAGGGAAACGGGTGCGCTTGCTGGCAGACAGAAGGTCCGGTGTATGTTCAGTGAGGGCATTGAATAGTGAGACACTGATGGCTGAGTTGTCTGCCCATAATGCAAGTATAATGTCAGTAGTGGTTACTTCATTCAACTGCAGGTCGCCTTTGACCTTGGGGCAGAAGGGCTCAGTGTCTTTGGTGAGCTGGAATGTGCAGAGTAGCGAACTTGAATCTGGCTTTGGTGCTGAGGCTGCAAGAGTTCCCGTGACCTCTGTGACCTGGCAGTCTGGCTCAGGTGACCTGGGTGGCTGGAAGGGGAGAGGTTCCCGCACTTGAGCCCAAATCTTCAGCTGTCTGAAGTCCAGCAGGGGCTCGAAACGATCTAGCAGATCTTTGCCGATGAGGAGGGGATATGTGTCCATCGGTGAGATGTACACAGGGTGCACCAGACTCATAGGACCAATTGTCAGATGAATCGGAGCTACTTGCTCAATACGAATGTCATTTTGGCTGTATGACTGCACATTCAGCACACAATTCTGAGATTTTAGAGTTCGGTTTTGTCTCTTAGCTTCAAATCTGAGTCTTTTGAAAAGTTCAGCTGATATCAAAGTGAGGTCTGCGCCGGTGTCCACCAGGGCTTCGAGTCTCACCTCATTTTCCAAAGTGATGGCCAGGTATAGTTTGCGTGCCACGCCCTTTTCGATCAGATTACCCAGGAGTTTTGGTGTCTGGGCTTGTGTGGTGATCGATAAGCAGTTAGTGTCGGTCTCTTGTGGTTCGTTGCGGAGACACACAACCAACACAGCACTTTCTGGTATCTGAGGGGTTTGGTCACTGGTGTGACGAATTGTTTTGTCCGCTTCAGGGGGTGCAGTTGTTAACTGCACTGAGTGGATGACGCCGTCCCTTGGTGATGTGACAGCTGGTTCTGTAGTCTGTGTCTGAAAAGCGGGGCTTTGGGTGCTTGGTTCGGTAGGAGGGTGGTCAGGAAGGGTGTTGGTTTCAGGCCTTACTGTTAGTCATGAGGAGTCTGGTCTGTCCTCTTTGTCTTCCTTGTGAGGTTTCTTCTGGATAAGTTCTTTCAGAATTTTCAGGATCTCTGCGGATTCTGACATGGCGTCACTTTTCTTCTTTAAGGTAGGCTCGGACTTGGACTTGCCTGGGGCATGCCGAGAGGTGTTCCGCTGTGGGCTGTCTGGGCTGGACGTTCTAGTTGATGGGGTTCGGCTTGGTCTGGGCCGTCGGCTGGCTTCCCACGTGGCTCCCCCCTTTTGGTTGTGGGAGGGCCGTGGGCTGCCGTAGAATCTTTCAGAGCGCCCGCCCTGGTGCTTAGGACGAGCACCATCCCGGTTGTGCTGCCCTCTGTTGGCCTGGAACGGTCTTGACTCGTTGTTAAAAGGTCTGTTGTTGTGGTGCTGCTGGGCGCCCTCTAGTGCCAGCTCGGAGCGCTGATCAGTGACAGGGCAAATGGATGGATTTTTTACAGTCTTTTCAGAAGCAATCTTTTGCTTGATAAAAGCTTTATGGGCCAAGTCTCGCAGCTGTTGGGTACTCATGATCCGAGGACAGGCCAGGACCCCTAAGTGGAGGCTCACCGTGGGATGCAGGTTACGGAGGAATAGAGTTCGAAAATTGAAATCTTCTTCCATCCCGGGTTCGTTCCGCGCACCGAAGTAGGCTCGTCGGATGCGGCTGTAGTAGGCCTGTGGCGTTTCTTGTCGGGCCTGTTTGAGGTCCATGGCAGTAATGAGTCCCTGATCAGTTTCTGGGTCAGAGAATTCCCTGATGAAAGCCTGCCGCAGTTGCTGGTAATCAGATTTGACAGTCTCTGGTTGACGATCTAGGAAGCTGCGGACGTCACGACTAGACGTAATTCTGAGCAGGTACAATCTGTCCCATGGGGTCACATTGGGAACAGTGCGCAAGTGAAAGTCTATATCTTGTAAGTAGGCATGCACGTCGTGGCCTCCTGCAGGGTTCGGAGTGAACGTAGGGATGTTTCGGGCCAGCTTGTCAAGTTCTTTTGGGGCCAGGCCGTGGTCAGTGGCTGGCTGGAGAGGCCCCCCCTCCCTTGCTGCTGACGAGGGTCCTCGTTGGCTGGCTGGTGATGTCTTGAACAGTGGGCTCTCGCCCCCCTTTTCAGCTCTGGGTTCTTGGCTGAAAAGTGTGGGCCGGTAGGTCAGGGGAAACTCAGTGGTGTGCGTTTCCTCTTCCCTTTCAGTCTGCAGTCTATAAGAGTGTTTTAACTCTCTGTGAACAATGTCAAGTTCATCTTTTAGATCCTCTCTGTGCTGGCGAAGCTCATGGATTTCGACTCGGGCCGCTTTCAAATGTTTTTCACAGGCCTTGGCCTTAGCGTCTCTTTCTTTCAGTTCAATCTTTGCTCTTTCAAGAAGAGCTTCACCTTGTTGGATTTGTCCATCGAGTTCCTCTCTGGTTTTCCTCTCCAACTTCTCTCTTTGGTCTGTGTCCCGACGAAGGTCAGACAGGGCCTTTTGAAGTCTTTCCACTTCCTTTTGTAGCTCTGGGTCCGTTTCCTCTTTTTGCTTGCGCTGCTGCTCGGTCTCGAGTTGGAGCTAATCTAGCTGACTCTGGGTCTTGGCTTGGTCATTCCGGGCCTCTTCCGCTTGGAGCCTTAGCGTTGCTGCCTCCTGTTCCAGGTCGATGACGTTTCTTTCGCTGAGTCGTGCCTGGGCGACGAGGGTGTGAGCGAGGTTTCCCACGATTTTTGCCCAGTCTTTGTAGCTGTAGCTCTGGGTGGGATCGTGTGTCATCAGTTTGTCCAAGTCGCCGTCCAGCTGCTCTTGGCTCTGGGGCTCTGAGTCGCCGGCGTCCTTGGGCAGGAAAGTAGCCGTCATGGCTGTCAGCCATGCGTTGAGGTCGTCCCAGTGGGCTGCGGGACTGGAGGCACGGGACATACTGCTCACTGTAGGCGAGAGGAATACAGAACACACACAAACACAAAGAGACCAATGCAAGTTCGTTCTATGGTTAATGAATTATGCTAATAAGGCTTATGCCGTCTATGAAAATTTTAGCTAACTGATGCAGACAGTTAGGTGGGGACAATTTGTGCGGGTCAGCGCAGGGGCTAAATCAAGATTGTTGATCTATGATTTAGCTTTCTCCTTGGTGTCTCTCAAAGGTTCTGTGTCTAGATGAACTGAAAGGAACAAATCACAGCAGAACGGGAAAAATAGTGAGATAGACAGTTGAAATAAAATAAGAAAAAGAGAAATTAAATAGGTCTATAATGACATGGAGCAGATGATATCACACAAAGTGTTACAGGGGATAAGGAGGCCTGAGCCTGCTGCTAGGGTTTAAGATAGGGCCAACAGGTGAGTGGGGGCTATCGGGGTAGAAACCCTAGGACGATGGTGTGGCTTGGAGAAAAGATGGGTCAAACACTTAAACTATCCAGGAGATATATAGTATTCTGTGGCTTATAGTAAGCGGAATGGGTTTTACTAAATTTAGTTTACCTGCGGCGAATTGAGGCCGCTCTGGTGGGACCCCGTGGCTCAGTCACCCCTCCGACGGTTCCCAACACTTGACCGCCGTGTTCTCGGGCAACTCCGTTGTCTCCCTGTACCTTGCTGCGCCCCCTCAAACAACCTGACTTTAAACACAACCGGCACCCCGAAGTGGTCAACCGCCAGACGGCACGGCAAAGTGGATTTTCCCTAGAACCCTCAAAAAGAGTGGCCCCTCTTTAGGCCCCGGTTTAGGTAATTATTCCAAAATTGCCTTGTGTGTCGACTGACGTGGTTGACGTACCTATTGGAGTACCAAATTGCTGATGTCGCAGTTGCGTGCCGCAGCAATGGTACGGGACTTGGGAGTGTCCGAAACTCACACACGGCCAGCGTCAGTACCGCTGGTCGGGTAACCTCACCTGCGGGATATCAATCAGAGAATGCCGCAACTCACCACGGTGCTCTAGTCAATGCCACCTATAAATACACAAAGGTTAAACAAGTGAAACTTAAAGTGGACTAAGGATTTCTTGTTTTAAACCAAATGGATTGATTTTTTTTGTTTGTTTATGTAGCAATAAGAGTCACAGGTTTTACTAAATAATAATAAACAAAGGGAAATTCTGATAATGATGGTATTTTACCAAAATAACCCAACCCTAAAAAAAAACAAGAAAAAGAAAGAAGAGGAGGAAAAATAAAATAAAATAATAATATATAAAAATAAATGAATAAATAAAGAAAATCAGATGGAACACAGGAGGAGGTAGGCTGTAGTGGCGTGTTGGTGCCACCAGGGTGCGTACTTCCTCAGTGGTGGTGCACCTGACTGAACAGACAAACTTAATTCAAATTAAATTCAAAGGAGTTCAAATCAAATTTAAATTAGCATGCAAGAAGAATCAAGGAAAATCAGAATAATATCCGCTAACTACCACTGATAACAGTAAGGTATCATTAATAATTATGAAATAATCAAAAGAGAAAAGTAGAAATAAGCCAAGCAGGATGAAAAACAGGAGGAGGCAGACCGTAGGAGTGGGTTTTCGCCACAAGGGGCGCACTTCCTTCCTGTGGTTAACCGGGTTGACTTAGACACCTTAATTTAAACTTAGATTCAAAGTTGTTTGAACCAATCTTAAATAAGCGTGTAAAAAGGAGTTACAGATCAGAATTATATCTTGATAATAGCAGATTACTGTAAGATATCAGTGATAAGAGATAAATTAACGGTTAAAAATAACAATGAGAACCACAAGGACAGAGGGATATAGACCAAGTTCAAAACAGGAATGAAAGCAAGAAGGGTGGTAAGCAGACTTAGCAGGGTGCGCACTCCCTTCTTAAAATGGATATCAGTGGATGAACTGAAACTTTAAGTTGAAGTTTTAATTCAAATCTTGTTTGCACCAAACTTCAAATAAATGTAACGTTACAATGTAGAGTCGAGTGTAAAGAAAACAAGGAATCTAATATCCCATAATGCTAGTACAAGCGAGCTGTAAATGCAACTAACTATTGGGAACTAGACCGCACGGTTTCAAATCACAAGGAAAGTAAGTTGCGGGCGAATGAATTGAGAAACGGCTGACTTATTTATTATTGTCCACACGATGGCGTACTGGTGCTCACGCAAAATGACGTCATATGGTGTGGGTTGTTCACGCTGCCAAGCACTTAAAGGTTGCCCTCCAGTGTTTGTCAGCGGAATGGCATTCGGTGTGATTTCAGTTTTGGGAGAGTTTTCACTCTTAGGCTTTCTGCACAAATCACAAAGATACAATTTCAAATCTCGGCGGATTTTCGGTGCTATATAGGTGTCCCTACTGCACAAAGGCAGGTTTTATGGGCAGGTTTGCACTACGCATAAATATGGACACAGGAATTCTACTTCTGTTGTCCGGCTCTCGTAAACATTTAATCACAATAGCACTCTGATTTAAATGTTTTAGGTTTCGATTGATTAGCTAAGTCAATATTCAACCAAGAGTTATCGTTTATTTAACGATTATAATATCAGGCCTTTTTACTATTGATGAGAGGAACTTCACTCTGGTCATGGTTTACTCTCGCGCTGAGAGAATGTTCAATTCTAACAGGCGGTTTTGATATCAAAATTGGTAAAGAACTTCTGTCTTTACAGGAACAAATTCCAATATTATGGAACTGCAGTTTACTTTAGTAATTCACAGCGGCCAAATAAATGTTAACATATATTTAGCAGCCGTGAATGCTGAACTGGCAATCGGCTTGTGCCTTAGTAGTTCGTTAGGGAGGTCGCGCTGCGGCGGCGCGCTCGAATACAAAATTAACATCACAATACACAAAATTGACACTGCATTAGTTGTTCACAAAACAAAGCTTAAAATGTGCTCGCATATTTCTCCACCAATTATGTAAAGAATCTTAGCTCAGGTTTGGGGAACAAATATTCAACAATTATTAATTTGGATTCAACAGTGATTGAATACGGGCCTGAACTAGATCATCATACATAAAATTCACCCAAATAGGGATTATATAGCTCACGCGTCTGCTTCAGAGATATATAGTTAATTAACACAACGAATTGTAATTAATTAAGTATATAATTCATATGCAGGCGGGCTATA
Organism: Siphateles boraxobius; assembly: GCF_051911475.1. Classification (NCBI taxonomy): domain Eukaryota; kingdom Metazoa; phylum Chordata; class Actinopteri; order Cypriniformes; family Leuciscidae; genus Siphateles; species Siphateles boraxobius. The sequence continues at coordinate 2,312,560 of NW_027509186.1, read as the reverse complement.
TTAATTTTCGGAATACCTTAATAGAGTTACTGCAACTGTTATCCCAACTAATCAGTTCGTCCACCGAGCTGCTTGTTCGATATGCGTTACCAATTCTCAAAAAGGTTTATCCTTAGTATCAGTTTACTAATCAAATTAGTTAACTTTATCAGTATCAGCTCGTAGCTTTAGATCGTACATTAAAGAGGCTTTGTTCCGTGACCAACAAACAGAGACAATCAAGAGTATAATGGGTTTAATAAAAATGAACTAGACAATATAACTACATGTAAAATGAATATATCGAACAATAAAAACAAAAACAGTAAGAAAGAAAAGTAGAAGACAGGAAAACAAAGATTGTTACCAAAGTTGAAACTTAAGAACCAACAAGGAAAATACACACTTTAACGCGCTGGAATCTGGATTGAATTATACTTGCACTGGACCTTTATGTCGCTGGACAAGCCGGCGTGTGTGGGTGTGGATGTCCTCGTAGTTGGTGAGCTGGAAGCGTCCTTTCGGTGTTTCGAGGGCGTGTTTTGCTCGCGGGAAATTCGAAAGTCTTAAAGGTATGCTGTGGAGGAGTCCTTTCACCCGGAGGATATAGTTTCTATCAAAACGTAAAATGCTGTGTTTGGTCTGCCGACAAGAACTGAGCATCAAATAAAAGACTGAGTTAAACGTAAAATAAAACCGAAGATAAAATAAAGCGACTAGGTCGCAGGACATACACAGGAAGAATAGCACGAAGAAGAGAGAGAGTTGAGCCGTGTCGCGGTCTTTTAAAATGAAACTAAACGCCCCTTTCTGTGGAAGCACAGTCCAATAGCAACTCACAGATTTTTGGCGCCCGATATTCCCTTTGTCTTAATCTGATGACCTCATTCGCGTGTTTTATGAGGACGAGCGTTTGGCCTTTCACTTACAAAGATGGGAAAAACATAGTAGAATATTTTTTTCATTAACTTCTTACATATATTTGGCTCGAGCAAGTTGAGCGATTTCGTTTAATACCAATCACTCCGTGTTTGTTACGCATACAAGGATATATATAAACTCTTAGACCTTTATAGAAGTCCGCAAGGTTCAACTACATAACTAACAGTCCTAGATAGACAGGATACGGTATAAACTTCAAACATACAGGAATACATCATGTTTACATTTCATAATCACTCATTTCTGGGTTTTAATGTTATAGATGCATATATGTGTGTGTGTGTGTGTGTGTGTGTGTGTGTGTGTGTGTGTGTGTGTGTGTGTGTGTGTGTGTGTGTGTGTGTGTTGTCCATTTGCGCATCTGGCATTCCTTCCTCGCTGGGGGGGGGTTTGGCGATAACGGTCTTCTTGGATGTTGGCTCGCGAACAAATCAGGATCGCGCGAGGATCTCTGTGGGGACTAATTACGCTGTAAAGGTGTCACAAACTAATCTACCCTCCAGACTGGCTGGCGCTAACGGAAGATTTAGAATTGGAAGAGTCATAGGTTGGGGCTTTAGAAACCCCTGTTAACGTGTGTTTATTGTGTTAAGGAATGCTGACTCCATGATTCTGCGCTCATACTCTACAAGTGTCATGACACAAGATTCAAGGAATGTCATGTAAAACATTACATTAGCATTAACAAGACATGCCATTAGAATGAAGGAATGATATAAGCCTTAACAAAACATTGTAACAACACTGACACATATGACATGAATATGAGAGTAATACTATTACTGCATTTGTTCAACATTAGTCTTAAAAAAACACTGGATTTCAATTACAGTGCATATGAAGAAATGGACAAAGGCATAAAAGGGAATACAGATAGCAGCTCCTTTATTTACACGGTCCCGTGTATCAAAAAGCACCATTCTGCCCCGTGTGAGGCTCGAACTCACGACCTTCAGATTATGAGACTGACGCGCTGCCTAACTGCGCCAAAGAGGCATGTGCTCTGACTCCGGTGAGCGGTGAAGCCCTATATTGTAGATCACCTGCCATTCCGTGTAGGTGCAAAAATGCTGCTCACCACTGGCCGTCATGTTAGGATGGCCGAGCGGTCTAAGGCGCTGCGTTCAAGCTGGGGAACAATAGTCCAACAAAGGTGGGGAAGAAGGGAAGAAAAGGGGGAAGGAAGAAAAAGAGAGGGGGAAGAAGAGAAAGAAAAAACGAAGAAAAGAAAGGCTGAAATTTGATGTTCAAAGATATGCCTTCATTAGCATAGATCTTATGATACATTTTCCGGTTTCTTCGTGTGTGAAAATCACGCATTTATATCACACTGTTTTCTATTTCAGGTGTGCACCAAGACCGGGGTTCGAATCCAGCTAAAGACAACTTTTTGTAATATTTATTATTTGAATAAATAATCATTATTTTTGAATGCATACTGTTCCCGTTTTAATAAAATATACATATTTAATTTGTTTGTTGTGTTTTTTGATATTCTATCATGAAAAATAATGTTATTTGCATTATTATGCAATGAACAAAGATGCAAATCATTAATTAGTAACTTATATGCTGTAAAATGTTTCACAAGAATAACAAAATGTACAAATTATATTTTTATATACAAATGTTATATTGTTGCAGTGTACTGATAAAATATTGTTATAATAAAGTAAAAGTAAATAAGCTAAATTTTTTAATGCATACTGTTCCAGTGTTTATAAAATATACATACGTAATTTGTTTGTTGTTTTTTGATATTCTTTCATTAAAAAAAAATGCATTATTATGCAACGAACAAAGATGCAACCCATTAAATAGTAACTAATAGGAAGAATGTCTGTCACAAGAATAACAAAATGGACAAATTATCTTTTTAAAAACAAATGTTATATTGGTGCAGTGTACTGATGAAATATTGTGTTATATGAAAGTAAAAGTAAATAAGCAAATTCTTTTTGAATGCATACTGTTCCAGTGTTGATAAAATATACATATGTAATTTGTTTGTTGTGTTTCTTTGATATTCTTTCATAAAAATATATAATTGCCAATGGAACAGTGTTATTATTTAGTAGTTGTTGTATTATTATTGATCTGATTAAGTATTTTTTTAGGTTACATTCAAACAAGACACTTGCAAATCTGTTATTTGTAGTGAACAAAGATGCAACCCATTAAATAGTAACTAATATGCTGAAAATGTCAATCACAAGAATAACAAAATGTATAAATTATATTTTTTATATACAAATGTTATATTGTTGCAGTGTTCTGATGAACTAGTGTTATATGAAAGTCAAAAAGAAATCACTTGCCAATTTGTTTTTATTTTCCAATCATGCCAACAGAACAGTAATGAATATTAAAATGTTAAATACTGGTAACATGTTTTAAAAATAAATAAATAAAATGAAGAGTTAAATAGGTTTTCAAAAACAAGAAATAAAAAGTTAAAATGTTAAATAACGTTAAAAAAACAATTAAATAATATTCAACACAAGTATTAACTATTTAAACAACTGTTTACACTATATACATGATGCTATATACATGAAAATATATACATTATTTGGAAATGGTTCTCCGCATTTCCTCTAACCACACCTCTTTTGAAACAGTCTCAGTCTGTGGGCAGTACACCCTGCCCCTGTACTGGCTATGTCCTGTAGCACTTGTTTTAAATTGCCCACATTTTTTGCAAGTGTTGGTAACAGTGGCTGTACCATTTGCATCCCCTGGGCCATTGGGATGCCCTGGATCATTTGCACTCCCTGGAACATTGGCACACCCTGGAACATTGGCACAGCCTGGAACATGGGCACACCCTGGAAACCTGGTGCTGATGGTATAAGTATATTTGGTACCATCTGCAGTGATGCTCCAGATGCAGATGGTGTCAGCAACGTCTGACTCTGCGCTGGTGCCTTGGGTCTGAGAGGGGGTCGCCCAACAGAAGTCTGCCTCTGCTTTGCCTGACCAGCTGTACTCTCTGGTAGCTTGTACTGGTGCTGCTCCCCTGGTTGTTCTGGCTCAGTCCGTAGACGTTTGGCTACCTGGAGAGGCTCATGATTTTCAGGGAGGGGCTGGGGCAACTGAATGCCCTGAAGCAGCACAGACAGCTCCTGCTTTTTCTGTCTTTTGTTATACCACTGAATCAGGGTGTTCTGGTTAACCTCCACCAGCTGCATGGATGTTCCTCCCATCACCAAGCAGTTGCCCAGTACAAGCTGCCTTATCCTGCGATAGTCTTGCAGGATCAGAGACCATCTTGACAGGGCTCCCTTGCCTTTTCTTTTGGGGCTTGGGTGGACAGTGCAAAGTCTGATGAAGATGGTCTCCACCAGACGGCAACAGTCAGGCCACTGAGCAGGTGCGCTGCTTGCACCCAGCACACATCTGGTGGTGCTCTCTACACCAGGGTGAGTGGGCTTCTTCGGGACCTTGAAGCGTCCACTCAGCAGTCTCTTTCGGCATCGACTGTCATACACCACCCGTTCCTTGTCCCGGTCATCCAGGTTCTGCCAAAGAGCAATTATGGTGTTGGCTTCCTGGTTGGTCAGGCTGAGGGCTGTGTGGTCCCGGAGATCCACCAGATATTCTGCCAGCTGGTCCACATGTTGATAACCCGGGATATTTTGGTAGTCAACAGCCTATTAAAAAACACAAACATGCAATACAATTATTACATCACATCTGTCTAATGCATAATTCCATAACTGATTGTGTTATTTTCCTGTTTATCACCGTAAAGCACTGTATAGTACAAAGCAGAGAGCGCCATTCTTGACATTTTACAAAGCACCAAATAAATAAAGATGACTTGACTTGATGTGTATTTGCAGCTTACAAATGAATTTAGGCTGTACTTTTAAATGTAAAATATGTGGAAAGTCTGGATTTAAAGCACTGGATGTTAATTCATCATAATTATTCTAGTTAATTTGAAAGACATACAAAGGAGTAGTATTTACCGTCTCTTCTTCATCAACATCCTGACCAGCATCCTCTGGCTCTGAGGGGAGTGTTGAAACAGATATTTCAGAGGGAACAGGTGTGACAGCAGTCCCTGAGGGTCCAGGTGATGAAGGAGACTGTGTGAGGACAAGTTTGGGGTCAGGGATCAGTGAAGGGGATGTGGAGCCCAGTACAGGTGTGGCACTGCTGGTGACCAGGGTAGAAGAACCCAGTGTCAGTGTGGAAGAGGGTGGTGACAGAACAGCCTCCGGATCTGCTATTGTGTGATCCTCGCTGATGTCACAGAAGCCCTCATTATCATCTCGCTCCTCCACACTGAGGTCCTCAATGAGCTCTGCTGTCTGCTCAGAGTCAGGATTCATGTCCTGCAGTGCCTGACCAGTCTGCTGGAACAGATACTGCACTCCAATGAGCTCACCTGAAATAAAAACAATAAACAAATGGAAATTAAATAGAATGTTGTGTATCATATTTGATACCTTAGGCTTTTGTAGTAGCTCATATAGTGTGAGAATATAGAGCTCATCGTCAAGGAGAAAAAAAACAAAACAGTTTTATTTAGAGGCCCAACACGTTTAATTATGTGGGCAAAACATGAATGTCACGGTATACAAGTTCATTGCTTCCTTCTCGTCTCGTGTTTATGTTGTTGTATGAAAGCACGTGTGTAGTGGGCGTGAATGAGTGTCATTCCTTGATCCGCTCCAGCTGATCGTCATCACATCACCAGCTGCAGCCGATCTCATCTCACCATATATTCTCACAGTTCTCTCTTCTCCTTTGTCAGATCGTTGGATGTTGTCTCTCCGTGTGGTGTTCCTGTTGGATTCGTTGGATGTTTGTCTCTCCGTGTGGTGTTCCTGTTGGATTCGTCGTCGTCTCTTCGTTGGATTGTCGTTTGGGTTTCCACTGCACTTCACGGGTTCGTCTTCGACCATCGAGGTCCCTGCGTCATCAGTCCACACCCGTGTCCCTGTCTAGCTTTTCACTGTTCAATAAAGAACTGAGTTTGACCTGCGATTGCTTCCGTCCTGTTTTTGACAACCATGACAGAACGATCTGACCGTGCTATGGAAGCAGCAGGTTCGCCGACCTCGTTGGAGGAATTCCTTCAGCACAGCGCGAGAAGAATGGATTCTCAGGAGAGGAATCTAGGGGACACGGGTCGTGCGGTACAAGCTTTGGTGACGCAGGTGTCCGAGCTCACCCAGCAGATCCAACTACTTCGTGCTCCCGCTGCGCCACCCACACCAGCTGTTCCCCCCACACCACCAGAGATCGCTACGACATCAGAGCCACGCCTACCTGTTCCGGAATCATACGCTGGTGAGTCTGCTTACTGCAGAGCATTCCTGACACGTTGTGCCATGCATTTTGCACTGCAACCGAGAACTTTCAATAATGAGCCAGCCAAGGTGGCATTTGTCATTACTTTGTTGACCGGAAAGGCGGCGTTATGGGGGACAGCGGTGTGGGAAAATCAAGACCCTTGCTGTGCCTCGTTCCAGGCACTCTCCTCAGAGATGAGACGGGTGTTCGATAGGGCCGTCGCGGGGAGAGAGGCTGCCAGGGTGTTGGCCGACCTTCGTCAGGGTGACAGGTCGGTCTCGGACTATTCGATCGAGTTCCGCACCCTGGCGGCCGAAAGCCAGTGGAACGAGGCGGCGCAGTGGGACATGTTCCTGCATGGGTTGGCTGACCGCGTCCAGAGGGAGATCTACGCCCTGGACCTCCCCACGACGCTGAATGGACTCGTCGAGCTCGCTCTGAGGGTGGACGCTCGCATCACCAGAGTCGGGGGAAGAACACCGTCCATTTGGTCTCCAGCTGGAGCAGAGGGTCAACGGTCCAGTGGCAGGGACGTGGTCAGCCCAGTCTTCGATCACGAACCCATGCAGGTGGGTCGAGCTCGGCTTTCCCGGGAGGAGAGGGAAAGGCGGAGGTCCCAGGGCCTCTGCCTATACTGTGGAGGTTCGGGACACTTTGCCTACAACTGCCCGGTAAAAGGCCAAGCCCGATAGTAAGTATGAGGCTACTATCGGGTGGGATCTCCGCCGAGAAGACCTCATCCACATCTACCCTCCTTCCGGTAAGACTGAGATGGTCAATTCACCAGCACGACTGTCAAGCACTTCTGGACTCCGGGGCTGAGGGTAATTTTATGGACAGTACTTTTGCACATAGACTTCAGATTCCCCTTAAACCACTCACACAGAGAATTGCAGTACACGCATTAAATGGTCAAGAACTTCCCATCATCTCGCTCATCACCGAAAACATCACACTCATCACCTCAGGCAATCACTCAGAAACTATTTTTTTTTATATACTGGATTCCCCCCTGGCACCTGTAGTTCTTGGACACCCCTGGCTCATTCATCACAACCCTCGTGTGGACTGGCAGCAAAGAGCTATTCTGGAGTGGAGCAAGGAATGTCATAAGTCTTGTCTGATGTCTGCTTGTCCGTCTGTGCCTGTTTTTGTGTTACAGGAGGAGGCAGGGGACTTGTCTAACGTGCCCGAGGAGTACCACGATCTGAAGGAAGTGTTCAGTAAGTCTCGGGCTGCTTCTCTTCCTCCGCATCGTCCCTATGACTGTGCCATAGATTTACTGCCAGGTAAGTCTCCGCCTAAGGGCAAGTTATATTCGCTTTCCAATCCGGAGAGGGAGGCTATGGAGAAATATATTTCTGATTCTCTGGCAACCAGTTTCATCCGTCCTTCCTCTTCTCCGGCGGGGGCGGGGTTCTTTTTTGTGGGAAAGAAGGACGGGTCTCTGCGACCTTGTATTGACTACCGGGGGCTGAATAACATCACGGTAAAGAATACTTATCCTTTGCCGTTAATGTCTTCAGCCTTCGAGAGGTTGCAGGGAGCGTCCGTTTTCACGAAATTGGACTTGCGTAACGCTTATCATCTGGTTCGCATTAGGGAGGGGGATGAATGGAAGACTGCCTTTAACACCCCCAGGGGGCACTTTGAATACTTGGTCATGCCTTTCGGGCTGTCCAACTCCCCAGCAGTCTTCCAGGCACTGGTCAATGACGTGTTGCGAGACATGATAGATCAGTTCATATATGTTTACCTGGATGACATATTGATATTTTCCTCGTCTCTCCAGGAACATGTGCAACACGTTCGACGAGTGCTTCAGAGGTTGCTAGAGAATGGGCTTTTTGTCAAGGCGGAGAAATGCGATTTTCATGCACAGTCTGTTCCTTTTCTAGGATACATCATTTCGTCTGAGGGAATGCGTGTGGACCCTGAGAAGGTTAAGGCTGTGGTAGAGTGGCCAAGTCCAGATTCCCGTAAGGCCCTGCAGAGGTTTCTGGGGTTCGCCAACTTCTATCGGCGTTTCATTCGCAACTTCAGCCAACTAGCCGCACCTCTGACTGCCTTGACCTCCCCCAGAACTCCGTTCAGGTGGTCAGATACAGCCGAGGCTGTGTTTGCCAAACTCAAGAGCCGCTTTGTTTCAGCTCCCATCCTCGTTGCCCCTGATTCTTCACGTCAGTTCGTGGTGGAGGTCGACGCATCAGAGGTGGGGGTAGGAGCAGTCCTGTCCCAGCGTTCGCCCGCAGACGATAAGATGCATCCTTGCGCGTTTTTTTCTCATCGCTTATCCCCAGCCGAACGCAATTACGACATTGGTAACAGGGAGTTGTTGGCAGTCAAGTTAGCGTTGGAGGAATGGCGTCATTGGTTAGAAGGTGCGGGGGTTCCTTTTATCGTCTGGACCGATCACAAGAATCTAGAGTACATCAGAACCGCCAAAAGATTGAACTCCAGGCAGGCTCGGTGGGCACTTTTTTTCGGTCGTTTTGATTTTTCTCTCTCGTACCGCCCGGGTTCTAAGAACATCAAACCCGACTCTTTATCTCGCATTTTTGATCGTTCCGAACGCCCGTCTACTCCCGAGTGCATTTTACCGGAAACCCTATTTGTTTCCACACTCGTATGGGAGATCGAATCGAAGGTCAAGACGGCCTTAGAAGGGGTAATGCCTCCGCCCGGTTGCCCACCGAATCGCTTATTTGTGCCGGAGGGATTACGGTCCGACGTTATACAGTGGGGTCATTGCTCCAACGTGGCTTGTCATCCAGGAGTTAATCGTACTAAGTTTTTAGTCAAGCAACGATTTTGGTGGCCACTTATGGCTCGTGACATCCACAGTTTTGTTTTGGCTTGCTCGGTCTGTGCCACTGGTAAGACTTCCAATCGTCCGCCTGATGGGCTCCTTCAACCGCTGCCTGTCCCTTCGAGACCCTGGTCCCATATCGCTCTAGATTTTGTCACCGCCCTCCCGCCCTCTCAGGGCAACACAGTCGTTTTGACTGTGGTGGACCGGTTCTCGAAGGCGGCTCATTTCATTCCCTTACCCAAATTACCCTCAGCTAAGGAGACAGCGTTGACAGTCATTGACCACGTCTTTCGCTTACATGGCCTCCCGATGGACGTGGTCTCTGACAGAGGACCCCAGTTTGTGTCCAAATTTTGGCAAGAATTTTGTAAGTTACTGGGGGCGACGGTTAGTCTGTCCTCAGGGTTCCACCCCCAGAGCAATGGTCAGACCGAGAGAGCCAACCAAGATCTGGAAAGGGTGTTGCGATGTTTGGTTTCTAAGAATCCTTCCTCTTGGAGTCAACAGATTTCCATGGTGGAGTACGCCCACAATACGTTACCAGTGTCGGCTACGGGCCTATCTCCGTTTGAGTGTAGTTTAGGTTACCAGCCACCTATTTTTCCTAGTCTGGAATCCGAGGTCGCGGTCCCCTCCGCTCACGCCTTAATCCAGAGGTGTCACCGCACTTGGACTAGAGCCCGTGAGGCTCTACTCCAAGTGGGGGCGCGCACCAAGGCTAAGGCCGATCGCCACCGGTCAAAGCCTCCCGTATACGTCGTTGGTCAAAAAGTGTGGCTTTCAACTAAGAACATTCCTCTCTGATCCGTCTCTAATAAGCTTGCCCCCAAATTCATTGGCCCGTTCACTGTCACCAAGATCATTAGTCCGGTGACAGTCCGCCTTAGTTTACCTCCAGCGTACAGGAGGGTTCACCCCGTTTTCCATGTTTCAAAAATCAAGCCCGTGTTTCATGCTCGCATTAATCCGCCAGTCCCGGTTCCCCCCCCCGCCGCGTCTCGTAGATGGGGAGACCACCTATTCGGTAAATCGCATTCTGGATTCTAGACGGAGGGGACGTGGATTTCAGTACTTGGTGGACTGGGAAGGTTACTAGGAGTCTAGGAGTCTGGGAACGCCAGGAGGCGTTCCTAGGAGAGGGGGTACTGTCACGGTATACAAGTTCATTGCTTCCTTCTCGTCTCGTGTTTATGTTGTTGTATGAAAGCACGTGTGTAGTGGGCGTGAATGAGTGTCATTCCTTGATCCGCTCCAGCTGATCGTCATCACATCACCAGCTGCAGCCGATCTCATCTCACCATATATTCTCACAGTTCTCTCATCTCCTTTGTCAGATCGTTGGATGTTGTCTCTCCGTGTGGTGTTCCTGTTGGATTCGTTGGATGTTTGTCTCTCCGTGTGGTGTTCCTGTTGGATTCGTCGTCGTCTCTTCGTTGGATTGTCGTTTGGGTTTCCACTGCACTTCACGGGTTCGTCTTCGACCATCGAGGTCCCTGCGTCATCAGTCCACACCCGTGTCCCTGTCTAGCTTTTCACTGTTCAATAAAGAACTGAGTTTGACCTGCGATTGCTTCCGTCCTGTTTTTGACAACCATGACAATGAAATGAAATGCAATACAATGATGATTGAGAGAAAAGTCTGATGATCATTTTGATATTTACATGTAACATGATTTTCTAATCAAGTGAACCCAAGCTGCTTCAGTCTAGTAACTAGTCATTAAATATTAGTAACAATATAAAAGTTATTCTTACAATTACTTTATAAAATCAGTAAATGTTTCACAATGAAAAGAAACGTGAGGCACGAGCTGAAGGTGGACACTTTTACAATTATACTAAAAGACTATAATCAATCAGACGACAGAGGGCATGTTTCCTAAAAAGTTTTGATCATGTTGATCATTTAGAGTCCTTTAGAAACTTGCATATCAATTATGATACAATCGACTCTATAGGGTTAAATCTGACATATAGACGGAGGTTACACAGTAATTGCAAGTTGATAAAATAAAAAATATATAAAATAATTCTCACCGGTGTAACATGCAGGGGGACAAAACGTGGGGACCACTTTCCTGCCAAACAGCTTTTCATAATTGCCGTTTACACAGTGAACAAGTTCTCCTGTGTAGCTGCGCAAAGCTGATGGCTCCGATGACAGGGAAGCAGCCTCCCGGTCCTGGTTCCACCGGTGTAGACCCTCCAGCAGATAAATCTGAAAGTTCAGACTGTTTGCACTGGTCCCTGTAAATAGACACAACAGTGTTCAGGAGGTGTTAAAGGAACACACAAAAACACTTAATGCTCTTTCTTTACACATGCACAGTGTGTGTGACAAAGACAATACCTGGGATGAAACGGTTCAGGTGTAAATGAAAGGACTCGAGAGAAGTGGAGCCTCTGGAACATCTGTAGGTCTTTAGAAGCACACCTCCCTTGTTTAGGCTCCCTGTCTCTGTATAGAGCACAACACCAGGGGGGTCTTGAATGCATTTCACATGCTTCTTCTGGACATTCCAGATGTGCTCCATCCTTTCTCGGTCCAGGAGAGGAACACCCAGGGAGTCTTTGCCCTTGCTGCTCAGGAGCTCTGTAAGCAGCCGCTCAAGGAGAAGGATGGTAGTCTCCTCTCCACAGGTCCTCCTCCGGCAATGGAGTGCCAGCTCATTCCTGGTAAGATGCTTGTTGACATCTTCATCTGTCCGCGCAGGCCAACCCTGGGATATCAACAGCTCTCTCTTTGCTTTGCGAAGCATAGAAACATCAGCCGCATCCCACTCAAAAATGCACGCTGACAGCCGTGACATGAAGATGGGATACAGCTGATGGGCATCAGTTGTACACCCCATGGCAATCCTGCGCATAAAATGCCAGATGTCCAAGCGAATCATGAGATCAGGCCACCCTCTGAATCTGGTTTTCAGCTTGGTCTCACCCACATCAGTGCAGCAGCCACAGTCCACGTACAAAACAGTAGGTGGATCCACACTAGCCTGCTGGTAACTTTTCACCAGACCATCGACCATCATGTCCAGTCCTGCTCCTTCCTGTGCTGTCAGCACACTCATGAGCACCTGACCAAACTCATTGCCAACAGAGGAAAGCCAGAGTCCCGTTCCCCTTGCCGTCCCAGCCAGCTTCTTAGTGATCTGCAGTAGATGACAGGAAGCATGCAATGCAATGAAACATCACACCATGTAGAATATGATACTCATGCTCTGATAATGATATAACAGTAAACACCATAAATTAACAAAAATCCCCTGCTAACCTTTTTAGTGGAATCCATCTTCAAGACTGAACCATACGTAGATGTTATCCTTGCATGGATTTCATCCAGCCTTGTCAGGATGTCTTGGCTGTACACGGTGAGCAGCCACTTGCAGCTTGGGACCACTGTAGGCTCTGGGGGTTCCTGGAATTGTATTTGCAACACCCCGGGTCGTTTGAGGAAGTCCACACATTGGGTGGTGTACCGGGCCATACGCTGGAGCCACTCCTCACTGTGGTTCTCACGCAGCTGTTTGATGACCCGCGTGGGACTGTTGCCTAGGCCACGCTCACGCAGGAGCCGAATGACTCTCATATCACAGGCATACCTTAGGAAAAGCAAAATCCACACATTCATATATTTTACATAATTGATTAGTAAAGTATTTGCAAACATATGTGATGATGGGCTATCAACTGGATGTGGAATTAAAGTGCCCTTACTTCCGCGTGAGGATGACCCGAAATTCAGAGCGATGGCCCAGATCCAGCTGTTGCAGGACAGTCTGACTCCAGGACACATGCGAGGCTTTACACTTCGTACAGATGAGGGTTTCTGTGACCATGTTGTACATCCTATCGATGTCCAGAACCTGCCGTGCCCTTTTGTGCAGACCGCCTCCAGTCAGCTGATGCTGCCCGCAGGCAGAATTGGGACAGAGAGCCTTGATCTTCCACAGCTTGTACGGCATCCACAGCAACAGAGCATGACAAAAAAATCTGTCTGGAGCTGGAGCCTGGTTGTAAATAAGTGCTGGCTGTGGTGGGTAATACCAGAGCTGTAGTTGTCTCGAAGCTCTTGTTTTCCCTTGGGCCCCATTTTAAAAAGCCTGCTGGCAATCCACCTGTGATCCTCTGGTGGCAAAGTGTCCGACCACAAACGATGCAGTCGAACTGCAGATGCATCTTGCAGTAATGCTCCCAAAGGAGTAGTCTGTGAAGGAAAAAGACAAAACATTTAGTCTAGCAGGTCATTTATTTAATTACCGCTTTATCTATCCAAGACTACCCTCATATAAAATAGAAAATATTGGATGTCAAATACGTACTTAAGGTTATAGAATAAAATGTATACATTTGTTCCAATAGTTTTCAGAATTGTGTCAGCTGCTAGCACTAATTTGTGTGACTCTACTGAGTTGTGACAGTTAATATGCAAATTCAATTATTTTGGACCAATAAAATTTGAAATTACTTACCGAGACAACATGCAATGAAATATAATATATGTTGCATATATAACAAGAGAAAGAAACAGTCATAACTGTCCAATAATTTTAACTAATCCTAGATGGAATTATACAATACTGTTTAAAGGTCTATGTTCAGTAAGATTCTTTTTGTTTTTGAAATATGATTAAAATACAGTCAAAAACAGTAATAGTGGGAAATAATATTGCAATTTAGGATTGTAATTATTTGAATCTGTTTTCAAAAGTATTTACAGTTTTTTTCAATCGCTAACAAGCGCTTACCCATACTTCAGATACTTTTTCCTAAACTCTTAACACAGACTCACACCAACAAAACACAATTGGCCAAATGGATAATTTTCTTCTCAAGAACACATTTTGTTACAGATTTTTATTATTGTTTACACACTAAAATAAAAATTTCCACGCAATTTGCAAAATTCTACTCCAATGACCAAAACCCCTCCACAGATTTGCACAACATTACACACAATGTCTGCTTTACCCTTTTAGCAAAACATTACACACAGTGATTTGTAAAACTCTACACACATTTTCACACCTTAGACACAGATAAGGATTGTGAGGTTACTTCCTTGTCATTACAAAGCCCCGGATTGCCATTGACCACACTAATGAATGAATTGGATATGCAAATCCATCAGGCGTGGAAGCACACATGTGCTAATTTGAAAACGCATCACTCAGGAGTGCTATAAAAGGCAGCAGGTGAGTTCACCTGTCTTCAACAAAAATGGAAGGAGCTAGAAGAAGAAGAAGAGTGAGAATAAGAGGGGGGGCTCAAAGAGGAGATGAAGGAGGTAGAGGAAGAGGAGAAGGAGGTAGAGGAAGAGTTGAAGGAGGTAGATGAAGAGGAGAAGGAGGTAGAGGAAGAGGAGAAGGAGGTAGAGGAAGAGGAGAAGGAGGTAGAGGAAGAGGTGAAGGAGGTAGATGAAGAGGAGAAGGAGGTAGAGGAAGAGGAGAAGGAGGTAGAGGAAGAGGTGAAGGAGGTAGATGAAGAGGAGAAGGAGGTAGAGGAAGAGGTGAAGGAGGTAAATTGTTTTTTTATTATCAGCTGAGATATATTGTTTTTGAACTGATATCATTGAAGAAGCCGAGGTTTTTATACTGTATCTAAGGTTTGGAATATTGTTTTGCTATTGTGGGGTGGTGTGTGTTAAGATTTGTAAATACTACAAAAACAATCCATAATTTTGTTGGGAGGTATAGCTTGTCTGTTAAGAAAATGTAAGCATTGTGGAAATGTGTTCACTGACTGCATATTGTGTGAAAACTGTATAGTATTGCTCTTAGTTCATTATGATAAGATTTCCTGCATACAAAATATATTTCTAAAAAGTGCACAGATGTGGAATGTGTCTTAGAATGCAATGTGGATTATGCCAGTACTTACAGAGACAGTGGTGCTTGGTGTAGGGGCACTGGACACTGCTGCGCTGGGTTGGTCAACAGCCTGAGATGTTTCCTGGAATACAAAATATGTTTCTAAAAAGTGCACAGATGTGGAATGTATCTTAGAATGCAAGTTTCTAAAATGTGCACAGATGTGGAATTTGTCTTAGAATGCAATGTGGATTATGCCAGTACTTACAGAGACAGTGGGGCTTGGTGTAGGGGCACTGGACACTGCTGCGCTGGGTTGGTCAACAGCCTGAGATGGTCTCCTAGCCACACTCAGATTTGGCTTTGCAGCAGCAATGTGGGACCCACCAAATCTTGGCTTGGTAAACTAAAAAAGGGCAAAACAATTTCAATGAAAAGACAAATTGAATTGTAACAGCACATGGGCCAAAAATATAATAAAATGTAAAATGAGAAAATATCTATTGATCCTATCATTCATTATATAACTAAAGGACCTGCTTTCTTTCTTTAACTTATTTTTTTGTCTGTGTATTACCACACTCTACTACTTATACAGATTGAAATAAGCACAGTTAGAATAGAAAAATGTGTGGGAAGGTATTGCTAGAATGTGAGTATATAGTAATTTAACAAGTACCTTTTAAAATGACTTAAAATCAAAAATAGTTTGCACATAGTTTGTAAGAGAAAGCGTTTATTAACAGTAATGAAGGTTACCCTTGAAATGGCAACAAAGCAGATTCATGATGACTTAATTAATAATAAGTGTATAATTAATTGTGCATTAGTGGAATGTTACCTGAGAAATACAGAATGAAAGACGTAGCTTCAGTAGCCAGTTGGAAAAATCAAGAGAGATGCCATGAAGGACGCGAGTGTCCTTTAACCCATAATGGCAAAGCCCAATTAGAGAGGAAGAGGAGAATGCAAGAGCAGAGCCCAGAGAAGAAAGAGATCACATAGGTTACATTGTCCTTTCACCATTTTATTTGATCTAAACCAACCTGAGACAGTGAAACTGACCAATAAGCAGACTACAGCCGCCCCTGTACAAGGTGTCACAGCTGGCAGGTAGGTGTAAAAACATACCAGCCATTTCCACTGAACTTAAACCTTTATACTAAACGTATATTAAAACTGCAATTATATATATATATGAAAAAAATGTTATTACCTTTGACAAACTTGGTATAATTTTAGAAGTAGGCTGGGGTGGGAGCTGACGCTGACTCTGCGCCATGACCTCCTGTGCTGGTCCAGTAGCGGCAGACTGTTGTTCAACAACCCTTGGTGCTTGTCCAATAGAGGCTGTGGCCTGCTTAAGACAACCACAAAAATACATAGGCTACAATAATTGTTGAACGAGAAGAATTTGTTCAGTAAATTATACATATATAAAAAAAATACAAGTTACATCTTTACATTGTTACCTTTTGAGTGTGAAAACCACATATGCACTTTGGGACCGCTCCGAGCAAGGTTGTCTGGCCGCGAGACTGCATCGGACATCTTTCAATCTGTAAACATTATCACACATATAACATAGAATACATGCATTTCTAACTTATCAG
The DNA here is from genome assembly GCF_051911475.1 of Siphateles boraxobius. NCBI lineage: Eukaryota > Metazoa > Chordata > Actinopteri > Cypriniformes > Leuciscidae > Siphateles > Siphateles boraxobius. The sequence continues at coordinate 2,296,097 of NW_027509186.1, read as the reverse complement.
TATGAATGCCACATTAATTTATTGTAGTCTGTCATTTATTTTTATTCATGTTCTTTGAAGGGGAGATACAAACTGTAAAATTAGAGATAAAGAGAGAGTAAAGTTTGTATCCTCCTTTAAAAGAACAAGAGAGGAACATTTCACACCTTCAAAAAAACATCCATTCACTCAACATCCCCACCCCCACTGCCTCAAATCTCTGAATCTCCCAGTGCAAAAAAAAAAGTTTTTTTTTTTACATAAATAAACATAAATCTCAAATACCTGCAACATTATCTACATACATATCTATAAATAATGATGACATTGAATTAAATGATTAGGATTACAATTATTACATCATGCAAAGGTGACAAAAGCACACTCACCCTTTGGTACACGTCATGCCACTTTTTTTGTCGAGGAGCTGGCCTGTTACCCTCATTTGATGGCCAAACTCCTGTGCTGGCAAACTTTTTTAGCCTTGCAATCCAGTCAGTATCTGACATGGCTTTATGGGATTTTTTGCCAGACATTTTTTTGTTGGGGGGCTAACGGTTAGGTTATATCGTTTTGAACAAAACTACTATAATACAAATTAGTTCTTTAAAAAAAGCACACACGATATTTACAATTATAATATATACAATTATATACAAATATAAAATTACATTGTCCGAAAATACAGTTAAAGTTACCGAAAAATAAGTTTCGCAGTCCTCCGTTAAAATGATGCTGCCTGACCTCCGTGACAGTGATGCTCGACGTCTGAACTTTTTGACCTATGACACGCCCCTCAGGATATGTCATTACTTCGTACACCTTCGGCTCAGTTCGGCAACTTGATTGGCACTCGGCTAGCTTCCTGACTCCTCCTCCTAGCGGTGCTAAGCGTAAACGTGCCATCGACATTTCCTTGTACTCTGATTGGTCAAATGTCGAAAATTATAAGGAAAAAGTCAAGAATGGCGCTCTCTGATTGGCTAGAAATGTTATAATGTCGAGAATGGCGCTCTCTAATTGGCTGCAAATGTTATAGCGCGTCGACGTGATTGGCTGTGGCGTTCAACATTGTTCAACATTATCCCCATTTTGACGGACTATCCTTCGGCAGCTGGCGTTCAGGTCGCAGTCTCCCCTGGAGGCGTGGGTTCGAATCCCACTTCTGACAAACCTAACCTTTGGCTGCGGGCTCAAGCTAGAGTCTTTAACCCTCTGGCAAGTTTATCCAGAAATGCAGTAATGTTGACAAAGCACTGCAATTCAGGGGCCTGTACCATGAAGCCGGTTTAGGTGGCTAGCCAGCTATGTTTCAGCTTAGTTTCCGCCAACTCTGGGTTTTAGGTACTATGAAAGCAGCTCGGCTTTAATCGGTGTTCGTTGCCATGGTATCTTACGCTGCACGGCTAGCCTGCTCCGGGGCAGGTTAAGTTCTGGATTCGAGAGCTCAGACTGAAGTTTGACCAATCAGCTGTGAGCAAAGAAACATATAGGTGACGTAACTGATTCCCAGCGTCTGTTCTCTGTTGCAATGGCTTCACCTTTTCTCCCAAATCCTGTGGACATCTCCGCGCAAATTGTTAGACGAGCACTTCGTAGAGAAAGAGTTTTTAGGGACAGACAAAATCCCTTTGACTTTCCTGATATTTACTTGTATGAAAGATACAGATTTTCCGCGGAAGGAATGTCTTATCTTTGCGAACTTCTTGAGCCGCACATAACAAATGTGACTCGTCGAAGCCATGCACTTACTGTACCGCAAATGGTATGTATTGCGTTGCGGTTTTTTGCAAGTGGTACATACTTGTATGCGGTCGGTGATGCAGAGAATCTAGGGAAAAACACGGTCTGTCGAACAATTCGCAAGGTGGTCCTCGCTCTGCAGGGGTACATAAATAGCTTCATTGTGTTCCCTGGACATTTATCCACCATGTCCATAAAAGAGGGCTTTTATAAAATTGCCGGTAAGATATATTGATAGGGTGACATCACATGAACAAATGTAGCCTTTCACACAATTTTTTTTTTCTTCAAAAAAAAAAAATTCACACTTAGAAATCTATTATACAATAGTCTGCAGTAGTCTGCACCTGTTAAGAAATGTTTTAAATATATATGTTTAATTCCTATGATAGGATTCCCTAGAGACATAGGAGCAATAGACTGCACACATGTTGCAATCTCCACAGCTCTAGGAGAACATGAGGCAGATTATGTGAACAGAAAGTCCTTTCACAGCCTTAATGTTCAGGTAGGGCTACTATACCCTATGTGAAAATATTTTTATTTGCATTGAGATCAATCTTTAAATAAATAGTAACTAACAGATAGGACAATGATTTACTGTACATTTCATCTGCAGATGACTTGTGATCATGAATGCATGATCACAAGCTTGGATTCCAAATGGCCTGGCTCAGTGCATGACTCACGCATTTTCCGTGAGTCTATTTTGTGTCAGCGCTTTGAGGAAGGCAAGTTAAATTTGGTACAGTACACTTTACATTTTTTATTTTAATGGCAAAACTTACAAATTTTTCCCCTTTTCTGTTCTATGACAGGGCTTTTTGATGGCCTGTTGGTAGGAGATAGAGGTTATGCATGCCAGAGGTTTTTGCTAACGCCCTATCCTGACCCCCAGACAGGGCCACAAAACCGCTTCGATGTGGCCCTCAGTAAAACCAGGGTCAAGATCGAGATGACCTTTGGCATCCTAAAGGCACGTTTCAACTGTCTTAGGCGTTTAAGAGTGTCACCAGAGCGGGCATCACAGATAGTGGCTGCATGTGCCATTCTGCATAATATAGCCTCTATCAGAAAGGAGCGAGAACCACCACAAAACCAGCTTCTCCCTGATGAAATTGACCCCATCACACTTGACCACACAGCTGGGGCAGCTGTCAGAGATGCGATCACAACACAATATTTTACTTAATAAAAGCACACTGACACTGCAGATAGGACTCAAACTGTTTTATTGGTCATGTGGCTAGGGAGGAAGAAAGAGAGCAAGAAAATTACATTAATAGACATTCATAGTGTTCATACTAAAGCGTTACTTGTTTAAAAAAAAGTTCACAAACGGAGATCTGTTTTTTCCAGCTGTTTGATCTCCAATTTATTTTTTTTAATTTGGAGCCTCCTCAGCTCACAGTCTAGTTCTAGGCTCCTTTTATAAAGGGCCCTGACTGAGTCTGTTTCCACCTGAAACAATTCCACCACAAACATGATCATTACAAGTTTCTGGAGGTTGATCAAATCACAAAAAGTGGCATGACTATCTACAAACATAGGACTGACTGTAATTTATGTCAAGGGTTTAAAGCATTACCTTGTTCACATTCCTTCTGTAGCCCATTGAGGTAGAGGCTTCAGTTTCTGGGGCAGGTTGTGAAAAATCCTACAATAAAAGAGATGTGTAAGGGCCAGTCACTTAATTATGACATTCAAATGTGTGCCGTAATAAAAAGCCCAGTGCATTCACCTCAGCAACTGTCTCAGAACACACAGACAGAGTGTCTTCATCGTTTGGTTCACCCTAATAAATAAAAGGCAAATATAAAGCATAACTGTTATAAAGCAGGCTATGTTCATGGTGTTCTGTCTGCTGCATATAGTGACCTCTGTGTGGGAGACTGTGTGCATGTGTGCTGGCTTCAACAGGGACACTGTATTTCCCTCTACTGCAGAACAGAGTCAGCCAAATTTAACCCTTTTTAAAACATTAGTAATGCATTGCACACACATACCCAGTGTCACTTGCTTCGAGGAGCCAGCACCAGGGTCAGACTGTACAGCACTTGCAATGCCATCCATAATCGGCCGTCCCTTATTATTACTCAGCGCCAACTCCTCGGCCACAGTGTAATTTTGAGGAGGTGGCCCTCCCCCAGTTTTCCTGATTTCACATTGTTTTCTGTTTGCTGCAAACAAGTTTTTATGAATAAATTTTCACAAAAATAATAAAAGGTTGTGGTAAATACTCACCACTTTGAATTATATTTTTATATTTTGTCTTGATCTGCTGCCAAGAACGTTTGGAGTTGGGGTTGCATCTAAAAATATATGAATATCAATCTTTCTTAGGAATAGCCTATACATTCACATTTTACATACATCTACACACACGTATGTACAGTATGCATGCATGCATGTATATCAACACGAATACACACATGTTTATTTTAGCATTTAATACATTTTTAATATGATTACATCACTTTACATTAATTGTTTAACTTACGCATTAACGCAATCAGCAATCTTCCTCCAAGAATATTCTCTTGCTTTGGCAGCAGATACAGTGTTACTGCGTGCTTGAAAAACACTTTTATATTCTTCATATTTTTGAATAATTATCTCTTGCTCCTGCGCGGAAAAATATAAAGCTCTCGCTCTATCCATTTCGAACGCGATTGGTTGTTCAGTGCCGACGTCACTCTTTTATGTGCACGCGCTCGTGGATTAATCATAAGTTAAGATCAAAGCCTGAGTTGACAGAGAAAGTTGATGAGCTGCGTCATGGTACCAATAAAGCCTGATTGCATCGGTTCGGTTTTGTCAACTCAAAACTAATCCTGTAATCCCGAGTTTGTTCAGCTACCTTCATGGTACAGGCCCCAGTTCATGCTAGAATTAACCAAACATTAAAGTAACACTGACCTGCAGTACATGACCTTTATAGTAACACTTTAGTGCAATGTATGGGATTCTATGGCACTTGGAATTTCAAGTCATGACATTTCAGAAAAAATGGACATTTTGATTGAATCGGATTCAACTGAATTACACGAAATAACATGTGATGTTTACCGGAAGAAGATGCAGTAGAATTTCATGGCAAGGATTCTTGGAAATTTCTTGGAATGAAATGTCATGGGTTTGGGGGCATGGGGTGGAGTGTCATGACACAAGATTCAAGGAATGTCATGTAAAACATTACATTAGCATTAACAAGACATGCCATTAGAATGAAAGAATGATATAAGCCTTAACAAAACATTGTAACAACACTGACACATATGACATGAATATGAGAGTAATACTATTACTGCATTTGTTCAACATTAGTCTTAAAAAAACACTGGATTTCAATTACAGTGCATATGAAGAAATGGACAAAGGCATAAAAGGGAATACAGAAAGCAGCTCCTTTATTTACACGGTCCCGTGTATAAAAAAGCACCATTCTGCCCCGTGTGAGGCTCGAACTCACGACCTTCAGATTATGAGACTGACGCGCTGCCTAACTGCGCCAACGAGGCATGTGCTCTGACTCGGGTGAGCGGTGAAGCCCTAGATTTTAGATCATCTGCCATTCCGTGTAGGTGCAAAAATGCTGCTCACCACTGGCCGTCATGTCAGGATGGCCGAGCGGTCTAAGGTGCTGCGTTCAGGTCGCAGTCTCCCCTGGAGGCGTGGGTTCGAATCCCACTTCTGACAAACCTAACCTTTGGCTGCGGGCCCAAGCTAGAGTCTTTAACCCTCTGGCAAGTTTATCAAGAAATGCAGTAATGTTGACAAAGCACTGCAAATCAGTTCATGCTAGAATAAACCAAACATTAAAGTAACACTGACCTGCAGTACATGACCTTTAAAGTAACACTTTAGTGCAATGTATGGGATTCTATGGCACTTGGAATTTCAAGTCATGACATTTCAGAAAAAATGGACATGTTGATTGAATCGGATTCAACTGAATTTCACGAAATAACATGTTGTGATGTTTACCGGAAGAAGATGCAGTAGAATTTCATGGCAAGGATTCTTGGAAATTTCTTGGAATGAAATGTCATGGGTTTGGGGGCATGGGGTGGAGTGTCATGACACAAGATTCAAGGAATGTCATGTAAAAAATTACATTAGCATTAACAAGACATGCCATTAGAATGAAAGAATGATATAAGCCTTAACAAAACATTGTAACAACACTGACAAATATGACATGAATATGAGAGTAATACTATTACTGCATTCGTTCAACATTAGTCTTAAAAAAACACTGGATTTCAATTACAGTGCATATGAAGAAATGGACAAAGGCATAAAAGGGAATACAGAAAGCAGCTCCTTTCTTTACACGGTACGTGTATAAAAAAGCACCATTCTGCCCCGTGTGAGGCTCGAACTCACGACCTTCAGATTATGAGACTGACGCGCTGCCTAACTGCGCCAACGAGGCATGTGCTCTGACTCGGGTGAGCGGTGAAGCCCTAGATTTTAGATCATCTGCCATTCCGTGTAGGTGCAAAAATGCTGCTCATCACTGGCCGTCATGTCAGGATGGGCGAGCGGTCTAAGGTGCTGCGTTCAGTTTGCAGTCTTCCCTGGAGGCCTGGGTTCGAATCCCACTTCTGACAAACCTAACCTTTGGCTGCGGGCCCAAGCTAGAGTCTTTAACCCTCTGGCAAGTTTATCAAGAAATGCAGTAATGTTGACAAAGCACTGCAAATCAGTTCATGCTAGAATAAACCAAACATTAAAGTAACACTGACCTGCAGTACATGACCTTTAAAGTAACACTTTAGTGCAATGTATGGGATTCTATGGCACTTGGAATTTCAAGTCATGACATTTCAGAAAAAATGGACATGTTGATTGAATCGGATTCAACTGAATTTCACGAAATAACATGTTGTGATGTTTACCGGAAGACGATGCAGTAGAATTTCATGGCAAGGATTCTTGGAAATTTCTTGGAATGAAATGTCATGGGTTTGGGGGCATGGGGTGGAGTGTCATGACACAAGATTCAAGGAATGTCATGTAAAACATTACATTAGCATTAACAAGACATGCCATTAGAATGAAAGAATGATATAAGCCTTAACAAAACATTGTAACAACACTGACACATATGACATGAATATGAGAGTAATACTATTACTGCATTTGTTCAACATTAGTCTTAAAAAAACACTGGATTTCAATCACAGTGCATATGAAGAAATGGACAAAGGCATAAAAGGGAATACAGAAAGCAGCTCCTTTATTTACACGGTCCCGTGTATAAAAAAGGACCATTCTGCCCTGTGTGAGGCTCGAACTCACGACCTTCAGATTATGAGACTGACGCGCTGCCTAACTGAGCCAACGAGGCATGTGCTCTGACTCGGGTGAGCGGTGAAGCCCTAGATTTTAGATCATCTGCCATTCCGTGTAGGTGCAAAAATGCTGCTCACCACTGGCCGTCATGTCAGGATGGCCGAGCGGTCTAAGGCGCTGCGTTCAGGTCGCAGTCTCCCCTGGAGGTGTGGGTTCGAATCCCACTTCTGACAAACCTAACCTTTGGCTGCGGGCCCAAGCTAGAGTCTTTAACCCTCCGGCAAGTTTATCAAGAAATGCAGTAATGTTGACAAAGCACTGCAAATCAGTTCATGCTAGAATAAACCAAACATTAAAGTAACACTGACCTGCAGTACATGACCTTTAAAGTAACACTTTAGTGCAATGTATGGGATTCTATGGCACTTGGAATTTCAAGTCATGACATTTCAGAAAAAATGGACATGTTGATTGAATCGGATTCAACTGAATTTCACGAAATAACATGTTGTGATGTTTACCGGAAGAAGATGCAGTAGAATTTCATGGCAAGGATTCTTGGAAATTTCTTGGAATGAAATGTCATGGGTTTGGGGGCATGGGGTGGAGTGTCATGACACAAGATTCAAGGAATGTCATGTAAAAAATTACATTAGCATTAACAAGACATGCCATTAGAATGAAAGAATGATATAAGCCTTAACAAAACATTGTAACAACACTGACACATATGACATGAATATGAGAGTAATACTATTACTGCATTTGTTCAACATTAGTCTTAAAAAAACACTGGATTTCAATTACAGTGCATATGAAGAAATGGACAAAGGCATAAAAGGGAATACAGAAAGCAGCTCCTTTATTTACACGGTCCCGTGTATCAAAAAGCACCATTCTGCCCCGTGTGAGGTTCGAACTCACGACCTTCAGATTATGAGACTGACGCGCTGCCTAACTGCGCCAACGAGGCATGTGCTCTGACTCGGGTGAGCGGTGAAGCCCTAGATTTTAGATCATCTGCCATTCCGTGTAGGTGCAAAAATGCTGCTCACAACTGGCCGTCATGTCAGGATGGGCGAGCGGTCTAAGGCGCTGCGTTCAGGTCTCAGTCTCCCCTGGAGGCGTGGGTTCGAATCCCACTTCTGACAAACCTAACCTTTGGCTGCGGGCCCAAGCTAGAGTCTTTAACCCTCCGGCAAGTTTATCAAGAAATGCAGTAATGTTGACAAAGCACTGCAAATCAGTTCATGCTAGAATAAACCAAACATTAAAGTAACACTGACCTGCAGTACATGACCTTTAAAGTAACACTTTAGTGCAATGTATGGGATTCTATGGCACTTGGAATTTCAAGTCATGACATTTCAGAAAAAATGGACATGTTGATTGAATCGGATTCAACTGTATTTCACGAAATAACATGTTGTGATGTTTACCGGAAGAAGATGCAGTAGAATTTCATGGCAAGGATTCTTGGAAATTTCTTGGAATGAAATGTCATGGGTTTGGGGGCATGGGGTGGAGTGTCATGACACAAGATTCAAGGAATGTCATGTAAAAAATTACATTAGCATTAACAAGACATGCCATTAGAATGAAAGAATGATATAAGCCTTAACAAAACATTGTAACAACACTGACACATATGACATGAATATGAGAGTAATACTATTACTGCATTTGTTCAACATTAGTCTTAAAAAAACACTGGATTTCAATTACAGTGCATATGAAGAAATGGACAAAGGCATAAAAGGGAATACAGAAAGCAGCTCCTTTATTTACACGGTCCCGTGTATCAAAAAGCACCATTCTGCCCCGTGTGAGGCTCGAACTCACGACCTTCAGATTATGAGACTGACGCGCTGCCTAACTGCGCCAACGAGGCATGTGCTCTGACTCGGGTAAGGGGTGAAGCCCTAGATTCTAGATCATCTGCCATTCCGTGTAGGTGCAAAAATGCTGCTCACCACTGGCCGTCATGTCAGGATGGCCGAGCGGTCTAAGGCGCTGCGTTCAAGCTGGGCAACAATATCCAACAAAGGTGGGGAAGAGGGGAAGAAGGGAAGAAAAGGGGGAAAGCAGAAAAAGAGAGGGGAAAGCAGAAAAAGAGAGGGGAAAGAAGAGAAAGAAAAAACGAAGAAAAGAAAGGCTGAAATTTGATGTTCAAAGATATGCCTTCATTAGCATAGATCTTATGATACATTTTCCGGTTTCTTCGTGTGTGAAAATCACGCATTTATATCACACTGTTTTCTATTGCAGGTGTGCACCAAGACAGGGGTTCGAATCCAGCTAAAGACAACTTTTTGTAATATTTATTATTTGAATAAATAATCATTATTTTTGAATGCATACTGTTCCCGTTTTAATAAAATATACATATTTAATTTGTTGTGTTTTTTGATATTCTATCATGAAAAATAATGTTATTTGCATTATTATGCAATGAACAAAGATGCAAATCATTAATTAGTAACTTATATGCTGTAAAATGTTTCACAAGAATAACAAAATGTACAAATTATATTTTTATATACAAATGTTATATTGTTGCAGTGTACTGATAAAATATTGTTATAATAAAGTAAAACTAAATAAGCTAAATTTTTTAATGCATACTGTTCCAGTGTTTATAAAATATACATATGTAATTTGTTTGTTGTTTTTTGATATTCTTTCATTAAAAAAAAAATGTTATTTGCATTATTATGCAACGAACAAAGATGCAACCCATTAAATAGTAACTAATATGAAGAATGTCTGTCACAAGAATAACAAAATGGACAAATTATCTTTTTAAATACAAATGTTATATTGGTGCAGTGTACTGATGAAATATTGTGTTATATGAAAGTAAAAGTAAATAAGCAAATTCTTTTTGAATGCATACTGTTCCAGTGTTGATAAAATATACATATGTAATTTGTTTGTTGTGTTTCTTTGGTATTCTTTCATAAAAATATATAATTGCCAATGGAACAGTGTTATTATTTAGTAGTTGTTGTATTATTATTGATCTGATTAAGTATTTTTTTAGGTTACATTCAAACAAGACACTTGCAAATCTGTTATTTGTAATGAACAAAGATGCAACCCATTAAATAGTAACTAATATGCTGAAAATGTCAATCACAAGAATAACAAAATGTATAAATTATATTTTTTATATACAAAAATTATATTGTTGCAGTGTTCTGATGAACTAGTGTTATATGAAAGTCAAAGTCAAAAAGAAATCACTTGCCAATTTGTTTTTATTTTCCAGTCATGCCAACAGAACAGTAATGAATATTAAAATGTTAAATACTGGTAACATGTTTTAAAAATAAATAAATAAAATGAAGAGTTAAATAGGTTTTCAAAAACAAGAAATAAAAAGTTAAAATGTTAAATAACGTTAAAAAAACAGTTAAATAATATTCAACACAAGTATTAACTATTTAAACAACTGTTCACACTATATACATGATGCTATATACATGAAAATATATACATTATTTGGAAATGGTTCTCCGCATTTCCTCTAACCACACCTCTTTTGAAACAGTCTGAGTCTGTGGGCAGTACACCCTGCCCCTGTACTGGTCATGTCCTGTTGCACTTGTTTTAAATTGCCCACATTTTTTGCAAGTGTTGGCCTCTACGGTTCTCCTGTAGGGTCTCTTGGGCATGGCGTCTGGATTGGCAGCTGGTGAAGCGGGTAAGCGGGTGCCCTGTACAGCTGTTGGCTGTAACAGTGGCTGTACCATTTGCATCCCCTGGGCCATTGGGATGCCCTGGATCATTTGCACTCCCTGGAACATTGGCACACCCTGGCACATTGGCACAGCCTGGAACATTGGCACACCCTGGAAACCTGGTGCTGATGGTATAAGTATATTTGGTACCATCTGCAGTGATGCTCCAGATGCAGATGGTGTCAGCAACGTCTGACTCTGCGCTGGTGCCTTGGCTCTGAGAGGGGGTCGCCCAACAGAAGTCTGCCTCTGCTTTGCCTGACCAGCTGTGCTCTCTGGTAGCTTGTACTGGTGCTGCTCCCCTGGTTGTTCTGGCTCAGTCCGTAGACGTTTGGCTACCTGGAGAGGCTCATGAGCTTCAGGGAGGGGCTGAGGCAACTGAATGCCCTGAAGCAGCACAGACAGCTCCTGCTTTTTCTGTATTTTGTTATACCACTGAATCAGGGTGTTCTGGTTAACCTTCACCAGCTGCATGGATGTTCCTCCCATCACCAAGCTGTTGCCCAGTAAAAGCTGCCTTATCCTGCGATAGTCTTGCAGGATCAGAGACCATCTTGACAGGGCTCCCTTGCCTTTTCTTTTGGGGCTTGGGTGGACAGTGCAAAGTCTGATGAAGATGGTCTCCCCCAGACGGCAACAGTCAGGCCACTGAGCAGGTGCGCTGCTTGCACCCAGCACACATCTGGTGGTGCTCTCTACACCAGGGTGAGTGGGCTTCTTCGGGACCTTGAAGCGTCCACACAGCAGTCTCTTTCGGCATCGACTGTCATACACCACCCGTTCCTTGTCCCGGTCATCCAGGTTCTGCCAAAGAGCAATTATGGTGTTGGCTTCCTGGTTGGTCAGGCTGAGGGCTGTGTGGTCCCGGAGATCCACCAGATATTCTGCCAGCTGGTCCACATGTTGATAACCCGGGATATTTTGGTAGTCAACAGCCTATTAAAAAACACAAACATGCAATACAATTATTACATCACATCTGTCTAATGCATAATTCCATAACTGATTGTGTTATTTTCCTGTTTATCACCGTAAAGCACTGTATAGTACAAAGCAGAGAGCGCCATTCTTGACATTTTACAAAGCACCAAATAAATAAAGATGACTTGACTTGATGTGTATTTGTAGCTTACAAATGAGTTTAGGCTGTACTTTTAAATGTAAAATATGTGGAAAGTCTGGATTTAAAGCACTGGATGTTAATTCATCATAATTATTCTAGTTAATTTGAAAGACATACAAAGGAGTAGTATTTACCGTCTCTTCTTCATCAACATCCTGACCAGCATCCTCTGGCTCTGAGGGGAGAGTTGAAAAAGATGTTTCAGAGGGAACAGGTGTGACAGCAGTCCCTGAGGGTCCAGGTGATGAAGGAGACTGTGTGAGGACAAGTTTGGGGTCAGGGATCAGTGAAGGGGATGTGGAGCCCAGTACAGGTGTGGCACTGCTGGTGACCAGGGTGGAAGAACCCAGTGTCAGTGTGGAAGAGGGCGGTGACAGAACAGCCTCCGGATCTGCTATTGTGTGATCCTCGCTGATGTCACAGAAGCCCTCATCTCGCTCCTCCACACTGAGGTCCTCAATGAGCTCTGCCGTCTGCTCAGAGTCAGGATTCATGTCCTGCAGTGCCTGACCAGTCTGCTGGAACAGATACTGCACTCCAATGAGCTCACCTGAAATAAAAACAATAAACAAACGGAAATTAAATAGAATGTTGTGTATCATATTTGATACATTAGGCTTTTGTAGTAGCTCATATAGTGTGAGAATATAGAGCTCATCGTCAAGGAGAAAAAAAAACAAAACTGTTTTATTTAGAGGCCCAACACGTTTAATTATGTGGGCAAAACATGAAATGAAATGCAATACAATGATGATTGAGAGAAAAGTCTGATGATCATTTTGATATTTACATGTAACATGATTTTCTAATCAAGTGAACCCAAGCGGCTTCAGTCTAGTAACTAGTCATTAAATATTAGTAACAATATAAAAGTTATTCTTACAATTACTTTATAAAATCAGTAAAGGTTTCACAATGAAAAGAAACGTGAAGCACGAGCTGAAGGTGGACACTTTTACAATTTTACTAAAAGACTATAATCAATCAGACGACAGAGGGCATGTTTCCTAAAAAGTTTTGATCATGTTGATCATTTAGAGTCCTTTAGAAACTTGCATATCAATTATGATACAATCGACTCTATAGGGTTACATCTGACATATAGACGGAGGTTACACAGAAATTGCAAGTTGATAAAATAAAAAATATATAAAATAATTCTCACCGGTGTAACATGCAGGGGGCCAAAACGTGGGGACCCCTTTCCTGCCAAACAGCTTTTCATAATTGCCGTTTACACAGTGAACAAGTTCTCCTGTGTAGCTGCGCAAAGCTGATGGCTCCGATGACAGGGAAGCAGCCTCCCGGTCCTGGTTCCACCGGTGTAGACCCTCCAGCAGATAAATCTGAAAGTTCAGACTGTTTGCACTGGTCCCTGTAAATAGACACAACAGTGTTTAGGAGGTGTTAAAGGAACACACAAAAACACTTAATGCTCTTTCTTTACACATGCACAGTGTGTGTGACAAAGACAATACCTGGGATGAAACGGTTCAGGTGTAAATGAAAGGACTCGAGAGAAGTGGAGCCTCTGGCACATCTGTAGGTCTTTAGAAGCACACCTCCCTTGTTTAGGCTCCCTGTCTCTGTATAGAGCACAACACCAGGGGGGTCTTGAATGCATTTCACATGCTTCTTCTGGACATTCCAGATGTGCTCCATCCTTTCTCGGTCCAGGAGAGGAACACCCAGGGAGTCTTTGCCCTTGCTGCTCAGGAGCTCTGTAAGCAGCCGCTCAAGGAGAAGGATGGTAGTCTCCTCTCCACAGGTCCTCCTCCGGCAATGGAGTGCCAGCTCATTCCTGGTAAGATGCTTGTGGACATCTTCATCTGTCAGCGCAGGCCAACCCTGGGATATCAACAGCTCTCTCTTTGCTTTGCGAAGCATAGAAACATCAGCCGCATCACACTCAAAAATGCACGCTGACAGCCGTGACATGAAGATGGGATACAGCTGATGGGCTTCAGTTGTACACCCCATGGCAATCCTGCGCATAAAATGCCAGATGTCCAAGCGAATCATGAGATCAGGGCACCCTCTGAATCTGGTTTTCAGCTTGGTCTCACCCACATCAGTGCAGCAGCCACAGTCCACGTACAAAACAGCAGGTGGATCCACACTAGCCTGCTGGTACCTTTTCACCAGACCATCGACCATCATGTCCAGTCCTGCTCCTTCCTGTGCTGTCAGCAAACTCATGAGCACCTGACCAAACTCATTGCCAACAGAGGTAAGCCAGAGTCCCGTTCCCCTTGCCGTCCCAGCCAGCTTCTTAGTGATCTGCAGTAGATGACAGGAAGCATGCAATGCAATGAAACATCACACCATGTAGAATATGATACTCATGCTCTGATAATGATATAACAGTAAACACCATAAATTAACAAAAATCCCCTTCTAACCTTTTTAGTGGAATCCATCTTCAAGACTGAACCATACGTAGATATTATCCTTGCATGGATTTCATCCAGCCTTGTCAGGATGTCTTGGCTGTACACGGTGAGCAGCCACTTGCAGCTTGGGACCACTGTAGGCTCTGGGGGTTCCTGGAATTGTATTTGCAACACCCCGGGTCGTTTGAGGAAGTCCACACATTGGGTGGTGTACCGGGCCATACGCTGGAGCCACTCCTCACTGTTGTTCTCACGCAGCTGTTTGATAACACGTGTAAAGACTCTGGGGCGGATCTAATCCGTGGGGAATTTGCATATCATAATTAATAATTGGTAATTAATAATTATTCATACATGTTTGGATTAGATCAGTCTTACATGTTAATAAAACTCCCGATAAGGGATGATATGTCATTTTACCTGCATGCATGCCTGTGTATCCTTGCACTTAACCACAAGTTGATTGCAATTACCTGCACGGACCACGTCTTACAAAACAGGCTAAATTAATTAGCTCAATTGTCAGACTAATATCTGTGGGAATCCACAATATCATCTTACTTTATAGGATTTCAGGAAAAGCAATTCTGTGGCCACAAGAATTGGGTTTCCTGCCCTATAAACACATACTCTTTAAAGTATCTTTAATTTGTAAGCTTGTTGCTATAAGATCTTTTGGCACTTAAGGGACTTAAATGAGCAAAAAGGCAGTACATCAATCAGATGAATATAATGAATTTAATAAGGCAGAACTACTTATGTATTTACTACGGTTACATGGGATATATGTATTTACAAACATAATAAACAACAATACACGATAAGGCATCGATGAACGAGAAATGCATAGAGTGTGGACAATGGAAACACGTGTGAGAGGGGAAGGGACAGAGAGAGAGAGAGAGAGAGAGAGAGAGAGAGAGAGCATTGGCAACATTCCCCTGACAGTCCCCTGCCTTTCACAACACGAAAACATCATCTCAATGCTTCTTAGAAGCTCTATAAAGAGATATACTTAAGTTTCTGGGTCTCTCTGTGTCGCGGCATTCCTGCGCGTGCGTGAGCGGAGTCCTTTAGGAAGCGTCACTGGGTGCTGCTTGGCGCTCGTTGAACGGAGTTTCCAAGTCTTTGGGGTAACATTACCAAAGGAAAATAGTTTGGCTAAGTTTGTTTCACTTTGTGGAAGTGAGCAGAGTCGACTACGGAAAACAAAACTTTGACTAACAAAGAAAAGAAATAAAGATCTCTACGGGGAAATCACGCGGAGTTAACGTCACATCTTCGCATGGCTGGGGAAGAAGCGTGTGTGCGTCTCTCGCCACGTGGTCACGTGCGCGTGTTTCTCCTTCAAAACGAGCGCGCGCTCGTTTAAAGGTCCCTTGTATATGGATTTGCTGAAGAGATATGTCACGCGGTGTTCTTTTCACTCGTCGATTGGAATTAAACACGGAGACTTATCTAAGACTGAAAAACACAAACTAAACTAGAAACAAATAAAAGAAAGGCGAAGAGCTCGCCCGGAGGCGAGACCTTACATTTTGACAGTCAAAGTAACAGAGAGCGAGCGGAGGGGGGAAGCGTCATTTATCACCTTAGAGAAATCCGGCCTCTTCCTGTTGACTTGGCCAATTAGAGGGTTGGAATTTCACAGGCGGGACTTTGGTTTTTATTGCTCTTTGTCTAAGAGAGAGACATTTGAAACCGACGAAATTAGGGTGTTTAAGAGCAGAATCTTCACAATTCTTATAATACTAATGTGTCACAAGTTTAGCAAAATGTAATGTCAATTAACAAATGGGGAATGAAGATTGGAGTTTATCAAGACCAAACTTGCCACAAATGGATTTGGTTAAACATTAGTTGGCCAAGTTTAAAACATTATCGCATTAGAGTTGTCGAGAAACATAGACCAAACCACAAAAAGGCAACTCATGAAATAGGGAACTTAGATACATTGTTCATACAATTCTCAAGTGGATATATAATAGCATATACTGTATATATATGAGTACAGGATTCATTTCTCCTCCTTGGTTAGAATTCAGAGAGGGTGGCAGTTCTGTGAACATTCCTTTGGGTCGTAAACGCCGTTATCTAAGAACACCAGTGATGTTAGTTTTGGTCTCTTTTCACTCCAAAGATGGAAAACATAGTAAACTATATTTTTCATTAACTTCTTACATATATTTGGCTCGAGCAAGTTGAGCGATTTCATTTAATACCAATTACTCCGTGTTTGTTATGCATACAAGGATATATATAAACTCTTAGACCTTTATAGAAGTCCGCAAGGTTCAACTACATAACTAACAGTCCTAGATAGACAGGATACAGTATAAACTTCAAACATACAGGAATACATCATGTTTACATTTCATAATCACTCATTTCTGGGTTTTAATGTTATAGATGCATATATGTGTGTGTGTGTGTGTGTGAGTGTGTGTTGTCCATTTGCGCATCTGGCATTCCTTCCTCGCTGGGGGGGGGGTTTGGAGATAACGGTCTTCTTGGATGTTGGCTCGCGAACAAATCAGGATCGCGCGAGGATCTCTGTGAGGACTCATTACGCTGTAAAGGTGTCACAAACTAATCTACCCTCCAGACTGGCTGGCGCTAACGGAAGATTTAGAATTGGAAGAGTCATAGGTTGGGGCTTTAGAAACCCCTGTTAACGTGTGTTTATTGTGTTAAGGAATGCTGACTCCATGATTCTGCGCTCATACCCTACACACGCGTGGGACTGTTGCCTAGGCCACGCTCACGCAGGAGCCGAATGACTCTCATATCACAGGCATACCTTAGGAAAAGCAAAATCCACACATTCATATATTTTACACAATTGATTTGTAAAGTATTTGCAAACATATGTGATGATGGGCTATCAACTGGATGTGGAATTAAAGTGTACTTACTTCCGCGTGAGGATGACCCGAAATTCAGAGCGATGGCCCAGATCCAGCTGTTGCAGGACAGTCTGACTCCAGGACACATGCGAGGCTTTACACTTGGTACAGATGAGGGTTTCTGTGACCATGTTGTACATCCTATCGGCATCCACAGCAACAGAGCATGACAAAAAAATCTGTCTGGAGCTGGAGCCTGGTTGTAAATAAGTGCTGGCTGTGGTGGGTAATACCAGAGCTGTAGGTTGTCTCGAAGCTCTGGTTTTCCCTTGGGCCCCATTTTAAAAAGCCTGCTGGCAATCCACCTGTGATCCTCTGGTGGCAAAGTGTCCGACCACAAACGATGCAGTCGAACTAGAGATGCATCTTGCAGTAATGCCCCCGAAGCATCTTGCAGTAATGCCCCCGAAGGAGTAGTCTGTGAAGGAAAAAGACAAAACATTTAGTCTAGCAGGTCATTTATTTAATTACCGCTTTATCTATCCAAGACTACCCTCATATAAAATAGAAAATATTGGATGTCAAATACGTACTTAAGGTTATAGAATAAAATGTATACATTTGTTCCAATAGTTTTCAGAATTGTGTCAGCTGCTAGCACTAATTTGTGTGAGTTGTGACAGTTAATATGCAAATTCAATTATTTTGGACCAATAAAATTTGAAATTTCTTACCGAGACAACATGCAATGAAATATAATATATGTTGCATATAT
Organism: Siphateles boraxobius; assembly: GCF_051911475.1. NCBI lineage: Eukaryota > Metazoa > Chordata > Actinopteri > Cypriniformes > Leuciscidae > Siphateles > Siphateles boraxobius. The sequence continues at coordinate 2,278,194 of NW_027509186.1, read as the reverse complement.
AACAAGAGAAAGAAACAGTCATAACTGTCCAATAATTTTAACTAATCCTAGATGGAATTATACAATACTGTTTAAAGGTCTATGTTCAGTAAGATTCTTTTTGTTTTTGAAATATGATTAAAATACAGTCAAAAACAGTAATAGTGGGAAATAATATTGCAATTTAGGATCGCCGCTTATTTGAATCTGTTTTCAAAAGTATTTACAGTTTTTTTCAATCGCTAACAAGCGCTTACCCATACTTCAGATACTTTTTCCTAAACTCTTAACACAGACTCACACCAACAAAACACAATTGGCCAAATGGATAATTTTCTTCTCAAGAACACATTTTGTTACAGATTTTTATGATTGTTTACACACTAAAATAAAAATGTCCACACAATTTGCAAAATTCTACTCCAATGAGCAAAACCCCTCCGCAGATTGGCACAACATTACACACAATGTCTGCTTTACCCTTTTAGCAAAACATTACACACAATGTCTGCCTTACCCTTATAGCAAAACATTACACACGGTGATTTGTAAAACTCTACACACATTTTCACACCTTAGACACAGATAAGGATTGTGAGGTTACTTCCTTGTCATTACAAAGCCCCGGATTGCCATTGACCACACTAATGAATGAATTGGATATGCACATCCATCAGGCGTGGAAGCACACATGTGCTAATTTGAAAACGCATCACTCAGGAGTGCTTTAAAAGGCAGCAGGTGAGTTCACCTGTCTTCAACAAAAATGGAAGGAGCTAGAAGAAGAAGAAGAAGAAGAAGAAGAGTGAGAATAAGAGGGGGGGCTCAAAGAGGAGATGAAGGAGGTAGAGGAAGAGGAGAAGGAGGTAGAGGAAGAGGTGAAGGAGGTAGATGAAGAGGAGAAGGAGGTAGAGGAAGAGGAGAAGGAGGTAGAGGAAGAGGTGAAGGAGGTAGAGGGACCATGGACTGACACCGATGGAAGCTGGACAAAGAGTTCAACCAAATCTCTGGTTGATACTGTAACTGAATAGTTACAGTATTCTTGTTGCTTTTACAGCAGTTTTTCTTCAGAGTCAAACTGTATGTACTTCATGCAGTAATTTTAATTTGTCTACAGATATTATTTTTTTCATTGATTTCATTGTTGGTTGATTACTGTAACTGATTATGGTAAGAAATACTGTAAATAAATACTTGAAATATGAGTCTGCAGAAATCAGTGTTGTGCAGTGCTTGGTAAGTTTATAGTAGGCCTATTTGTGTACATTCTCCCTATATCTCAAACTAATCATGAAGAATGTTGTTTGTGTGTCACAATTTTTTTTTTTCATCTAAATTATCCCTTACATAACAATGTCTGGCCAAAAATCTAGCACATGCTATTTCCTAAAAATAGTATTTTTACAAATGTGTTTTTTATTTATCACAACAGTGTGAAACTGGTTACAATAGTGTCTGATCATTGAGGACTGTGTTGGTTAAATGAAAACTAATAGCATTTTCACAAATATGTGTATATCTTTTGACTGAAGTGTGTATGTTTTGACAGAAGTGTGTCATTTTCCAAACAATCTAGGAATTATGCCAATTGAGTGTGGTGTTTGGATAATTGTGATTACATTTTGAAAAAAAGAACCCGGTTTTCAAAATTGCGCGTAAACAATTGAAAAAAAACTGTAAATATATACTAACTCTTCATTTCAAAATAGAACACATCTTTCTCTGCACACACTAACTTTACCAAAACAATGGAAATCTGACTCAGAATGAAATTATTCTGTCAAAGAATAACACTTGTTTTCACTTCACAAGGTACATGCAGTCAATCAAAGTACAACAGGTTTCAAAATACTGGCTATTGTATTACAAAAACTTCATAGACTTTTGTGTTTCAGTTTTACAGGTATTTGCATACAAAACATGCAATCCACCATTTTTACACTAAATTTATTGGTTGGGAACTGTATGTCCACATGTACAGTATTCCAGTAAAAAGCAAATCAGTTTTTTTCCCATTTACTGTTTACCAGCCTCTCTTAGTGAAAGACCGTGGTTGATTACATGGTCAATGATAGTGGCACGAATTTCATCACTGACTACTGTTCTTGCAGCCCTTGGAATGCCACCACCACACATTCTTACACCTCTACCTTGCCCTCTCCTTAGGCCTGCTCTTCTCCCTGGCCCTGCTCCTCTCACTGCACATCTCACTGCATCTCTGACTGCACCTCTCACTGCACCTCTCACTGCACCTCTCACTGCACCTCTCACTGCACCTCTCACTGCACCTCTCACTGCACCTCTCACTGCACATCTCACTGCATATCTCACTGCAACTCTCACTGCACATCTCACTGCACATCTCACTGCATCTCTCACTGCACATCTCACTGCACCTCTCACTGTATCTCTCACTGCATCTCTCACTGCATCTCTCACTGGGCCTGCTCTTCTCCCTGGGCCCCTTGCTCTTACTCTTCCTCGTCCAGACATTACAGTGTTTGTCTTTTTCTGTTTCCAAAAACATCACTCCTCAAAGTCCTCCTTTTACTGTATAAGTGTCAATGTAACAGAAAAAAATAACCCCTGCCACTGAGTCTAAGCCAGACTGGAATCAGCTATGGTTGGCCCAATTTACACAACATAAATCAGGTGTGTGTCAATTATTCAATTGTTTGTTTATTATCAGCTGAGATATATTGTTTTTGAACTGATATCATTGAAGAAGCCGAGGTTTTTATACTGTATCTAAGGTTTGGAATATTGTTTTTGCTATTGTGGGGTGGTGTGTGTTAACATTTGTAAATACTACAAAAACAATCCATAATTTTGTTGGGAGGTATAGCTTGTCTGTTACGAAAATGTAAGCATTGTGGAAATGTGTTCACTGACTGCATATTGTGTGAAAACTGTATATTATTGCTCTTAATTCATTATGATAAGATTTCCTGCATACAAAATATATTTCTAAAAAGTGCACAGATGTGGAATGTGTCTTAGAATGCAATGTGGATTATGCCAGTACTTACAGAGACAGTGGTGCTTGGTGTAAGGGCACTGGACACTGCTGCGCTGGGTTGGTCAACAGCCTGAGATGGTCTCCTAGCCACACTCAGATTTGGCTTTGCAGCAGCAATGTGGGACCCACCAAATCTTGGCTTGGTAAACTAAAAAAGGGCAAAACAATTTCAATGAAAAGACAAATGAATTGTAACAGCACATTGGCCAAAAATATAATAAAATGTAAAATGAGAAAATATCTATTGATCCTATCATTCATTATATAACTAAAGGACCTGCTTTCTTTCTTTAACTTATTTTTTTGTCTGTGTATTACCACACTCTACTACTTATACAGATTGAAATAAGCACAGTTAGAATAGAAAAATGTGTGGGAAGGTATTGCTAGAATGTGAGTATATAGTAATTTAACAAGTACCTTTTAAAAATGACTTAAAATCAAAAATAGTTTGCACATAGTTTGTAAGAGAAAGCGTTTATTAACAGTAATGAAGGTTACACTTGAAATGGCAACAAAGCAGATTCATGATGACTTAATTAATAATACGTGTATAATTAATTGTGCATAAGTGGAATGCTACCTGAGAAATACAGAATGAAAGACGTAGCTTCAGTAGCCAGTTGGAAAAATCAAGAGAGATGCCATGAAGGACGCGAGTGTCCTTTAACCCATAATGGCAAAGCCCAAATAGAGAGGAAGAGGAGAATGCAAGAGCAGAGCCCAGAGAAGAAAGAGAGATCACATAGGTTACATTGTTCTTTCACCATTTTACTTGATCTAAACCAACCTGAGACAGTGAAACTGACCAATAAGCAGACTACAGCCGCCCCTGTACAAGGTGTCACAGCTGGCAGGTAGGTGTAAAAACATACCAGCCATTTCCACTGAACTTAAACCTTTATACTAAACGTATATTAAAACTGCAATTATATAAAAAAAAATGTTATTACCTTTGACAAACTTGGTATAATTTTAGAAGTAGGCTGGGGTGGGAGCTGACGCTGACTCTGCGCCATGACCTCCTGTGCTGGTCCAGTAGCGGCAGACTGTTGTTCAACAACCCTTGGTGCTTGTCCAATAGAGGCTGTGGCCTGCTTAAGACAACCACAAAATACATAGGCTACAATAATTGTTGAACGAGAAGAATTTGTTCAGTAAATTATATATATATATAAAAAAATACAAGTTACATCTTTACATTGTTACCTTTTGAGTGTGAAAACCACATATGCACTTTGGGACCGCTCCGAGCAAGGTTGTCTGGCCGCGAGACTGCATCGGACATCTTTCAATCTGTAAACATTATCACACATATAACATAGAATACATGCATTTCTAACTTATCAGTATGAATGCCACATTAATTTATTGTAGTCTGTCATTTATTTTTATTCATGTTCTTTGAAGGGGAGATACAAACTGTAAAATTAGAGATAAAGAGTGAGTAAAGTTTGTATCCTCCTTTAAAAGAACAAGAGAGGAACATTTCACACCTTCAAAAAAACATCCATTCACTCAACATCCCCACCCCCACTGCCTCAAATCTCTGAATCTCCCAGTGCAAAAAAAAGTTTTTTTTTTTTACATAAATAAACATAAATCTCAAATACCTGCAACATTATCTACATACATATCTATAAATAATGATGACATTGAATTAAATGATTAGGATTACAATTATTACATCATGCAAAGGTGACAAAAGCACACTCACCCTTTGGTACACATCATGCCACTTTTTCTGTCGAGGAGCTGGCCTGTTACCCTCATTTGATGGCCAAACTCCTGTGCTGGCAAACTTTTTTAGCCTTGCAATCCAGTCAGTATCTGACATGGCTTTATGGGATTTTTTGCCAGACATTTTTTTGTTGGGGGGCTAACGGTTAGGTTATATCGTTTTGAACAAAACTACTATAATACAAATTATTTCTTTAAAAAAAGCACACACGAAATTTACAATTATAATATAGTATACAATTATATACAAATAGAAAAAAAATACATTGTCCGAAAATACAGTTAAAGTTACCGAAAAATAAGTTTCACAGTCCTCCGTTAAAATGATGCTGCCTGACCTCCGTGACAGTGATGCTCGACGTCTGAACTTTTTAACCTCTGACACGCCCCTCAGGATATGTCATTACTTCGTACACCTTCGGCTCAATTCGGCAACTTGATTGACAATTGGCTAGCTTCCTGACTCCTCCTCCTAGCGGTGCTAAGCGTAAACGTGCCATTGACATTTCCTTGTACTCTGATTGGTCAAATGTCGAAAATGATAAGGAAAAAGTCAAGAATGGCGCTCTCTGATTGGCTGCAGATGTTATAATGTCGAGAATGGCGCTCTCTAATTGGCTGCAAATGTTATAGCGCGTTGACGTGATTGGCTGTGGCGTTCAACATTGTTCAACATTATCCCCATTTTGACGGACTATCCTTCGGCAGCTGGCGTTCAAGTCCCAGTCTCCCCTGTAGGCGTGGGTTGGAGTCCCACTTCTGACAAACCTAACCTTTGGCTGCGGGCTGAAGCTAGAGTCTTTAACCCTCTGGCAAGTTTATCCAGAAATGCAGTAATGTTGACAAAGCACTGCAATTCAGTTCATGCTAGAATTAAGAGAGGAACATTTCACACCTTCAAAATATCCATTCACTCAACATCCCTCATTTGATGGCCAAACTCCTGTGCTGGCAAACTTTTTTAGCCTTGCAATCCAGTCAGTATCTGACATGGCTTTATGGGATTTTTTTCCAGACATTTTTTTTGTTGGGGGGCTAACGGTTAAGTTATATCGAACAAAACTACTATCAATAAAAATGATTTCTTAAAAAAAAGCACACACGATATTTACAATTATAATATATATACAATTATATACAAATATAAAATGACATTGTCCAAAAATACCGTTAAAGTGACCGGAAAATAAGTTTCGCAGTCCTCCGTTAAAATGATGCTACCTGACCTCCGTGACAGTGATGCTCGACGTCTGAACTTCTTGCCCTCTGACATGCCCCACCTGATATGTTATTACTTCGTACACCTTCGGCTCAGTTCGGCAACTTGATTGACACTTGGCTAGCTTCCTGACTCCTCCTCCTAGCAAGGCCGGCGCTATGGGCGGGCCTTAGGGGGCCGGGCCCGCCTAGAGAGCTCCTGTGCCACCCCTCCATCCAATTTGCATTTAATAAATTATTTTAATAATAATAATAATAATTTACGTGCAGTATTTATATATTTATTGATGTGTATTTAAGTGCAATGTTTGACTTATAGGCTAATCTTATAAAAAAAAACTCCCGGAAGTTTGACTGATTGTTTACAAAAAAGGGATTTCCCGCTGAGCCGCTCTGACCGCAGCATCTCGGTAAAGTTATAGCGACGCGACGTGCTCGGTTTTGCCTATTCAGAAACGAATGGAAAGAGAAACTCATGAGATTCCAATCCCAAAAACGTCGACTTCAGCTGTATTTAGAACGTGAGTAGGACAGTTGGTTTTATTACTCTTCGTAAGTTGCACCAGACGTGGTGTAAATTATGCATTTGACACTGATATGCAATATGTGTGTGAGTGTGTCGTAGTTGATTATGCATGGTTGATTTAATACTTAACTTGAGATTTGTGACTATTTGGCTGTTATTATAGGAAGTTGGCTTATAGCATGCTGTGTTCACGGAACAATTCAGACAAGATTCATTAGTTAACATTAGTTAATGACTAACATGAACTAACCATGAGCGATACATTTGTTACTGTATTTGTTAATGTTAGTTAATAAAAATACAGCTGTTCATTGTTTGTTCATGTTAGTTCACAGCCTATAGGCTATAACTGTAACATGATATCTCATGATAGCCGAAATATGATTGGGCAATAGGCTAATTATAGTTAGGATATTGAAATCGGTGTGAAACTGTTGTAGCTAGTGTTGCCACCCGTCCCGGTTTTTCCGGGATTGTTCTTCTTTTTAACAACCTGTCCCGGGAAATTTATAAACTCTCCCTGATATACAAAAGGCTCATAAGAATTATGATATACAAAAGGCTCAAAAAAATTTCAAAAGGCTATGTGAATATGTCCCGGTTTTCGAAAGGCAACGAAGAATATGTCCCGGTTTTCGAAAGTCTACGTGAATATACGTTCAAACAGCGCGCACGGCAGAGAGGTAGAGAGCGCGAGACCTTGCTTGCATGAAGCGCATGTAAGCACCCCCCCCCCCCCCCACAATTTATTTGTTTGTCATAATTAGCCCCCCCCCCCAAGAATATTAAATGCCCGTCCATTGATTTGTTTCTGCCGCCGGCTCTGCCTCCTAGCGGTGTTAAGCGTAAACGTGCCATCAACATTTCCTTGTACTCTGATTGGTCAAATGTCGAAAATGTTAAGGAAAAAGTCAAGAATGGCCCCCTCTGATTGGCTGAAAATGTTATAATGTCAAGAATGGCGCTCTCTAATTGGCTGCAAATGTTATAGCGCGTCGACATGATTGGCTGTGGTGTTCAACATTATCCCCCTTTTGACGGACTATCCTTCGGCAGCTGGCGTTCAGGTCGCAGTCTCCATTGGAGGCGTGGGTTTGAATCCCACTTCTGACAAACCTAACCTTTGGCTGCTCAAGCTAGAGTCTTTAACCCTCTGGCAAGTTTATCCAGAAATGCAGTAATGTTGACAAAGCACTGCAATTCAGTTCATGCTAGAATTAACCAAACATTAAAGTAACAAAAACCACCCACAGTTTCCTCCCAGTTTCGAACTGGGGACCTTCTGCGTGTGAAGGGAACGTGATAACCATTACACTATGGAAACACATCTTCAGGATTCAGACATAAATCATTAGGTGCACGCTTTTTAAAAAGCGTATAAAGGAAATGAGCGCTACACCCACCTAGCGTGGCAAACAGTTTAAATCTTCTGTCAGAAGACAACTGCTGTTTCTGCTCAGTTTCGAACCAAGGACCTTACGCACGTTAGGCGAACGTGATGACCACTACACTACAGAAACCTGTTGATCAGGTCATTAGGCATGGCAGTCTGCGTACAGCTCCTTGGTACGATGGCCTTCACCTGTCTCAAAAGTAAGGGTTTTGTAGCGAATTGCAGTATTTATGTCTAAAGTGCCTCCACTTGGGAGATCCAGTCCTTTACTGCTGCCAAAAGACCGGTACAAAAGTTTTGCTCCAGCAAACAAGTTACAGGAGGAGCTGGCCAGGGTCCCCAGACAACTGTTTTAATGACAGCTTGAGCAAAATGCAACGTGTTGGCCAGGAATCGAACCCGGGTCAAATGCTTAGAAGGCAGATATTCTCACCACTATACCACCAACGCAAGACCATTGGGTGTAGGCTTAAAAAAATTGCATGAACTTATTGACCTGACCTACCAGGCACCATATTAAAAAAGAGGTCTCTAATATAATAATGTAACACGTTTTATACAGACACTTCATATTTAAATGGTATTAGATTATTTTTTGGATTCTCTGGCTTCTGTGAAGCGTTGAGGTAAAATGATGCATGACGCCGTTCCTGGAAATCGCGCTGTCGGGGACAACTACCTGTCTCTGCAACTCCTCTTTAGTATAGTGGAAAGTATCTCCGCCTGTCACGCTATAGTCTGGGGTTCGATTCCCTGATGGAGAGATCCAGTTCTTTACTGCTGCCAAAAGACATTAACAAAAGTTTTGCTCCATCAAACAAGTTACAGGAGAAGTTGGCAAGGGGCCCCGGACGACTGTTCTAAAGACAGCTTGAGAAAAATGCAATTCGTTGGGCGGGAATCGAACCCATACAGCAAGAATGGACAGACCCAGGAATTGAACCCATACAGGAAGAATTCTCATAATCAAGGTATTTAATTTAAAAATGTGAGACTTTTTATACAGACACTTCATATTTAAATGGTAATAGATTATTTTTTTTGGATTCACTGGCTTCTGTGAAGCGTTGAGCTAATATGACGCTGTTCCTGGAAATGGGAAGGCTGTTTGTAGCGAGCTGTAGTCGCGCTGATCGGGGGTGGCAACCTGTCTCTGCAACTCCTTGTTAGTATATTGGAAAGTATCTCCGCCTGTCAAGCGTAAGACCGGGGTTCGATTCCCCGACGGGGAGATCCAGTCCTTTACTGCTGCCAAAAGACCAGTACAAAAGTTTTGCTGCAGCAAACGAGTTACAGGAGGAGCTGACAGGGTCCCCAGACAACTGTTTTAACGACAGCTTGAGCAAAATGCAATGCGTTGGCAGGTAATCGAACCCAGGTCAACTACTTGGAAGGCAGCTATGCTCACCACTATACCGCAAGACTGTTGGATGTAGGCTGGAAGCCCTGTTGTGCGGTCAGCAAAGAAATTTTGCAATACATTAGCAGCTGGCAGGTGCAGATGAACTGAAACTCTCTTTGTTTGGACCTGGCACTTAAAAAAAATTGCATGAACTTATTGACTTGACCTACCAGGCTCCATATTAAAAAACAAATTTTTAATAATGTAACACGTTTTATACAGACACTTCATATTTGACACATGACGCCGTTCCTGGAAGTCGCGCTGATCAGGTACATCTACCGGTCTCTACAACTCCTCGTTAGTATAGTCGAGGTATAGTATAGTAGTATAGTATAGTATTTTTAGAAGATGGCTCCTTCCCATAATCTGCTCTGCAAGCAGTGTGACAGTCTGTAAATTCCACAAACAACAGTATAGAGGTCATTCGCCATGGCAGTCTGCCTACAGCTATTTGGTACGATGGCCTTCATCTGTCTCAAAAGTAAGGGTTTTGTAGCGAATTGCAGCATTTATATTTAAAATGCCTCCACTTGTTTCCGCCGGGTTTTGAACTGAGAACTTTTCACGTATAAAGCGAACATGATAACCACTACACTACGGAAACTTGATTTGTATGTCAGTCCCACCTCTTCTAGGGTACGCTTGTTCAAAAGCAAATTAAGCTATAGACTGCCCAGTGTTTTTAACATGGCAAAAGCTGCTAATTTTGTTGGCAGACCAAACATTTTTTTATTACTGTACAGGAAACCTCAATGGTCATTTGTTTTATTTTTGTCCTTTTCTAAAGAGATTGAACCACAAACATCCCTGCAAGTGTACTGACCTGCTCAACAGAAAATCGCATATGATATTTTTACAAAAACCACCCACAGTTTCCGCCCAGTTTCGAACCTTCTGTCAGTCATTCGCAGTGGAGGAGGGGAGACCCGTTTTACGAATGGAGAGATATTTGTTTACCGACTTGTCAGCAAACTTGTTTTGTTTTGTTGCTGTCTAAACTACCTGCAGACAGATTTTCCCTCAGGTGACCGCATATACATTATTATTCAAATATTTTATAATTTAAATTGCATGTATATTGTCATGTAATCGTATTGTTATCGTGTTGAATGGATTGTGACGATAAGAAACAGTAAACTCCTCGTTGTGAATACAGCTGTTATTTTATAAGAGTATCTTTGTTTGTAAAGGTGAATGTTTCATCCTAATCTCTCACTATGCTTAAAATATATGTTAACAGTGCAGTAAGATGTAATGTGCAGTAGTATGGAGGACCAAACTTGCAATTAAAAATGAATGAATAAATAAATGAATAAATAGATAGATAAATAAATGTGATAATAGGAAAATAAATAAAGGAATAAACGACTTGATAAAATAAATATGATTCATTTTAATCAAATGTATTTTTGTATATTTTTCCCCTAATTTATAATTTTTTGCTTTTATATTTTAATGTATTTGTATTATTTTTAATTGTATTTATTTATTATTTTATTTATTTGTTTGTTCCATTTATTCTTATATTTATTTATGCATTCATTTCTTTGTATATTTATTTATTCCAATATGTATTTATTTCCAGATTTATTTATTTTAATCTTTATTTATTTTTATTTTTATTTCTTTATTTTTATATCTATTCTTACATTTTTTTGATGTGCATGATAATTAGGTTGGTTGGTCTTGCTTACCAAATATAAATATTAATTAACAAATAAATAAAAGCAGAAAATAAATTAAGGGAAATAATACAAAAATTAGTTTGATAAAGAATAAATCATATTTATTTTATCAAGTCGTTTATTCCTTTATTTATTTTCCTATTATCAAATTTATCTTTTTATTTGTTTACATGTTTATTTATTTATTTAATTTCTGCGGGTTTGGTCCTCCTATAATGTAATTAATATCAGACACACACATATATTACATTTAAATTACAAACAAATATATATATGTGTACAATTTAATGGTATAATTTAACATTTTTAATTAGTTAACTTGTTAACTTTTTATATATACATATATACATTTTTAAAGCAATTTAAATAATGAATATTAAATAATGCAAATTTAATAAACAGTACGTGCTCTAAGGCTGCATTTATTCAGTTAAGAAACAGTAATATTATGGAATATTATAGCATTGTAAAATAACTCTTTTATATATATCACTGATGCTTTAGTATTAACTGTCTTATTTCATTTTGTTACTGTAAGTATTTAAATGCTTATGCTGAGACACACTAATGAATACATTCTGATTTCAGAACAGCATCATGAAGAAAACAGTGTTCTTCCCAGGGAAAGTCAAAGTGTCTTTCAGGAAAGGCCCGTCGGGCCATTTACGCCGGGACGCATCAGAAGAGGCAAAAAGAATTAAAGACAACCCTTCACTGCAGGACAAGTCAACACCTCAAAGAGAAGATCTGGTCAAGTTGAACGCCCGTTCTGTTGTGTTACATAGAGGAGGGGATGTCTCTGACAAGCAAGAGGTGTTGGGAGAATGCATTCTTCAGTTCGGCAAGTACAAGGGCAAGTCTTTCAAGTGGTTATTAGAGAATGGTGGCAGCTATGCTTTGTACCTGTCCGATAAGGTTGAGGAAGAAGAACAGGCTGGGCAGTTCAACCCAGAGGGTCCATGCAAGGATAGCCTCATTTCCTTTCTTGAGTATTCAAGAAGCTTCAAGGAAATTGAAGATCTTAAACAGTATCTGTCTCAAAGGCCAGACGCAGTGCCTTTTTTGACAGAGGATGACAATACTGTTGGATTTGGATCCAGAGCACAAGACACTTGGAGGAAGATTTGGGATACCAGGGCAGACGGATATGCTTTCTTTATAATGAGGCAGGAGTGTGTGCCAGGCAGCAAAATGTACAATTTGCAGCAGTATCTTTTAAAACAGCAGCAAAAACAGATGACCAAAAACACTCCTCCGATGCCCTCACCATCAGTTTCCGCTGCAAGACCACCTGTTCCTTCCATTACTGACTCTGATCAGCCTGGTGAGTTAATAAAATTCATGCAAGTTTGCTTATATTGATTCTTAAAGCCTGCCTAGCTACTGATGCATTTGTCATATTTTATAGTAATGGAGGAGGATGAAGAACTGGAGAGGATGATGCTGAGTATTTCTCCAACAAAATATCTCACACAGCTGAGTAAGTAAATCAAGTATCGTGTCATGTGTGTTATATATACCCATGTCAAATTCTTATAAAATTGGTATAAAATTGTACATACTGGAGAGAAACCATTCAAATTATAATGCTTAATTTTTAGGATCATCTGCAGCCACAGGATCCACAGTCTTATCTACAACAGGTTACTTTACACAACAGGTTACTTTATCAGTTTTGGAGGCTTATTCGGTTACATACAGACTTATCTTACATTTCTGTTTTTTAATTATCTTATTTGTTGTTTTGGCACTGTTCTTGCCTGTTCTAAAACACATGTTCTTTTGTTTTAACTACTGTTAAGGTTTGAATATACCAGTGGTGAGGGTGAGTGCACTTCATGAATTGTATGCATGCTATTTAAACTGTTTTTATTTGTTGTGAAAAAGTGGACTGTTTACTTACAGACATTTGAACATTATCAGAATGTGCATTACTAGAATAAATAACAAAATACATAGAATAAAATAATAAATAATGATTAGTCATTTAATGTAGTCAAGACAATCAAATACATATCATGTACATTCAGTGTTTTAATATGTTTTTAATTTCCTCCCTGTGCTTTTCCTTGCAGCTCTGCCGCAGCCTCCATCAACATCAGCTCCTGTGTGTAGGCCTTCTACACAGGGTGAAGGCTTTATACCACCTCAAGCAGCACAATCAGCACCTACACCTGCACCAATGCCGTCTGCACTGACTGAAACCCCTGTTCCCAGCTACTTGAACAAAAAAAGTAAAGACAGTTAAACACACGAGCATTAAATGTGTTATACACGCATATATATATATATATATATATATATATATATATATATATATATATATATATATATATATATATATATATATATATATATGCATTTATTTCCTTTGCTTTGTGTTCCGTGCAGTTCTGCCACAGCCTTCACCACCATCACATGCAGTCTCTAGTACTCCCAATCCACCAGCTCCTGTGTGTAGACCTTCTTCACAGACTGATGGCTCTGTACCACCTCCTGCAGCACAATCAGCACCTACAGCTCCTGCATCAATGACGTCTGCACAGACGGAAGCACCTGTTACTAGCTACTTGCAAGATATTAGCCACTGGAACTGCTCTCTTCATCAAAGAATTTGGATGAAAACAGAGATGGAGTCCATGGGGCTCTGGCCAGGATCACACCCAGTAAGACACCTAATGAATATGGTCTCCTTGTGGCGCTATCCACCTCAGCCTGAGCTTATAGAGACAAACATGGGCCTTCCGTCACCAAAGTACTTCCAGCTCCATCCCTTTTTCATTTGGAAACCTGAGCACAGTATAAATGAAAGGCTTAGAAACAACTACATCCTGCCCTGACTCTACAGCTGTCCAAATCCTCATGTTGTGTCCTCAGGTGTGGGAAGACCCCGAGTGATCCTTGGCACTAGTGGGCAATATTACATCCTTGCTTCACGTCTGTGCTGTAAGGCATGTAAAAAATACTGGTTCGCTGATAAACCTCAGTGGGTGGACATGCTACCACAGCAATTCAGAAACATCTTGCCAACCTTCCTCACTCATAAGAAGGCAATCTGTAAAACTGTGATGGATGAACTGAGGCGCTCTGGAAAATCCCCTAATGACAAGGCCAACCAGCTGTCTGAGTTGCTTCACCTTAAGTTTGAAAGAGCCCACCTTGCATACCTTCTCATTGTGCAGAACGTCAGGGATGCTGAAGCAGGGCTAAATGGCCAGAAAACCATCACAGGAGCATTGAGGAAGGATGACACACCTGCTTCGTTTGGGGGTTACGAAGATACTGATGGGTGGCATGGGGTGTCTGTGTCTGCACATTATCTGGTGGAGTGCCTGCTTCAGGAATATCACCGGCAAGAGGCAGCTCTCACTCAGCTCCTTCAAGGAACTTTTGGACAGGTGTTCAGATCAGATCACACACGCAAAGTTGCTAGAAAAGTGACCCTCTCATCTGGCACAATGTCATCCTACGCTGTGATTAACGAGAACTGGATGATCCTGTCCTGGGTGATGCTGCAGTCTGAGAGTGAGCAATCCTTGAGGTCAATGTACTGTGGGATGGCCAATCGCTACAGTGCTGCTAGCATACCCAAGGCCAAGTACCAGTGGGTGGACAGGTAAGAATAATCACATCTCATCACACATCACATCAAGATGTGTAAGCAAAGGTAATGAATACATTAAAATTAAAATGTATTTCCCTTTTATGTACTTAGGGACTGCTGTGCTGCTTTCAGAGTGATGGACCCAGGACCGTATGAGCACCAGCAGTGGGAAGCTTGGAGGACCACTGAAGCTACTGTGGCAGAGGTTACATCAGAAAACCTCAAGAATGTAAATGCCGCTTGCCAGAAGTACAATGAGGACATGGTGGTTAAACTAGACTTGTTTCACTGTATGCGGCGATTCACCAGGGAATGTGTTTCGGAGCACCATCCTCTGTATAGCTCGTTCTGCCAGTTCCTCTCTTCTGCCGTAGTAGATCAGAGTGACCTGGAGAAACTGAGGAACGCATACAAGTTCTGTGGAATTGAGCCTGCTAATCCCACAAAGCAGCACATCAGAGCGCACTGCAGGACAAAAGTGCCACATCCTAGAGAGCTGGTCCAAAGAGTGGAAGAAGTACTTCACCATTTCCATCTTGCAAAGGATCCCAACAACATCTTCCTTTTTAAACCCTCGATGCTAAAATTGTGGTACAACTGAATCATGTCAAGGGTGAAGGAGCTGCTGTGCCCATCTGGATCCCTGTCAGAGGCACTTCACAGCAAGAGGGGTTTCATTTCCACCAGGCTCAGTGAGTAACGGGTAATCGCGTCTCTCCTGAGCTGTTCCAGGCGCAGGGTATGACTGGTGTCGCACGCTGGAATTATCAGCCGCTGGTGGACCTGAAGCAGCCTGGGCTTGTCTTACCTGGAGTGTTTGACCCTGTTTTGATGATGGAGTTAAACAGGGCATCTATAAGAGTGACTGGGTAACCCAAATATCCAGCCTTCCACATCTCCAGCTGGGACACAAGAGAGAGGTTTGGCCTACAATATGTGGAGCCAGGCTGTCGACCTGTGCCTCTTGACTTTGACAAACACAAAAGCAGGAAGACAGACCTAGGGATGCAAGAAGAGTCTTCATCTGGCACTGATTTCTCCTTTCCATCTCAGGTAAGCCTTTAAAGTTCTTTGATAACAAACATTTTATTGAAAAACAAATACTTAATAATTCTCGCTCGCATATAACACTAATTTTGCTGAATTTCAGAAATGCTTAGAGGATTCCTCTTCTGCTGAGACCCCTCTTGCTCCTGAACCAGAGGCCACCCAACAGACTCTCATTTTCAATGTTTTTCTACTCCGAGTGCTGTGACAGTGAAGGAACAAACATCTGAGGAGTTTCTTTTAGATGCAGGTAATTATATTATTCATACAGGCACCAATGTGTGTAATCTGTTTGCCTGATCTATGCACACAAAACAAATACTTCGTTTAATAATTTTGTGAATCTCTTTTAGAACTGCCAAGCACACCACCACTGCCTTTAGCTGCTTCTCCCTGTGCTGCTCGGACTGGACCCATTAAGACAGGCGGTCGAGTCTTTGTGTTGGACCATAACAGATGGACAGATCCAATGAGAAATGCCATTGATGGTTTGCTGGCCAAGCACCACGGGAGCAAGGACCTCCTGACAAAGGTGGATGGTGAATATGCTGCTATGGTACAGAGTGCCTGCACTGACCCAAACAGCCTTTTGCACTCAACCACAAAGCAGCACATGAGCAGGTACATAAAAAACCTTGCTAAAAAAAAGAACACTAATGCTTCACTCAACACCAGCCCAGAGAAGCTCCTGGAGACACAGCAGTTATGGCAGCTTCTTCACTCAGGCAGTGAAACCATCAGTGTCCCAGTGACAGTACTGCCACCTGCCCCAGTCAATCCTCCCGCAAAGAGTGTTCCTGAGACTGTCTTTCTGGACCAGGCAGCGCTTGAGAAGATGGTGAAGGACATCATAGAGAAGCAGCAGGCAGTTCAGCAGCAACAACAACAGCATATGCTGCAAAAAAAGCACACTAGATCCTGTTTAGCCTGTGGTCAGCCTAATTCTCGATACATGGGTGTTGACTTTCAGATATGGTCTTCGTAAGAGTGCGTTGTTTGCATTCCCTCGCATGCATTTTGCTACCTACCAACACAAGGAAATTTTATATGTAAAACGTATTTCACATGTAGCTACACACACGAGGACGAAAGTGTTTTCTGCGCTGAACAACGTGGTGAGTTTAACAACACTTTTAGCAGAAATATTAGTATTGAAATTCTAGGTCATGGGCCTACTGTCAAATTAAATAATTTAGAAAATAAAATTATTTGTTGTTATATCAAAACTTTGGTTAAGATTAAAATTACTTAATCTTTAATTTCTTCATGTCTGGGTAAATTAGTTGAGGCAGCAGCAAGAACTACTCGGTATTCTTCACTTTATTTCAACAGCCATTAGGCTGCTATTTTAATTCTACATTATTTTGATAATGTACCATAAGTTTGTATTGCAGTTAAACTTGTATGTCTTTCATACTATGACAAGGAGAAAACTGCTCTGAAGAGATCTAACGCCTTCCACCCCACCCCACATTCATGCTTTTTAAAAATCATTTTTTGAAATGCAATTTCATCAATCTTGAGATAGATTATTCTTGTCTAGGTGGGTCCTGGAATGGAAAAGTTTGGGAACCCCTGGTTTAATCTATAAGTATTTAATACATTACCTTTTTCAGTTTTACATAATAATATGTATATTTTTGTACTATAAATAAAACGAGAAACTTACTATTTGGTGTTTACTGGTTATATTTCATATATATATTGGATTTCTGTACATAGTTAAACAAATATAATGTAAATATCTCAATGTAAAATGTAAAGGTCTAAAACATTATCAAAATGTTCTTTACAATTATTCACATTCAAATATTTTCTATATTAAAGAAAACTAAACCCTATTATAATGTAAATGTTTATTAAGGTAGTTGCACATTTTGTACATTCTACACAATAACAAATCTTACACGTTTTATTCTATTTTTGTGCACAAAGTTAGTTTATTATATGTAAATCGTACTTAACATGAGTTTCTAATCATTTTTTAATCTAGATACACTTTATGGTAGTTGTGGTCGAGACGAGACTCGAACCTGTAATTTCGTGTATTTTTTCAGGCCCGCCTCCCTGGAATTTCCTGCGTTCTTATTGGCTAGCAACGCTCTACACCTACATGCGACTGGCCCTCCCTGGGATTTCCTGCGTTCTTATTGGCTAGCAACGCTCTACACCTACATGCGACTGGCCCCCCGCGTGGAAGGCAGCTATGCTCACCACTATTGAAGACTGTTGGATGTAGACTGGAAGCCCTGTTCTGCGGTCAGCAAGAATTTTCGCAATACATTAGCAGCTGGCAGGTGCAGATGGACTGAAACTCTCTTTGTTTGGACCTGGCACTTAAAAAATTGCATGAACTTATTGACCTGACCTACCAGGCACCATATTAAAAAAAAGGGTCTCTAATTTAATAATGTAACACGTTTTATACAGACACTTCATATTTAAACGGTATTAGATAATTTTTTGGATTCACTGGCTTCTGTGAAGCGTTGAGCTAAAATGACGCATGACGCCGTTCCTGGAAGCCGCGCTGATCGGATACAACTACCTGTCTCTGCAACTCCTCGTTAGTATAGTCGAAAGTATCTCCGCCTGTCACGCGGAAGACCGGGGTTCGATTCCCTGACGGGGAGATCCAGTCCTTTACTGCTGCCAAAAGACCTTAACAAATGTTTTGCTCCAGCAAACAAGTTACAGGAGAAGTTGGCAAGGGGCCACCGACGACTGTTTTAAAGACAGCTTGAGAAAAATGCAATGCGTTGGCCGGGAATCGAACGCATACAGCAAGAATGGACAGACCCAGGAATCGAACCCATAGCAAGAATGCTCGTAATCAAGGTCTTTAATTTACAAATGTGATGCGTTGGCCGGGAATCGAACCCGGGTCAACTGTTTGGAAGGCAGCTATGCTCACCACTATACCACCAATGCAAGACTGTTGGATGTAGACTGGAAGCCCTGTTCTGCGGTCAGCAATAATTTTTGCAATACTTTAGCAGCTGGCAGGTGCAGATGAACTGAAACTCTCTTTGTTTGGACCTGGCACTTAAAAAAATTGCATGAACTTATTGACCTGACCTACCAGGCACCATATTAAAAAACAAGGTATCTAATTTAATAATGTAACACATTTTATACAGACACTTCATATTTAAACGGTATTAGATTATTTTTTGCATTCACTGGCTTCTGTGAAGCGTTGAGCTAAAATGACGCATGACGCCGTTCCTGCAAGCCGTGCTGATCGGATACAACTACCTGTCTCTGCAACTCCTTGTTAGTATAGTGGAAAGTATCTCCGCCTGTCACGCGGAGACTGGGGTTCGATTCCCCGACGGGGAGATTCAGTCCTTTACTGCTGCCAAAAGACCTTAGCAAATGTTTTGCTCCAGCAAACAAGTTACAGGGAAGTTGGCAAGGGGCCCGGACGACTGTTTTAAAGACAGCTTGAGAAAAATGCAATGCGTTGGCCGGGAATCGAACCCATACAGCAAGAATGGACAGACCCAGGAATCGAACCCATAGCAAGAATGCTCGTAATCAAGGTCTTTAATTTACAAATGTGATGCATTGGCCGGGAATCAAACCCGGTCACCTGCTTGGAAGGCAGCTATGCTCACCACTATACCACCAACGCAGGCCTTTGAACGTAGACTGGAAGCCCGGTTGTACGGTCAGCAAGAATTTTCGCAATACATTAGCAGCTGGCAGGTGCAGATGAACTGAAACTCTCTTTGTTTGGACCTGGCACTTAAAAAAATTGCATGAACTTATTGACCTGACCTACCAGGCACTGTAGTGATCTTTTTCTTTGTAGAAAAGTTAGAAGCTCAGACCAGGAGACAGTGGAAGTTTTCCAAGCAGAAGTTCTTTATTGTTTGTCGGTAGCTGCAGTCATTCCAACATCGTCTAACTAAGGGAACTTTACATTGTAGCTTATATACATTTCAAGGGGGAGGGATTACATTGTGAGGAACAAAGCATGTAAATGAGCTGAAACATGAGAACAGAACGGTGCAGGACTTCTCGCACTGAGATAAGAACTCCAAGACAAATGGTCTCAGTAATAAAATAGCAGGTGTTCAAACTTGCTCAGCATGACTCTTCACCCGGTAAAACAATGAGAACAGGAAAAGCCTAGCCTTCTCGTACTGAGATGGGACAGTCAGGAATATCCTGCTGGGAACCCCTACCGTTTGCAGAGATTTCCTGGTCTCATCATTTATAAACTTTCTCAATATAAAATACTATTGTATTGGAAATCTAAATTAAACATTTAAATAAAATTTGTAATCCTACAACACCATATAAAAAAAAAAGGGTCTCTAATTTAATAATGTAACACGTTTTATACAGACACTTCATATTTAAACGGTATTAGATTATTTTTTGGATTCACTGGCTTCTGTGAAGCGTTGAGCTAAAATGACGCATGACGCAGTTCCTGGAAGCCGCGCTGATCAGATACAACTACCTGTCTCTGCAACTCCTCGTTAGTATAGTGGAAAGTATCTCCGCCTGTCACGCGGAAGACCGGGGTTCGATTCCCCGACGGGGAGATCCAGTCCTTTACTGCTGCCAAAAGACCTTAACAAATGTTTTGCTCCAGCAAACAAGTTACAGGAGAAGTTGGCAAGGGGCCACCGACGACTGTTTTAAAGACAGCTTGAGAAAAATGCAATGCGTTGGCCGGGAATCGAACGCATACAGCAAGAATGGGCAGACCCAGGAATCGAACCCATAGCAAGAATGCTCGTAATCAAGGTCTTTAATTTACAAATATGATGCGTTGGCCGGGAATCGAACCCGGGTCAACTGCTTGGAAGGCAGCTATGCTCACCACTATACCACCAACACAAGACTGTTGGATGTAGACTGGAAGCCCTGTTCTGCGGTCAGCAAGAATGTTCGCAATATATTAGCAGCTGGCAGGTGCAGATGAATTGAAACTCTCTTTGTTTGGACCTGGCACTTAAAAAAATTGCATGAACTTATTGACCTGACCTACCAGGCACCATATTAAAAAAAGGGTCTCTAATTTAATAATGTAACACGTTTTATACAGACACATTTAAACGGTATTAGATTATTTTTTGGATTCACTGGCTTCTGTGAAGCGTTGAGCTAAAATGACGCATGACGCCGTTCCTGGAAGCCGCGCTGATCGGATACAACTACCTGTCTCTGCAACTCCTTGTTAGTATAGTGGAATGTATCTCCGCCTGTCACGCGGAGACTGGGGTTCGATTCCCTGACGGGGAGATTCAGTCCTTTACTGCTGCCAAAAGACCTTAACAAATGTTTTGCTCCAGCAAACAAGTTACAGGGAAGTTGGCAAGGGGCCCGGACGACTGTTTTAAAGACAGCTTGAGAAAAATGCAATGCGTTGGCCGGGAATCGAACCCATACAGCAAGAATGGACAGACCCAGGAATCGAACCCATAGCAAGAATGCTCGTAATCAAGGTCTTTAATTTACAAATGTGATGCATTGGCCGGGAATCAAACCCGGTCACCTGCTTGGAAGGCAGCTATGCTCACCACTATACCACCAACGCAGGCCTTTGAACGTAGACTGGAAGCCCGGTTGTGCGGTCAGCAAGAATTTTCGCAATACATTAGCAGCTGGCAGGTGCAGATGAACTGAAACTCTCTTTGTTTGGACCTGGCACTTAAAAAAATTGCATGAACTTATTGACCTGACCTACCAGGCACTGTAGTGATCTTTTTCTTTGTAGAAAAGTTAAAAGCTCAGACCAGGAGACAGTGGAAGTTTTCCAAGCAGAAGTTCTTTATTGTTTGTCGGTAGCTGCAGTCATTCCAACATCGTCTAACTAAGGGAACTTTACATTGTAGTTTATATACATTTCAAGGGGGAGGGATTACATTGTGAGGAACAAAGCATGTAAATGAGCTGAAACATGAGAACAGAACGGTGCAGGACTTCTCGCACTGAGATAAGAACTCCAAGACAAATGGTCTCAGTAATAAAATAGCAGGTGTTCAAACTTGCTCAGCATGACTCTTCACCCGGTAAAACAATGAGAACAGGAAAAGCCTAGCCTTCTCGTACTGAGATGGGACAGTCAGGAATATCCTGCTGGGAACCCCTACCGTTTGCAGAGATTTCCTGGTCTCATCACTTATAAACTTTCTCAATATAAAATACTATTGTATTGGAAATCTAAATTAAACATTTAAATAAAATTTGTAATCCTACAGCACCATATTTAAAAACAAGGTCTCTAATTTAATAATGTAACACGTTTTATACAGACACTTCATATTTAAACGGTATTAGATTATTTTTTGGATTCACTGGCTTCTGTGAAGCGTTGAGCTAAAATGACGCATGACGCCGTTCCTGGAAGCCGCGCTGATCAGATACAACTACCTGTCTCTGCAACTCCTCGTTAGTATAGTGGAAAGTATCTCCGCCTGTCACGCGGAAGACCGGGGTTCGATTCCCCGACGGGGAGATCCAGTCCTTTACTGCTGTCAAAAGACCTTAACAAATGTTTTGCTCCAGCAAACAAGTTACAGGAGAAGTTGGCAAGGGGCCACCGACGACTGTTTTAAAGACAGCTTGAGAAAAATGCAATGCGTTGGCCGGGAATCGAACGCATACAGCAAGAATGGGCAGACCCAGGATTCGAACCCATAGCAAGAATGCTCGTAATCAAGGTCTTTAATTTACAAATATGATGCGTTGGCCGGGAATCGAACCCGGGTCAACTGCTTGGAAGGCAGCTATGCTCACCACTATACCACCAACACAAGACTGTTGGATGTAGACTGGAAGCCCTGTTCTGCGGTCAGCAAGAATGTTCGCAATATATTAGCAGCTGGCAGGTGCAGATGAATTGAAACTCTCTTTGTTTGGACCTGGCACTTAAAAAAATTGCATGAACTTATTGACCTGACCTACCAGGCACCATATTCAAAAAAAGGGTCTCTAATTTAATAATGTAACACGTTTTATACAGACACTTCATATTTAAACGGTATTAGATTATTTTTTGGATTCACTGGCTTCTGTGAAGCGTTGAGCTAAAATGACGCATGACGCCGTTCCTGGAAGCCGCGCTGATCGGATACAACTACCTGTCTCTGCAACTCCTCGTTAGTATAGTGGAAAGTATCTCCGCCTGTCACGCGGAAGACCGGGGTTCGATTCCCCGACGGGGAGATCCAGTCCTTTACTGCTGCCAAAAGACCTTAATAAATGTTTTGCTCCAGCAAACAAGTTACAGGAGAAGTTGGCAAGGGGCCACCGACGACTGTTTTAAAGACAGCTTGAGAAAAATGCAATGCGTTGGCCGGGAATCGAACGCATACAGCAAGAATGGACAGACCCAGGAATCGAACCCATAGCAAGAATGTTCGTAATCAAGGTCTTTAATTTACAAATGTGATGCGTTGGCCGGGAATCGAACCCGGGTCAACTGCTTGGAAGGCAGCTATGCTCACCACTATACCTCCAACGCAAGACTGTTGGATGTAGACTGGAAGCCCTGTTCTGCGGTCAGCAATAGTTTTCGCAATACTTTAGCAGCTGGCAGGTGCAGATGAACTGAAACTCTCTTTGTTTGGACCTGGCACTTAAAAAAATTGCATGAACTTATTGACCTGACCTACCAGGCACCATATTAAAAAAAAGGGTCTCTAATTCAATAATGTAACACTTTTTATACAGACACTTCATATTTAAACGGTATTAGATTATTTTTTGGATTCACTGGCTTCTGTGAAGCGTTGAGCTAAAATGACGCATGACGCTGTTCCTGGAAGCCGCGCTGATCGGATACAACTACCTGTCTCTGCAACTCCTTGTTAGTATAGTGGAAAGTATCTCCGCCTGTCACGCGGAGACTGGGGTTCGATTCCCCGACGGGGAGATCCAGTCCTTTACTGCTGCCAAAAGACCTTAACAAATGTTTTGCTCCAGCAAACAAGTTGCAGGAGAATTTGGCAAGGGGCCTCGGACGACTGTTTTAAAGACAGCTTGAGAAAAATGCAATGCGTTGGCCGGGAATCGAACACATACAGCAAGAATGGACAGACCCAGGAATCGAACCCATAGCAAGAATGCTCGTAATCAAGGTCTTTAATTTACAAATGTGATGCGTTGGCCGGGAATCGAACCCCGGTCAACTGCTTGGAAGGCAGCTATGCTCCCCACTATACCACCAACGCAAGACTGTTGGATGTAGACTGGAAGCCCTGTTATGGGGTCAGCAATAATTTTTGCAATACTTTAGCAGCTGGCAGGTGCAGATGAACTGAAACTCTCTTTGTTTGGACCTGGCACTTAAAAAAATTGCATGAACTTATTGACCTGACCTACCAGGCACCGTATTAAAAAACAAGGTATCTAATTTAATAATGTAACACATTTTATACAGACACTTCATATTTAAACGGTATTAGATTATTTTTTGCATTCACTGGCTTCTGTGAAACGTTGAGCTAAAATGACGCATGACGCCGTTCCTGCAAGCCGTGCTGATCGGATACAACTACCTGTCTCTGCAACTCCTTGTTAGTATAGTGGAAAGCATCTCCGCCTGTCACGCGGAGACTGGGGTTCGATTCCCCGACGGGGAGATTCAGTCCTTTACTGCTGCCAAAAGACCTTAACAAATGTTTTGCTCCAGCAAACAAGTTACAGGGAAGTTGGCAAGGGGCCCGGACGACTGTTTTAAAGACAGCTTGAGAAAAATGCAATGCGTTGGCCGGGAATCGAACCCATACAGGAAGAATGGACAGACCCAGGAATCGAACCCATAGCAAGAATGCTCGTAATCAAGGTCTTTAATTTACAAATGTGATGCGTTGGCCGGGAATCGAACCCGGTCACCTGCTTGGAAGGCAGCTATGCTCACCACAATACCACCAACGCAGGCCTTTGAACGTAGACTGGAAGCCCGGTTGTGCAGTCAGCAAGAATTTTCGCAATACATTAGCAGCTGGCAGGTGGAGATGAACTGAAACTCTCTTTGTTTGGACCTGGCACTTAAAAAAATGGCATGAACTTATTGACCAGACCTACCAGGCACCATATTAAAAAACAAGGTATCTAATTTAATAATGTAACACGTTTTATACAGACACTTCATATTTAAACGGTATTAGATTATTTTTTGCAATCACTGGCTTATATGAAGCGTTGAGCTAAAATGACGCATGAAGCCGTTCCTGGAAGCCGCGCTGATCGGTTACAACTACCTGTCTCTGCAACTCCTTGTTAGTATAGTGGCAAGTATCTCCGCCTGTCACGCGGAGACTGGGGTTCGATTCCCCGATGGGGAGATCCAGTCCTTTACTGCTGCCAAAAGACCTTAACAAAAGTTTTGCTCCAGCAAACAAGTTACAGGAGAAGTTGGCAAGGGGCCCCGGACGACTGTTTTAAAGACAGCTTGAGAAAAATGCAATGCGTTGGCCGGGAATCGAACCCATACAGCAAGAATGGACAGACCCAGGAATCGAACCCATAGCAAGAATTAATGCGTTGGCCGGGAATCGAACGCATACAGCAAGAATGGGCAGACCCAGGAATCGAACCCATAGCAAGAATGCTCGTAATCAAGGTCTTTAATTTACAAATATGATGCGTTGGCCGGGAATCGAACCCGGGTCAACTGCTTGGAAGGCAGCTATGCTCACCACTATACCACCAACACAAGACTGTTGGATGTAGACTGGAAGCCCTGTTCTGCGGTCAGCAAGAATGTTCGCAATATATTAGCAGCTGGCAGGTGCAGATGAATTGAAACTCTCTTTGTTTGGACCTGGCACTTAAAAAAATTGCATGAACTTATTGACCTGACCTACCAGGCACCATATTAAAAAAAGGGTCTCTAATTTAATAATGTAACACGTTTTATACAGACACTTCATATTTAAACGGTATTAGATTATTTTTTGGATTCACTGGCTTCTGTGAAGCGTTGAGCTAAAATGACGCATGACGCCGTTCCTGGAAGCCGCGCTGATCGGATACAACTACCTGTCTCTGCAACTCCTTGTTAGTATAGTGGAATGTATCTCCGCCTGTCACGCGGAGACTGGGGTTCGATTCCCTGATGGGGAGATTCAGTCCTTTACTGCTGCCAAAAGACCTTAACAAATGTTTTGCTCCAGCAAACAAGTTACAGGGAAGTTGGCAAGGGGCCCGGACGACTGTTTTAAAGACAGCTTGAGAAAAATGCAATGCGTTGGCCGGGAATCGAACCCATACAGCAAGAATGGACAGACCCAGGAATCGAACCCATATTAAGAATGCTCGTAATCAAGGTCTTTAATTTACAAATGTGATGCATTGGCCGGGAATCAAACCCGGTCACCTGCTTGGAAGGCAGCTATGCTCACCACTATACCACCAACGCAGGCCTTTGAACGTAGACTGGAAGCCCGGTTGTGCGGTCAGCAAGAATTTTCGCAATACATTAGCAGCTGGCAGGTGCAGATGAACTGAAACTCTCTTTGTTTGGACCTGGCACTTAAAAAAATTGCATGAACTTATTGACCTGACCTACCAGGCACTGTAGTGATCTTTTTCTTTGTAGAAAAGTTAAAAGCTCAGACCAGGAGACAGTGGAAGTTTTCCAAGCAGAAGTTCTTTATTGTTTGTCGGTAGCTGCAGTCATTCCAACATCGTCTAACTAAGGGAACTTTACATTGTAGTTTATATACATTTCAAGGGGGAGGGATTACATTGTGAGGAACAAAGCATGTAAATGAGCTGAAACATGAGAACAGAACGGTGCAGGACTTCTCGCACTGAGATAAGAACTCCAAGACAAATGGTCTCAGTAATAAAATAGCAGGTGTTCAAACTTGCTCAGCATGACTCTTCACCCGGTAAAACAATGAGAACAGGAAAAGCCTAGCCTTCTCGTACTGAGATGGGACAGTCAGGAATATCCTGCTGGGAACCCCTACTGTTTGCAGAGATTTCCTGGTCTCATCACTTATAAACTTTCTCAATATAAAATACTATTGTATTGGAAATCTAAATTAAACATTTAAATAAAATTTGTAATCCTACAGCACCATATTTAAAAACAAGGTCTCTAATTTAATAATGTAACACGTTTTATACAGACACTTCATATTTAAACGGTATTAGATTATTTTTTGGATTCACTGGCTTCTGTGAAGCGTTGAGCTAAAATGACGCATGACGCCGTTCCTGGAAGCCGCGCTGATCAGATACAACTACCTGTCTCTGCAACTCCTCGTTAGTATAGTGGAAAGTATCTCCGCCTGTCACGCGGAAGACCGGGGTTCGATTCCCCGACGGGGAGATCCAGTCCTTTACTGCTGCCAAAAGACCTTAACAAATGTTTTGCTCCAGCAAACAAGTTACAGGAGAAGTTGGCAAGGGGCCACCGACGACTGTTTTAAAGACAGCTTGAGAAAAATGCAATGCGTTGGCCGGGAATCGAACGCATACAGCAAGAATGGGCAGACCCAGGAATCGAACCCATAGCAAGAATGCTCGTAATCAAGGTCTTTAATTTACAAATATGATGCGTTGGCCGGGAATCGAACCCGGGTCAACTGCTTGGAAGGCAGCTATGCTCACCACTATACCACCAACACAAGACTGTTGGATGTAGACTGGAAGCCCTGTTCTGCGGTCAGCAAGAATGTTCGCAATATATTAGCAGCTGGCAGGTGCAGATGAATTGAAACTCTCTTTGTTTGGACCTGGCACTTAAAAAAATTGCATGAACTTATTGACCTGACCTACCAGGCACCATATTAAAAAAAGGGTCTCTAATTTAATAATGTAACACGTTTTATACAGACACTTCATATTTAAACGGTATTAGATTATTTTTTGGATTCACTGGCTTCTGTGAAGCGTTGAGCTAAAATGACGCATGACGCCGTTCCTGGAAGCCGCGCTGATCGGATACAACTACCTGTCTCTGCAACTCCTTGTTAGTATAGTGGAATGTATCTCCGCCTGTCACGCGGAGACTGGGGTTCGATTCCCTGACGGGGAGATTCAGTCCTTTACTGCTGCCAAAAGACCTTAACAAATGTTTTGCTCCAGCAAACAAGTTACAGGGAAGTTGGCAAGGGGCCCGGACGACTGTTTTAAAGACAGCTTGAGAAAAATGCAATGCGTTGGCCGGGAATCGAACCCATACAGCAAGAATGGACAGACCCAGGAATCGAACCCATATTAAGAATGCTCGTAATCAAGGTCTTTAATTTACAAATGTGATGCATTGGCCGGGAATCAAACCCGGTCACCTGCTTGGAAGGCAGCTATGCTCACCACTATACCACCAACGCAGGCCTTTGAACGTAGACTGGAAGCCCGGTTGTGCGGTCAGCAAGAATTTTCGCAATACATTAGCAGCTGGCAGGTGCAGATGAACTGAAACTCTCTTTGTTTGGACCTGGCACTTAAAAAAATTGCATGAACTTATTGACCTGACCTACCAGGCACTGTAGTGATCTTTTTCTTTGTAGAAAAGTTAAAAGCTCAGACCAGGAGACAGTGGAAGTTTTCCAAGCAGAAGTTCTTTATTGTTTGTCGGTAGCTGCAGTCATTCCAACATCGTCTAACTAAGGGAACTTTACATTGTAGTTTATATACATTTCAAGGGGGAGGGATTACATTGTGAGGAACAAAGCATGTAAATGAGCTGAAACATGAGAACAGAACGGTGCAGGACTTCTCGCACTGAGATAAGAACTCCAAGACAAATGGTCTCAGTAATAAAATAGCAGGTGTTCAAACTTGCTCAGCATGACTCTTCACCCGGTAAAACAATGAGAACAGGAAAAGCCTAGCCTTCTCGTACTGAGATGGGACAGTCAGGAATATCCTGCTGGGAACCCCTACTGTTTGCAGAGATTTCCTGGTCTCATCACTTATAAACTTTCTCAATATAAAATACTATTGTATTGGAAATCTAAATTAAACATTTAAATAAAATTTGTAATCCTACAGCACCATATTTAAAAACAAGGTCTCTAATTTAATAATGTAACACGTTTTATACAGACACTTCATATTTAAACGGTATTAGATTATTTTTTGGATTCACTGGCTTCTGTGAAGCGTTGAGCTAAAATGACGCATGACGCCGTTCCTGGAAGCCGCGCTGATCAGATACAACTACCTGTCTCTGCAACTCCTCGTTAGTATAGTGGAAAGTATCTCCGCCTGTCACGCGGAAGACCGGGGTTCGATTCCCCGACGGGGAGATCCAGTCCTTTACTGCTGCCAAAAGACCTTAACAAATGTTTTGCTCCAGCAAACAAGTTACAGGAGAAGTTGGCAAGGGGCCACCGACGACTGTTTTAAAGACAGCTTGAGAAAAATGCAATGCGTTGGCCGGGAATCGAACGCATACAGCAAGAATGGGCAGACCCAGGAATCGAACCCATAGCAAGAATGCTCGTAATCAAGGTCTTTAATTTACAAATATGATGCGTTGGCCGGGAATCGAACCCGGGTCAACTGCTTGGAAGGCAGCTATGCTCACCACTATACCACCAACACAAGACTGTTGGATGTAGACTGGAAGCCCTGTTCTGCGGTCAGCAAGAATGTTCGCAATATATTAGCAGCTGGCAGGTGCAGATGAATTGAAACTCTCTTTGTTTGGACCTGGCACTTAAAAAAATTGCATGAACTTATTGACCTGACCTACCAGGCACCATATTAAAAAAAAGGGTCTCTAATTTAATAATGTAACACGTTTTATACAGACACTTCATATTTAAACGGTATTAGATTATTTTTTGGATTCACTGGCTTCTGTGAAGCGTTGAGCTAAAATGACGCATGACGCCGTTCCTGGAAGCCGCGCTGATCGGATACAACTACCTGTCTCTGCAACTCCTCGTTAGTATAGTGGAAAGTATCTCCGCCTGTCACGCGGAAGACCGGGGTTCGATTCCCCGACGGGGAGATCCAGTCCTTTACTGCTGCCAAAAGACCTTAACAAATGTTTTGCTCCAGCAAACAAGTTACAGGAGAAGTTGGCAAGGGGCCACCGACGACTGTTTTAAAGACAGCTTGAGAAAAATGCAATGCGTTGGCCGGGAATCGAACGCATACAGCAAGAATGGACAGACCCAGGAATCGAACCCATATCAAGAATGTTCGTAATCAAGGTCTTTAATTTACAAATGTGATGCGTTGGCCGGGAATCGAACCCGGGTCAACTGCTTGGAAGGCAGCTATGCTCACCACTATACCTCCAACGCAAGACTGTTGGATGTAGACTGGAAGCCCTGTTCTGCGGTCAGCAATAGTTTTCGCAATACTTTAGCAGCTGGCAGGTGCAGATGAACTGAAACTCTCTTTGTTTGGACCTGGCACTTAAAAAAATTGCATGAACTTATTGACCTGACCTACCAGGCACCATATTAAAAAAAAGGGTCTCTAATTCAATAATGTAACACTTGTTATACAGACACTTCATATTTAAACGGTATTAGATTATTTTTTGGATTCACTGGCTTCTGTGAAGCGTTGAGCTAAAATGACGCATGACGCTGTTCCTGGAAGCCGCGCTGATCGGATACAACTACCTGTCTCTGCAACTCCTTGTTAGTATAGTGGAAAGTATCTCCGCCTGTCACGCGGAGACTGGGGTTCGATTCCCCGACGGGGAGATCCAGTCCTTTACTGCTGCCAAAAGACCTTAACAAATGTTTTGCTCCAGCAAACAAGTTGCAGGAGAATTTGGCAAGGGGCCTCGGACGACTGTTTTAAAGACAGCTTGAGAAAAATGCAATGCGTTGGCCGGGAATCGAACACATACAGCAAGAATGGACAGACCCAGGAATCGAACCCATAGCAAGAATGCTCGTAATCAAGGTCTTTAATTTACAAATGTGATGCGTTGGCCGGGAATCGAACCCCGGTCAACTGCTTGGAAGGCAGCTATGCTCCCCACTATACCACCAACGCAAGACTGTTGGATGTAGACTGGAAGCCCTGTTATGGGGTCAGCAATAATTTTTGCAATACTTTAGCAGCTGGCAGGTGCAGATGAACTGAAACTCTCTTTGTTTGGACCTGGCACTTAAAAAAATTGCATGAACTTATTGACCTGACCTACCAGGCACCGTATTAAAAAACAAGGTATCTAATTTAATAATGTAACACATTTTATACAGACACTTCATATTTAAACGGTATTAGATTATTTTTTGCATTCACTGGCTTCTGTGAAACGTTGAGCTAAAATGACGCATGACGCCGTTCCTGCAAGCCGTGCTGATCGGATACAACTACCTGTCTCTGCAACTCCTTGTTAGTATAGTGGAAAGCATCTCCGCCTGTCACGCGGAGACTGGGGTTCGATTCCCCGACGGGGAGATTCAGTCCTTTACTGCTGCCAAAAGACCTTAACAAATGTTTTGCTCCAGCAAACAAGTTACAGGGAAGTTGGCAAGGGGCCCGGACGACTGTTTTAAAGACAGCTTGAGAAAAATGCAATGCGTTGGCCGGGAATCGAACCCATACAGGAAGAATGGACAGACCCAGGAATCGAACCCATAGCAAGAATGCTCGTAATCAAGGTCTTTAATTTACAAATGTGATGCGTTGGCCGGGAATCGAACCCGGTCACCTGCTTGGAAGGCAGCTATGCTCACCACAATACCACCAACGCAGGCCTTTGAACGTAGACTGGAAGCCCGGTTGTGCAGTCAGCAAGAATTTTCGCAATACATTAGCAGCTGGCAGGTGGAGATGAACTGAAACTCTCTTTGTTTG
The DNA here is from genome assembly GCF_051911475.1 of Siphateles boraxobius. Classification (NCBI taxonomy): domain Eukaryota; kingdom Metazoa; phylum Chordata; class Actinopteri; order Cypriniformes; family Leuciscidae; genus Siphateles; species Siphateles boraxobius. Next base: position 2,246,819 of record NW_027509186.1, on the reverse strand, counting down.
GACCTGGCACTTAAAAAAATGGCATGAACTTATTGACCAGACCTACCAGGCACCATATTAAAAAACAAGGTATCTAATTTAATAATGTAACACGTTTTATACAGACACTTCATATTTAAACGGTATTAGATTATTTTTTGCAATCACTGGCTTATATGAAGCGTTGAGCTAAAATGACGCATGAAGCCGTTCCTGGAAGCCGCGCTGATCGGTTACAACTACCTGTCTCTGCAACTCCTTGTTAGTATAGTGGCAAGTATCTCCGCCTGTCACGCGGAGACTGGGGTTCGATTCCCCGATGGGGAGATCCAGTCCTTTACTGCTGCCAAAAGACCTTAACAAAAGTTTTGCTCCAGCAAACAAGTTACAGGAGAAGTTGGCAAGGGGCCCCGGACGACTGTTTTAAAGACAGCTTGAGAAAAATGCAATGCGTTGGCCGGGAATCGAACCCATACAGCAAGAATGGACAGACCCAGGAATCGAACCCATAGCAAGAATTAATGCGTTGGCCGGGAATCGAACGCATACAGCAAGAATGGGCAGACCCAGGAATCGAACCCATAGCAAGAATGCTCGTAATCAAGGTCTTTAATTTACAAATATGATGCGTTGGCCGGGAATCGAACCCGGGTCAACTGCTTGGAAGGCAGCTATGCTCACCACTATACCACCAACACAAGACTGTTGGATGTAGACTGGAAGCCCTGTTCTGCGGTCAGCAAGAATGTTCGCAATATATTAGCAGCTGGCAGGTGCAGATGAATTGAAACTCTCTTTGTTTGGACCTGGCACTTAAAAAAATTGCATGAACTTATTGACCTGACCTACCAGGCACCATATTAAAAAAAGGGTCTCTAATTTAATAATGTAACACGTTTTATACAGACACTTCATATTTAAACGGTATTAGATTATTTTTTGGATTCACTGGCTTCTGTGAAGCGTTGAGCTAAAATGACGCATGACGCCGTTCCTGGAAGCCGCGCTGATCGGATACAACTACCTGTCTCTGCAACTCCTTGTTAGTATAGTGGAATGTATCTCCGCCTGTCACGCGGAGACTGGGGTTCGATTCCCTGATGGGGAGATTCAGTCCTTTACTGCTGCCAAAAGACCTTAACAAATGTTTTGCTCCAGCAAACAAGTTACAGGGAAGTTGGCAAGGGGCCCGGACGACTGTTTTAAAGACAGCATGAGAAAAATGCAATGCGTTGGCCGGGAATCGAACCCATACAGCAAGAATGGACAGACCCAGGAATCGAACCCATATTAAGAATGCTCGTAATCAAGGTCTTTAATTTACAAATGTGATGCATTGGCCGGGAATCAAACCCGGTCACCTGCTTGGAAGGCAGCTATGCTCACCACTATACCACCAACGCAGGCCTTTGAACGTAGACTGGAAGCCCGGTTGTGCGGTCAGCAAGAATTTTCGCAATACATTAGCAGCTGGCAGGTGCAGATGAACTGAAACTCTCTTTGTTTGGACCTGGCACTTAAAAAAATTGCATGAACTTATTGACCTGACCTACCAGGCACTGTAGTGATCTTTTTCTTTGTAGAAAAGTTAAAAGCTCAGACCAGGAGACAGTGGAAGTTTTCCAAGCAGAAGTTCTTTATTGTTTGTCGGTAGCTGCAGTCATTCCAACATCGTCTAACTAAGGGAACTTTACATTGTAGTTTATATACATTTCAAGGGGGAGGGATTACATTGTGAGGAACAAAGCATGTAAATGAGCTGAAACATGAGAACAGAACGGTGCAGGACTTCTCGCACTGAGATAAGAACTCCAAGACAAATGGTCTCAGTAATAAAATAGCAGGTGTTCAAACTTGCTCAGCATGACTCTTCACCCGGTAAAACAATGAGAACAGGAAAAGCCTAGCCTTCTCGTACTGAGATGGGACAGTCAGGAATATCCTGCTGGGAACCCCTACTGTTTGCAGAGATTTCCTGGTCTCATCACTTATAAACTTTCTCAATATAAAATACTATTGTATTGGAAATCTAAATTAAACATTTAAATAAAATTTGTAATCCTACAGCACCATATTTAAAAACAAGGTCTCTAATTTAATAATGTAACACGTTTTATACAGACACTTCATATTTAAACGGTATTAGATTATTTTTTGGATTCACTGGCTTCTGTGAAGCGTTGAGCTAAAATGACGCATGACGCCGTTCCTGGAAGCCGCGCTGATCAGATACAACTACCTGTCTCTGCAACTCCTCGTTAGTATAGTGGAAAGTATCTCCGCCTGTCACGCGGAAGACCGGGGTTCGATTCCCCGACGGGGAGATCCAGTCCTTTACTGCTGCCAAAAGACCTTAACAAATGTTTTGCTCCAGCAAACAAGTTACAGGAGAAGTTGGCAAGGGGCCACCGACGACTGTTTTAAAGACAGCTTGAGAAAAATGCAATGCGTTGGCCGGGAATCGAACGCATACAGCAAGAATGGGCAGACCCAGGAATCGAACCCATAGCAAGAATGCTCGTAATCAAGGTCTTTAATTTACAAATATGATGCGTTGGCCGGGAATCGAACCCGGGTCAACTGCTTGGAAGGCAGCTATGCTCACCACTATACCACCAACACAAGACTGTTGGATGTAGACTGGAAGCCCTGTTCTGCGGTCAGCAAGAATGTTCGCAATATATTAGCAGCTGGCAGGTGCAGATGAATTGAAACTCTCTTTGTTTGGACCTGGCACTTAAAAAAATTGCATGAACTTATTGACCTGACCTACCAGGCACCATATTAAAAAAAAGGGTCTCTAATTTAATAATGTAACACGTTTTATACAGACACTTCATATTTAAACGGTATTAGATTATTTTTTGGATTCACTGGCTTCTGTGAAGCGTTGAGCTAAAATGACGCATGACGCCGTTCCTGGAAGCCGCGCTGATCGGATACAACTACCTGTCTCTGCAACTCCTCGTTAGTATAGTGGAAAGTATCTCCGCCTGTCACGCGGAAGACCGGGGTTCGATTCCCCGACGGGGAGATCCAGTCCTTTACTGCTGCCAAAAGACCTTAACAAATGTTTTGCTCCAGCAAACAAGTTACAGGAGAAGTTGGCAAGGGGCCACCGACGACTGTTTTAAAGACAGCTTGAGAAAAATGCAATGCGTTGGCCGGGAATCGAACGCATACAGCAAGAATGGACAGACCCAGGAATCGAAACCCATAGCAAGAATGTTCGTAATCAAGGTCTTTAATTTACAAATGTGATGCGTTGGCCGGGAATCGAACCCGGGTCAACTGCTTGGAAGGCAGCTATGCTCACCACTATACCTCCAACGCAAGACTGTTGGATGTAGACTGGAAGCCCTGTTCTGCGGTCAGCAATAGTTTTCGCAATACTTTAGCAGCTGGCAGGTGCAGATGAACTGAAACTCTCTTTGTTTGGACCTGGCACTTAAAAAAATTGCATGAACTTATTGACCTGACCTACCAGGCACCATATTAAAAAAAAGGGTCTCTAATTCAATAATGTAACACTTTTTATACAGACACTTCATATTTAAACGGTATTAGATTATTTTTTGGATTCACTGGCTTCTGTGAAGCGTTGAGCTAAAATGACGCATGACGCTGTTCCTGGAAGCCGCGCTGATCGGATACAACTACCTGTTTCTGCAACTCCTTGTTAGTATAGTGGAAAGTATCTCCGCCTGTCACGCGGAGACTGGGGTTCGATTCCCCGACGGGGAGATCCAGTCCTTTACTGCTGCCAAAAGACCTTAACAAATGTTTTGCTCCAGCAAACAAGTTGCAGGAGAATTTGGCAAGGGGCCTCGGACGACTGTTTTAAAGACAGCTTGAGAAAAATGCAATGCGTTGGCCGGGAATCGAACACATACAGCAAGAATGGACAGACCCAGGAATCGAACCCATAGCAAGAATGCTCGTAATCAAGGTCTTTAATTTACAAATGTGATGCGTTGGCCGGGAATCGAACCCCGGTCAACTGCTTGGAAGGCAGCTATGCTCCCCACTATACCACCAACGCAAGACTGTTGGATGTAGACTGGAAGCCCTGTTCTGTGGTCAGCAATAATTTTTGCAATACTTTAGCAGCTGGCAGGTGCAGATGAACTGAAACTCTCTTTGTTTGGACCTGGCACTTAAAAAAATTGCATGAACTTATTGACCTGACCTACCAGGCACCGTATTAAAAAACAAGGTATCTAATTTAATAATGTAACACATTTTATACAGACACTTCATATTTAAACGGTATTAGATTATTTTTTGCATTCACTGGCTTCTGTGAAGCGTTGAGCTAAAATGACGCATGACGCCGTTCCTGCAAGCCGTGCTGATCGGATACAACTACCTGTCTCAGCAACTCCTTGTTAGTATAGTGGAAAGCATCTCCGCCTGTCACGCGGAGACTGGGGTTCGATTCCCCGACGGGGAGATTCAGTCCTTTACTGCTGCCAAAAGACCTTAACAAATGTTTTGCTCCAGCAAACAAGTTACAGGGAAGTTGGCAAGGGGCCCGGACGACTGTTTTAAAGACAGCTTGAGAAAAATGCAATGCGTTGGCCGGGAATCAAACCCATACAGGAAGAATGGACAGACCCAGGAATCGAACCCATAGCAAGAATGCTCGTAATCAAGGTCTTTAATTTACAAATGTGATGCGTTGGCCGGGAATCGAACCCGGTCACCTGCTTGGAAGGCAGCTATGCTCACCACAATACCACCAACGCAGGCCTTTGAACGTAGACTGGAAGCCCGGTTGTGCAGTCAGCAAGAATTTTCGCAATACATTAGCAGCTGGCAGGTGGAGATGAACTGAAACTCTCTTTGTTTGGACCTGGCACTTAAAAAAATGGCATGAACTTATTGACCAGACCTACCAGGCACCATATTAAAAAACAAGGTATCTAATTTAATAATGTAACACGTTTTATACAGACACTTCATATTTAAACGGTATTAGATTATTTTTTGCAATCACTGGCTTATGTGAAGCGTTGAGCTAAAATGACGCATGAAGCCGTTCCTGGAAGCCGCGCTGATCGGTTACAACTACCTGTCTCTGCAACTCCTTGTTAGTATAGTGGCAAGTATCTCCGCCTGTCACGCGGAGACTGGGGTTCGATTCCCCGATGGGGAGATCCAGTCCTTTACTGCTGCCAAAAGACCTTAACAAAAGTTTTGCTCCAGCAAACAAGTTACAGGAGAAGTTGGCAAGGGGCCCCGGACGACTGTTTTAAAGACAGCTTGAGAAAAATGCAATGCGTTGGCCGGGAATCGAACCCATACAGCAAGAATGGACAGACCCAGGAATCGAACCCATAGCAAGAATGCTCGTAATCAAGATCTTTAATTTACAAATGTGATGCGTTGGCCGGGAATCGAACCCGGTCACCTGCTTGGAAGGCAGCTATGCTCACCACAATACCACCAACGCAGGCCTTTGAACGTAGACTGGAAGCCCAGTTGTGCGGTCAGCAAGAATTTTCGCAATACATTATCAGCTGGCAGGTGCAGATGAACTGAAACTCTCTTTGTTTGGACCTGGCACTTAAAAAAATTGCATGAACTTATTGACCTGACCTACCAGGCACTGTAGTGATCTTTTTCTTTGTAGAAAAGTTAGAAGCTCAGACCAGGAGACAGTGGAAGTTTTCCAAACAGAAGTTCTTTATTGCTTGTCGGTAGCTGCAGTCATTCCAACATCGTCTAACTAAGGGAACTTTACATTGTAGTTTATATACATTTCAAGGGGGAGGGATTACATTGTGAGGAACAAAGCATTAAATGAGCTGAAACATGAGAACAGAACGGTGCAGGACTTCTCGCACTGAGATAAGAACTCCAAGACAAATGGTCTCAGTAATAAAATGGCAGGATTTCAAACTTGCTCAGCATGCCTCTTCACCCGGTAAAACAATGAGAACAGGAAAAGCCTAGCCTTCTCGTACTGAGATGGGACAGTCAGGAATATCCTGCTGGGAACCCCTACCGTTTGCAGAGATTTCCTGGTCTCATCACTTATAAACTTTCTCAATATAAAATACTATTGTATTGGAAATCTAAATTAAACATTTAAATAAAATTTGTAATCCTACAGCACCATATTTAAAAACAAGGTCTCTAATTTAATAATGTAACACGTTTTATACAGACACTTCATATTTAAACGGTATTAGATTATTTTTTGGATTCACTGGCTTCTGTGAAGCGTTGAGCTAAAATGACGCATGACGCCGTTCCTGGAAGCCGCGCTGATCGGATACAACTACCTGTCTCTGCAACTCCTCGTTAGTATAATGGAAAGTATCTCCGCCTGTCACGCGGAAGACCGGGGTTCGATTCCCCGACGGGGAGATCCAGTCCTTTACTGCTGCCAAAAGACCTTAACAAATGTTTTGCTCCAGCCAACAAGTTACAGGAGAAGTTGGCAAGGGGCCTCGGACGACTGTTTTAAAGACAGCTTGAGAAAAATGCAATGCGTTGGCCGGGAATCGAACGCATACAGCAAGAATGGACTGCCCAGGAATAGAACCCATAGCAAGAATGCTCGTAATCAAGGTCTTTAATTTACAAATGTGATGCGTTGGCCGGCAATCGAACCCGGGTCAACTGCTTGGAAGGCAGCTACGCTCACCACTATACCACCAACGCAAGACTGTTGGATGTAGACTTGAAGCCCTGTTCTGCGGTCAGCAATAATTTTCGCAATACTTTAGCAGCTGGCAGGTGCAGATGAACTGAAACTCTCTTTGTTTGGACCTGGCACTTAAAAAAATTGCATGAACTTATTGACCTGACCTACCAGGCACCATATTAAAAAAAAGGGTCTCTAATTTAATAATGTAACACTTTTTATACAGACACTTCATATTTAAACGGTATTAGATTATTTTTTGCATTCACTGGCTTCTGTGAAGCGTTGAGCAAAAATGACGCATGACGCCATTCCTGCAAGCCGCGCTGATCGGTTACAACTACCTGTCTCTGCAACACCTTGTTAGTATAGTGGAAAGTATCTCCGCCTGTCATGCAGAGACTGGGGTTCGATTCCCCGACGGGGAGATTCAGTCCTTTACTGCTGCCAAAAGACCTTAACAAAAGTTTTGCTCCAGCAAACAAGTTACAGGGAAGTTGGCAAGGGGCCCTGACGACTGTTTTAAAGACAGCTTGAGAAAAATGCAATGCGTTGGCCGGGAATCGAACCCATACAGCAAGAACGGACTGCCCCAGGAATCGAACCCATAGCAAGAATGCTCGTAATCAAGGTCTTTAATTTACAAATGTGATGCGTTGGCCGGGAATCGAACCCGGGTCAACTGCTTGGAAGGCAGCTATGCTCACCACTATACCACCAACGCAAGACTGTTGGATGTAGACTGGAAGCCCTGTTCTGCGGTCAGCAATAATTTTCGCAATACTTTAGCAGCTGGCAGGTGCAGATGAACTGAAACTCTCTTTGTTTGGACCTGGCACTTAAAAAAATTGCATGAACTTATTGACCTGACCTACCAGGCACCATATTAAAAAAAAGGGTCTCTAATTTAATAATGTAACACTTTTTATACAGACACTTCATATTTAAACGGTATTAGATTATTTTTTGCATTCACTGGCTTCTGTGAAGCGTTGAGCTAAAATGACGCATGACGCTGTTCCTGGAAGCCGCGCTGATCGGATACAACTACCTGTCTCTGCAACTCCTTGTTAGTATAGTGGAAAGTATCTCCGCCTATCACACGGAGACTGGGGTTCGATTCCCCGACGGGGAGATCCAGTCCTTTACTGCTGCCAAAAGACCTTAACAAATGTTTTGCTTCAGCAAACAAGTTGCAGGAGAAGTTGGCAAGGGGCCTCGGACGACTGTTTTAAAGACAGCTTGAGAAAAATGCAATGCGTTGGCCGGGAATCGAACGCATACAGCAAGAATGGACAGACCCAGGAATCGAACCCATAGCAAGAATGCTCGTAATCAAGGTCTTTAATTTACAAATGTGATGCGTTGGCCGGGAATCGAACCCAGGTCAACTGCTTGGAAGGCAGCTATGCTCACCACTATACGACCAACGCAAGACTGTTGGATGTAGACTGGAAGCCCTGTTCTGCGGTCAGCAATAATTTTTGCAATACTTTAGCAGCTGGCAGGTGCAGATGAACTGAAACTCTCTTTGTTTGGACCTGGCACTTAAAAAAATTGCATGTACTTATTGACCTGACCTACCAGGCACCATATTAAAAAACAAGGTCTCTAATTTAATAATGTAACACGTTTTATACAGACACTTCATATTTAAACGGTATTAGATTATTTTTTGCATTCACTGGCTTCTGTGAAGCGTTGAGCTAAAATGACACATGACGCCGTTCCTGCAAGCCGTGCTGATCGGATACAACTACCTGTCTCTGCAACTCCTTGCTAGTATAGTGGAAAGTATCTACGCCTGTCACGCGGAGACTGGGGTTCGATTCCCCGACGGGGAGATTCCGTCCTTTACTGCTGCCAAAAGACCTTAACAAAAGTTTTGCTCCAGCAAACAAGTTACAGGGAAGTTGGCAAGGGGCCCGGACGACTGTTTTAAAGACAGCTTGAGAAAAATGCAATGCGTTGGCCGGGAATCGAACCCATACAGCCAGAATGGACAGACCCAGGAATCGAACCCATAGCAAGAATGCTCGTAATCAAGGTCTTTAATTTACAAATGTGATGCGTTGGCCGGGAATCGAACCCGGGTCAACTGCTTGGAAGGCAGCTATGCTCACCACTATACCACCAACGCAAGACTATTGGATGTAGGCTGGAAGCCGTGGTGTGCGATCAGCAAGAATTTTCGCAATACATTAGCAGCTGGCAGGTGGAGATGAACTGAAACTCTCTTTGTTTTGACCTGGCACTTAAAAAAATTGCATGAAATTATTGACCTGACCTACCAGGCACCATATTAAAAAACAAGGTCTCTAATTTAATAATGTAACACGTTTTATACAGACACTTCATATTTAAACGGTATTAGATTATTTTTTGCAATCACTGGCTTATGTGAAGCGTTGAGCTAAAATGACGCATGAAGCCGTTCCTGGAAGTCGCGCTGATCGGTTACAACTACCTGTCTCTGCAACTCCTTGTTAGTATAGTGGAAAGTATCTCCGCCTGTCACGCGGAGACTGGGGTTCGATTCCCTGACGGGGAGATCCAGTCCTTTACTGCTGCCAAAAGACCTTAACAGGAATCGAACCCATAACAAGAATGCTCATAATCAAGGTCTTTAATTTACAAATGTGATGCGTTGGCCGGGAATCGAACCCGATCACCTGCTTGGAAGGCAGCTATGCTCACCACAATACCACCAACGCAGGCCTTTGAACGTAGACTGGAAGCCCGGTTGTGCGGTCAGCAAGAATTTTCGCAATACATTAGCAGCTGGCAGGTGCAGATGAACTGAAACTCTCTTTGTTTGGACCTGGCACTTAAAAAAATTGCATGAACTTATTGACCTGACCTACCAGGCACTGTAGTGATCTTTTTCTTTGTAGAAAAGTTAGAAGCTCAGACCAGGAGACGGTGGAACTTTACATTGTAGTTTATATACATTTCAAGGGGGAGGGATTACATTGTGAGGAACAAAGCATGTAAATGAGCTGAAACATGAGAACAGAACGGTGCAGGACTTCTCGCACTGAGATAAGAACTCCAAGACAAATGGTCTCAGTAATAAAATAGCAGGTGTTCAAACTTGCTCAGCATGACTCTTCACCCGGTAAAACAATGAGAACAGGAAAAGCCTAGCCTTCTCGCACTGAGATGGGACAGTCAGGAATATCCTGCTGGGAACCCCTACCGTTTGCAGATATTTCCTGGTCTCATCATTTATAAACTTTCTCAATATAAAATACTATTGTATTGGAAATCTAAATTAAACATTTAAATAAAATTTGTAATCCTACATTTCCCCCTTTGAGAGTTCTAAATAACTCTCACAAAATACAAATTTAAACACTTAAACAAACATGCAATTTTAGGGTCCGTGACGTCCCTACGGGTAATAATCTTCAGTCATCTGGTGTAATTTGCTGAAAGATCAAGAATGTCTTGTTGGCCCACCATGTTTGCGCACAAGTGAGTCCTGGAATGTGGGGTAAGGATGGACTAGGATAGGGCCTATGAGGGAAGTCTTAACCCCCGAAGCCTGTTGCGTTGGGTACTTCCCGGGGCTCCTCACTGGTTCCGTGTCCTAACCTATCCCTGTAGGTGGGGGAACAACCTTACAGTGTGTACAATGAGTCAAGGTTTTCCTTCCCTGACACAATACTGCAGCTGCTGTAATCAACATCACTTGATGTGGCCCATGCCACTTTGGTTCTAATGGAGGAAACGTTTTTGTACAGATCAATTATTGATTCAGGAGGCATAATTTTCTTCTGTGCTGCACTACCTGAACAAACTTGTACAGTTGCATAGAAACAAGCCTGTTTAGCTGCCATATCAGCAAGATAATTATCTTTAGCTTCCGTAGTATTAGTTGTGAGATGTACTTTCACTTTGATCACTGCTAATTTCTTTGGAAGTTTCATGGAAAACATTAGATCTTTTACTAATTCAGCATGCTTAATGGGGGATCCAGCAGAAGTTAGAAACTGTCTGGTTTGCCAAATGACACCAAAATCATGAATTACCCCAAAAGCATATCTGGAATCTGTGTAGATATTAGCAACTGATCCTGAAGCTAGCGTGCATGCTCTTGTTGGGGCTACTAGTTCTGCAGCTTGAGCTGAAAAATGATCTGGAAGACGTCCTGAAGCTAACACTTCCGTGATGGACGTTACTGCATAACCTGCTCGTCTGTAGTAATTTCTCCTTCATCCTCTAACAAAACTTCAGTCATAGCAGACATCGTACATGAGGACGGATTCGTGACAGGTGCAAGCTGTAAGACAATATTCGGCATTATTGTGGACACTGCATGATGGCTTTTTTTACGTTTACAGTCTGACCTAACACTATTAATGATGAAAGGCCTGTGCTGTAAAATAACATTTAAGGCTGTGAGTCTACTTTAACCAGTGTTCCCCAAAGGAGAAACTGAGATAGTTACTTTCCTTTTGTTCTATTAAACAAAAACAGAAGTCTTTTATCTCTGTTGTAAGTTAGTAGGGAAATTAAGCACTCACAGCCCAACTGGTTAACAACTAAAACAGCCGCCCAACGAGCTTAATGACGAGGGGAGGGGCTGCTTCAGAGGAGCCAGCAGGCTGAGCAGAAGCTGAGTTACATTGTTAGTTTCTCTAACATTCTTTTTGTTTTTTCTACACTCTTTTCCCCAATGTCCATGTTTACCACAATAATAACAACTGCTGCCCTCTCTCTTAGGACATTTGGGTTTCTGTTGCTTCTCTGCATTAACCTTAAAGGATGCTGCTGCAATTTTCACTCTTGCCTTGACATCAGAGTTTCTTTCCCAAGTAACTAAACTGTCCAAGTTGTTTTGCAGGGTTCTAGTGACCCATGTGACATTTAAGAAATGCAATGCATTTCTATGCTCTGACAAAAGACCATCACACCATGTGCGAGCTAAGGGGCCATTATCATTTAACACCTTCTCTGAAGTGTCCGCTATACCACTGTATGCAGCAGCTGACTGACAAAATATTTCTGTGTACTGACTAACAGTTTCATTCTTCTTCTGTACACAACTAGTTATCTTTGACCAGTCCACTTTTGGTCCAACAATGCTTTTTAACGCTCTCATAACTATCTCTCAAGTCATCTTTTCTAGCATTTTGAAACTCAAAATAGTTTACAGAATTTTCAAAATCACTGAATTCTGACTGTTGCTTTTGTGTTTTCCCGCTTTATTTTCTCTTCAGGTGCTGATTGTAGACACCTGAAGTTTTGCTGTTTTTCTTTTCACTTTATTTTTGTTATAGGTAATTAAGAAGATTAAAATTTAGTTAGGATAGTTTTGTTTATTATTTTTGCTCCCTCCTGAAGCTTTTATTCCCTTTTTTCCCTGTTTTAATGAATTACGCTTCAGTTTTACCTTTGGTTGGCAATATTCTTTCTTGAGCTGGGGCTGGACATGAGAAGTTCCCCATGGTCTCTCTCATTTACATTTTCCCTTAACACCAAAAACAGGAAACTGAGGCTGCAATTCACATCAGCTCAATAAAACCTAAGAATAGAAGATTGGAAAAACGTTGCCTGGTCTGCTAGTCGCAATTTCTCCTGCAACATTTAGATGGGTCTCAGCAAAAACTTGAAAGCATAGATTCATCCTGCCTTGTATCAATGGTTTAGGCTGTGGTGTGAGGGAAACTGGTTTCTTGAACACGAAAATGAGTTCACTAAACTCGAATGGCCCCCAAAGTCACCAGATCTCAATCCAAAAGAGCCCTTTTGGCATGTGCTGAAACGGAAGATTAGCATCTTGGATATGCAGTTGACAAATCAGCAACTGTGTGATGCAATCATGTCAATATGGACCAAAATCTCTGAGGAATGTTTCCAGCATCTTGTTGAATCTATGCAACAAAGGATTAAGTTCTGAAGGAAAAAACATGTCTAATCTAGTACTAGCAAAGTGTACTTATTGAATGGCCAGTGAGAACAACTCCCTGTTGTTTTCTGACTCATATACACTGTATTATCTAATAAAGGCACAACACATATTAAAGTGTTCTAATTTTGTAAGGACAGCACTCACTTTTGCACCACTATGAATGTGGGTGTCTGATCGACGAGTTCCCTGTCTGATGAAGTGAGCCGGAGTCTCTTCCAGGTGGAGCAGAGATCTCTCTGGTCATGCACACAAATAATCATTTCATCATAGAATATTTTTTTTAATCTTTTAGCTAAGGATTATGAGTTTGAGTATGTTTTGAACTTTGATGTTATTCACTATAAATCTTCATAGAAATATATTAATTGAATTTTATAAATACTCACTGTGCTCGTCACACGTGGAGTCTAGATCCATTCTGAGAGCCCGGTTTGATGATTTGGTACAAGGTAAATAAATGGGCCTGTGTAGAAAGTTATAAGATGTAAAGCATTAATTGGCCATACAGAACTCCAAGGCAGTCTGCTTGTTAAGCCATGACATATGGAATACTGTTTTTGGTCCAAGTCTTTACTCCGTTTCAACTGAGAATACCATCTCAACAGCGGTTTATAAGCCTTATTTATTTACTTATAGCAAACATTTAAGATAAAAACAAAACACTCAAAAAAATGATGTGTTGGCTTTACTAAACTTTTTTATGTAAAAAGGTTCCACCGGTTCCACATAACTGGGTTTCGTTAAACAAACATACTTTGTTTAACGAATAACTTCAACATCATGAAAGTCATTTTAAGCGGCCCAATTAAACTCTGAGCTGGGTGTTAAATGAACACTGGAGCAGTGTTAAAGTTAATGAGATAATTAAGTGAATAATTGATTGATGATTGAGCATTATTGAAGACACCTGATGTTAACAAGCAGAATCACTGAAGGAGAAAACCGGAATTTCAGGTCACCAATATGGTTATCAGTGTTTGTTTTAGTTGGGCTCTTGACCCCCACATTATTAACTTTATATTTTGTCTGGCTGCTGTATCTGAGTTACAATAGCCAGATAATCAAATAGAAAATGTGATCTGTAGATGTTGGTTGTGTTTTAACATAATCATTATATCACAATCATTTGACCTGAATCACTGAACTCATACAGAAGCCAAATTCTGAGTTAAGTTTACCTTATGGATTATTGCAGCACTGCCATTGTAGAGCAACTATAAGTTACATGAACAAATTATGTTTGTTTAACGAAACCCAGTAATGTGGAACCGGTGGAACCTTTTTACATAAAAAAGTTTAGTAAAGTCAATACATCATTTTTTTGACTGCAGAATAGGTTTGCAAGCATCTAAATATATATCCAAGGAATGGGTAGTTGAATCTTACCTTGCCATCAAAGATATCGTAATGTTTTCTCTCATCCTAATCAGAGCAATGTCGTAATCATAAAACTCCTTTACATTTTTGTCCTTAAGGCCTCTCAAATTAAACAGTGGATGAAGAATCAACTCCATAGCTTTAACTTCACCAATACCTTTGTAAGAGAATTGAAGCAAAGTATAGTTTGTATAAAAAAGTATAATCAATGTAGTTTAGCGTCTGTGCATGACAGGATACAATCAACATAAATTCACAATTATATATATATTTTTTTTATTTAAACTTTCTTCGATTTGGCTTTGATTTTTTAGCGGACTTATAAGAGATACTCTCTGAGTAGCATGAGTCACCTTGAATTATTCCATAACATTGTTGACTAAAGCAACAATTCTTACCATGGTGAACTGTTATGTCATCAGCACTGGCAAATGATACAGATTCATCTGTATTCACCTTTATAAAGCAGTGTGCAGCTGTCAATACCATGCTCTTAGTCACTTGACTCCCTTTGCATTTTTCAGCTCTCTGGATGGCAAAAAAAGTAAAATATGATCTACCATCTGAAAGCAGTGCTTTTATAGAAGTCTTTATCTCAAGTTTTATTAAATCATTAAACTCTTGATATAAATTTACTAACCCAGCAAACATTGACATGCCAGGGTCTGGTGTAAGTGGTCTTCTCTTGCTCGTCTTGGTCATCTTGCTCTTGTGCCAATCCACACTTAGTCACAACACAATCCAAACACAAACACGGGTATGAAACATAAATGCACACAACTGGTAAAACTAAGAAAAAAAGGCTGTATTTTTTTGAAACCTTGGATCAGGGCTTGCACAACCACACTGCTACACAAAACACACCCACAGGTAAATAATGTATGATGAACTGGCTTGCTTACACTACCTACAGTTGTGGTCAGAATTATTGGCACCCCTGGTGAATATGATCAAATATGGCTGTAAATTTAAATCTGCATTGTTTATCCTTTTGATCTTTCATTTAAAAATCTAACCGTTCATTGTAGGAAAATAATTGAAATCACACTATGAAGTAAATGATTTTCTCCAAAACAAGTTGGCCATCATTTTTGGCAATTTTTAATTGTTGCCAATAAACCTTTTTATTTTATATAACATCCTTGTGCCAAGATAACAGCTCTGAGTTTCCTCCTATAGTCTAGGACCTCCAGCAAAAAATAGGCCCTCAAGATTAAAGATCCAGCAGTATATTTAACCGTGGACATGGGGTACTGTTTATTCCTGTTTTCCCCAAACCCATCTGGTGGCTTTGCTGCCAAAAAGCTCTTTTTTTTACACTGTAAAAAACTGGCAGCTGTGGTTGCCAGTATTTTACCGTAGAAAATATGGTGGCAACCTTTTATGTTTTATGGGGCTTAAATTTACGGGCAAAAAAAAAAACACAATGTAAAAAAAACTGTGAAATTTATGGTAGAAAAACGTCAGGGTTGGTTGCCAGCATTTTACCGTAAAAAAATATGGTAGAATCCTTACTTTGGACGAAAAACAAAACAAAAAAACATCAGCAGGACTTAACTCTCTGATGGTCTTCAAAAAAAAAATCACACTCGTGGTCTTCGGGGTCTATTGGACCCCAGACAACAACATTTAATTTTGTAACCGAACAATATTTTTTTTTTAACAAATATAATTTTACTCGGTTCATTAATGTTTTTACTCAACATTTGTGCAGTTTTTGTAGAATTTATGATTTTTAAAAAATTTCTATAAATAAATAAATAAATATTTAATTAAATAGGATTTTTACAAAAAAAACAGCATTTTATGTTAAATAAACTTTATAAAAGACCCAGATTTCTAACTTTCATTCCTGGGGATACCATGGATAATTTTACAAGGTTTAATGTAAGATTTTTGCCCATTTTTTGGAAAATACAGATTAAAATTTGTAATAAATCACTTTAACCACTAGATGGCTATAGAGCTCCATTATATGCTATTTGCTATTTGAATTACTGAAAGATATAGTTTCTAAAGTTGGATTCAGTTGGATTCATATCTAAATATTATAAAATCACAATTATAACAAAAATAAAATAATTTTTGTCAAAATTTTGCATTTTTTGTACTGAAAAAACACAGCACACACAAAAACAACCACAACAGTGAAGTGCCAAACCTGCAGTCAGGGTTGGAGCAAACACAGGGTGTGTGTGTGTGTATATTTTATTTTTATTTTTATGTGTACAGTGTCACCAATTTATTTTTGAGGTGGTTCTTCATTTTGTATGATTTTATTTGACAAATTATAAGACTTTTTATAGCCTTACAAATGTATTTCTGTGTGTGTGTGTGTGTGTGTGTGTGTGTGTTTGTTTGTGTGTGTGTGTGTGTGTGTGTGTGTGTGTGTGTGTGTGTGTGTGTGTGTGTGTGTGTGTGTGTGTGTGTGTGTGTGTGTGTGTGTGTGTGTGTGTGTGTGTGTGTCTGTGTGTTTGCGCACGCACATTTTCAATGCGTCTAAGTGTTACCAATTTATTTTTTCTGGTGGTTCTGCATTTTAGATAATTTTATTTTACAAATGATAAGAGAACAATTTTTATAGTCTGTATGTATTCCTGTATAAATGTATTCCTCTTTATGTGTGTGTTTGTGTGTGTGTGTACGCCTGTGGTGAGCATGATAATTTTGGATTGTGGATGTTTTTTGCATTGTTGGAAGTGTGCCACTTTATTTCTGTCATTTCTGTCTATGTGTTCTACGTTGTTTCTGATTTTGATGATGTTATTTTGTCTATTTTGATTGCGGGGTCCAATAGACCCCGAAGACCACGAGTGTGACTATTTTTGTCACGCCAACATAAAAACAGATATCATAAAAAAAAAAAAAATTGTTGTAGATCTAGAAAGTGTTGAGAGCCGTAGAAAGTTTCAAACCATTTGGACAAAGAGAACCTTTTTTTTAATTTGAGCAAAAGTCATTTGGGGTCCAATAGACCCCGAAGACCATCATAGGGTTAAATGTGTGGTTAAAAAAAACATCATATGTGGTTCCCAGTACTTTACCAAAAATAATATAGTAGTAACTCTTTAGTTTCCACAGGACAACCCTTATATTTCATTAAATGATAAACGTCATCATTCACTTTCACTAGAGTATTAAAATCTGCTTTATATCTTAATATTATACTGATAACCACCATAATAATGCAGGCTGTAAAAAAAAACACATGATGATTCAAAGTTCATCACCATTTGACACAAGCTGAGGCACATGTTAATATAAAGAAGGTGCAGAGTGTGACACACAAATACAAAACACCATCATGTTGATACACACATGACTCCAAAAAAATGCCATTAATATCCATTAAACAATATATAATGTAATACAAACCCCAAATGTACATAACTAATAACAAAACCCAAGAAGGAACATGATTAATTAAAACCAATAACATCAAATGTGAAGTGTCACGCAAGGGAATTTAGGCAATGTCAATTTAGAGAAACAACAAGAACAGAAAAAAGAGAAGCGACGAGCAGAAACAAAATAACTACTTCAGCCACAGCCTTAGATCAACTGAAGATAACAAACATTAAATCTCTGAAGATCTCAGCAGAGGAGGATTAAACAACTCCACAAACAGTATTACCAGCTTCACTTATTACTAACCAGACTGACTTTATTTCTGTCATACATCTATAGTTCTGTTTGAGAATTAACAGAGGTTTAGATGTTGATGATTTATTTTATTTCAACCCAAGAGAGAGACTAGGGGGCTTTTACACTGGGCTCGTTTGCTGCGGTCCGAAGCCGAGCGCGATTGTTCCCGGCGCCCCCCGCAATGTTGGTCTGGTTTCACACTCAACTTGATTCTATCGAACTCTGGTGCGATTGCGTCACCTTACGTCATTGCAAACGTGCACGGTGCATGATAGAAAACACCACGGGAGGCTGCCAAGATGGCGCTCTTACTATACGTGCTTTGAGGAGCTTCGCAAATTCAAACTAATAATTCGATTTGTAGTGCGGTAAGAAAGACCGTCTATCTTTCTTTTGGTGCATAGGATATTGTTTCTACGAATATAATGATTGAAAATGGGAAAATCTGAAAAAAGAAAGAACAAGAACATGAGCCAAGCCAAAGTTAATCCTGCTAAAGCTACACCGACAAAACAGCAAGTTTCAAACAAACTTTTGAGTGACAATTTGCATGATTACTTCGAGTCAGAGGTGGATTGTGTCGATATTATGCCTGCTGAAGTAGATTTCCCACCTCTCCCCGAAACGTCATGTAAGTCTCCTGTTATAAAACAGTGGAAGATTGAGAACATTGATGCAGCTAATGTCCTCTCACAACTCAAAGAACGTATCGGTTACCTAACGTAACCTCGGTTCTCTCTTAAAGAGGGAACGAGTATTGTGTAAGTTAGCTTACGCTACGGGAAAGATTCATCTTTTCGAGATATTGAAGCCAAAAAATTATCCTTAATTTTGTATCCATTATCAACGCAGTGCAGCAGCTAGCAGACCTAGAGCAGGCTGTCTAGCGTGCTCATAGGCTGCCCTGCGGGAACTGCAGCAGCCTACCACTGAGCCCGACGTGATGTCACGTCCAGTGAAGGGTGCCCGCGCCTTCACAGGTTCAAAGCCCGCCAGTATGGGCATGGCTTAGCGTATATAAGCAGGGCTCGTAGGCTGATTCCCTGGTTTCCATCGACTGAAGCGAAAACGCTCGTGGCGTGAGCACGGCATGTTACGCAAGACTCATTCCCTCTTCTAGAGAGAACCGAGGGTTACGTTAGGTAACCGGTACGTTCTCTTACGAGAGGTACTCTCGTATTGCATAAGTTAGCTTACGCTACGGGAACCCTTTGTCAACGCCGTGCGCGCCAAGCATCCACAATGTGTCCCAGGGTTTTCCGGGGAACCCAGATAAGTGGGAAATAAGGCGGCCAGCACTTGTACATAAGCACTCATAGGGAATACAGAGCGGCGTCGCCGGTCTGTATAAGCATATAGCATATACCCAATAGTGCAGCTCAACCAGAAGAGCTATTATACGTGAGAGTAGCCTGCACACGAACATATCTGGACAGAACGTACCACTCACTTAAACTGACAGAAGTTTTGCCTGCAGAGCGGGAACTTCTAGGTTATAAAACCTGACAAAGCTGGACGGGGAGGCCCAGCCCGCCGCGACACATATGTTGTGAATAGAAATTCTGCTTGACCATGCCCACGATGAGGCCATGCCTCTGGTGGAATGAGCCCTGATGCCCAGGGGGCATTGCAGACCTGTCGAAGTGTAAGCGACTGCTATAGCGTCCACATTCCATCTGGATAGGCTTTGTTTCAAGGCGGTTCATCCTTCTGGCTCCTCTAAGGAAGCGGATGACAAGCTCGTTTTTTTCCTAGTGACCGTCCGCGTGTCGACTCAGCGTACGCTGCAACGGCCGCCACATAGACTTTGAGTGTGGATGGGGACCTCCCCTTATCCAACAGCTCTTGTAGGAAACTGAGCAGCCACGAGACCCCACACGTCCGTGGGTCCAGGTTTTTGTCGGTGCACCATTTGGAGACCACAGACCATTTAGACGCGTAAAGCTTTCTAGTAGAGGGATCTCTAGACTGCGTGATCGTGTTCATCACTCCTTCTGGCATGGCAGCGGGTACCCGTTGATCACCTATGCTTGCAGAGACCAGCGCTCTGGATGGGGATGCCAGATCGAGCCGCGAGCTGGCGAGAGGAGATCCGTTCTCACCAGAATCGGCCAGGGGGCTGTTAGTGACAGCCGCGTCAGCTCCGGGAACCAAATCTGATTCTCCCAGCGCGGGGCTATGAGGAGCACCGAGTGGCGCGTTTCCCTGATTCTCTTGATTACCTGCGGTAGCAGAGAGATCGGAGGGAAGGCATACAGAGGGCGGCTGGCCCAGACTTGGGCCAAAGACCGGTCTGCCCTCGAGGAGCGCACCCCAACCTGAGTTGGACGCATCTGTCGAGATGACCTTTCGGTACGAAACCGCTCCCATCATCACACCCCGCTGATACCAGTCGGCTGTTAACCAGGGCTGCAGAGCCGTAATACAGGTCTGAGTCACTCTGATTTGTTCGCAGCCAGCAGCCCAAGCTCGGCGAGACACACGAGCATTGAGCCAGCATTAGAGCGGACGCATGCGCAGTAAGCCCAGCTGAATCACTGCTGCAGCTGAGGCCATACAGCCCAGGATCCTCTGGAATGTCTTCAGAGGGATGATGCTGCCCTTCTGGAAAGTGCGCTGTGCCAATAAACGAGCCGTCATGGCCACAGAGTCCAGTTCTATTCCTAGAAAGGAAATTGACTGACTGCCTGCTCTAGGTCTGCTAGCTGCTGCCCTGCGTTGACAATGGATTCAAAAATTAAGGATAATTTTTTGGCTTCAATATCTCGAAAAGATTAATCTTTCCCGTAGCGTAAGCTAACTTACGCAATACGAGAGAACCTCTCTAAAGAGAACTCTCGTTCCCAATTAATAGTCGATCTGATGCCCTGGAAAGAATGGTGGCGGAGAATGCACGAGCGATCGCGAGTATGAAAGAGACCGTTAACGAAAACCCCAAACAGATAGCCGACGTGAAGACAGCTGTTGAGTTTGTATGTGCCGAAGTTAATGATGTTAAAATCCAGCTCGGTGTTATACAGAAACAAGTGAAGAAGATTGAGGTGAAATCATCTGAGCATGAACAACGTTTATCTCATCTCAAAGGATACACACGTCGTTGGAATCTGAGAATCTATGGGATCCCTAAAAAAGGAGAGGGAGGATGTTCGGGAGAGGGTTATCCAGGTCTGTCAGCAGCTTTTACCAGAAGCAAAGGACAAACTTCAACACACTGTCAATTCTGTACATCGACTTGGGTGTAAACAAGGGAGCAACTACAAACCTTGAGGGTAAACCTTCATCTTTCAGTTTACCGCGCACTTCTACCGTGATGCCATTTGGCGGGCTGCGAAGGACTCTCCTTTTCTCAGGAATAACAACTTAAAGTTGTCTGAGGATCTGTCCCCGACAGATAGAGAAAAGAGGAACAAACTATGGCCTCTCGTGGACAAATCACGGCGGGACAACAAGCGGGCATACACAAAAATACATAGCAATTAACCTTAACATATGCACAAGAGAAAAACAATATGTCCTTGGACGTAACATATGGGATGAAGATCCAGAGAGTTGCAAGGATCTCTGAGCGACTGCGTTGTCACTTTTGCCTTGTGACATGTTGCTCCATCATGCTGGAAAATGCACGGATCATCACCAAATTGCTCCTGAGTCATTGGGAGAAGTTTCTCTTGCAGGACCTTTTGATACCATTCTTAATTAAGCAGCATTTTTGGGCAGAATTGTGAGAGCGCCCACTCCCAGAGATGTGAGAGGACAGAACATGAATGGCCTCAGGATGTTTCGCTGTTGGAACGACACAGGACTCATGGTAGCGTTCACCTTTTCTTCTCCAGACAATCTATTTTCCTGATGTCCCAAATAGTGGGAAGTGAGCTTCATCTGAGAAAATAACTTTGCACTAGTCTTCAGCTGTCCAATCCTTGTACCTCCTGCAGAATTTCAGTATGCTCTTGATGTTTGTCATGGAGAGAAGTGGCTTCTTTGCTGCTCTTCTTGACACCAGGCCATTATCCAGAAGACTTGGCCTCAATATGCATAAAGATGCATCACAGCCACCTGCTGACAATACTGAACAAGCTCTGCACTGGTGGTGACACGATTCTGTAGCCATTTACTCATTCTGGACACTCTGGGACATCCTGAAACATTCTTCACTACAGTCAAACCTCTCTCCTTGAAGTTCTCGATGCTGCGGTAAATGGTTCTTTTAAGCGCAATATTCTTTGCAGCAATTTTCTTGCATGTGAGGCAATGTTAATGCAAAGTGATGATGGCTGCAAGTCTTTTTTTGGAGGCAACCATTGCTAACACAAGAACACAATGATTGGAAGCACTTCTTTCCTTCCTTTAATACAATAAGATTGTTCTGTTAATTCAATCAGAATGATAGAGTGATTCGTTCACACTTTCTCATGAGCTATTGATATGATTAGTGAAATTATTTTAGATGCCAGGGCCAAAAAAACAACAACATATTTTGGGGTTTTTGTGATAAAGTGAAGCTTTTTGCTGTTCTATAAAATGTATCTGATCCCTCTGCACAATAATCTAGAAGCAATGTGCATCCAAGCAGCAAACTTCATTTTGCAGTGATTTCTTTGCACAGAATTTGTCACTGCCTAATCTTCTGGCCACAGCTGTACATAGAGCAACAATTAAAACAGGAAGTAAGAACACATCTGTAACGTTCGGAATCCACTGAAGACAAAGATAAAGATATCAAAGTTTATTTAACAGGAACTTACAAAAGCCAACAATACGAAACAGCATGCAAGGCACAAAAATGTGCATTAACCACAAACAATAACCAACACTGCACATTGACATGAGCGGAACTTAAATACACAGAGGAATAAAGAGGACAACAGCTGAAGACGGTGAGTGGTGAGGATGATTGCTGGCAGGTGCGAGTAATGGTGAAGGAGGTGCAGGTGTGGGCCAAGGAGGATGCTGGGAACTGTAGTGCAGACAGGGACTAACACATGACAGTGACGATGACAGTGACAGAGACATTAGGTGTGTTCGACATCTGATGTAACTGATCGGCGAGAGTTGCCGCGTGCAGGCGGGGAGGAGCTGCAAACGGAGACGTGAAGTCGGACACTTTCTGGTGCATACTTTACCACAGCTGAAGTGAATAAATGCAATATTTGCAAAATACACAGATGTTTCAGAGACATTTTCATTCAATACTTTATGTACTGCTTCATACAGCGTCTGTTTGAACAAGTATAAAGTTCAACATAAGCCTACAGCTACTATCAATGAAGTGGAATCAACGTTTTTTAATCAGTTTTATTTTGATAAACATGACACAATATAACATTGCGACTACATGAAAAGAGTGTTTACTGTTATAAAAAACTGATTTGTGAGCTTTAGTGGAACTAAAGGTGTGAGAATAAACACGAAAAAAACGTGATCGTTGTCATGCGGTGAATCCGGCCAATCGTGGAACAGCTGTGTCGTCATCAGAGCTCGTGCAGCCGCTCTTGAGAAGCTGCGCTGGCTGAGTTCTACGGCTTCTCTCGAATTGCTCTCGCGGTACTTTGATGGTATATGTCACAGTCACGTGGCGTCGGCGCTGTATCAAGTCAGACAAAATTTCTAACCGGCATGCACTATTTCAAGTCAGCCACCGATCGATCTGCGCAGAGCTGTATGAAGTCGAACAAGCCTGATGACAGTGACGATGACCATTAGGTGGTGACTGTGACAACATCCTTTGTGAATAAACATGTAGGACTGAAGGACAGTAGGCGTGTTTCCGTTACAGATTTGCACAAAACTTTTGCGATTTTTTTCTAAATGTCTACAAAAAACTATTGCGAAATGACACCGTTTCCATTAAGCGATGTTATGCGACTAAAACGTATTTTTTTCCTCTCAAGATAAGTCATTCCAAAAATCATGCCGTCTGATATTGGTAGATTTACTATATCCCAGCCATTGCACTGGCCATTATTATTAATCGTATGTGTGTTATCCATGCTTTAATGGTAAGGAAAGACCCTTATACTTAGTGCGGCTGGTGTTTCTGGGTGTTTCTCCCTCATATCTGCTTCGAGGTCTTGATTGTGGCATTTCTTTGAGGTTTAGACTCCAGTATTACTCCATGTAATTCTATTGTCTTTTATGAATTTAATAAAGAACTCTGTCTTTTATTCTATCCAAACAAACCGCGTCATCTACGTCAGGTGACCTGTAAATGTGCAAAACTGTTTTCATTGCAGTTTTGCAAAATATTTATTTTTCAAATTGCCTGAAAAAGCACCTCATGTGAGCGTAAAAACTTTTTTTCGATAAATGGGAGTTTTTGCGAAATTGATGTGTTTCACAATGTGTTTCAATTTGCCCAATTTGAAGGGTAATGGAAACGCAGCTAGTGATAGACTTGTGTTCAATAAAATGGAAATAAAACAAACAATAATTCACTTGTAATGTGATTACTTGTGAACCATTTGATTAATTAATCAGTGCATCCTATCATTTTACTTAATTGAATGTACTTCCACAGAGAGGTGAATGCTTAAAGAAAGCAAAATCCACCTTCCCTGCAAACAGCAGCGCATCACTGTCAGACGTGATCACAGACAGGTTCATGTGCACTGGAGGAACAGAGACAATCAGACATGAAATGACTTGCAAAGGTTTGATTTAAGAAATAAAATAAATAATATATATATATATATATTCAAGTGAGTGCTGTGTCGTTTACTTTCAAATTTCTTTCATCTTGATAAAGAGAGAGCCCCCGAGGTGGAAGTTAAAGTGCACAGCAAAAAACTAAAATAATTATTTATTTATTTTTGTCCTAATAATACTTTTACTTGAGTCAAAACAATGTAAGATAATAATACGTGTTTTTAAAGAATATGTCTTGATATCACTGACAAATAATAAGACATTTCTAGGATGACTTTCCACTTCATATTCCAATACTTCCAATATGCATATTGCAATATATGCAAACAATATTTATCACCAGGATAAGTGAATTGGTTCCCAACCCTGCTCCTGGAGGACCCCCAACATGGCACGTTTCTTTGTCTCTCTAATCAAACACACCAGATTCAACTCATCAGCTCATTATCACATTGGTTAATGAGCTGATGAGTTGAATCTGATGGTTATTATGTGAGTATAGGAGACCATAAGTCTGAGTGGACATCCATGACATGCGGAGTCCCTCAAGGCTCAATTCTTGCGCCACTCCTATTCAACCTGTACATGCTCCCAATGAGCCAAATAATGAGAAAGAACCAAATCGCTTACCATAGCTATGCAGACGACACACAGCTCTACTTAACCCTATCGCCTAACGATTACAGCCCCATTGACTCCCTTTGCCAATGCATTGATGAAGTAAACAATTGGATGTGCCAAAACTTTCTTCAGTTAAACAAAGACAAAACTGAAGTCATTGCGTTTGGAAACAAAGATGAAGTTCTCAAGGTGAACGCATACCTTCAGTCTAGGGGTCAAACAACTAAAAATCAAGTCAGGAATCTGGGTGTGTCTCTGGAGTCAGACCTTAGTTTCAGTAGTCATGTCAAAGCAATAACTAAATCAGCATATTATCACCTGAAAAATATTGCAAGAATTAGATGCTTTGTTTCCAGTCAAGACTTAGAAAAACTTGTGCATGCTTTCATCACCAGTAGGGTGGATTATTGTAATGGACTTCTCACTGGCCTTCCCAAAAAGACCATAAGACAGTTGCAGCTCATACAGAACGCTGCTGCTAGGATTCTGAGCAGAACCAGAAAATATGAACACATCACACCAGTCCTCAGGTCTTTACACTGGCTGCCAGTTACATTTAGGATTGATTTTAAAGTATTATTACTGGTATATAAATCATTCAATGGCCTAGGACCTCAATACATTGCAGATATGCTCAGTGAATATAAACCCAACAGATCACTCAGATCATTAGGATCACATCGGCTAGAAATACCAAGGGTTCACTCTAAGCATGGCGAGTCTGCTTTTAGCTACTATGCCAGCCGCAGCTGGAACCAGCTTCCAGAAGAGATCAGATGTGCTCCTACAGTAGTCACATTCAAATCCAGACTCAAAACACATCTGTTTAGCTGTGCATTTACTGAATGAGCACTGTGCCACTGTTCGTCCGACTGTTTGCACTGTATTTTATTTTATGTTTTAATTATTCTGATTTCTGTATTTTATCTTTTATTCTAAACTGTTTTAATTATTCTGATTTCTTTTGATTATTTTAATTTCTTCTATGTAAAGCACTTTGAATTACCATTGTGTATGAAATGTGCTATATAAATAAACTTGCCTTGCCTTGCCTTGCCTTGCCTTGAATCAGGTGTGTTTGATTAGGGAGACAAAGAAAACGTGCAGTGTTGGGGGTACTCCAGGAGCAGGGTGGGGAACCACTGAATTAGAGAGATCCGTGTCCATAAGTGTGAATATGTACAGTAGTGGCAAAAAGTGATGTCTGGAGCAGATATTTGTTTTTAATGACCCTAAAAGTTTGTTTAAACCATCAAAATATGAGGAAAATATAATTTTTTTTTTAAATATGATGGAGCAAAAAAATGCATAGCAAAAACAAAAAAGCTCATGGGGAAAAGCATACACTGACTACAACATAGAAATTATAAACGCATGCAAAAACATATTAATAATTGATTTTGTATGACAGCCTCATTTTGAATAAGTACTTACTGTGTACTAGTACTAAAGTACTAAAAAAGTATGTTGTATATAGTATGAATGTGTATAGTATGAATGTAATCCAAATGACTACATCCGCTATGTTGTCATTACAATGTGTTGCGTCGTTTTACTGCCACTCATAAATCTCCTGTGGCCTCAATCTAACTGAAAGTAGTCATCATCTTCAGGAGGGTCAATCGGGACTGACGACCCTTCGGGTGGCCATGGCGGAGAAGACCCTTCGGGTGGCCATGGCAGAGAAGACCCTTCGGGTGGCCATGACAGATAAGACCCTTCGGGTGGCCATGGCAGAGAAGACCCTTCGAGTGGCCATGGCGGAGAAGACCCTTCGGGTGGCCTTGGCGGATCGGCCTTCGTGGCCTTTCCGTGGGAGCCCGGTCTGGTCACTAAGGCCGAGGACGTATAGCCCCTTTCCAAAATTTTCTTGGGCGGAGCTATAGGTTTAGGCTCAGGGAATGGTTCAGGGATAGGCTCAGGGACAGGCTTTGAGGCAGGCACAACGTGAACGGTCTCTGGCCAGCAGGCGCGACGTGAACCGTCTCTGGCTGCTGTTCCTGATCCTGATCGATTGCTCCTGTCTGCCTAGCTGCCTGCTGTGTTTTGTTTGCTTCGAGGCTGTAAGCTCCGTCTAAGCCTCGTATTAACTTTGTATTTCTTTCTGTTTTGAACCATCATTTACTACCATTTCTAGTTGTTTATACTACTAAATACAGCTTAGACAACATCTCAGATTAACCTGACATCGCTAGCTTCCGTTATTGTTAGCCCTAGTATAGCCCTCCCCGTCGGCAATATAGGGTTTATATGTGATAAATGCAAGGAAACAGTCAGGCTGACAGAGAAGATTTCAGAATTAGAAACACCCATCCAAACTTTAATTGAGGATAGTAAGTGTGCTAGAGCTTTAGATTCTATTTTGGATGCGCCTAGCATTGTGAACTCTTTACATGATTCGGTTCCGGCTGAATTATTGCCTGTGCAGCCAGGCAGATGGGTGACAGTGAGGGATCGCTCTAGTCGCGGATCAAAAAAACACTCTTCTGTTCCGATTACCACAACAAATCGATTTGCCCCACTCAGTTAAACACCCACTGAGAATTCTGTTGATTGTCCCCTGGTAATTGGCGATTATATTACACGGAACGTGAAAATAGGGACACCAGCCAACATTTTCACATGTTTGCCGGGAGCCAGAGCGCCTGACATCAAAGCAAATTTAAAAGTGCTTGCTAATGCTAATCGTAAATTCTGTAAGATTGTTATTCACGTCGGCACTAATGATGTTCGACTCCGCCAGTCGGAGATCACCAAAATTAATATTAAAGAGGTGTTTGAACTCGCAAGTAGGATGTCAGGCAATGTGATTGGCTCTGGCCCCCTTCCTGTTCGAAGGAGTGACGAGATAGTTAGCAGATTGTCATCACTCAATGGCTGGCTGTCTAAGTGGTGTCCGCAAAATAATATAGAATTCATAGACAATTGGAAAAGTTTTTGGGGCAAACCTGACCTGTTGAAAAGAGATGGTATTCTTCTCTCCTGGGATGGTGCTGCTCTTCTCTCTAGTAATTTGGCTCATAGTCTGAGAGATAAAACATGACAATCTGGGCCTCAGGTCAGGAAGCAGACAAACTGGCTAAACCGACCGTCTGCTAGCGGCCTCGCGTCACCAAGGTCAGATAAATCCCATCACATAGAGCCTCTTTCACCTAGATATCATCATATAGAGACTGTGTCTGTTCCCCGAATTTGGAAATCCAAAAAATGTCCAAACCGATCTAAGGTTAAAAATGTAATTGATACTCAACAAATAAAAAATAGATATAATGCAGATGAGCAAACGATAAAGCTTGGGTTGCTGAATATTCGATCCCTTACTTCACAAGCGCTCATAGTTAATGATATGATTTCAGATTATAACTTAGATGTGCTGTGTATGACAGAAACCTGGCTAAAACCAGACGATTACATTACTTTAAATGAGTCCACCCCCCATGATTACTGTTATAAACATGAACCTCGCCTGAAAGGCAAAGGGGGAGGTGT
The DNA here is from genome assembly GCF_051911475.1 of Siphateles boraxobius. NCBI lineage: Eukaryota > Metazoa > Chordata > Actinopteri > Cypriniformes > Leuciscidae > Siphateles > Siphateles boraxobius. Next base: position 2,218,491 of record NW_027509186.1, on the reverse strand, counting down.
TGCTGTAATTTATATTAATATTTTCAAAACCACTAAAAAATCTAGTTTTAAATATACTTCTTTTGAAGTGTTGGTGCTTAATGTAAAAATATATAATGTAAACGATAAAACAAGTTTGAGAATTCTGCTGGCAACTGTATACAGGCCACCAGGGCACCATAAAGATTTTATCAAAGAATTTGCTGACTTTCTATCAGAATTAGTATTGACTGCAGATAAAGTCCTAATTGTTGGTGATTTTAACATACATGTAGATAATGGAAAAGATGCAATGGGATTGGCATTTAAAGACATTCTTAACTCTATTGGAGTTAGACAATACGTGTCAGGACCTACTCATTGTCGTAATCATACTCTAGATCTAATATTATCACATGGAATCAATGTTCAATCACCAGGATACTGTTATAAGCATGAGCCCCGTCTGATCGGTCGTGGCGGCGGTGTTGGAACAATCTATAGAGATATTCTTAATGTTACTCAGGAAACAGGTCACAGGTTTAATTCGTTTGAAGTACTTGTACTAAATATTACGCTCTTAGATGTAAGAAAGAAATCCCTATTATCTCTAGCCTTGGCTACTGTATATAGACCTCCAGGGCCCTATGCTGATTTCCTAAAAGAGTTTGCAGACTTTCTCTCAGATCTATTGGTCAATACCGATAAAGCAATAATTGTTGGAGATTTTAACATACACGTAGATAACACAAATGATGCGTTAGGGACTGCGTTTACAGATTTATTAAACTCTTTTGGGGTCAAGCAAAACGTCAGTGGTCCCACTCATCGTCTAAATCATACACTAGACTTAATTATATCATATGGAACCAATCCAACTGATATAGATATTATACCGCAAAGTGACGATCTCACTGATCATCACATGGTAACTTGTATAATACGTACTGCTGAAATTTGTCATGTTGCGCCACGTTATAGACCAGGCAGAACAATCGTTCCAACCACTATAGATAGATTCTCAAATAGCTTACCTGATCTATCTCAGCTGCTCAGTGAACCCAAACAAACAGATGAACTAGAGGAAATGACTAGCAGTTTGAGCACCATTTTCTCTAGTACATTAGATATTGTTGCACCAATTAGATCAAAAAAGGTTAGAGAGAAAACTAAAGCACCATGGTACAACATGTTATCAAGAGAGAAACTCGTAACTTAGAGCGTAAATGGAAACAAACTAATTTAGAGGTCTTTAGAATCGCGTGGAAAGACAGTATGTCACGTTATAAAAAGGCTCTAAAAGCAGCCAGGGCTGAGCGTCTCCACAAACTAATAGAAAATAACCAAAATAATCCAAGGTTTTTATTTAACACCGTGGCTAGACTAACAAATATACAGACATCACCAGAGCAAAATATTCCGTTACAGTATAGTAGTAATGATTTTTTGAACTACTTTAATGAGACAATAGAAAGCATCCGTAACACAATTGTAAATGTACACTCTTTTATGGTGTCTTATGATTCAGCCTCAATTATCGCCCCTCTGGAACAACTACACCGCTTTACAACTATAGGACAGGAAGAGCTAAATAAACTTATCATTGCATCGAAACCAACAACATGTTTATTAGATCCAATACCCACTAAACTACTGAAAGAAGTGTTACCTGCAGTGGAAGAGCCTCTTCTCAATATTATTAACTCGTCTTTATTTTTAGGTCATGTTCCAAGAATATTCAAGCTGGCAGTAATACAACCTCTCATTAACAAACCGCAATTAGACCCAAATACCTTAGCAAATTACAGACACATTTCATATCTTCCATTTATGTCTAAAATACTAGAAAAAATTGTGTCCGCTCAATTGTGCTCTTTCTTGCAAGAAAATGAGATATATGAAAAATTCCAGTCAGGATTCAGACTGCATCATAGCACAGAAACTGCGCTAGTTAAAATTACAAATGATTTACTTTTAGCTTCTGACCAAGGCTGTATCTCAAAACTAGTTCTACTCGATCTTAGCGCTGCGTTCGACACTATAGATCATAAAATACTCTTGGATCGACTACAAAACTACACTGGTGTTCAGGGACAGGCATTAAGCTGGTTTAGATCGTACTTATCAGACCGTTATCATTTTGTCTGTTTAAATGGGGAAAAATCAAAGATAACGTCAGTAGACTATGGAGTACCGCAAGGATCGGTGTTAGGCCCTCTGCTATTCTCAATATATATGCTCTCACTTGGTAATATTATAAGAAAACATGGAATTAATTTCCACTGTTATGCTGATGACACTCAATTATATATTTCATCACGGCCAGATGAAAACACTAACTTATCAAATTTGACAGAGTGTCTCAAAGATATAAAATGCTGGATGACGCGTAATTTCCTGCTACTAAATTCAGATAAAACGGTGGTATTACTTATTGGTCCAAAAAACTACCCACAAACTCACTTACAATACAACTTTAATATAGAAGGATGTCCTTTTACTTTATCCACTACAGTAAAAGACCTGGGTGTTATACTAGACCGCAACTTGTCTTTCGAAAATCATATTTCATATGTTACAAGAACAGCCTTTTTCCACCTTAGAAACATTACAAAGCTACGTAACATGCTATCTGTTTCTGATGCAGAAAAGTTAGTTCATGCATTCATGACCTCGAGACTAGATTATTGTAATGCTATATTAGCTGGCTGTCCTGCATCCTCAATAAACAAGCTACAGTTAGTGCAAAATGCAGCTGCTAGAGTTCTTACTAGGTCAAGAAAATTTGATCATATAACACCAATTTTATCACCTCTACACTGGTTACCTATCAAATTCCGTATCAATTACAAAGTACTATTACTGACCTATAAAGCCCTAAATGGTTTAGCTCCTGTGTATTTAATGGACCTTCTATCGCCCTAAAATCCATCGCGTTCTTTAAGATCACTAAATTCGAGGCTTCTGGTCATTCCTAGGATATCTAAGTCCACTAAAGGAGGAAGGGCGTTCTCACATTTAGCTCCAAAACTCTGGAATAGCCTTCCTGATATTGTTCGAGGCTCTGACTCGCTGTCCCAGTTTAAAACTAGATTAAAGACGCATCTCTTTAGCCAAGCATTTACATAATGCTTACCTTTTATACCACTGCTGAATCAGATCAAATGCATTTAATATTATAAAACTTGAAGAGTCTGTAGGTTATTTGTATAGGTTGCATAGTATTTACAGTCATTACGTTCCTGTGTATATTGCGTGAATGACGGGTGGTTGGGTAGATATTGTGTTTTGCGGTAGGTGGTATGCCGTACGGAACCGTTGCCACCTAACCTGCTTTAACGACGACAGTGGGGCTCGACAGCCTTAGGCAAACGGGTCGGCGCGTATGGTTGGGCTGCGGAGAGATTGTGAGATTGTGGTTGGGACTCAGCAGCAGGAGGGATGTAGAGGTCAGTAAGCAGGGCTGAGTTGAGTGGGGGATGGAGGGGGGTGACTCTGGGACGCAAGAATCACTGTCTTAATGTTTTTTATCATTTACGCCCGTGTTATGGAAATCATTATGAACAGCAGTTACGCTAATTTTTTTCCCTTTTTGCTTTTCTGCTGTTAAAAACGGCGTTCGTCAGCTCCAGTTTGTATCCAGCCTTTCACGGAGACTTCAGATACCCCAATCACAAAGCCTGTGAAGAGACGACTCAACACCGGCGATATGGACCCTCTATGGTGGACGGCACTGATTCTCAACAACTCGTTTCAACACCGGCGTGATTACTTGGACTTCCAAAAAATGGAAATGGATAAATATTCTAAATGTTCCGATCCAATCTGCCTTGTAATGCTGCCCGAATCATAAATCATGCACTGTTCCTTCGTTGGCCAGAGGAGAACAGGCCCTCCGACTGAGTCTGGTTTCTCCCAAGGTTTTTTCTCCATTCTGTCACCTGATGGAGTTTTGGTTCCTTGCCACTGTTGCCTTGGCTTTTGGCTTGCTTAGTTGGGGACATTTAATATTCAATAATATTATTGATCTGCCTTACTTAAGGTGGATGTTGACTCAATTTTCTTTTAGAAACAAACTCTGTTATATTATTTTCATGTTATCACTGTGAAGCTGCATTGATACAATCTGTATTGTAAAAAGCGCTATATAAATAAAGGTGACTTGACTTGACTTGACTTGACTTGTATGTGACAGAAGTTTCTCTGTGAAGTCCAACCTGACTCGGCACATGCAGCTACATGGTCCAAAGGAACATGTGTGTGAAGTGTGTGGGAAAAGCTTCTCACTGAAACAGCAGATGAGCAGCCACCAAAAACAGCACCTGTACCCATGCATCCGTCTGTACAGGCAGGGAGAGGCCAAGCTGCAGTGTACTGATGCAGCTAAGAGTGTGGCAATGGCCCCCAGCAAAGCAGTAGACCCCAGCTGTCTGGATTCTGAAAAGGCGGAGGCTGCTGCAAAGAAAGCTGGAGGGGAAATGTGGAAAGGCCAGCTAGTTGTCACATTCGGCAAATATGAAGGACAGTCTTTCAGGTGGCTGCTTGAAAATGATGTGGGCTGGGTCAAATGGCTGCTGTCTGAATATTGCCAGAAGGGTGAGAAGAACGATCTCCTAAAGTGGCAAAAGGAGCGATTGCTGCAGTATGCCAGAGAGTTCCCGCCTGTCACCTTTCATCTTGACAAACGCTTGGAGTTAACTTTAACCCTTTAACCCTTCGGAGTCTTGGGATATTTTGGCTGTTTTTGAGTACTTTTTATTTTTTTTATTTTGCGACATAAACAAATGTTTACCATACCAATATTGGGTATCATTTTTTTCAGCACAACATCTCCTATATGACCAGATAATTAGTTTTTCACTTTGATGTACTGTATCAACATACTGGACCCAAAATCACACAAAAAACACAAAATCCGAATTGAAAAATTATAGTTTTTTTACTACAAAAAACACAAACATGCTCAATGAAGCATTTTAAAAGGTTTAAAATATAAACACAAGTTGTACATGGCAACATATACAGGAACAATTCAGATATAATCAAGCTATATACAAAAAAAAAAAGATTTACAAAAAAAAAGCGGGTGTAGCCATAGGCTTTTTTTTTTCTTTCTAGCTTTGCCACTTTTTAAAACAGTTTATGCACACAATTATACAGAGAGCTATATTTAAGGCCTTGCATTCCCAGAGTATGAGGGTTCCCAAATAGGGCAAATACAACATAAAAAAGGTAAAATTGAGATAAAAATCAAACTATATACAGCAAAAAAGCAGGTGTGGCAATAGGCGTTTTTATCTTTTCTTTTTTGCTTAGAAACTCAAAACAATTCATGTACAATTACACAGACAGCTAGATTACAGGGCTTTCATTCATTGAGTAAGAAGGGTTCCTAAATAGTGGAAATATACTATAAAAAAGGTGAATGAACACAAAATCAAACTATACATACTACTATTTACAACAAATATCAGGTGTTTTTTTTTTTTTTTTTATCTGTGCCACTCCTCAAAACAGTTTCTGTCAACAATGAGACAGAGGGCTACATCACAGGCCTTGCATTTCCATAGTGTGAGGTTCCTTTTCTTCTCCACTTGCCGGCAATGATGTCAGATCCTGCGGCCTTGTGTGGCTTTCTCTTTGACATCTGTAGCCACGCCAATGGCAACAGGAACATGGTCGGTGCTCCTCTGGATGGCAACTCCTGTCTTGTCCACTCCCCACAGCTGGGACACCAGTTCTTCCAGGAAGTTCTTGTGTGTCATGTGCTGAACCTGTTGTGTGTGGCTTATCTCACAGTGTAGGATGTAGGCATTTGTTGTAGCAATGTCCACAAAGTGCAGAAACAGGGTACGGTACCAGCGAGCAGTTCTGCGATGGGTCGAGTAATACTGGAGAAGCTGGTCTGACAGGTCAACCCCTCCCATGTTCTTGTTGTAGGCAACGATGGGGGTAGGGCAGGGAATGTCTTTCACTGCCCAGTGTCCATCTCCACCCTTCACTCTCCTCTGGACAGCCTCACCAGAAAACGCTGGATGGATTGTGGAGCACAGCGACACCTCCCGTGTGTCCATCCACTTCACAAAGACCAGGGGGCCTGATCCATCTTATGGTGCCTCTCTTGGATTATTTGTTGAGGGCATTTGCTCTTTTACTTGGACACCCTTTCCTGTTGTCCCTGTAAGTACCACAGGCTCCAAAGTTAATGTTAGCCAAACCAAGGAACAGTTTGGGGCTTGTGTAGAAGTTGTCCATATAAATATGGTATCCTGTCCCAAGATGTGATGGCTGAATGAGGTCAATGACAGCATCATACGACAGTCCATGCACGCTTGGTGTGTGTGACTTGCCCACATACAGGTTGAAGTTGAGTGTGTAGCCATTACTTGACTCTGCCAACACAAACAGCTTGATCCCCCATTTTGTTGGTTTGTCCTTCATATATTGGGTCATGCCAGTTTTTGCTTTGGTTGCCACCATTCTCTCATCGACTGCCAGTTCCTTCCTTGGGTGGTAATGAGCGTTGCAGGCATTCCGAATGTCATCCATCAGAGGTTGGATTCTGAACAGCTTGTCATGCTGTGGTGTTCCCTTCTTCTGGTCATTTTTGACATCCTCCTCTGGATCACTGAGGTGGATGTTCCACGATAACGCCCTGAATCTGTCTCTTGTCATGACAGTGGCTGGAAACGGCACAGACATGAAGTGGTTTTTTCTCCAGTAGTCCTGGAGACTTGGCAGTGACACTAATGATGTGTACATGAGGAGACCTAGGTATTTGTATAGTTCCTCAACTTCAACATCAGTCCATTTGTACTTATTCCCCATTTCCTGTTTTTTTGCTGCCTGCTTGTTGGTGTTTTTGCAGAGTGTCTTCATGGTATTCCTGGTAAAGTACAGCTGGAACAGGTCCATTGGTGAGTGTACTGAATGCATATTCACCTGGGCTCCTGGTGTTCTGCGGGGCATGAACCTACTGGTTTGTGGGGCAGTATCAGGATCACTCTCGGTTTTCCAGGGCTCAGAACTGTGGTGTGGCTGTCCTGACTTTGCTGGAGATCTTGATCTGGTTTGACTCTTCCTTCCACCCCCTCTCTGTGTAGGCCTCTGTCTGCTTGTTGTCGGAGTGGTAGATGAACCAGGCTGCTCATCATCTCTGTACATGTCAAGACACATGTAAAATGATTAAAGATTGTACATCAAAGTACAAGATGCTCATTGGCACATATGCACAACAATTACAGTGAAGAAGTCGTTGGCAATGAAATTCTTGTTCACACAGCCACACACACACACACACAGACAAAGAGACACACACACACACACACACACACACACACACACACACACACACACACACACACACACACACACACACACACACAGACTGACACACACACACACACACACACAATATAATATACAATAAGCTAGCAATAAATGTACAGTACAATACACAATGTACAATAACAGACAGACACACACAGACAGACAGAGACACACAGACAAAGACACACACAGACAGACAGACAGACAGACAGACAGACAGACAGACAGAGACAGACACACACACACAGACAGACAGACAGACAGATACACAGACATACACAGACACACACACACACACACACACACACACACACACAGAGACAAAGACAGAAAAACACACACACACACGCACGCACGGAAACACACACGTGCGCGCGCGCACACACACACGCGCGGGCGCGCACACACACACACACACACACACACACACACACACACACACACACACACACACACACACACACACACACAATATAATATACAATAAGCTAGCAATAAATGTTCACAAAAAGTTTGTCTCACCTCTCGTTGTGAACCACAAAAGCCGAGTCGTCAATCTCATCATCACCACTTTCTGATTCCGACGATGAACTGTAAACAGCGTCCTGGTCGTCCAATCGATAGAACAAGTCGAGGGCTTGTTCAACCGAAAACATTTGCTTCATTTTACTTCCACAAAAAACTCTAAATCTACTCCTAAACTACCTAAACTATCTACACTACTCCACTCCTCTAAACTAGCAATAATATCTCTCTCAGTACGTCTCTCCTTGTCAACTCTGTCAATCTCCCGCCTTTCAATTTCGCTTCTTTGCTCAGTTGGCTCCTCCTCCACTCCCTAAAGTGTGCAGCCTGAAGAGCAGATTCAGCAGATTTACACATTTTTCTCCGTTTTGTTTTATGACAAAAACCGACAAAGTTATTAGAATAAATGCAACGCCTGTCGCATCCCATCTTGCGTTCTTTTACGAACGCGTCAATATTTTTCAATATTTTTTTATATAAAGTTTAAATGATCATATCTCCGTTTTTACTTGGTCAATCAACACAAAACAAAAAGTAGAATAGAGTTTCAAGCCAGCACTTTCGACAGAAGTGGACGGCAGTGCTCAACGAGACTTTGTTTTTATGGTTCGACGTCTTAAACTGGTCATGTGACTTGATCACGCCGGCGTGATCGGCGACTCGGAAGAGTTAACTGAGATTAAATTATATTTACTTTTTTGTTTATAAAAACAATGTAGTGCATGTGTAAATCAGTTAGGCACATGTAATGCACCTTCGATAGTAAAATCATCAATGTTTACTCTGCACAAAAGCTTGTGCTTTAGACATAGGAAGTGGTAACAGTGTAAGTACTTGTGTTTATGTGGTACAATACAACTTTGTATGTGTTTTTATACAATTTCTTTATTTTCTGCATGAACAGGAGTCAAGGAAAGACAAAGGAAAGAAGGCTGAATCTACCCTTTCCAAGTTCCAGCAGGATCCTGACTATGCCAGTGATGCTGAATTGTTGGCAGCTGCAGGTATTTAAAATTTAACTCGCCATAACTCTTATTTTAAAATTCATATAACATTTTCTTACTGATGTATTTCAAACATCTGACTAAATACACTACAGAAATATCACACATTTTATGGCACTGATAATGACGATAGTAGGTTTAGTATTTCACTTTAATTTTCAACAGGGTGAGGGATATTATCAAGCTAGCTGCCCTTTTTCAGTGTAACAGATTAATGTCTAAATTCTTTGTTGGCATTTAGATAACGCATACACAAATCAATTTAATTTGATGTGATATGTTGGATTTGTTTTAAACTATTGCCTATATTTTTTGTAGCAGGTCTATACTAAAATGTTTGTATCAAATATAATTTGTGTTCTCTAAAATAAGATCTGATAACATGGAAAAAAGAAACAAAATTTGTTTATTGTGATAATGCTAGTGTTTGTCATTATATTCACATCTTACGCAATGTGCTCAATACATTTTGTCTGATTTTTTCTACAGAGACAGTCCTTGAAGATTCTGAGGTAGCGGTCTCCACACGGCTGACCACCTGGGGAGAGCTCACACCGGCTGTGAGACAGGACTCTTCCCACAGCCTCAGCACATCTCAGGGAAGACCTTCTTCCCCTGTAGACACCTCTGCCTCAGAAACCGGTGGCATCTTGCTGGAGGGCTGGCAGAAATACTGGGAGCATCCACCTCCATCTACACAAGCCAATGGTATGGCTCCTCCTAACATCAGGTGGCTGAAATGTGATGAGATGTATGGTCTGTTTAAGAGGCCTTCCAAGTACAAGAATGCCAAAGGAGAGATTTTGGAGAGAAGGCTTTTAAAGGAGAAGATGGAGTTCCACCCACCCCCAATTCCTACTTCTGTCAAGGGAGGACTGCCCAACATGATGGCCTTTTTCATAACCCCTGCCTTGTTCTGGCGCCTAGTTGGTGTGATGCAAGCCAAGATCTGCTGCCCTAGCTCCAACTGCCCTGCACCACCAGGTGAATACCTTGAGAAGAAAGGCTTTGGTAGTTATGCCAGGCAAGTGTGTGGGATGAAGTACAATTACACCCTGTTGACGGAGAAGCTGAAGTCTTCACATTGTGAAAAGATGAGGCGGGCAGTGAGTAAGACACATAGTGAAGCAGACAGTGAAGATGAGGACAGTCATCATGTTCAGCAGTACATTTGGCTGGCACACAGTCCCAAGATTGTGATGAACCTGGCCCCGGCCATCAGAAGCATGTTTCCTGCCATACTGTGTGGGAAGCGTGCTATTGACAAAGGCGTGGTTACTCTTCTGAATGACAGGGTCAACAGTGTGTCCATGAACAAAGTCCAGAGACTGCTGCAGCAGGGACATGATGAGTGGTATGTGGAGCGCCGTGACCTGTACCAGACTCTCCTGTACGAAGCCCACACAGCTGGATCTGCATCGTCTCAGAAGAGCATCCTGTCCTTTGTCAAAGCTGCTGGTACTTACACCCCTCCTCTGCCCCGGACTCCCCTTCCTTCTGCCTGTGTGCTGAGACGTGCACACATGATCATGGAGATGGAGAAGATGCCTGTGTACAGAGCCTCAATCCTCAGTGTGACTGGAGAAATCCTCTGCATTGATGGTACAAAAAAGGTATGTGTATTGTATCAATTCTTGAAGTTAAAGCTGCAGTAGGGAGTTTTGAGAAAATGTTGACTTAGCCTGAAAATTTGAACAAGCACAATTTACAGTTCCAACCCCCTTGCTCTCTGCTGCGCTACAGCCCTCCCTCCACAGCTCCTCCCCCACAGCGGAGCCTGCCGGTGAACGCGCAGGCTAGTAAGCAGGACCACCGATGACGGCGGATTATAAACAGTTATGGAACATTCACTAATAGGGACGAAACATCAACAATATGCTTTACATTGACTATGGCCTGCCCATACTTTGACTACAAACTTGGTCCTCAAATCATTATGTATTTTGCAATACATGTAACTTTATAAGGTTGCACTCTTTCTATAAGTTATAGCTACTAAGATAACGTTAAAGGATTAGTTCACTTAAAAAAAAAAAAACTTTTGCTGATAATTTACTCACCCCCATGTCATCCAAGATGTCCATGTCTTTCTTTCTTCAGTCGAAAAGAAATTAAGTTTTTTGATGAAAACATTCCAGGCTTTTTCTCCATATAATGGACTTCAATAGGACACAAACGTTTAGAGGACCAAATGACAGTTTCAGTGTAGTAGATGAGGAACTTAAAAAGAAGAAAAAATAACAACTAGAGAGTCAACTACATCTTCAATTTCATCCCCCAAATCACAATAGCAGATTTCTGGGGTATGGTTTGGACCTGATTCAGACCTGGATTAGACCTAGTTTATATTTTGCCCTAGTTTGGCCATGATTTAGACCTGGTTTAATCCCAGTTGTACTTACCTACAACAATTCCAATGAAGTTGGGACATTGTGTAAAACGTAAATAAAACCAGAAAACAATGATTTGCAAATCCTTTTCAACCTATGTTCAATTGAATACACCACAAAGACAAGATATTTAATGTTCAAACTGATAAACTTTATTGTTTTTTGCAAATACTCACTCACTTTGAATTTGATGCCTGCAATAGTTCCAAAAAAGCTGTATCTTGTCTTTGTAATGTATTAAATTGAATACAGGTTGAAAAGGATTTCCAAATGAATGTATTCTGGTTTTATTTATGTTTTACATAATGTCCCAGTTTAATTGGAATTGGGGTTGTTATTTGGTCCTGGTTTAGACATGGTGTGGGTTATTCAGAATTACCTGTGCACAGATTTACATGTCATCAACATTATTTGCACTTTGTGGGTTACAATGTAATTTAATTTGCCAAAAAAGATGTGTTTTTAGTGAATGTAAATATCTGCTTAACATTGCATACTATTGCACTGCATTACCTCATCCCTTTGTATATATTGTATGTATATTGTATATTGCTCAATGTGTACATGTATAAATCTTGTAAATATATATAAAAATCCTGTAAATAATAACTTATTAGTACCTTTTTTGCTATATTTTCTGCTAAATTACTTAATAATTAATGTTTATTCTATTCTGTTTACCTTGTTACCTGTGTTATTGTTATTATGGTTGTGTTGTTTATTTATTTCTGATATGTAGATATATATTGTTGAACAAATCCTATAAATAATAACTTGGTACCTATTTTGCTATATTTTCTGCTAAATTACTTAATAATTAATGTTAATTCTATTCTGTTTACCTTGTTACCTGTTATTGTTATTATTGTTGTTGTTTATTTATTTCTGATATGTAGATAAATATTGTTGAACAAATCCTGTAAATTATAACTTATTAGTACCTATTTTGCTATATTTTCTGCTAAATTACTTAATCTTAATTCTATTCTGTCTTCCTTGTTACCTGTGTTATTGTTATTATTGTTGAGTTGTTTATTTATTTCTGATATGTAGATATATATTGTTGACCAAATAAAAAAAAATAATGTTTCCAAATATATGATTCCTCTCACTGCTGTTTCCCCATTTGTCCAATAGCCAAAGATAGGAAAAGTTAAGTCTTAAAATCCATTAAGGCCCTTTTATGAGTACATTTTACATGCTTCCTTACAGGGCGAATAGGGCCTATAGAGTGGATAATATCATGAGCAAATTACACTTTGTTCAAGTAGCCTAATATAGTTAATTAGCTTTTTTAAGTGATCTTGCAAACATTGTAACTAAAAGTCTCAAGTTTATTTGTAAGTGCATCCATTTATACTTCAAACAGATATGAGCAAACACATTTATTTTATTACTTGTTTTTTATTGTTTTAATTGAAGCATTATGTTTGTTACATTACGTGACAGACATCATATTATACTTAATGAAGACCAAAATCTCTGACTTGAATGTTTTATTATCTTATTCACAAAAACATAAAAAAGATTTTAAAAAAAAAGAACAGTAAACCATTTTAGAGGTAAACAAGACTTAAGATATTGATGTCCTGAAGTGTGAAAACATATTTCCATTTGGCCCCTCCCCTCTCTCATCTCTCCTCCCCTCTCTCCTCCCTCCTGCTGATCTGTTTACTTTGTTTCCAAGGTGATCAGGACCCAGGATAAGGACTTGGAGGGGTCATGGGCCATTCCCAGGCATCCTCCCATCCAAGTACTAACCAGGCCCGACCCTGCTTAGCTTCCGAGATCAGACGAGATCGGGCGTGGTGGTATGGCCGTAAGCGAAAACTGCTGCCAAAATTGGGCTATTTAAAAGGTTAAACCATTAGTGAAGAAAACAAAAAAGCTCACAGCACCTGATATTCCCAGGCGGTCTCCCATCCAAGTACTAACCAGGCCCGACCCTGCTTAGCTTCCGAGATTGGACGAGATCGGGCGTGACTTTTTTTTTTATTTTATTTTTTTTTATTAAGAAATTTCAATCAATAAAATACAATAAAAATAAATACAATAAAAAATACATATTTTCTTCTACATACATCTATACATCACATATCTTCCATTTACATACACATTTTTTAAAAAACTCCTTCACTTCCGGGCAGCTTCCACATTAAATCTTTTAAAACACAACAAACTTTTGGGGTAAAAACATCATAAAAAGCATGCACAATATTTTCACCTTTAAAATACAAATACAGTCTTTCCATATATAATTCAGTTTTCCTTTCAAACACAGTCCAAACATCCAACACAATTTTTTCCTTTTTAGCCACAGTTCTTCTCTCCCATATTGCACTTTTCATTAACATTACACACAGATTTATAAAACTTTTGTTCCCTTTCGTTGTCACTCCGAGTTACGTCGGATGACGACGAATGGGGTTTCGCTTATAAAGCCTATCAACTTCGAGTATTACAAAAGAGCCAATGGCAAAGAAATGCCATGGGTCTGCGGAATTTGCATAGCGTATCACCGCCCTACCTCGTGGGTATAAAAGGAGGACGCCGGCAACATGCAGGTATGTTTTTTGCTTCGGAGCCAAGTTTTATTCTTCGTTCCACAAGCCATCTCTGAACTGTCAGCTTTACAGATGAGCGAGATTCTCTGGACAGGGATGACTGTCACTTTTCAGGAGATGGTAGCAGGACCACTCCTTCCCCCGGTGGAGGGCCGGGGGAGAATCTTTTGTTCTCCACTCCCCGCTGCTCACCCCCTGGTGGGCAGCACCCTAATGTGGTTAAAGAGAGAAGTGACATGTTCATCCCTGAGCACACAGAGTTCTCGGACGACACGGTGCGCCGCCCCCGAGCCGTGCACCCCTCGTCCGCCTCTGTTCTAGAGCCGGATGACAGCACGCGCCGTCCCCGGACCGTGCAGCTCTCGTCCCCCTCTGTCGCCAGCCCACTGGCAGAGCAGACCCCCGTGGAACGTTCGTCCTTCCCTGGTCTCCTCTGTCAGGACGCGTTCAATGACTATGCCCCGACACCGGGCCGCTATGCCGTCCACGTCCGGGACAGTCATTCCGCCTCGCTGCCCCACCGACGGGAAGTCTGTGGTTCGCATGACCCCGCTGGTACAGTTCTTGGGAGCCTGGCTAGAGCTTCCCAACCTGTCCCGCTGGGTCGCACGAACGATCAGGCTCGGCTACGCGATTCAGTTTGCGCGGTCTCCTCCCCGTTTCAGGGGAGTCCGCTCCACTTTGTTCGGTGGCAATGCCCCTATCATGAGAGCGGAGGTTGCCACCCTGCTGGCGAAGGGTGCGATCGAGACTGTCCCTCCAGCCGAAATGAGGTCCGGCTTCTACAGCCCGTACTTCATTGTCCCGAAGAAAACCGGTGGGTTAAGGCCAATCCTGGACCTGCGCGTGCTGAACCGCTCCCTTCACAGGCTGCCGTTCAAGATGCTCACTGCCAAGCGCATTTTTGAATGTGTACGGCCCCAGGATTGGTTTGCAGCGATCGACCTGAAGGACGCCTACATTCATCTCTCCATTCTCCCTCCTCACAGACCGTTCCTTCGGTTTGCTTTCGAGGGGCAGGCATATCAGTACGCGGTTCTCCTGTTCGGGCTAGCCCTGTCTCCTCGCGTCATCACGAAGATCGTTGAGGCAGCCCTTGTTCTCCTCTGGGAACACGGGGTTCGCATCCTGAACTATCTCGGCGACTGGCTGATCCTAGCCCACTCTCGAGATCAGGTTTGCGAACACAGGTATCTAGTGCTCCGGCACCTAGCCCGTCTGGGCCTTCGGGTCAACTGTGAGAAGAGCAAACTCTGCCCCGTGCAGAGGATCTCTTTTCTCGGTATGGAAATCGACTCGGTTGCCATGTCCGCGCAGCTTACGAGCAAGCGTGTGCAGTCACTGCTGACTTGTCTGAGACAGTTCGAGGGCAAGAGTGCGGTTCCACTGAAACTTTTTCAGAGGCTCCTGGGGCATATGGCATCTGCAACCGCGGTAACGCCGCTCGGATTGCTCCATATGAGACCGCTTCAGCTTTGGCTTCGCGACCGAGTCCCGAGGTGGGCATGGCAACACGGCACTTTCCGAGTACCAGTTACTCCGACCTGCCGTCAGACCTTCACCCCGTGGTCGAACCTCAGTTTTCTACGGGCCGGAGTGCCTCTGGAACGAGCTTCGCGGCATGTTGTTGTAATGACAGATGCCTCCTCCACAGGCTGGGGCGCCATGTGCAATGGACGTGCTGCCGCGGGCTCCTGGATAGGACCCCAGTGCCTATGGCACATCAATTGCCTTTCCGCACTAACTCAAAACGTGCGTACATGTAAACCACCTCCTGACCTGGCGTAGGATTTGAGCGTGCCGTACGCCAACGTCCATATTGATAAATATCAAAGTCACCGTGGTTTTGGGTGTACGCTGGAAATTTGGTGTATGCACTTTTGATAAATGAGGGCCAGTGAGAGGTGCAGGAGCAGTGAGAGATGCAGGTGCAGTGAGAGGTGCAGGAGCAGTGAGAGATGCAGTGAGAGGTGCAGGAGCAGTGAGAGATGCAGGAGCAGTGAGAGATGCAGTGAGAGATGCAGGTGCAGTGAGAGGAGCAGGGCCAGGGAGAAGAGCAGGCCTAAATCATTTCAGTATACTCACCTTCGTGCCAGGATCAGTCGGAACTCCATTCCATCCAGGTGGGATGCTGTTTTTAACTTAGACATTTTCAGCGGTTGAATCCCCGTAATGATTAGGCGATTTCATCACATGTGGTGAAGTCCCACCTGCAACTTATTTGACGGGGTCCAAATAGGCTGTCCGTGGTCAATGCATTAACAGGTCATATTTCATAATTACAGTGGTTTTATGAGGTGAAACCTACTGTACACCACACAGGGGACACAATACAACACACTGATGTACATTAAAGCTAATAATTATACATAATTAGCCTAAAAATGGACTGTCCACGGACAGCATTTAGGGCACCCGTCAAATAGGTTACAGATGGGATGCTGTTTTTGACTGTAACGCACTTAACGGGGTACTACGGACCCCAGTCTTTGTGGACCGTCTGAGGGGACCCTGAGGGGCCACAGATTTCAAATCGGAGCCATTCGGAGCTATTGGGACCGTTGCGTGGGGATGTCCACCAAGCGCCTATGAAAATGAATGGGATAAGTTGCACGTGACAGTGGCTCCCGTGCGGCCCCCGGGGGTCCGAGGGGCCCCAAACTCTACAAAAAGTTGCGTCACGTGGCCCTCTGCGACAGACAGAGGGCCGAGGCATGCCAAGTTTATTTTTAGCTATTTTTTATGCACCTCTCTGTCTCCCATTGATCTCTATGGGAGCATGTGTCTGCAAGGGTTAATTCAGCAGTTAGGATTAGATGGCCTAGTAGGCTCAGGAAGCATCTAGAGCCACGATACTCTGGGGCCCGATTCGGGGGCCCGTGGCGGTCGTCCGTGACCAATCTCGAGGTCCTGCGAACTTTTGACCCCTTAGGGCGACTGTTTATTTGACGTCCCACGTGCAACTTATTCCATGGGGCTGTTGGTGGCCAATTAGCGCAAAAAAAGGTCAGAGGGACGCGGAACTCTAGAACCCGTCCCCGGGGCCCGTGACGAGACCCGCGTGTCGGTTTCGGGCCGATCAGGCATTTCCTTCAAAGCGTTTGGCTGAAACACAAACCGATCTAGAACCACCAAACCCGTGATCTAGAACCGGGGGCCCCGGTTGACGCATACGTCAGTTTCGGGCCGATCGGACCTTTCTGTCCACCCTTCACCGAGGACATGGTCCAATTAGTGGCAGCCCTCTTGCACACACAGAAAGACATATGCTCAGTAGGACCAAAAGTGAGGAGATTTTTGCACAAAAAAATTATACACTTGGAACCGATCTTGAACCCTGCGATCCGGGATCTAGAACCAGGGGCCCCTCGACTACCAGGGCGGCGAATTTGGAGGCGGTGCGACCTTTCGACCCCTGTATTTCCGCCCTCCCACGTGCAACTTATTCAGTTTTAACTTCACAGGCGCTTCCAGGTCAAGGGGGGCTTTTTTCGGCCAAACGAGCAGTTTTGGGCACGGAACTCTAGAACCCGTCCCCGGGGCCCGTGAAGGGACGCATATGTCAGTTTCGGGCCGATCGGGCGTTTCCTTCGAACCGTTTTGCTGAAACACATACTTAGAACCGATCTAGAACCACCAAACCCGTGATCTAGAACCGGGGGCCCCCGGACTACCGCCGTGCCGAATTTGGGGCCGCTGCGACCTTTCGACCCCTTTTGGCCCCTGTTTATTTGACGTCCCACGTGCAACTTATTCCATGGGGCTGTTGGTGGCCAATTAGCGCGAAAAAAGGTCAGAGGGACGCGGAACTCTAGAACCCGTCCCAGGGGCCCGTGACGGGACGCATACGTCAGTTTCGGGCCGATCGGGGGTTTCCTTCGAACCGTTTTGCTGAAACACATATTTGGAACCGATCTAGAACCACCAAATGGGAGGGAGCCATCTTCTAAAAGCACATGTGCCTCATCAATAGGTTTCTGTAGTGTAGTGGTCATCACATTCGCCTAACACGCGAAACCGAGCAGAAACAGTGGTTGGATTCTGACAGAAAATTTTAACTGTTTGCCACGCTAGGTGGGTGCAGCGATCATTTCCTTTATATGCTTTTTAATAAGCGTGCACCTAAAGATTTATGTCTGCAACCTGAAGACGTGTTTCAGTAGTGTAGTGGTTATCACGTTCGCCTCACACGCGAAAGGTCCCCAGTTTGAAACTGGGTGGAAACTGTGGGTGGTTTTTGCAAAAATTTCGTATGCGATTTTCTGTTGAGCAGGTCAGTACACTTGCAGGGATGTTTGTGGTTTAATCTCTTTAGAAAAGGACAAAAATAAAACAAATGACCATTGAGGTTCCTGTACAGTAATATAAAATGTTCGGTCTGCCAACAAAATTAGCAGCTTTTTGCCATGTTAAAAACACTGGGCAGTCTATAGTTTCAGTCGCTTTTGAACAAGCGTACCCTAAAAGCGGTGGGACTGACGTCCATATCAAGTTTCCGTAGTGTAGTGGTTATCACGTTTGCTTTACACGCGAAAGGTCCTCAGTTCAAAACTGGGCGGAAACAAGTGGTGGCATTTTAAATTTAATGCTCCAATTCGCTACAAAACCCTTGCTTTTGAGACAGGTGAAGGCCATCGTACCAAGGATCTGTAGGCAGACTGCCATGCCTGTGGGTGGTTTTTGCAAAAATTTCATATGCGATTTTCTGTTGAGCAGGTCAGTACAAAATAAAACAAATGACCGTTGAGGTTTCCTGTACAGTAATAAAAAATGTTTGGTCTGCCAACAAAATTAGCAGCTTTTTGCCATGTTTAAAACACTGGGCAGTCTATAGTTTCAGTCGCTTTTGAACAAGCGTACCCTAGAAGAGGTGAGACGGACGTCCAAATCAAGTTTCCGTAGTGTAGTGGTTATCACGTTGGCTTTACACGCGACAGGTTCTCAGTTCAAAACTGGGCGGAAACAAGTGGATGCATTTTAAATATAAATGCTGCAATTCGCTACAAAACCCTTACTTTTAAGACAGGTGAAGGCCATCGTACCCAGGAACTGTAGGCAGATTGCCATGCCGAATAACCTCTGTTCTGTTGTTTGTGGAATTTACAGACTGTCACACTGCTTGCAGAGCAGATTATGGGAGGGAGGGATCTTCTAAAAAGCACACTCTCCATCAGTAGGTTTCTGTAGTGTAGTGGTCATCACATTCGCCCAACACGCGAAAGGTCCTCGGTTCGAAACCGAGCAGAAACAGTGGTTGGATTCTGACAGAAAATTTAAACTGTTTGCCACGCTAGGTGGGTGCAGCGATCATTTCCTTTATATGCTTTTTAATAAGCGTGCACCTAAAGATTTATGTCTGAACCTGAAGACGTGTTTCTGTAGTGTAGTGGTTATGACGTTCGCCTCACACGCGAAAGGTCCCCAGTTCGAAACTGTGCGGAAACTGTGGGTGAAATTTGCAAAAAGTTCGTATGCGATTTTCTGTTGAGCAGGTCAGTACACTTGCAGGGATGTTTGTGGTTTAATCTCTTTAGAAAAGGAAAAAATATAAACAAATGACCATTGAGGTTTCCTGTACAGTAATATAAAAGGTTTTGAGGTTTCCTGTACAGTAATATAAGGGGCCAGTTGTTCAAAACATTTAATCTGGATCAAATTGATCCGGATTTGGAAATCCCATTTTTTCTTATTCAGGATCAGGTAATCCGTCTAACTTTTATGCCGGTTTTTCAAAGCAACATTGGACTGGATCACCCTGATCCAGATACACAGTTTACAAGATTACCAAATCCGGATTACCAGTGCTCTTAATGGGACAACATATCCTTTAGCTATGTAAAGAACAGGTAGAAGAGCCAACATGGAGTCACTGTAAATGCTTCTTATTTTGAGACAAAACACAAAAATAACAAAAACATCCACTTCCATTCATAAATTTATTTTATGACCCCTCATCTGAGCCACAACAAATAAAAAACAAATATACATTGTGGATATTTTGAAAACGTCTTAAAACATTTTTCTGAATGAGGGACTGACTGGACGTATAGTATGCAATTGTTAGAAATTATTTTTGACAGGCTCATCTCTAATGATTGTTTCTTTGAAATTAATATACGGTGATGAATGACAGAAAAATGGAATTATATTATTTTTGTTTGTTATTGAAATTATTTCATGGGGACAAGATCATTTTTATTTTTACTTTACTTTACTGAATGGCTTTATTGGTAGCCTATGTCTACTTTATCTACTTTATCACTGTTACAACGGTTACACAAGTCAAGTGCAAAATATAAATAAAAGTATATATACACTAAATGATACAAAAGTATTATTTGACCAATTTAAAAGTTTTACTACATTTTCTTCTTGGAATCCAACTTGAAATCCTACCCCCAGTTGGGATCAGGATAATACTGTTTTTTTGGATCAAAGTTATCCAAATCATACTGACAAGTTTTGAACAACACAAACTGAAGGTTTGATCCAGATTAAAATTAGGATTGGATTCCATGATCTAATCTGATTTCAGACTCATTCTTTCCCTTTTGAACAACCCATGTTCAAGATTTGATCCAGTCCGATAACCAAAATCCGATCAGTTTACCTTTGAACAACTGGCCCAAGATGTTCAGTCTGCCGCTAGCAGCTTTTTGCCATGTTAAAAACACTGGGCAGTCTATAGTTTCAGGCGCTTTTGAACAAGCGTAGCCTAGAAGCGGTGGGACTGACTTGCACATCAAGTTTCCATGTTAAAAACACTGGGCAGTCTATAGTTTCAGGCGCTTTTGAACAAGCGTAGCCTAGAAGCGGTGGGACTGACTTGCACATCAAGTTTCCATAGTGTAGTGGTTATCACGTTTGCTTTACACGCGAAAGGTCCTCAGTTCAAAACTGGGCGGAAACAAGTGGATGCATTTTAAATATAAATGCTGCAATTCGCTACAAAACAGTTACTTTTGAGACAGGTGAAGGCCATCGTACCAAGGAGCTGTAGGCAGACTGCCATGCCGAATGACCTCTGTTCTGTTGTTTGTGGAATTCACAGACTGTCACACTGCTTGCAGAGCAGATTATGGGAAGGAGGCATCTTCTAAAAAGCACATCCGTCTCAGCAATAGGTTTCTGTAGTGTAGTGGGCATCATATTCGCCTAACAGGCGAAAGGTCCTCGGGTCGAAACCGAGCAGAAACAGTGGTTGGATTCTGACAGAAAATTTAAACTCTTTGCCACGCTAGGTGGGTGCAGCGCTCATTTCCTTTATATGCTTTTTAATAAGCTTGCACCTAAAGATTTATGTCTGCAACCTGAAGACGTGTTTGTAGTGTAGTGGTTATCACATTCGCCTCACACGCGAAAAGTCCCCAGTTCGAAACTGTGGGTGGTTTTTGCAAAAATTTTGTATGCAATTTTCTGTTGAGCAGGTCAGTACACTTGCAGGGATGTTTGTGGTTTAATCTCTTAGAAAAGGACAAAAATAAAACAAATGACCATTAGGGTTTCCTGTACAGTAATATAAAATGTTCAGTCTGCCAACAAAATTAGCAGCATTTTGCCATGTTAAAAACACTGGGCAGTCTATAGTTTCACTCGCTTTTGAACAAGCGTACCCTAGAAGCGGTGGGACTGACTTACAAATCAAGTTTCCGTAGTGTAGTGGTTGTCAGGTTTGCTTTACACGCGAAAGGTTCTCAGTTCAAAACTGGGCGGAAACAAGTGGATGCATTTTAAATATAAATGCTGCAATTCACTACAAAACCCTTACTTTTGAGACAGGTGAAGGCCATCGTACCAAGGAGCTGTAGGCAGACTGCCATGCCGAATGAACTCGGTTCTGTTGTTTGTGGAATTCACAGACTGTCACACTGCTTGCAGAGCAGATTATGGGAAGGAGCCATCTTCTAAAAAGCACATTTGCCTCATCAATAGGTTTCTGTAGTGTAGTGTTCATCACGTTCGCCTAACACGTGAAAGGTCCTCGGTTCGAAACCAAGCAGAAACAGTGGTTGGATTCTGACAGAAAATTTAAACTGTTTGCCACGCTAGGTAGTAGCAGCTCTCATTTCCTTTATATGCTTTTTAATAAGCGTGTACCTAAAGATTTATGTCTGCAACCTGAAGACGTGTTTGTAGTGTAGTGGTTATCACGTTCGCCTCACACGCGAAAAGTCCCCAGTTCGAAACTGGGCGGAAACTGTGGGTGGTTTTTGCCAAAATTTAATATGCGATTTTCTGTTGAGCAGGTCAGTACACTTGCAGGGATGTTTGTGGTTTAATCTCTTAGAAAAGGACAAAAATAAAACAAATGACCATTGACGTTTCCTGTACAGTAATATAAGATGTTCAGTCTGCCAACAAAATTAGCAGCTTTTTGCCATGTTAAAAACACTGGGCAGTCTATAGTTTCAGTCGCTTTTGAACAAGCGTACCCTAGAAGCGGTGGGGCTGACTTGCAAATCAAGTTTCCATAGTGTAGAGGTTATCACGTTTGCTTTTTACACGCGAAAGGTCCTCAGTTCAAAACTGGGTGGAAACAAGTGGATGCATTTTAAATATAAATGCTGCAATTCGCAACAAAACCCTTACTTTTGAGACAGGTGAAGGCCATCGTACCAAGGAGCTGTAGGCAGACTGCCATGCCGAATGACCTCTGTTCTGTTGTTTGTGGAATTCACAGACTGTCACACTGCTTGCAGAGCAGATTATGGGAAGGAGGCATCTTCTAAAAAGCACATGTGCCTCATCAATAGGTGACTGTAGTGTAGTGGTCATCACGTTCGCCTAACACGTGAAAGGTCCTCGGTTCGAAACCGAGCAGAAACAGTGGTTGGATTCTGACAGAAAATTTAAACTGTTTGCCACGCTAGGTACTAGCAGCGCTCACTTCCTTTATATGCTTTTTAATAATTGTGCGCCTAAAGATTTATGTCTGCAACCTGAAGACGTGTTTGTAGTGTAGTGGTTATCACGTTCGCCTCACACGCGAAAAGTCCCCAGTTCGAAACTGGGCGGAAACTGCGGGTGGTTTTTGCAAAAATTTCGTATGCGATTTTCTGTTGAGCAGGTCAGTGCACTTGCAGGGATGTTTGTGGTTTAATCTCTTTAGAAAAGGATAAAAATAAAACAAATGACCATTGAGGTTTCCTGTACAGTAATATAAAGTGTTCTATTAATTATGCATAATTAGCCTAAATATGGACTGTCCATGAACAGCCTATTTGGACCCCATCAAATAAGTTGCAGGTGGGACTTCACCACATGTGATGAAATCGCCTAATCATTACGGGGATTCACCCGCTTAAAATGTCTAAGTTAAAAACAGCATCCCACCTGTAGCTTATTCGACAGGGTCCAAATAGGCTGTTCATGGACAGTCCATATTTAGGCTAATTATGCATAATTAATAGCTTTAATGTACATCAGTGTGCTGTAGTGTGTCCCCAGTGTGGTTTACAGTAGGTTTGACCACATAAAACCATTGTAATTATGAGATATGACCTATTAATGCATTGACCACGGACAGCCTATTTGGACCCCGTCAAATAAGTTACAGGTGGGCCCTTACTTTGCCCACCTGTAACTTATTTTACAGGGTCCAAATAGGCTGTCTGTGGACAGTCCATTTTTAGGCTACAGTGGGCCCTTAATTTGCCCACCTGTAACTTATTTGACAGGGTCCAAATAGGCTGTTCGTGGACAGTCCATTTTTAGGCTAATTATGCATAATTGATAGCTTTGATGTACATCAGTGTGTTGTATTGTGGCCCCTGTCTAGTGTACATTAGTTTTTACCTAATAAAACCATTGTAATTATGAAATATGACCTATTAATGCATTGACCACGGACAGCCTATTTGGACCCCGTCAAATAAGTTACAGGTGGGCCCTTACTTTACCCACCTGTAACTTATTCGACAGGGTCCAAATAGGCTGTTCATGGACAGTCCATATTTAGGCTAATTATGCATAATTAATAGCTTTAATGTACATCAGTCTGTTGTATTGTATCCCCTGTGTGGTGTACAGTAGGTTCCACCTCATAAAACCACTGTAATTATGAAATATGACCTGTTAATGCATTGACCACGGACAGCCTATTTGGACCCCGTCAAATAAGTTACAGGTGGGCCCTTACTTTGCCCACCTGTAACTTATTTGACAGAGTCCCTGTAAGCTGTCCATGGACATGCCATTTTAAGTCTAATAATGCATAGTTCTTCTGATGGGACACATAGGCCATTCGTGGCCACACAGGCGGTCAGTGGGATGAATAGGCCGTTCGTGGTCACATAGGTGCACAGTGGGATGAATAGGCTGTTCGTGGTCACACAGGCGGTTAGGGGGATGAATAGGCTGTCCGTGGTCACGGGGCGGGGCCACGGGCCGTCACTTAGATTGGCCGTGGAAAGACGGGCCGTTCGTGGTCAAACAGGCTGTCAGTGGGACGAATAGGCTGTCCGTGGTAACTGGGCGGGGCCACGGGCCGTCACTTAGATTGGCCGTGGACGGGCGGGCCGTTCGTGGTCAAGCAGGCTGTCAGTGGAACAAACAGGCTGTCCGTGGTCACTGGGCGGGGCCACGGGCCGTCACTTAGATTGGCCGTGGACAGACGGGCCGTTCGTGGTCAAACAGGCTGTCAGTGGGACGAATAGGCTGTCCGTGGTCACTGGGCGGGGCCACGGGCCGACACTTAGATTGGCCGTGGACGGACGGGCCGTTCGTGGATACATAGGCTGTCGGTGGGACGAATAGGCTGTCCGTGGTCACTGGGCGGTCGGTGGGATGAATAGGCCTTTCGTGGTCACATAGGTGGTCGGTGGGATGAATAGGCTGTTCGTGGTCACACAGGCGGTTAGGGGGACGAATAGGCTGTTCGTGTCAGTGGGCGGGGCCAGGGGCCGTCACTTAGGTTGGACGTGGGCGAAAAGGCCGTTCGTGGTCACACAGGCGGTTAGGGGGACGAATAGGCTGTTCGTGTCAGTGGGCGGGGCCGTCACTTAGGTTGGCCGTGGGCGAAAAGGCCGTTCGTGGTCACACAGGCGGTCGGTGGGACGAATAGGCTGTTCGTGTCAGTGGGCGTGGCCAGGGGGCTGTTCGCAGGTCAAAGGTGGGACTGACGGGCGCTCCGTGGTCAGTAGGTGCGGTCAGGGAATTTCGCGAAAGGGCGGTCAGGGGGATGCGCGTGCGCTCCGTGGACGCCCGCCCGCAACCTTTTCGGCGCGCGTCGAATCGACTGAGGGCGGTCGGCGAGTCGCCCCCCTGTGCCCGACGCCCGTATCGCGAGCGAGGGGGCCGGATTTCGCCGGGCTCCCGACTTCCGTAGTGTAGTGGTTATCACGTTTGCTTTACACGCGACAGGTCCTCAGTTCAAAACTGGGCGGAAACAAGTGGAGGCATTTTAAATTTAATGCTCCAATTCGCTACAAAACCCTTGCTTTTGAGACAGGTGAAGGCCATCGTACCAAGGAGCTGTAGGCAGACTGCCATGCCGAATGACCTCTGTTCTGTTGTTTGTGGAATTCACAGACTGTCACACTGCTTGCAGAGCAGATTATGGGAAGGAGCCATCTTCTAAAAAGCACATGCTCTATCAATAGGTTTCTGTAGTGTAGTGGTCATCACGTTCGCCTAACACGCGAAGGTCAGTCGCATGTAGGTGTAGAGCGTTGCTAGCCAATAAGAACGCAGGAAATTCCAGGGAGGCGGGCCTGAAAAAATACATGAAATTACAGGTTCGAGTCCCGTCTCGACCACAAACACCATAAAGTGTATCTAGATTAAAAAATGATTAGAAACTCATGTTAAGTACGATTTATATATAATAAACTAACTTTGTGCACAAAATAGAATGAAACGTGTAAGATTTGTTATTGTGTAGGATGTACAAAATGTACAATTACCTTAATAAACATTTACATTATAATAGGGTATAGTTTTCTTTAATATAGAAAATATTTGAATGTGAATAATTGTAAAGAACATTTCGATAATGTTTTAGACCTTTACATTTTACATTGAGATATTTACATTATATTTGTTTAACTATGTACAGAAATCCAATATATATATGAAATATAACCAGTAAACACCAAATAGTAAGTTTCTCGTTTTATTTATAGTACAAAAATATACATATTATTATGTAAAACTAAAAAAAGTAATGTATTAAATACTTATAGAGTAAACAACAATAACATTAATAATAATAATAAAATATAAAGCTGTGGAGAACATAGGAAAAAAACAAGATTTTTTAAATCAAATAATTATGTAGTGTTTAATGATAACAGTTATTAACATTTAGTGTTTACACATCTGAGCAAGATAACATAATGCAAGTCAATAAAATTTACTTTAAAAACACTAAAGTACTATGCAAACAAGGACAAAACTGTTTGATTTTAATGAACAATGGAAATAAATTATATTGATAGATTATAGATTAAACAACAGCAATAATAATATCTAAAGTTGAGGAGAACAGGAAAAAACAAGAAAAAAAGTATTTTAAATTAAACAATTATGTACAGAGTATAATAGTACCAGTGCTTAACATTTAGTGTTTTTCAAATCTGAGCAAGATAAAATAATGCAAGTCAATATATGAACTTAAAAAAACGCTAAAATACAATCCAATACAATAAAATACAATACTTTTGTTATTTTAATGAACAAATGGAAATAAATTAAATATAAAAAAAAAATAAAAAAAAAAAAAAAAAATATATATATATATATATATATATATATATATATATATATATATATATATATATATATACATTAATAGTGCTATAATATGTATATACATATATGCATAACATTGTGCAAGGAATGTCTTTGTGCTATAAACAGTATTTGAGGTCTGGGCATGTCATTTGTCAGTGAAGTCATTTTTTCTTTTCCTCAATCCACCTCTGCTTCTCAGCCTCATAGAATGGAGACTGCTGAAAGTCTTTCCATGAAATTTCTGCACTCATTCCCTGAGCCTGATAAAGGGAAACTTGTTGTTGAAACTCAACAACATTTTGACATATTGTTTGATGTCATATTGATGTTACATTGATGTCAAGGTGCCCGCTGGGAACGTTAGAGGGAAAATATCTAGTGGAAAATGAGTATGTTACGTTATGTCATTACATGAAAGACACTTAGGAGATTACCTATCAACAATTAATTTTGTAGTTCTTTTCACACGCTTCGTACGGGTTCTTTGTTTGATTTTTGCGACTGAGCGCTTCTTACTGATGCGTATGGTTTTCTTTATGCCATGACCACGCCCTCTTCTCATACGGGTCCCTGGTGGTTTTAGCCGTCTACGCCCCATGACCATAAGTCCATGCCAGCTCTGACCGTCATCATTGTTATACGAATTTGTTAGAGCTGTAGTTACGAAATCACTTACTATGTTTTTTGCAGCGGCTTTTAGATGTGGTTTTGCTATACTGAACCCCCTTCTAAGAAATGGGATTGCCATTCGATACAAGCCCCTAAACAATCCGCCGATTCCTGATGCAAAACCGGAACCGTACATGACACCACCCCCTGCGTAACCGGGCAAGCCGTTTCCGGTTTGAGATTTGTAGTACGCAACATAACGATCGGGGTCCGACTGGTACGGAGCGAGATAAACCATTTAAAAAAGGTGTTGTTTCACGGGTCTAAAAGTGAAGTTTAGATACAACCTTCCCGTAGGTGAATAGTATCTCTCTGTTCAAGTCGTCTTTAACCTCAATAGTTATCTCGTTAATACTGGTTTTATTAAGACGCACGTAGTGTGACTTGTCGTACCTGACACAGGCAGCCTTGTTTGTTTCCCCTTCGATAAGTACTGTACCTAGTAAAGGTACATACAAATCTCCAACTGATCGGTAGTCTATTGTATCTGTGTACACATATAGGGTATAAAAACCACCTCTTATATCAGCCTGGAACGGTGCGTATGTGACTGATGTGACGTGTGTGTCTTGATGCTCATCCGAACTGTTTGCAACTTCCATAGGAACACCGGGTTTTAATCCCAGTATAACAGATACCTTACCATAAAATGTCAACGAAGCCCTCTGGCCTGCTTTCAGAAATATCTTATTCTTTATATGATCGTAGCCGAGCTGCACCCGCGGGGGGAGATATGCATTTATTTCTCTGAGTAGTATGGGTATATCCACAAAATAACCACACTTTAAAGCGCTCCGGCTCGTAGATATTTTTAGGGCTTTCCGAAAAGTTTGGATATTAAGGTCACCCCTTACACTGTGCAGTTTGACGTTATTCTGTAATAGGCTTTGATCACAATCGATAATAAATACAGCGTCGTCCTCATTGAAGGTGTACCAGGTCAATGGATATTCAAACTCGACCAGTGCCACTTCCCACAGGCCTTTTAAATGTATACTTCTAGCACAACCTAGTTCTGTAATTAGATATACGATTCTCAGGATAGACATTAGTCGAAGCATTGCAGGGGAATGTAACGTGGAACCCCTCCTCAGACATGATTTACATAAATGACACCTGTTACGAATTCACTATAACTTTAAGGTGGTTTGCAGATCCATCACCTGTTTTTTAGGAATCCAGCTGTTGAATTTAGAAGGCCACCTCCACCACTTGACTAACACACACATGACTTTCCCACAGCGTTGTTTATCCAGTATTTTTTCAACCTTGAAAGATGCATCATTACTCACGATAATCTTCTGTAGTTCTTGTTCATAAAAACAACCAGCGATAATTTCACCGTCATAGTCTTGTAATCGGTATACGGGAGGGATACGTGGAATGCATGCGGTTATTGTGAAATATTCTTCAGTATAATTTTGCTCGTACCCTTTGGCAAAAATATTCCGGACTTTAGAGATTCTCACGACATCTCCAATTGAGAATTTAAATTCGGGTGTCTCCTTACGTATTTGTAAAATACGAAAATGTTTATTGAAAAACTCTGTGCCCTTATCTGTTTGTAGCTTTGTTGGTATACGCCCCTCCCGCAGAGTAGACAAAAAAGCTTTCATCACTTCCGGCCCCGTCTTATTTTTAAGTACACACGTCCATGCGAATTTACTGAAAATATCAATAACTGTAATTATGTATTTAATATTATCATTCTGTTTCGAGTATATCGACATATCAACCAAATCAGCGTGAAACTGATGGTCTTTTCCATACACTACCACACGATTCCGTTTATATTTTATTGGTGCAGTACGATGGAGAGTGTATTCGTCTTGACTGGAGAGCCAGTCGTCACCTCTTTATCAGATAGTCTTACGTTGTATTCCTGCAATACCGCTTGTTTTAATCTGTCCTTACCACCAAAAGCACCAGAATTCGCTGGATCATAGTATATCTTCTTCATTAGCTCTGACATGTCGACGCTATGAGTTTTTCAGACAATACCTGAATCACTTGCATTGTTGTTCAGTTTTTATTTTTTTACAAACAATCAGCAAACAACAAAGTTTTTTTTGTTTTTTTTACAAACAATCAGCAAACAATAAAGTTTTTTTTATTTTTTTTATTTCAGGAATATCTATTATTTTATTTCAGAAAATAACGGATCACTTACAATGTTGTTCACTTTATTTTTTTTACATACATAGTCACACACAAAAGGGTATATCAACATAATCATTTTTTTTATTTTAGAATCGAGAAAAGTACAGGGTTACAAGGGTTTAATCATGTATCATCCAAACGTCAAAAGAAATTTCACACACATTTCAAAATTTTTCTCCAGGACGAATTCAGCTAAAATGTCAACAATTTGCAAACATCAGTTACATACGTACATAGACATAATATGTTTTCTATTTTAAGGGAATCAGCATTTTCAGGCATTAGATCGAGAATGTTTTTGATAGTCGTACATTTATGGATTACAGATATGTTCACCATATTACTCCAGTCGTCCGATGACTTCCGCACAGCATTCATTTGACACGTCAATTTCGTTAGACGTATATCATCCGCAGACTTTCCGGTGTTTGTAGCATGATTATCATCGATAATCTTGTACAGCAGGGTTGATAATCCACATTTAACACGCAGTTTAAAGAAATATTTGAGAATCCAGAATGTGCAGAGGTTCCACATTTTCACACGAGGACAGGTTCAGGGTCTTCAGCAGCAGCAAGCTTCCACTTCTCGACAGCCGAGTAAATAATTTCCTCACAACTTTCATCCACAAGTTTCTGTCTGATAGATCCCAGCTGCTCCACAATGTACATCTCATCCTTAAGCTCAAACAAGATTGTCTCGACAGCACCTTGGATTCTTTGCAGATGTGGTGTAGCACCATACAGACTCAGCGATTGAGCTAGGATAGTTTTTAGCTCCGGTCTGAGAACCTTCAGGCTGATCTCGTCAAAACATCCATAAAAATAATATCCAGGTGGTTCGAACAAACACGAGTGCCTCGTTTGGGATGGGTGGTCTACGATACAGCCGTCGCAGCTTTGTTTCATTCGTTTATAGATCAAATATTCCAATATGATTGTAACTACACTTTTAATAATCCGATGTCCAGCATCGCCGAGACACCCGTCTGGCTCATCAGCAGACGTGTCAGCGTTCACAGGGGATGCTGTACCTGCATTTGTAACGGGCCCATTAGCTCCATAGTTCGTGAAGAACGCCAAGTTGTGATATCCAAGATCTGTACAAAATTTATTCATCCAGTCGACGCTTCTTTCCGGTGCATTTGATAATCCTGATTGCGTGTATCCATCAACAGCTCCAAGAGGAGAGAATCCGGGGTGAATGGTTTCTTGAGACATAATGCAGAATGAGTTGAGTTGTCAAGGGAGGTCTTTTTAATGCTTGTAGAATGTGGGCGGTGCTATATGAACACCCCTCCTACTGGGCGTGTACCAATCCGGGTGAAAGAGTTTCACTTTAATATTATTGTAGCGCTCGTACGCATCACACCATTTGAAAAGTTTATCAATTTTGGCAAAAATGTCTTCCAGCACGGGCATATCCTTCCACTGAAACATGAATTTTAAATCGTAGTATTTAAGGTGGTTATCCTCCGAGATAGGCCATGCCCGTTTGGGTACATCTGACCCAAAATCAGTGCAAAGGATGTAAATGTAATCCTCGGGATGTTTGTTAACGTTGTCCGCCAGCAGCCTGTATTTTGTACCCATCGTTAGACCGTTCCACTCCGCTATAAAGAGGGGCTCGTCACACCCTTCTTTCATATCTTTCCAGACGCAGGTGAAAAATAAGATCCAGTCTCGTTCTGTGAAAAACAGATGCGGATCCTCTGTTGTATTCCTTGTAAATCTCTCATCGTTATCCACATTAATCAATCTGACTTCGCGGTTGTTCTCTTCAAAATTGTACTTGCACAAACGGCCGCCAGACAAATGAAAAACATATTCCACATCGTTCATGGAGAAATCTTGTTAAACAAGATTGCTTATTCCGCGGAGCTAAAGTCAAATCCTCCATAGCCTCATCAATGTTTCTCTCGGGGGTCTTGGGTTCTGTTGCCATAGCCATTGCTCCTGAATAGATCTAATAATCCACAATCACAACCGTATTTTGCGTTGAAATCGTGGCGTTTTTAAATAGACCGCCACGGAGGGAAATCCCTTAGAGTGATGTCATCGTAAGTGTCAGTCGTAGCTGACCAATGAGACGTGTGTGTGTGTGTGTGTGTGTGTGTGTGTGTGTGTGTGTGTGTGTGTGTGTGTGTGTGTGTGTGTGTGCGTGTGGGAACTCTGTGTTCTATTCCCCTCGATCCATGTGTGGAGATGTGTGTGTGTGGGAACTCTGTGTTTTATCTCCCACGCTCCAGGTGCGGAGGTGTGTCGTGGGAGGAGTCAGCGTGTGGTGCACCGTACCACTCCCGTTCAGCCATTTCTGGTCGGAGTGCGGAAATGATCACAAGTGTTTCACAGCGTTTCTCACAAAACCTTTTATAATGTCTTTGTTCTTCTTCTTTCAGCAAAACGGAGTTTTGTAAAAACGTAAGACTTTTTTAACTTTATACAACGTTTTTAATACCTTTAAACACTAGTTAATTGTAAAAGTACAACTTTTCTTCAAACGTATGTTAGAAAATAAAACTATTTGCATGATACTGATTATGGCTTTTATTATACATTTTCTTAAAAAAGATTAAAATATTGTCTTTAATGTTTTTTAATCATTTTGAACATTTTTTACATTGAGCCCTAGTGATCGTGGGTGATTTTCCACACTTAATCTGTTCAGACCAATATGGGGAGGAAGGGGAGGAGTTAGCGTGGGGAGAAATTCCATGCACAGATGTACAAGCCGGAAGTGGGAGGGAGGGAGGGAGGGGAGGGCTGAGTATCTCGGGGGATTCCCACGGTAACGTGACCAATCCGGAAGGAGCGTGGGAAATTCCCACGGTGTCATAGAAGGGGAGGGGCAGGGCTTTATGGGGGGCAATAAAACTGTCAGTTTGACGAAAGCCGCCCTTATACCTCTCTCTTCCACAGTTCAAAACTGGGTGAAAACAAGCGGAGGCATTTTAAATATAAATGCTGCAATTCGCTACAAAACCCTTGCTTTTGAGACAGGTGAAGGCCATCGTACCAAGGAGCTGTAGGCAGACTGCCATGCCGAATGACCTCTGTTCGGTTGTTTGTGGAATTTACAGACTGTCACACTGCTTGCAGGGCAGATTATGGGAAGGAGCCATCTTCTAAAAAGAACATGCACCTCGTCAATAGGTGTCTGTAGTGTAGTGGTCATCACGTTCGCCTAACACGCGAAAGGTCCTCGGTTCGAAACCGAGCAGAAGCAGCGGTTGGATTCTCACAGAAAATTTAAACTGTGCACCTAAAGATTTATGTCTGCAACCTGAAGATGTGTTTCCGTAGTGTAGTGGTTATCACGTATGCCTCACATGCGAAAGGTCCCCAGTTCGAAACTGGGCGGAAACTGTGGGTGGTTTTTGCAAAAATTTCGTATGCGATTTTCTGTTGAGCAGGTCAGTACACTTGCAGGGATGTTTGTGGTTTAATCTCTTTAGAAAAGGACAAAAATAAAACAAATGACCATTGAGGTTTCCTTTACAGTAATAAAAAATGTTTGGTCTGCCAACAAAATTAGCAGCTTTTTGCCATGTTAAAAACACTGGGCAGTCTATAGTTTCAGTCGCTTTTGAACAAGCGTACCCTAGAAGAGGTGGGACTGACGTCCAAATTAAGTTTCCGTAGTGTAGTGGTTATTACGTTTAGTTGTACACCATGCGGCCAGTCGTATGTAGGTGTAGAGCGTTGCTAGCCAATAAGAACGCAGGAAATTCCAGGGAGGCGGGCCTGAAAAAATACACGAAATCACAGGTTCGAGTCTCGTCTCGACCACAAATACCATAAAGTGTATCTATACTAAAAAATTATTAGAAACTCATGTTAAGTACGATTTACATATAATAAACTAACTTTGTGCACAAAATAGAATAAAACGTGTAAGATTAGTTATTGTGTAGAATGTACAAAATGTGCAATTACCTTAATAAACATTTACATTATAATAGGGTATAGTTTTCTTTAATATAGAAAATATTTGAATGTGAATAATTGTAAAGAACATTTTGATAATGTTTTAGACCTTTACATTTTACATTGAGATATTTACATTATATTTGTTTAACTATGTACAGAAATCCAATATATATATGAAATATAACCAGTAAACACCAAATAGTAAGTTTCTCGTTTTATTTATAGTACAAAAATATACATATTATTATGTAAAACTAAAAAAGGTAATGTATTGAATACTTATAGATTAAACAACAATAACATTAATAATAATAATAATAAAATATAAAGCTGTGGAGAACGTAGGAAAAAAACAAGATTTTTTAAATCAAATAATTATGAAGTGTTTAATGATAACAGTTATTAACATTTAGTGTTTACACATCTGAGCAAGATAAAATAATGCAAGTCAATAAAATTTACTTTAAATTTTTTTTTGATTTTGAATGAACAATGGAAATAAATTTAACAATTTAAAATGATAGATTATAGATTAAACAACAGCAATAATAATATCTAAAGTTGAGGAGAACAGGAAAAAACAAGAAAAAAAGTATTTTAAATTAAACAATTATGTACAGAGTATAATAGTACCAGTGCTTAACATTTAGTGTTTTTCAAATCTGAGCAAGATAAAATAATGCAAGTCAATAAATGAACTTAAAAAAACACTAAAATACAATCCAATACAATAAAATACAATACTTTTGGTATTTTAATGAACAAATGGAAATAAATTAAATATTAAAAAAAAAATATATATATATATATATATATATACATTAAAAGTGCAATAATATGTATATACATATATGCATAACATTGTGCAAGGAATGTCTTTGAGCTATAAACAGTATTTGAGGTCTGGGCATGTCATTTGTCAGTGAAGTCATTTTTTCTTTTCCTCAATCCACCTCTGCTTCTCAGCCTCATAGAATGGAGACTGATGAAAGTCTTTCCATGAAATTTCTGCACTCATTCCCTGAGCCTGATAAAGGGAAACTTGTTGTTGAAACTCAACAACATTTTGACATATTGTTTGATGTCATATTGATGTTACATTGATGTCAAAGTGCCCGCTGGGAACGTTAGAGGGAAAATATCTAGTGGAAAATGAGTATGTTACGTTATGTCATTACATGAAAGTCACTTAGGAGAATACCTATCAACACTAAATTTTCCCCAGCCTTAATTTAAGACCGGCCTTTAATTGTCTGTGTTGACCCCGCCCCCGGCCACTATCAGAGGCCCGGCAGGCGTTTAATTGACTACCGGTTTTTATTTGAGGAATTACGGTAGTCATCTTTTAGTGGCCTGATTGACTGATATCAGAGTCTCTGATTAAATTGTTTAATATTAATTGTTAATTTCACATCCCAATACTACTGCAGAAATTCATGCAGTGCCGTGATACTCTGAAAGATTTCACACAGTAATAAAACCTCTCATTAAGAAACCGCAATTCGCTGCCCGAGGCCAGTGTAGATCAGCAAGAACTCAACAACAAAACGTACCACTCCACAAAAAGAGGCTCGTTCGCCGAACAGGGACTTGAACCCTTGACCCTCAGATTAAAAGTCTGATGCTCTACCGACTGAGCTATCTGGGCTCTTACTCAAGACGCGTGCGTGCTACGTGGGAACGCACAGCAAAATGAATCGTATTGGCGCAGAAAAAAGAGTGTCCTCCAAGGCATTGCGTTTCATTCTTCGAAGATTCAGAACGGCCGTCAATACGTCTGCTATGTCAAAATTTATTTGCAAATTAGTGGGAATGCAGCCTATTAGACTGATGATAACAGTCATTAAAGGAAAATAATGCCAGGAAAAAGAACAAAAACTCACTGCTACTTGTCTGGAAAGCCTCTTCACACGCTTCAATGCTGTTGA
This sequence comes from Siphateles boraxobius, assembly GCF_051911475.1. Taxonomy (NCBI): domain Eukaryota; kingdom Metazoa; phylum Chordata; class Actinopteri; order Cypriniformes; family Leuciscidae; genus Siphateles; species Siphateles boraxobius. The sequence goes on along the minus strand of NW_027509186.1, from coordinate 2,183,303 downwards.
CTTGCCGCGCTCTTATCGTTATTGTAAACTTGTGTTCCTGACTACAAAGGGGCCTTGTCATCTTTAGCTTGCAGACAAAATGGTTTCTTACCAACATAACTCTTTTCAAGGGTAATCCTGTAACAGTGACTTTTTTTCCTTTTATAAAGTTTAAGCTAGGCCTCCAGAAGGTTACAAACTCAACGTAGTCGGCAGGATTCGAACCTGCGCGGGGAAACCCCAATGGATTTCTAGTCCATCGCCTTAACCACTCGGCCAAGAAAGGGGCAAAAGGGGGGAGGGGGGTGTAGAGAAGAAAAGAGGGAGGAAAGGGAGAAAAAGAAGAGGAGAAAAAAGGAGCAAAACGTACAATATATAAATTTTTATCTACTTTCTTATCTTCTCAACATTGTTAACACACAGTTCTGCACTTATTGCAAGGGTTATCATCACTTTAATTTCATGTCTCTTGCGGGATTCGAACCTATGCCGTGGCAATATCGCTTGCATCTTCGCTTGTTCTCTAGTCTCGTAGTGCATTCCGTAAGTACTACATGCAATGCATTGTGGGTAACGTAGTCATTTTTAACACAGGAACTCTTTTCCATATAAATCCCTACAGTAGTAACCCTGTGATTATGCAATTATGCACATGAATGCATTTAAAGCAAACGCTCTTGTAAGTAAACATATTTTGTGATGTTAACAAATCAATATTCAAATAATTAACTCAAAATGTCACATGCTACATTTAAAGCTATAACAGTATTAACAGTGTATAAATGTAAATAACTCTCCCATCATGTTTCCCCTCCTTTTTTTGTAAACTCAATTATTTGAAAGACTACATCTGTGCAGCACAAGTGAATAAAACATATTCCAAATTGAGTGTTGGGTTTTGTGAATAAATGTAAAATGATTCTGCAAGTAATTCTGGCTTTAGTTTTAACAATTACATTCAATGGATGACACTCACTGTCCTGGTATTCAAGAGGAAATTACTTAAAAACGTGAAGACTGTTATTGGCTCCAATAAAATTATTAAACTTTATTGTAACAGACAGACAAGTAATGGTGACAGCAATTATACACTCTTCCTCCAGTCATCCAGGGTCAGTCCTGATGCTGGACAGTACCACTGCCCCTTCAGCTGGGTGTGTCCAGTCCTTTTATTTTGTCCTGTCCAAACCCCTTGCAGGTGTAGTGGTACTTTTCGTTTGTCAGCCTCTTCCGTGGCGGTTCCCCCTTTGACACTAGCTCCTCATCCTCCTGGGCAGCTTTTTTCAGCTATTGGAACATGTCTCGATATAAGTAAACTATTAGAGATTGCAATGAATCTATCATATATATAAAATCAGATACAAATAGGATTGGTATGAATAATAATGCTTTGTTATTAACAAAATGTTATGATAATAATTATGACCGCCACTACATCTTGTAATAATAATGAGAAAAGAAGGAGAAAATGCATATTAAATTATGTCATAAATTATTTTTTAATTAAATACTGATTGGGCCAACAAGTTGCACACTCTTGCCAGGATTTGCACCTGGAGTCTCCCACCCAAAGGATGGACGTGTTACAATTACACCACAAGAGTTGTTTTTTTTGTTTGTTTTTTGAAATAGTTGCATCAGCAACTATCCTATGTATTTTGTTTTTTGAAAATAGTTGCAACAGCAACTAATTTTTTTTTTCTATTTGCAACAGCAAACATACTTTTTTCTACTTTATTTTCTTGCTTGTTTTTTCTTTGCAGATGGTTTGAACAGTGAATGTGAACATTTTCTTAAAATAAATAAAACATATTATTAAAAATATTTATAAAAAAGAATGTATTAGGTGCATTTACAAAGAGCTTCTCCACTCCTCAAGGGTCTGTCCAGATGCAGGGCAGTACCATTTGCCACGTACCTGTGAGTGTCCAGTTTGCTTTGATTTAGGTTGACCACACAGCTTACACTCATAGTGGTAGCTCTCTTTTGCCTTTCTCATCTTTGGGGGCTCACCTTTCCTCAGTCGCTCCTGGTTCTCAAGGGCTGCCTTGCGTAATCGCCATTCACGCTGGCGATTAAAGGGATCTAGTGCTTGGTGAGGGAACCTAGGTTGGTCGGGACAGTAGGAGGTGGATGAACAGCCCTGGGTGGATGCTGAGGGTGGTGGTTGGGTGGCAGGCCAACCCTGGATGGATGCTGAGGGTGGTGGGTGGGTTGCAGACCAGCCCTAGGTGGATGCTGAGGTTGGTGGGTGGGTTGCAGACCAGCCCTGGGTGGATGCTGAGGGTGGTGGGTGGGTTGCAGACCAGCCCTGGTTGGAGGACCAGCCCCGGGTGGATGCTTAGGGTGGTGGGTGGGTTGCAGACCAGCCCTGGTTGGAGAACCAGCCCTGGGTGGATGCTGAGGGTGGTGGGTGGGTTGCAGACCAGCCCTGGTTGGAGGACTAGCCCTGGGTGGATGCTGAGGGTGGTGGGTGGGTTGCAGACCAGCCCTGGTTGGAGGACCAGCCCTGGGTGGATGCTGAGGGTGGTGGTTGGGTGGCAGGCCAGCCCTGGATGGATGCTGAGGGTGGTGGGTGGGTTGTAGACCAGCCCTGGGTGGATGCTGAGGTTGGTGGGTGGGTTGCAGACCAGCCCTGGGTGGATGCTGAGGGTTGTGGGTGGGTGGAGGACCAAACATGAGAGTGTGCCAGGGGTGCCTGGTAAGAAGACCAGCTCTGGTAGTGTGTTGGGGATGGCTTGTAGGCAGAGGACCAGCCCTCCATACAGCTGTTTTGAGAGGAAGCAGCATCGTGTTTGGCAATAGCTGCGTCTCCCCCACCTGTCTGTGGAATAGCAGGTGTTCTGGAACTGTGTCGCTGGCGGATTTTTGCCTCGCCCTCACGGTTCTCAGGCTCCTGGAACTCAAAAAGAGTGTGTCCATGCTGAACTGGCTGTGATGGTAGGTCACGAACCTCCAGGAGGGATTTTTTAGCCACGGCAATCTGCTGTGGAAGCTGCACACCCTGAAGTAAAGAACCCCGTTCAGTTCTCTTTTGGCGATCATGCAGCCTGCAGAGACAGAAAACAAAACACACACAAGAGTTTTTCAGAACATTTTTCAGTGTGTTAATTGTTAAAAAAAAAATTCAAATATGCAATTCAATCAATTTATGAAGATATTAAAGATGAACTCACCAGGAGGACACAGTGGTGTTGTTAATGTTTACCAGTACCAGGTCACTCCTGTCCATGATCTCTCTGCAGTCCTCAACTAGCTGCTTAATGTGAGAGTATGCCATGACAATGGACTGGGGTATGGCAAATGTCCTCCCTTTATTGTCCTTTGGCCTATTTCTGGCTTCCTTGTACTCTTTGTACAGCTTGAGAGCAACACACTCTGAAATTCTGTTTTGGTCTGGTCTGTGAGCAGCCTGACCATGGACCATGAACAATCTGCAAATAGATGACCAGATCACATAGTGCTCATTATATATGCATGTTCACATATTGACATAAATACATTGATACAAATACTAAAGAATATAGCTATATGAGATGTGGATACCTCTCAGCTGCTTGCTGGCCTGGAGCAGAGCCACTGCACTTTCTTGAAGCCCTCCAAGGTCCTGGCAACGTTGTTTTTTTGCTCTTGAGGGTGTATCTGGTGGGGGTCTGGTCAAAGACACTTAGATGTGAGTATAACCTCAAAATCTCTGCCACTTCAGCATTGGAGAGTTTTGTTATAGTTCGGTTAAGCCCAACCAGGTAACCTGCCAAGGCATCAACTGCCTCCCATCCAGGAATCCCTCTGGCATCACACCTAGTGTCCTGTTACAAGAATTGAACCAATAAACACCATAACATTTTAAACATCTGGTACAAGAGCAAATATAAAGAAGCCCACATTTCTGATGGTGAAACATTATCCACTTTACCGTAGCTGGAGTGACGAGCACACTCTCCTCAAATGGGGTGAGGACGGGACTTGCGGAGGCATCTCTCTCATCAAATCGGGTGAGGACGGGCCCAGAAGAGGCATTACTCTCCTCCAATGGGGAGTAGATGGGCCCAGCAGAGGCATTACTCTCCTCCAATGGGGAGTAGATGGGCCCAGCAGAGGCATCACTCTCCTCCAATGGGGACCTGGGATCTGGCCAGGGCCTAGGGCCACCGCTTCCAAATTGCTGAGGTGATTAATAAAAGTATACACAGAATAAAGAATAAATAAAGAATAAACAATCTTTTACATTTTTTGTGTCTCTTCTACATTAAAAATGAACTGTTTATTAGTTTATTAGTTTATTTAGTTTATTAGTTAATTAGTGCATCTCCACCCGGATGAGACAAAAAACAGGATCACTGATTACAACAAATTAAAACAATACTATGTCAACATTCAGTAGCAAAATATACCATATGTGTGTGAGGTTTTAACATGCCTGGAATGAAAGCAAACTGGTGCTTATGAAAGCTTTCCAGAGAGGAGGACCCTCTGCTGCATCTTAGCACATCCAGTGTCTTCTCTCCTTTCTCCAGCCCTGACCCAATGTTTGTGTAAAGCTGCACTCCTGGTGGATCCTGAATGCAGGCATTGTGCTTTTGCTGTACCTCCCACACTTGAGACATGCATTCATGGTTTATAAGGTGCAGCCCAGTGCCGTCCACAAGGTGCCACATGGAGTCAAGAAGACTTTTGATGAGGGCACGAGTCTCCTCCACTCCGGGGGTTTTCCTGCGGCAGTGCTTGGCTAGCTCTTTAGAGCTGATGCTCGCCAACACCTGGGCATCTGTTGGCTCGTGGCCCTGATGCTTTTGCCTCAGCTCTGACCGCTTCGCCTCTTTCAGATGACAGATGTCCTGGTAATCCCATTCAAAAATGCAACTCGACAATTTGGAGCAGAACGTACCGTACAGTGGATGGTGTTCTGTGGTGAGACCGTTGGTGAATCGCCTCATAAAGTGGAACACATCCAACCGCACAGTGGACGTCCATGGCCGAAACCAATGGAGAACTGGGCTCACTCCTGTGTAAAAGCATTTTTTGGTTTGTATTGTCACCAACTGCCTTAATTTGGCAAAAAAAAACATCAACACAAATTACAGGAAACCCACCTCTGTCACTGCAACAGTCTCTATCCACATAGATAGCAGCTGGCTGTGGCTCACCAGCATGTACCGTTGAACGATCACAAGTCATCCAGCCCAGCCCCCTCGCCGGTTGTGAGGACCGAGTTGAGGACCTGACCATACTCGTTCCCCACATTGGACATCCATGTTGCCGTGTTCTCAATCCCCCCAGCAAGTTTTTTGGTAACCTGTTATAACAAAAGTATATACATCATTAGCATATGTATTCTTATCAAACCCTAAAAGAACAAATTAGCTCAAGCTTATATAGGTTTACATTTACCTTAGTGGAATCGAGCTTCAGAATTCTGCCAAACGTTGAAGTGATGACACCTTTGAGTTCATCAAGGTGACCGACAACATCGTTGGCATGCACTGTCTCGAACCACTGGGCCAGGGGCAAGGGAGAGAAGGGTGGTGGTGGTGGGGGATAAACAGCCTGGGACTGCTTCAGGCAGGATCTCTTGTGAATTTCACAATCTGTGAAATAGTCACAGGATCTCCTAGCCCACTCCTCACTGTGTGCCTCTTGAAAGGCCTGCTGCAGGTAACTGGAGCTATTCCCTGCTGTTCTAGGACGCAAAAGTGTCAAACATTTTCTGTCCAGTGCCAAATGTGTAGTCAACACAGCAGGGAATTTGTTGCGGTTAGAGGGGTCAAGTTGCTTTAAAATGTCACTACTCCAAGGACAGACAGGTTGTTTGCACTGGCTGCACCTTGGGTAATCTCCCCCTATTAAATAGTACTTGCTATCCACATCAATGACCTCTCTGACCTTGGTGTAAATGCCAGAGTGGTGCATCTTTCGGTTGCACAGAGTGCATTTCAGAGGGATGCCCCACATACGCATTGGTGCCCAGGAACATCCTCTGTCGAAAGTAATCATGTGGGTTTGGAGGTGCCACAGATCTGATTGGGCTTGGGGGTGGTGCCAATTCTCCCTGACATTCTGTCTCAGCTGCCAACTTGCGTCATAGAGGATGTGGGCAATCCACTCCCGATCACCTGGCTTGATGACCCGGAGGAACGGCTTTGGCAAAAACCTGGCCCGCCTTACCTCTGGAAAGCACAGAGGGACTGGGAGCCCTGGTGCTGCTGGAGGAGGAGCAGAAGCAGGAGAAGGAAGAAGTGGTGTGCCACTCTGAGTCGCTGGTGCCATCTCAGATAGTGTGGAAGGGCTAGGAGCAGGAGCAACTTGGAGACAGATGGTTGGTGTCGTCTCTTGGGCTGTGAGGCAGACTGGAGCTGGAGCATCTCGGGGAGAGACGATTGGTGTCGGTGTCATCTCTTGGGCTGGGGTAGTGGAGGGACGGGCTGAAGGGGTTAGAGGAGAAATGTTTGGGAGGTCTGTGGGAGATTTTAAGACATGACACTTCTCAAGGTGCTCTGATAACCTGACAGCACCCATGGCCTTTGTGCCGCAGTGCTCACACTGCTCCTGGACATGGAAGTCTGACAGGTGCTGAGTAAACTGGTCAAAGAGCACTTCCTGAGCACAAAGGGAGCATGTCATGGTATTATCACCGCTCCCTGTCTGCTGTGGACCTGCTGCGGTCCCTGTCTGCTGTGGACCTGCTGCGGTCCCTGTCTGCTGTGGACCTGCTGCGGTCCTTGTCTGCTGTGGACCTGCTGTGGTCCCTGTCTGCTGTGGACCTGCTGCGGTGCTTGTCTGCTGTGGACCTGCTGCGGTCCCTGTCTGCTGTCCTGACTGAGGGAAACAATATTTTGTATTTACTCTCTATATCCTCTTATCCTCTAAATCACACAAAACTCTGCATCAAAACAGTGATTTGGAGAATCAAGCACAACGAAGAAGCAGCCATGGGAAACAGCTGTAGAGGAAGCATTTGTCAGCATCTTTGTCTCATATCATATGTTTAAGGATTCAATGACATTACTTACATCATGGTAGCCACATTTGCAGGGGATCTTTTTCTCAAAAATGTCTTTTTTTCTGACCGTTAGGCCAAATGCAGGGGTCAGGGGACAATTCTTTATCCTCTCTAACACTGCCTTCCAACGTCTGCTCCCAGGTCTCTGGCCAGTGGAAAATTTATATTTCCCCTGGGCAAACAGCATCATGACGCCGGTCCAGAATGAATCTGGCTTTCCTTCCTTTGGCATCTCTATAGGACAAGAGGCAGTCATTAGGCTGTTGTAGGCAACATGTAGGTCTACATGTACAGACAGACAGACAGATAGATAGGAAATTAAGCAACTACAATATAAGGTTGTATGTTTTTTTCCACAGTCTCAACTAATTTGGTCAGGAATATTTCAAGTCTTAAGTTTCTGAGACACTGTTTCATTTATATTGTTATGCTAATGTGAAATAGTTTGTTCAGATCTCATCAGATGGCATGAACTCACACGGATGGTTGTCGGTTATTAAAAATGTAATCAAAACAGTTTAGTGATGAAAGAAATGGAAAAAAATGATACTCTCTCACTCACAATCTCTCTCTCTCTCTCTCTCACTCTCTCTCACACACACACACACACACACACACACACACACACACACACACACACACACACACACACACACACACACACACACACACACACACACACACACACACACACACACACACATTCACATTCACATTCACTCACTCACTCTCTCTTTGAAAAAAATGGCTGTTATTTTACAAACTGAAATTGTATGAGAACTGAACTGAAATCACAACACAAGCCAATCCTGTTTCTTCATGTTTGTTAAGAAATGATCATACCCACTCTTTCACTCACTCTTATTCTCTCTCACACACACACTTTATAGCACTCTCTTTGAAAACAATTGGTATCTGAAATTGTATGATGAATGACATGAATATATATTAAAATATCCAATTCAGTTTACCTTGATGCCTATTTTCTGTGTCAATTTCTTGTCCTATTGCAATAGATGTTATATGGTCAGTTGGTGTAACCAATATTTTGTCTAAAAGACTAATATTGTACAAAAAAAGTTAATATGAATAATAATTTAATACTCTACTACACTGTAATAATGGGTGTTTAAACCATTTGTACTCAAATGGTCAAAGAATAGACATAAAACAAGGTGTTTACAGCATATGGTCTTGCTCAGTACAACGAAAAACCCATATCATTTATAATAAAACATATTCTCATAGGATATTACTAAATAAACTACTAATTTCATGCAATTGCATGAACTCTAGGAGGTGTGAAATATTAGATATTGGTCAT